>NC_091467.1:66707285-67454028 GCF_027789765.1 Dendropsophus ebraccatus | reverse complement strand
TCTAAGTCCATCTAGGTCACAAGACACAAGCTGGTAGTGAACGCACAGTGCATGGGCTCATTCTCCTTTTGATTTATTACACGGCTCATTTAACAGAAATTATGCCTAAAATACGTACTCCGTTCTCATGCAACAACACTTTTAGTCCTGGCTTTAATCTGAAGAGCTCCGATATCAGGTATAAGGCTCCACACATGAATGACGGCTTCTGGAAACATGTGACTTGCAGCAACCTCTTCACAAATGCTTTCACCCGTCTCAGTACGACATCAGCTTTCATTGATTTAAAGAGAAGATTGAGGAACATAGTCTGCTTGGAGCCTTGGCATAGTCCTGGGTCTAGAAGTTTTCTGTTAATAGACGCCATACAGTTAAAGGGGTTTTCCTAACAGTCCAAACCCACCCAGCTATATTGCCAAAGCCTAGACAAACCTCCCCATATAGTTGTTTCCCCTCTATCAGCTTCTCCCATGATGACACAGCTCTTAGGGCCCTATTCCACGGGACGATTATCGGTCAGATTATCGTTAAGTCGTTCGAATCTACGCGATAATCGTTCGGTTGAATAGCAGTTAGCGATCGAACGAGAAATCGTTGATCGTTTAATAAGACCTGGACCTATTTTTATTGTTGCTCGTTCGCATTGAATAAGACGTCGTTTGTAGTAGTGACGAACTCGATAGCGACGACAAGATGACCGCAAGAACGATCATAAGTAACAAATATCGTTCCATGTAAATGGGTAAACGATTTCAGGTCGCAATAGTGGTCATTTGGATCATTTATCGTTAACGATAATGCGAACGATAATCGTCCCGTAGAATAGGGCCCTTACATTGTTTGTTTACATTCTGTTCTGCTTGTGCGGGCTGTGGCTGCTGGAGGGGATGATGGCAGGGGGACACAGAGGGACACAAGGCACTGGAGGGACACTGAGCATCCCCCTGCCATCATCCTCTCCAGCAGCCACAGCCTGCACAGCTCTGGGAGTCGGGTCGTGACTAGTGTTGAGCTGATCTGTTCGAGTCGGCAACTGAAAGACTCAGCATTTGATTACTGGTGGCTGCAGGGATTGCATGCCGCCCTAGGGCTGCCTGGAAAACATGGACATGACATTTCCCATAAGTAGTGTATATTGGTGATTTGTATAACTTTTGGGGCGCAATACAATACAATACTTTAATAAAAAATTTCGCCGGACTTCTCCTTTAAGCTTTGTTTGAATTACATGCAGCAGTGCAGGATGGGTTAAAAGCCACAGAAAATAAAAGTACCAGGAGCCGATTCCGCAGCAGATTTTACACCAGCTGTGAGTCTAATTTTTAAAAAGTCTATTACGGAATTTGCACCTTATTTATCATGTGCGCAAAAATTAAAAATTTGCACCTACTGGCACAAGCCTAAGTCTGGTCCGGACCAGGTTTCTAGAAAAATGGCAGCTATAAGACTCAACCATAAATGTCCCTCCAAGTGTATTGTCATAACAGAGTCATAATGCTTACCTATATACAGCTGCAAAGTACCTATTAGACACAGTCTGTTGAGAATCCATGACTTGGAACAGAAGCATCAGGATCTGCACCCCTGTGTTAAAGTTCACAACATGCAGGATTTTGAACAAGGTATCCAGCTGCTCTTTCACCTTCTCGCTTCCTATTTCAGCATAGGGATATGCTCTGTTCACCCCAGTCAATAAAGCCCTGAGAATTTTGGTGTCAATTTCTTTTTTCTTTATGCAAGCCCGAAAAAAGCAAAAATAAACCAAAATCAGCTGGCTTGCCAAATCCGATTCCTCATGGTCGAAAATCATCTGGTTCAAAAAGCAAATGCCATAATACTGTGCTTTCTCACTAATATTAGGCCGATACAAGAGCCTTTCTACTTCCAGGCACACGACTACTTTCATGTTTGGATGTTTATTCAGTAACATCTCGAGTAAGTAGGAAGCTTTGGTGGCTATTCTGTACTGAGGGTCCCCAAGTTTATTGACCAACAAGACCAGAAGGGTCTTCTCTTCTTCAGGTTTATTACACAGAAGTTCATGAATGACATTGAGAGATTTGGCCTTTGTCGCAATCAAACTATCGTGAGTCAAAGTCTCTAACACCTTCACAAACTCCGCCACGTGTCCCTTCAACTGTTCCTCAAAATACCACAATATCAAGCGGCGGTCTCTGGCGTCTCGGTTACCGCTGGAAATCTCTTCTATTTTATCAAAGGGGTGCTGGGCAAACGTGTGAAGCTTGCGGTTGTCTGGCAATAAGTCAGACTGAAGCAAATCCTTAAAGGTATCCAACGCCATAATGTTTTGCCTTTTGCTGCCCTGTTTCCTAATCAAATTAACCAGGTTTTCTACAAACTGTAAAGTATGAACTGGAGCGTCCTGAATGAGAACAGTCATGGCAGCCATTCTGTCGGATAACGTGCCTGTCGACACAACGGTTTTCATCCAGGCAGTGTTCGCCCCTTTCTGGAACTCCTTCTTGTTTTTATACAGGTTAACCTCATGGTCATAAAGCTTCTCTGCCAAAGCTTTGTATTTTTTGACATGGTCTTCATCTTGGGGTTGTGTCGTATACTCTTTAGTATATTCATGGTCGTACCACTTCCCACCAGGCTTCAGCAGCAGAGTTGATCGCTCGGTGAACTCAAACACAGCCTTTACCTTGTTCTTTGACGTTGTATTTGTCACCTTGTTCTCTTTTGCAGGGACTTTAGATTTTTCCTTCCCCGCTTCTGTTGTCTTCTTTTTTACTTTAATGGCATCATTCTTTTCTTTTGAGGTTTGGGTTTTCTTTTTCTTTTCTTCCTGTTCAGAAGAATCATCCTGTTCTATTACTTCTTTGCTAATCTTATGGATCCCCAGCTTTTCTATGAATGCCTTCAATTCTCCATCCTCTAGATCATCAAGGTCACCTTTCTTGCCACCATCCAGTATTTCACACTTGTCTTCTACAGCAGCGAGCATTATATAATCTTGCTGAATGGAGGAGGGGTAAATAATTAGAAGCATTAGTGTCTAAATAAAATGCATGACATTAAAATGCAGACATTACAGTTGTTAGTTACAGCCGTTTATTGCAGATATATGTTGGGAAGACTTACAGGGGAACTCCAGTGATCTCATAAAAAAATAAAATGTACAAAAAGCATATAGGGCCACTCACCGATCCCCCGCTGAATGATACCATTCCCACTTACCTATGCTTCTCCTAGCCCCAGATTCAAACTTTTACAAAGGTAAAAAAAACACTTTGAGATATGGGGTACTAGAAAGAAAAAAAAAAAAGGTTTTAAGATCAACTGTTGTCACAAATATATATAGATTCATGTCAGGAACTGTCCAGAGCAGATTTCTATGGGGTTTGCTACTGGTGTGGACAGTTCCTGACATGGACAGAGGTGGCAGCAGAGAGCACTGTGTCAGACTGGAAATCATACACCACTTCCTGCAGGCTAGTAGGAGGGTGAAGGCAGCGGGACTACGTGTCCACCCCCATTCCTACCTCCTGGGAGCGATATTTCAAAATGCCACCCTATTGCAGATGACCAGGTAAGGTGCCAGAGAGCTGTAACTTGCAGCTACAAGGTACTGGGGGTG
This sequence comes from Dendropsophus ebraccatus, assembly GCF_027789765.1. NCBI lineage: Eukaryota > Metazoa > Chordata > Amphibia > Anura > Hylidae > Dendropsophus > Dendropsophus ebraccatus. Next base: position 67,450,427 of record NC_091467.1, on the reverse strand, counting down.
GTATACTAAGCTGCACAGAAGTGGCCGGACCCGCGTGAACATATGCCAGGGTACAGACATATGGTGGTATACAACATCCATATACCACAATGTTACAAACCACAATGTTACAAAACTGTATACTTTTCTGTGGTGGACCAATGTATAGCAAAGCAGTGTGAGATATTGTTTTTTAAGTCGGATTAAGAACTGGGAATAAAGCAACATTATGTGTTTTCTAAAACAGACTGGGGTGGTATCAATGGTTTTTGTATAGACTTTGGAGGTACAATTGTTGCAACTTTTTCAACAATTTGTAACTTTTCCTGCATTGTAAAAAAAAAAAAAAAAAAAAAAAAAAAAAAAACAAGTGTTGTGCAAAAATATACAACATACATACAAGTTTTTTGGCACACCATATATCCATCCTAAGGCTAGGTAACCACTATAGCTTTTATGAAGGGTCTTCTACACAGGCCTAATATGGACAGGGTGTGTTGCTAGAAACGTTATTGCTGCCGATAATCGGCTGTGTAAAAGTGACCGTGATCAGCTGAGGAGCAGGAAAACATCTGATCCTCAACTGATATTATTGGCCGCACATCTTCTTGTGTAAACAAGGTTTGTGCTGCCTATAATAAAAGAAGCCTGACAGGACAGATATCTATATATTGGGTTCTGGGATATCTATATATGTGTGATGTCAGTTTCTAGATCACAAGAAGCACTGTATACTTGCAAATGCGCTCTTGGCTGTATATTCAGGCTGCCGCTTCCACCAGAATGACTGACAGTCGAAGGGGCAGGAATATACAGCCAGAGGACTGGAGAGCTGGATGCAGTATCACAAGCAGCGTGGCTGGTAAGTATACACTGCTGCTTGTGATCTGGGAACTGACAGCTCAGATATACAGTATACATATTCCAGAACCCAATATATACATATCTTTGCTGTCAGTTTCCAGTGCTGCATCAATGATACGAGGATCATTCATTAAAGAGGCACTCCCAGATGAAGTTCTTTTTACTGTGTGGCTGGGGAGGGAGTAGATATAAACACCGCCATCCACTCACCTCCCCGTTTCCAGCGCCGGGCCTGGATTGTGCCGCCCCGTTCCCCCCTCCCGCTGCCTGGTCTGAGCAGCCTTGAGACGTCTCAAGCCGCAGCATAGACCAGGAAGCGGCAGCGGGACGGGAGAATGGGTCGGTGCTGGAACAGGGGAGGTGAGTGGACGGCGGCGTTTATATCCACTGCCTCCCCAGCCATACAGTAAAAAGCACCCAAGCCCTTTAAACCTAATTTCACGTGGCATGTAAAGGCATTGCAAGTGAGCACCGATCTGCACTCGTCTGTGGACCCCCGAGGCTGAGAAAAGTATTCCACTAAATGGACCTTTAAGGCCGATGCGCTAGGGAAGCAAGTGCCAACCTGTCAGCTGAGCGCTTGCTTCCCCCTCTTTGCCTGCACTGTGCTATTACACTCATGGACAGCAGGGGCCATTGAAGTTAACGGCAGTCTGCTGCTACCGCTCCTGATACATGGAGCACTGCTGCTGATTACACTGAACCATTATTGGCCTGAACGGTCGGTAATTGGCCAATTATGGGATAATCAGTCAGTGTAATAGGGCCCTAAATAACCAATATCTGTGAGTTAATGTAATGGGGAACATGTGGCATAGTTCAGACTGTGCAGATTCCACATGAATGAGTGACAGAGTATGAGGGACACAGATTATACGGTCACTACATTGCTGTCACTCACCTTAGTGCCTCCTAAGCGCAGCACCTCCTCTAGCGTGAAGCCATCTCCATCGGAGCCCGGATCCTCAGCCTCCATATCCATGTCGTCCTCCATCTGGTCGGGTGTGGAGAGAACAGCTGCAGCGGCACGGGAAGCTATGGAGTTTCCTCTATAAAACAACAACAATAACACGTGACTGACTGATATCCCAGCACCCGCACTCTATAGCCTCTAATCTATAACACAGAAATCCAGTGCCACAATACCGGAGTATACGGCGACAGACGTGCGTGGCCACCGTAGTGGAGTCACCGTCCACGTGCTTCCCAACTACTTCCGGGTGTGAGGCTGCCAGGACAGCGCCGGATGTGGAGTGCGGGGCAGCAGTATGAGTGCGCGCCTCATCTTACAGCAGTGTGCCTGGAGAGCGCTGCGCCTGCGTCCTGGTGGTAAGCGCTCTCACTCTGGATCGTGCATGCTGGGAGTTGTAGTTCCGCGGGAGTAGAGCCCTGACTATTGGGACTAGTAGAGGAACGCAAGGGCCGAAACCACGCCCCCAGTCACCGCGCGCTGCTGCCGGGGTTATCAGTAACACTGCCGGGTGCCGCATGGGGGCGTGAGCGCTGATATTAAAGGGATGTGTCATCAGAAAATTACAGATTTTTAAAGTTTTTTTTTCCTGTTGTGTCTGTGGGAATAGTGATAAGTGAACTTCATGAAGGTGTCCAGCAACTTGTCTGAACTGCATTTAAAGGGGCATTCTGGTAAAATTTTACCCCCATCCACAAGAAAAACTGGGAAAGGGGAGAAGTAGGAGGTCGCAAGGCGGCTGACCCTTATCCTGTGGATAGGAGAAAAGTTCACTTTTCCCGAAATACCCCTTTAACTCCCTGCATGAGGAGTTGGATGCTGCCCAGGTAGTCCTCTAGCTGCCTCCACCTTCTACAGATGTGGGGAGTTAAAGTGAATGTACCACTGGGCTGAAACACTTGAGGCGGGCCAACCAACCCCCAGTGGGAGGAACCCCCCGTCCCTCTATGATGCGGCTATATTAGAATCAATGGAGCTGTATCAAAGAGGGGCAGGGGTTTCCTCCCACTGGGGGTGGGTTGGCCTGGCTCCAGTGCTTCAGCCCAGGCCTGATAGTACATTCACTTTAAATGCACAGCGTTTCAGTTGCCAGACAATTTGATGAAGTTCGCTTAGCACTACTAAGGAGGCTGCTGTAAAGTAATCTGTACAGCATTGCAGCGTCATGTGACACCAGTATAAGATGTTAAAGGGAATCTGTCAGTATCCGGGCTCTACTCTAGAGGCTGTAGCTGGCAGTCCCCTAGTGAGCATGGTACCTTTTGGTAATTTGTCTGTGGAGATGATTATGCACAATCTCAGGGCTCCTGCTGTAATGAAGTGTCAAAGAGGAGTTGTGGCTCAGCATTTGTGCCGCACTCTGTCATGCCTCATCACTGCTTCCTCCTCCCTTCATGAATAACCTCTGCTGCTCCACCTTCTGCACTTTCACACTGTCAGGGTGGGTTCACACTGAGGAATTCTCGAGGAATTGAAGCAGAAAGTTTTCTGCTTGAAATTCCTCAGCTATTCAGCTCTGGCAGAATTTGGGTGGGTTCACACTACGGAATTCTCTCAGATAAACTCAGCGGAATTCCGTCGGCTGTCCGCGTGCACAGTCGCGCGCCTTTCCGCCGGCTCCATAGACACCAGAATGGTTTCTATGGAGCCAGCAGAAAGGTGCGCGCGGACAGCCGACAGAATTCCGCTGAGTTTATCCGCAAGAATTCCGTACTGTGAACCCACACTTTGAGCGGAATTCAGGCAGAATTAAAGCCCCATTGATTCAATAGGATTCCTCTAGCGGAATCCGCCCAAAGAATTGACATGTCAATTCTTCAGGCGGAAAGCAGATCCGCGGCAGAATTTTCAGTGCGGGAATTCCGCTGTGTGAACAAATAAGCGGAAAACCCATTAAAGTCAATGTGCATTCGCAATGTTCATTCTTTACGGGTGGAATTCCGCGCGGATTCCACCCGCATTTTGCCACGGAATCCGCCTTAAAATCAGCGAGAATTCCTCAGTGTGAACCCACCCTCAGCCAGTGTCTGAGTGTTTATTCCAGACATAAACTCCCTACAGAGGACTGGTCTGCAATAGATGCTCAGGAAAAGTGAAACGCGTAAAAAAAAGAAAGAAGCTGTGTGCCTAATGGGACATTGGCTTTAATATGTGGTTTGAACTGCTACATTCGCTTTAAAAGTGTGCACAATGGTCATTATTCTAATAGACGGACTCTGTTTCTGACCCCCCGTTCTCCATGCTGTCTATTAGAGATTAGAGGACAGAGCTCTCCATGCCTCCCATTGTCCGCTGTAGTAGGTGCACTACAAAGAATTGTTATAAATGTTTCTTCTTATATATTACAGCATTTGCTGCCAGTCCCAATGGCAGATACCAGACTACTAATGACTCCCAGGACTGTAACCAACTACTCAAACACCTGGTTATGAAAATAAAGGCAACAGGGCCGATCACAGTCGCTGAATACATGAAAGAGGTTCTGACCAATCCCATAGAGGTAAGTGTTTCTATCTGGATACCATCACAGAAACATTAGTTTGCTAGTTTTTGTGTCACCATTAATACTGTCTCCCCGAAAATAGGACCTAGGCTGATTTTGCAGTAAGCTTGAAATCTTAGCTCCACTCCAATAATAAGTCCTAGGTACAGTCAGCTGACCCGATCGCAGGCATTGGGTGCTGAGCATCAGCCAATCCGTGCCTGACTTATTATGCTCCGCCTCCAACGGCTGAACACAATCTGCAGGGAAGGCAGAAGTGGTAAGAATATGTACAGTTGGGGACATTAAATATGGGGGTGGGGCAGAGGGTATGTGGGCACCTACAGAGAGGGAGTGAGGTATACAGTATGGGAGAAACACTACAGAGGGGGGTGTATATGGTATGGGGACTACCTGCAGAGAGGGTATTTATACAGTGTGGGTATGGGGACTACCTTCAGAGGGGGGAGGGGATCTATACAGTATTGGGGGAACAACCAAAGAGGGGGGAGGAAGGTATACAGTATGGGGACTAACTGCAGAGGGGAGATGTATACAGTATGGGGGAACAACTATAGAGCAGAGTGGAAGGTATACAGCATGGGGAAATTACTACATAGAGGGATGTATGGGGGAACAAGTACAGAGGGGAGAGGGAGGTATACAGTATAGGGGAACAACTACAGACGAGAGTGGGAGGTATACAGTATAGGGGAACAACTACAGAGGGGAGAGGGAGGTATACAGTATTGGGGAACAACTACAGAGGGGGGGGGGGAGGTATACAGTATGGGGGAACAACTACAGAGGGGGAGGTATACAGTATAGGGGAACAACTACAGAGGGGAGAGGGAGGTATACAGTATTGGGGAACAACTACAGAGGGGGGAGGGAGGTATACAGTATGGGGGAACAACTACAGAGGGGGGAGGGAGGTATACAGTATAGGGGAACAACTACAGAGGGGAGAAGGAAGGAATACAGTATAGGGGAACAACTACAGAGGGGGATGTATACAGTATGGGGGAACAACTACAGAGGGGAGAGGGAGGTATACAGTATGGGGGAACAACTACAGAGGGGAGAGGGAGGTATACAGTATAGGGGAACAACTACAGAGGGGGGATGTATACAGTATAGGGGAACAACTACAGAGGGGAGAGGGAGGTATACAGTATAGGAGAACAACTACAGAGGGGGGAGGGAGGTATACAGTATGGGGGAACAACTACAGAGGGGGAGGTATACAGTATAGGGGAACAACTACAGAGGGGAGAGGGAGGTATACAGTATTGGGGAACAACTACAGAGGGGGGAGGGAGGTATACAGTATGGGGGAACAACTACAGAGGGGGGAGGGAGGTATACAGTATAGGGGAACAACTACAGAGGGGAGAGGGAAGGAATACAGTATAGGGGAACAACTACAGAGGGGGATGTATACAGTATGGGGGAACAACTACAGAGGGGAGAGGGAGGTATACAGTATAGGGGAACAACTACAGAGGGGGGATCTATACAGTATAGGGGAACAACTACAGAGGGGAGAGGGAGGTATACAGTATAGGAGAACAACTACAGAGGGGGGAGGGAGGTATACAGTATGGGGGAACAACTACAGAGGGGGGAGGGGGTATACAGTATGGGGAAATAACTACAGAGGGGATGTATACAGTATGGGGGAACAACTACAGAGGGGAGAGGGAGGTATACAGTATGGGGAAATAACTACAGAGGGGGGATGTATACAGTATGGGGGGCCTTACTGCAGAGGGGGAGGGAGGTATACAGTATGGGGAAATAACTACAGAGGGGATGTATACAGTATGGAGGAACAACTACAGAGGAGGGAGGGAGGTATACAGTATGGGGAAATAACTACAGAGGGGATGTATACAGTAAAAAAAAAAATTATTATAAAAATGTTTTGGTGTTTGGTGTAGGGATCTATGTATATATTCATTTATGTATTTATTTGTGCATTTATTTAATTTTGTGGAACGCAACCAGACCAGGGGGTTATTGTAGAGTATAGTTATGTTAGTTATTGTTAGTTAAGTTAAGTTTTATAGTGTTATTATTGTGGTGTTTGCACGTGTGAGGGATAATACAGCGGTGCGTTTGGTGAGTGTGAGGCTGGACCAGCCAATACGTTTATGGACTTTTATATATTGTACAGTTATGTTATTTATATTATTGGTTTGTTATGTTTTATATTTTTAAATAAAAGATCTACAGTATGGGGGGCCTTACTGCAGAGGTGGGAGGGAGGTATACGGTATGGGGACTACCTGTAGAAGGGAGATCTATGTGCTCTTTCTCCATGGTGTAGCTCTGTCTGTCATGGGTGCATAGATTCTGTGAGGATAAGAGCAGTCACGGTTAGAAAGAAAACTTTGGCAATTACATACGGTAGGTGAACAAGTTAATTTGTAAATGTATATACTATATCTTATAGCAGCTTACTAAATGCAAAACCACCGTATCAAAGGGGTATTCCATCAGAACAGACATATTCTGTCACGTCAGGGAGGTACAGTGAGCCCTATTTGAGTCCGGCCCTCTGTCCCGGCCTAGTTGATGTGCTGCCCTAAGCAGCAGACCTTAAATGTGCGAAGGTCCATACACTGCTAAGTGCTTGGGCCGTCAGCACTCCATGTCATAACTAACCGGGAAGTATGAGCCACTAATCAGAACAAAAGGAGAGACAAGCTGAGGTCATAAACACATACAAGAGCGAGGTACAGAATCAGAAGACAAAGCCTAGGTCAGGAAGACATACAGGAGCGAGGTACAGAATCAGAAGACAAAGCCGAGGACAGGAAGACATACAGGAGCGAGGTACAGAATCAGAAGACAAAGCGGAGGTCAGAAAGACATACAGGAGCGAGGTACAAAATCAGAAGACAAAGCCGAGGACAGGAAGACATACAGGAGCGAGGTACAGAATCAGAAGACAAAGCGGAGGTCAGAAAGACATACAGAAGCGAGGTACAGAATCAGAAGACAAAGCCGAGGACAGGAAGACATACAGGAGCGAGGTACAGAATCAGAAGACAAAGCAGAGGTCAGAAAGACATACAGGAGCAAGTACAGAATCAGAAGACAAAGCCGAGGTCAGGAACACATATAGGAGCGAGGTACAGAGTCAGAAGACAAAGCCGAGGACAGGAAGACATACAGGAGCGAGGTACAGAATCAAAAAGACAAAGTGGAGGTCGGGAAGACATACAGGAGCGAGGTACAGAATCAGAAGACAAAGCGGAGGTCAGGAAGACATACAGGAGCGAGGTACAGAATCAGAAGACAAAGCGGAGGTCAGGAAGACATACAGGAGCGAGGTACAGAATCAGAAGACAAAGCATAGGTCAGGAAGACATACAGGAGCAAGTACAGAATCAGAAGACAAAACCGAGGTCAGGAACACATACAGGAGCGAGGTACAGAATCAGGAGATAGAGCCGAGGTCAGGAACACATACAGGAGCAAGTACAGAATGAGAAGACAAAGCCAAGGTCAGAAACACAACCTAAAGTCAATAGAAACACAGCAATAGCCAGCACATGGAACATTAGTGAAGTATGGCAAGCCAAGAACCATCACGGCCAGCTATGGAAGATAGCTGCCTGTTTAAATTTCTCGCCTGACCTCACTCTGAGGCATTGCGCCAATCAGAGTTCCGGCTGTGCCGCTGCATCACTCGGCCTGGCCAGCCTAGCATACCCCAAACACTGATAGAATGCCCAGCAGTCATTTGTGACAGCCGGGCATCACAGACACTACGATATTTACTCCTGCGCTGTGCGGGGGTGAAAAGGACAGTGCAGGAAAGCGGTTAGATAAGTTTGTAACACATGCACAGCTCAGTAAGACTGATGGACCTTGCCCATCTACCTAGCAAGTAATGTTCCATTCTCCCATCAGTGGGTTACAGCTGAACATGTTATGACCTCTTGGCTTCTTATTGGAAAGGGGTGTCTTTAAGTGCACCCTCAAAAAAGCATGCACACACACGTTCCTGGTGAATGAAACAGGAACAAACGCACTCCCTGGAGCACTGGGGGCAGTTCCGCCACCCCCCCCCCACCCCCCCAGTGTGGCAATATCCCCTCCCCTCTGTGACGTGGTTCCATTGATTTTAATGGAGCCGCATCACAGAGGGGAGGGGGTTTCCTCACACTGGGGAATGGCGAGTCCTCCCCCAGTGCTCTGGGGCAGTCCTGTGCTCGGGAACTAGGAGGTAATTATAAAAAGGACCAGGCCACCGGCCCAAATTGATTAAGGTTAAAAAAAAAAAAGCACAGCAAAGTACCTACTGGTACATTCTCTTGAAAACACAGAAATAATAGTCGACCTATTTGTTCCTATATTGGTGTCCTCCATCTTAGTTCACTGCCTTGCTCTGACCTCGTTCAGACAGAGAGATGTGAAGCCTATAAAGATCATTTTACCGCATCGCACGTTGGCTGATTGAATCTTTTCTGAGATAAGGTCAGTAGGGAAAATCCAAACCTGCACAACCTGGGCAGAATAAGTAAGGGTTTATATTCCCCGTGAGTGGCTTTCCTCCTTGTACTCCCATCTCACTCCGATAACATACTGGCAGGTTCATTGGCTTTCTATGGAATTTGTGTATATGTCTGAAATGGGGAATTAAGGGACAATGTAAATGGTGGCGATCTCTGTATAGCACTGCAGAATATATTGGTGATATGTAAGCTATATAATAAACAATTGCTTGTTTATGGTTTTCTTTTATAATGTGTAAATTATTGCAATTTTTTAAATGATATTTTAGTCTACTCCTGACCTACCTATACATAGGTTTCTTTTGGAGCTTTAGTAATTACTGTAGGTAATCCGCAGCTATGTATGTTTTACATTTAAAAAAAATCTTTATATAAAATATAAAGCATCCAATACCTAATATGCAACTACATTTCCAGGGCTACTATATGCATCATGACATGCTGGGAGAACATGGAGATTTCTTTACATCGCCTGAAATAAGCCAAGTGTTTGGAGAGGTAGGTGCATTCACAGTCCTGCTGTGCTTACCATTTTCTTCTTTAACCCTCTATCGATGCCTTGATATAATAGTCACTGGGTGTAGCAGGGATCAGCTGAGAGGCAGTTTTATACACATCATACCAGGGGTCCTGCACCCGCTCCCTGCCAACCAGCTGTTTAATAGGTAAGCAGCACTCAGGTAGCACTGCCCCATTCACTTCAGTGGGAACCTGCGGCATCTCTTTCACACAGTTGATCAGTAGGGGTGTGGGTAGTCAGACCTCAGCGATTCTACCATTAATGGTCTTTCCCAAGGCTGGATAACCCCTTTATTCTTTTTTTTCTGGATGTGATGTAACTATAAATTTGCAGTTTTGCACTTTCTGTGGGTTTCCCGTCCAAGATCATTAGAGATGAGCGAACCGGGTTCGAGTCGATCCGAACCCGAACATCGGCATTTGATTAGTGGTGGCTGCTGAACTTGGATAAAGCTCTAACGTTGTCTGGAAAACATGGATACAGCCAATGACTATATCCATGATTTCCACATAGCCTTAGGGCTTTATCCAACTTCAGCAGCCACTGCTAGTCAAATGGCGAAAGTTCATGCTCGAGGTTCGCTCATCTCTAAAGATCATGAATGTGATAATTTAATAGTTCTAACAATTACGGAAGCAGTGATAGCAATTTTTTTTTTATTTATAAAAAGGAAAAGGGGGGTGATTTAAACTTTTTTTATGGGAAGGGATTTTTAATAATGAAAAACCTTTGTAGTTCTTCCAGTGGACTCCTATGAGCACAGGGCCGTATTTACCACTAGGCACCCGTGGTCCGGTGCCTAAGGCAGCACCTTGCAGGGGGACAGAAAAAACTAATTTTTTTGTTTTTATTTTTTTATTTTCCCTCCTCCCGTTCAGACTTGCCAGTAAATCTGGTGTTTTTTCCAGGGGGGTGGGGGGTATGGTGGTATTGGTCAGGTCTGGTATCGCCAATAGGTGCGTGAAGATGGGGCGTCTTCAGGTTTAGTGCCTAGGGCAGCAGAAGCTGTTAATACAGCCCTTTATGAGCAATGCAATGATTGCCCATAGGGATCAATGCAGTACATATGTGCTGCATTGATCTATGTAATTGGTGCTCGATTACTAGGGGCTACTGAAGGGACCAGCAACATTAAATTGCTGAGGACCGGGCCGGCAATTATGACAAGAAGACGGTCTCGCCAGAAGACCACTAGGGATGGTGTCTGTTTCCTTAATACAGCTAAGCTTGGTGTGTGTGATACCGTCTACTGAGCTACCTGTGTATCTAATCCTATCATGTGTGACACTCTTTACCAAGCAGTTGTGTCATTCATGTACGATACTGTCCGCTGAGTTGATAAAGCTAAGCCTACAATGTGTGTATCTATGCCTGTCCAGTGATACTGTACACTGAGATGGTGTATCTAAGCTTATCATTATCATAAACTAGTATGTTTGATACTGTCTAAGTTAGTGTATCTAATCCTATCATGTGTAATACCATTTACTAAGCTGTTGTATCTAAGCCTATCATATATGATACTGTGTGACAAACCTCTGTATCTAAGCCTATCATATATGATACTGTGTGACAAACCTCTGTATCTAAGCCTATCATATATGATACTGTGTGACAAACCTCTGTATCTAAGCCTATCATATATGATACTGTGTGACAAACCTCTGTATCTAAGCCTATCATATATGATACTGTCTACTAAACCTCTGTATCTAAGCCTATCATATATGATACTGTGTGACAAACCTCTGTATCTAAGCCTATCATATATGATACTGTGTGACAAACCTCTGTATCTAAGCCTATCATATATGATACTGTGTGACAAACCTCTGTATCTAAGCCTATCATATATGATACTGTGTGACAAACCTCTGTATCTAAGCCTATCATATATGATACTGTGTGACAAACCTCTGTATCTAAGCCTATCATATATGATACTGTGTGACAAACCTCTGTATCTAAGCCTATCATATATGATACTGTGTGACAAACCTCTGTATCTAAGCCTATCATATATGATACTGTCTACTAAACCTCTGTATCTAAGCCTATCATATATGATACTGTGTGACAAACCTCTGTATCTAAGCCTATCATATATGATACTGTGTGACAAACCTCTGTATCTAAGCCTATCATATATGATACTGTGTGACAAACCTCTGTATCTAAGCCTATCATATATGATACTGTGTGACAAACCTCTGTATCTAAGCCTATCATGTGTGAAAACCGAGCTAGAGCCAAAAAACCCTGAACCGAATTGCAAAAATACTGGCCTAAATTATTGCATGAAAAACAGAAATGATGGTCCACATAGTCTGATAGTGTCTGCTGGGTATCTAATCTTACTGGGTGATACTGGCGGCAGAGCCAATATATCTAATGGTGCGTTTACACAGACAGATTTATCTGACAGATTTGTGAAGCCAAAGCCAGGAACAGACTATAAACAGGGAACAGGTCGTAAAGGAAAGACAGATTTCTCCTCTTCTCAAATCCATTCCTGGCTTTGGCTTCAATATTCTGTCAGACAAATCTCTCTGTGTAAACGCACCATATGTTTATCGTGCGTGATACTCTACTGCTGAGCTTATGTATCTAATCTTATGTGTGAGACTGTGCTGTCCAGCTCATGCATCTAATCTTATCATGTGTGATACTATGCTGCTGAGCCTGTGTATCTAATCTTATCATGTGTGATACTATCTGCAGAGCTGAGATATCCAAATCGGTCATATGTGATACTATGCTGCTGAGTTATTGTATCTTATTACGTGTGATACCGTCCTACAAAGCCGACATATCTAATCTTATCATGTATAATACTCTGCTGCTGAGCTATTGTATCTAACCTCGTTACCTGGGATACTGCGTGCAGGGCTGATATATCCAACTCTATCACGTGTGATACTATGCTGCAGAGTCAGTGTATCTAATCCTTTCCTGTGTAATACTGTGCTGCTGAGTCTGTGTATCTAATCCTATCATGTGTGATACTGTGCAGCAGTCGAAGTATCTAACCCTATCGTGTGATACTGTGCAGCAGAGTGGTGAATCTAATCCTATCATGTGTGATACTGTGCAGCAGTCGAAGTATCTAACCCTATCGTGTGATACTGTGCCGCAAAGTCAGTGTATCTAATCTTATCCTGTGTAATACTGTGCTGCAGTCGGTGTATCTAATCCTATCATGTGTGATACTGTGCTGCTGAGTCAGTGTATCTAATTCTATCATGTGTGATACTGTGCTGCTGAGTTAGTGTATCTAATCCTTTCATGTGTAATACTGTGCTGCTGAGTCATTGTATCTAATCTTATAATGTGTGATACTGTGCTGCAGAGTCAGTGTACTTAATCTTATCCTGTGTGATACTGTGCTGCAGTCGGTGTATCTAATCCTATCATATATGGTACTCTGCTGCCGAGTTGTTGTATCTAATCCTATCATGTGTGATACTGTGCTGCAGAGTCGGTGTATCTAATCCTATCATGTGTGATACTGTGCTGCAGAGTCAGGGTATCTAATCCTATCATGTGTGATACTGTGCAGCAGTGTATCTAAGCCTCCCATGTGATACAACCTGTATAGCACAGAGGCCACATTACCATTCTTCTCCCTCATCCATGAGGGCGGCACGTGACCAGGGCAGCTGGCGGCAGCTTTTATGAATGGAGTTGTGCAGAGCTGAGCGGCTGCCTCCTGATATAGCGCAGCCATGTAAGGAAAACTCCATGCAGTGCCCCCTATGTGCCAGTCTAATGCACCAGACGCATCCCTGCAGCTTCCTGCATCGCTGCCCCCCTGCTCCCAGTGTATGTAGAGTGATGTATGCTGTGCCATCCCTCAGGGGTGATACATCCAGGTACCCACCTGCCGCCTGCTCGCTGGCTTTCCATACGGTTGATTCCAGGGATCCATACTGCTTGGAGGATCTGCGTTCCTTCTCCATTGTCAGCAGCCAATGTGATCTAGGAATGCAGGAAGAGATCCCCTGACCAGAGCATCACTGTGAGGGGAAGATAAATAACTACATGGCAGAGGGTGATCCAGGCAGGAGGAGGGGGGCTGCTGTTGCTGCCAAACCATTGGAGAGTTATCAGCTGGGAGATTCAGGGATGCTGAGGAGCTGGCTGCCCGGCTCCCTCTAGTGGCCGTTCTGTGCACCTGCAGGATCTCAGTCAGCGCAGCAGATTACAGATCCCATACATTGTAACGGTGACAACAAATAACGGAAATGATGCTGATAGTGACAACTAGGGTTAGGGGTCACACTGGCTTTATACAGTACGTCACTAGTATCTGTCAGAAAACAAAGGCCAGGACCCTTCCCATTACTATTTACTAATGTAATGGGATTCAGAGTGCGGTCTGCTGCGTGTGTTCACTTTTTAGGCAATTTCTTTTAGGAAACTCCTCCAAGTTAGGTATAGTAGCCTTCCCAGTACATAGTGGTGCACCCAGTTAGGTATAGTAGCCTTCCCAGTACATAGTGGTGCACCCAGTTAGGTAGAGTAGCCTTCCCAGTACATAGTGGTGCACCCAGTTAGGTAGAGTAGCCTTCCCAGTACATAGTGGTGCACCCAGTTAGGTATAGTAGCCTACCCAGTACATAGTGGTGCACCCTGTTAGGTATAGTAGCCTTCCCAGTACATAGTGGTGCACCCTGTTAGGTATAGTAGCCTTCCCAGTGCATAGCGGTGCACCCTGTTAGGTATAGTAGCCTTCCCAGTACATAGTGGTGCACCCAGTTAGGTATAGTAGCCTTCCCAGTACATAGTGGTGCACCCAGTTAGGTATAGTAGTCTCCCAGTACATAGTGGTGCACCCAGTTAGGTATAGTAGCCTTCCCAGTACATAGTGGTGCACCCAGTTAGGTATAGTAGCCTTCCCAGTACATAGTGGTGCACCCAGTTAGGTATAGTAGTCTCCCAGTACATAGTGGTGCACCCAGTTAGGTATAGTAGCCTTCCCAGTACATAGTGGTGCACCCAGTTAGGTATAGTAGTCTCCCAGTACATAGTGGTGCACCCAGTTAGGTATAGTAGCCTTCCCAGTACATAGTGGTGCACCCAGTTAGGTATAGTAGTCTCCCAGTACATAGTGGTGCACCCAGTTAGGTATAGTAGCCTTCCCAGTACATAGTTGTCCTAGTTTACCCCCAGTACATAGAGATGCCCTCAGGTATACCTGCCCCCTCCCCACCAGAGGTGATGCCCTAAGTTAGATATAGTTGCCCCAATAGAGGTTCCCCAGTTGGTACAGTTGCTCCTCAGTACATAGAGATGCCCCTGTTATGCATAGCCCCTCCCCCCAGTACATAGAGATGCCCCTGTTAGGCATAGCCCCTCCCCCCAGTACATAGAGATGCCCCAGTTATGCATAGCCCCTCCCCCCAGTACATAGAGATGCCCCAGTTAGGCATAGCCCCCCCCCTAGTATATAGAGATGCCCCAGTTAGGCATAGCCCCCCCCCCAGTACATAGAGATGCCCCAGTTAGGCATAGCCCCTCCCCCTAGTACATAGAGATGCCCCCAGTTAGGCATAGCCCCTCCCCCCAGTACATAGAGATGCCCCCGTCTAGGCATAGCCCCTCCCCCCAGTACATAGAGATGCCCCCAGTTAGGCATAGCCCCTCCCCTCAGTACATAGAGATGCCCCCAGTTAGGCATAGCCCCTCCCCCCAGTACATAGAGATGCCCCCAGTTAGGCATAGCCCCTCCCCCAGTACATAGAGATGCCCCAGTTATGCATAGATGCATAGCCCCCCCCCCCAGTACATAGAGATGCCCCAGTTAGGCATAGCCCTCCCCCTAGTACACAGAGATGCCCCCAGTTAGGCATAGCCCCTCCCCCCAGTACATAGAGATGCCCCCGTATAGGCATAGCCCCTCCCCCCAGTACATAGAGATGCCCCCAGTTAGGCTTAGCCCCTCCCCTCAGTACATAGAGATGCCCCCTTATGAATGGAGTAAGAGATAATTATTACTCACCACCGCTCCTGCTTTCACAGCCATGAAAGGCAACAAATGTGGCTGCGGGATAGAGTCCTGTACAGGGGTAGGCAGTGAGTCTATTACAGCAGCACACCAGCAGGGGGCAGTGTGTCCTCCCCAAATCATCACACCAGCAGGGGGCAGTGTGTCCTCCCCAAATCATCACACCAGCAGGGGGCAGTGTGTCCTCCCCAAATCATCACACCAGCAGGGGGCAGTGTGTCCTCCCCAAATCATCACACCAGCAGGGGGCAATGTGTCCTCCCCAAATCATCACACCAGCAGGGGGCAGTGTGTCCTCCCCACATCATCCCACCAGCAGGGGGCAGTGTGTCCTCCCCACATCATCCCACCAGCAGGGGGAAGTGTGTCCTTCCAACATCATCCCACCAGCAGGTGGTAGTTTGTCCTCCCCACATCATCCCACCAGCAGGGGGCAGTGTATCCTCCCCACATCATCCCACCAGCAGGGGGCAGTGTGTCCTCCCCACATAATCACACCAGCAGGGGGCATTGTGTCTTTCCCACATCATCGAGAAACAGATCGCTGATCTCAGGGAGACCAGCCAAACAATTAAACTGCTGGCTGCCGGTAAAAGCGATCAATGCAGTGAAGTCCTAGGTGCATTGCCCCCTGGGAAACATAAATATGCAGAAGAAGAGCCTGTGGAGCCTCATCAAAGAGTTTCAATACACAGGACTAGCCAGATATCCCTCCGGGAAGGACCCAGCCAAGGGGCAGCTCCTGTTAGGAAACCAACAAAACACCATATTAAGTGGCCCTATAATGTAATGACAAGGGGAAAACCAAGGCCAGGTATCCATTCACAGGGTGCAGTGTATCCTCCCCACATAATCACACCAGCAGGGGGCAGTGTGTCTTTCCCACATCACACCAGCAGAGGGCAGTGTATCCTCCCCACATGATCACGTCAGCAGGGGGCAGTGTGTCCTTCACATCATCACACCAGCAAGGGGCAGTGTGTCTTTCCCACATCATCACACCAGCAGGGGGCAGTGTGTCTTTCCCACATCATCACCCAAGCAGAGGGCAGTGTATCTTCTGCACATCATCACACCAGCAGGGGGCATGGTGTACTTCAAATCATCACACCAGCAGGGGGCAGTTTCTCACTACACATATCTCATCACTTTACATGTGATCTCACTCCCAATCCTTCATTGAGCATAGTAGGACACAGGTAACACACTGGCTGTTACAGTCACCCAGGCAGCCATGACGCCTGCATCGTCCTCTGCTCAGGTCCTATTTATTACAATGGAGCCAGTGGCGGGGACTCTTCAGTTCTTGTTGCCTCAGGTCATAGTGACAGAAGTGTGTCGGTGAGATGCTGTGCCTGCTGTAACAGGTGAAGAACTCAGGAGACTGCAGGGGTTAATATTCTGCACCTTATGTGATTTACATCTAGTTAGTGCAGAAAGCTAATGTGGTGGTGGGAGCGGCCAGGAAAATACATTCTCAATCAGAAAATGTTGACAAGGTAAAACCAGGAGACGTCTCGGGATGTGTTCTACCTGCAGCATTGTAATAAGGGGGGTACGACAGGCGGATTGTAATAAGGGGGATACGACAGGCGGATTGTAATAAGGGGGGTACGACAGGCGGATTGTAATAAGGGGGGTACGACAGGCGGATTGTAATAAGGGGGGTACGACAGGCGGATTGTAATAAGGGGGGTACGACAGGCGGATTGTAATAAGGGGGTACAACATGCGGATTGTAATAAAGGGGGGGGGGGGTACAATGTGCCTGTTACATAGTTAATACGGTTGAAAAAAGAATGTCACATATGTGAAGTACACCCTGCCCCCTGCTGGTGTGATGATGTGCAGAAGATACACTGCCCTCTGCTTGGGTGATGATGTGGGAACCTATCACCCCTCCCCCTTCCCTGTATCCATCCCCTCCTTGGTTGAACTTGATGGACATGTGTCTTTTTTCAACCGTATTAACTATGTAACTATGTAACAGGCACATTGTAATACAGGAGGTATCACAGGCGCATTGTAATAAAGGGAGTATCTCAGGCACATTGTAGCGAGAGCGAGGAAAAGAGAGATTTGCTGCTGTGACTACAGGGAAAGGACAGGGACGGAGCACTGCTGTGACTACAGGACAGGGATGGAGCACTGCTGTGACTACAGGACAGGGATGGAGCACTGCTGTGACTACACGGACAGGACAGGGACGGAGCACTGCTGTGATTACAGGACAGGGACGGAGCACTGCTGTGATTACAGGACAGGGACGGAGCACTGCTGTGATTACAGGACAGGGACGGAGCACTGCTGTGACTACAGGACAGGGATGGAGCACTGCTGTGACTACAGGACAGGGATGGAGCACTGCTGTGACTACACGGACAGGACAGGGACGGAGCACTGCTGTGATTACAGGACAGGGACGGAGCACTGCTGTGATTACAGGACAGGGACGGAGCACTGCTGTGACTACAGGACAGGGATGGAGCACTGCTGTGACTACAGGACAGGGACGGAGCACTGCTGTGACTACAGGACAGGGATGGAGCACTGCTGTGACTACAGGACAGGGATGGAGCACTGCTGTGACTACGGGGACAGGACAGGGACAGAGCACTGCTGTGACTACGGGGACAGGACAGGGACGGAGCACTGCTGTGACTACAGGACAGGGATGGAGCACTGCTGTGACTACAGGACAGGGACGGAGCACTGCTGTGACTACAGGACAGGGACGGAGCACTGCTGTGATTACAGGACAGGGACGGAGCACTGCTGTGATTACAGGACAGGGACGGAGCACTGCTGTGACTACAGGACAGGGATGGAGCACTGCTGTGACTACAGGACAGGGATGGAGCACTGCTGTGACTACACGGACAGGACAGGGACGGAGCACTGCTGTGACTACAGGACAGGGACGGAGCACTGCTGTGATTACAGGACAGGGACGGAGCACTGCTGTGACTACACGGACAGGACAGGGACGGAGCACTGCTGTGACTACACGGACAGGACAGGGACGGAGCACTGCTGTGACTACAGGACAGGGATGGAGCACTGCTGTGACTACAGGACAGGGACGGAGCACTGCTGTGACTACGGGGACAGGACAGGGACGGAGCACTGCTGTGACTACAGGACAGGGATGGAGCACTGCTGTGACTACAGGACAGGGATGGAGCACTGCTGTGACTACAGGACAGGGATGGAGCACTGCTGTGACTACACGGACAGGACAGGGACAGAGCACTGCTGTGACTACGGGGACAGGACAGGGACGGAGCACTGCTGTGACTACAGGACAGGGATGGAGCACTGCTGTGACTACACGGACAGGACAGGGACAGAGCACTGCTGTGACTACGGGGACAGGACAGGGACGGAGCACTGCTGTGACTACAGGGACAGGACAGGGATGGAGCACTGCTGTGACTACAGGACAGGGATGGAGCACTGCTGTGACTACGGGGACAGGACAGGGACGGAGCACTGCTGTGACTACAGGACAGGGATGGAGCACTGCTGTGACTACAGGACAGGGATGGAGCACTGCTGTGACTACACGGACAGGACAGGGACAGAGCACTGCTGTGACTACGGGGACAGGACAGGGACGGAGCACTGCTGTGACTACAGGGACAGGACAGGGATGGAGCACTGCTGTGACTACAGGACAGGGATGAAGCACTGCTGTGACTACACAGACAGGGACGGAGCACTGCTGTGACTACAGGACAGGGACGGAGCACTGCTGTGACTACACGGACAGGACAGGGATGGAGCACTGCTGTGACTACACGGACAGGACAGGGACGGAGCACTGCTGTGACTACACGGACAGGACAGTGATGGAGCACTGCTGTGACTACAGGGACAGGACAGGGATGGAGCACTGCTGTGACTACACGGACAGGACAGGGATGGAGCATAATGCTTCTGCTTTACCTTCTAAATCTTGATGGTTTTGACTGGTTCAGTTTACTAGTAATATTAGGTACACAGGCCTCCAATCACACTGTGGGAGAGATATTATCGGTTACCTGCAGCCCCCTGCTGGTCACTGGGTGTAAATGCAACTTATTTTAAAAGCCGTCCGAATAAAAATCATTGTTACGTACTATGCAATGCTAACAGATGGCGATTGCCCATATTATATTTTATGGGACATGCAGTAATAGCAGAGAGCATGCTCAGTAGTTGACACAGCTCCAGGGTGACCGTACCGGGTCACTATGCTGCACACAGGAACCCGTAACTGCCAGGGATCAAGGGGCGCATATTAGTACTGTAAGATGGGAGAGCCATGTGTGGCCTTCACTTGCATGGCTTAAGCCCCTATTTCACGAGTCGTATAGGAGGAGCAAACGAGCGCTCTCAGCGCTCGTTTGCTCCTCGTTCCCCGCTCGCTGCCGCCTCTATTCAGCGCGGCAGCAGCATGCGGGTCAGTGCAGGAGGGGCGGCGGGGAGCTGCCCGAGTGATCGCTGATCGTCCAGGCAGCCCATAGGATATAGCAGTGTCTGCTGCCGACGCTCCTATTCAACGGAGCGACGGCAGCAGATCTCTGCTGTATCAGTCGCTTGTTTTTCAACATGTTGAAAAACAAGTGACTGCAACGATCAGCCGACATGAACAATGTCGGCTGATCGTTGCACTTTATTCCACGGGACGATTATCGTCCGTAGCGGCCGAATACAGACGATAATCGTTCTGTGGAATAGGGCCTTAAAGGTACCTAAGGTTTAGAGGTACCTAAAGTTTTAAAACCTTTAAAAAAAAAATACTCACCTTCCCCACCCTATAATGCCTATCTTCTCTTTCCCCTATGTACAGACAATAGCTGGATCTCTATGGTTTTGTATAATTGCAGATGATAACTGTGAGATCAGAGATCTCTCTTACTGGCATAATAATGCCTACTTTGTATTAAAGAGACTCTGTCAGTAGGTTTCTGGTCCTATCTCAGGGTAGCATAAACTAGTGACAGAGAAGCGGAACAGAGTGATGTGTCACTTACATTGTTCTGTGCAGCTGATCCAGAGATCTCCTGCTGAATAGGGATGGTCCGAACCAAGTTCGGTTCGGGTTCGTACGAACCCGAACTCTCGATAATGATTCCCGCTGTCTGCCCGCTCCGTGCAGTGGGTGGATCCAGCGGGAGGACCGTCTGGAAAACTGGGATACAGTCATAGCCATAGGCTCTGTGGAGCGGGTAGACAGCGGGAATCTGATGCCGAGCGTTCGTGTTCATACGAACCTGAACCTCGGAGGGTTCAGACCATCCCTACTCCTGAATAACATGGCCATCTGTCTCGGCCAGAGATGTCAGCAGAGAGCACTGTGGGAAGACTTGAGATTTTTTAATAGAAGTAAATTACAAATCTATATAACTTTCTGGCACCAGTTGATTTGAAAGAAAAGTATTTTCGCTTGACAACACCTTTAAAAACATTAAAGGGGAACTCCAGGTAGAGGTTAAAAAAAATGAAACTTCTGCAGAAGCATATAGCATTACTTACCTGTCTATCCCAGCTTTGAAACTACCAAAAATCCATTTGTTTGGGGGGGGGGGGGGGGGGGGGGGGGGTGTTCTGTATTGTGTTTCTGTCCTTCCTGGTTGAGCAGTTGCCAGAATGCAGATGATCATCACAGTCCCCCACCCATCACAATCAGTAAAATTAGTGCTGGACCTGCTTCTGGCCATTCAGAGATGGTGAATTACTCAGGGGATTGGGGGATCCAGCTCCGCCTCCTGTGACATCACACCCTGCCCCCTGTCTGCATCATCAGCCTGTGCTCAGCAAACACACACAATGTGAGACAGAGGCATGGAAGATTTGTCTAAGGTGGGAGAGCAGTGGGATCAGGAGACAATGTGGATTGGCACAGGGGCCATGTTTTTTCACTTCCTGGATCTCTATCAGCTACCAGTGTGGCAGAACCGTACAGATACAGTAGTCCATTGTATAGACACATCTATATAACTTTTATTCTACTTTTAATAGAAAACAAGTTTTTTTATCCGGAGTTCCCCTTTAAAGGGGTTGTCCAGGCTTAGAAAAACATGGCCACTTACTTTCAGAAACAGAGCCCCTCTTGTTTGTGTGTGGTTTTGCAGCTCAGTAATACCACACACAACGTCAGACCTCTGTCCATGTCAGGAACTGTCCAGAGTGAGGAAAAGGTTTTCTATGGCAATTTGCTACTGCTCTGGACAGTTCCTGTCATGGACAGAGGTGGCAGCAGAGAGCACTGTGCCAGACTGGAAAAAAATCTGCCACTTCATGCAGGACATACAGCAGCTGATAAGTACTGGAAGACTGGAGATTTTCAAATAGAAGTATTACAAATCTATATAAAACTTTCTAAAACCAGTTGATCTGGAAGAAAACTATTTTCGACGGATAACCCATTTAAACTACAAAGTACCCTAAAACAGGGATGAAGGTAAGAAACTTACCCTCATCCTCAGTGCCCTGTGCCCTATAGGGACATATTAGCAGATTAAATGCAGGTCTAACCTGCTGATTCTTTTCCTTTAAATAGTCTGGGTAATTCCTTACAGATATGTTAAAAGAATCAAACGCCAAATTAAGTGTAAAAAAAATCATGAAGTGTAATAAAATATTATATATTATCCTTTTTTCATACAGAGATGTCATACATTAGCTCCTCCGCAGTGCTGGAAGTCATGCACTTTATAGCAGGCTACCATTGTTTGCTATCATCTTTCATAGCTTTAACCAACCAGTCTCGTTCCTGGTCGTCGTCAGAGTCACTCATGTCGCTGTTGTCTGCAGCCAGAAGCCGCGAATAGTTAATTTTCTTTATGTGAGGAAGTCTGGGATGGATCAACAAGAACAGAGAGATCCAGAGCAGTAATGTTACGCTGCACGCTTGGAATAGTACCGGGAGGCCGAAGCCGCTGATGATGAAACCGCTGGCGATACTGCCCAGGCTGGCACCGCAGTCATGTGACAAGCAGTGCAGGACCAGCTGCAGAGACCTCTCTGTCCCTGGCGTGGCCACGTCATTGGCTTGAGAGTTCACAGCCCATATGAGGGCTCCATTGCTAAAGGCACTCAAAACCTGAACGGGCAAGACAGCCCAAGGTGTCCATAAGAAGGAGTAATATACCATCTGTACCGCCAGACAGCCCAGGCCAATGACCACAATCCATTTGACCGAGAAGACTCTAAACAGTTTACCCCTGAAGAAGTGGAGCACGATTTCTGAGAAAAGGGCGAGGGCGACAGAGATTCCCATATAGAGTTCTGTGCTGCCCACATCCTGCATCCGCCAGAATAAGAAATTGTGAGCCGTGGACCAGATGGCGCCGGTCAGAAAGACGGTGATGGACAGAAGGATGACTCGGCCGTCGCTCCCGATGAGACCCAGGGCTTTGATGGTCTTGTTTGAGTGTTCAGATTTCTTGGAGACGTGTACAGGATAGATAGTGCTAAGAAACACTGTGATGATCATAAACAGAGAGTAGCCATAAAAATGGAGATCGATTTTGGGGATATTTGTGGTCAGGAAGCAGCCGAGACTCTCTATCAACCTCACGATGACACCGGAGCCAATGCAAGCTCCCAGGTGGCTCCAAATCCAAACTTTACCGTGCCGGTCTGTGGCGTCTACAAAGTCAAGATACTCGTAAAGACTGTCATCTGCTGTCCACTTCAATGGAGCCGTGAAGACAGACCAGATCATGATCATACCCAACATAACCAGGAAGATTTTATGCTCGCTATCAAGGAGATGTTCTAAAATATGGACGCCCAAGCCAACTTCTCGGACCTTCTTCTTATGGGCAGTATGGTTAGATGGTTTAGGTTTCGGAGATGGTGGGGGAGAAGGACTTGAACCTACATGAGTAGAGTTGTTCTTAACCTCATCTTTGGAGCTGGTGGATTTCTCTCTTAGTTTAGGTGATGGCTTAGTAGCTGGTTTTTGTCTTTTCTGATGTGGAGTGCTGGTTTCTGTAAGGTGGACTGGCCTGGAAAGGGCTAATGTAGTGTCACTCTTCTCCATGGTTGTGGCTTCTACAGTTGCATTCTCCACCGGCTTATAGCTGGTACCTTCTGTAACTAGGACCAAAGCCAGATGAGGTGTCGGAGAACCTTCAGGTACCAGGAAACTTGCATTGTCCTCAGGTCCAAAAAGTTCAATATCCATAGCACCAGGAGCGGTTACCTTCTCCTTCCAAGGAAGACTAAAGTTACAGTATCTTAAGACCATATCCCTCTCCATCGGGGGAAAGAAAGTGAAGGCCAAGCCGGCCCCGGCCGACAGCAGCAGAGACCCTGTGATGAGAACCCTTCTCCTATTATTTGTTTTGGCCATGTAAGCGCATAGAGGTGCCCCGAAAACATGGATGATGTGTTTGAGGCCTATTATGATCCCCACCAGAGGAGGGCTCAGTCCCAGGTATCGGAAGAAGATGGTTAAGAAGGGGATAAGGCAGAACTTTCCAATGCCATGGAAGAAATGGAACAGGCTGGCGATGGCCAGAGCCTGGCTGATGTCCCACTGCTTGGTGCCACTCATGTTCTCGACCTATGAACACACAAGAGCATGTGGTTATAAAAAGTCACAACATACTGTAATCTGTGAACTATGATACCGATTATCCAGCCTGTAGTTACTAAGCTAAGTTACGAGATTATAGAACCGGAGAGCACGCTTTTCAAGAGTTCAGACACAACACTGCAGCACCTATAAAGGCTATCCTCAGGCCTGGGCCGCACATAGGGGCGAGATTATTACTCAGCTGGATGCCACGGGTCCTGCTCCAGAAAACCGGGAGGCTGTGGACAGGCAGTAGCCACTTGGTTAATAGATTACAGTCTTAAAGGGGTACAACAGTGATATTTTTTTTCTTTCAAATCAACTGGTGTCAGAAGCTTATATAGTAATTTACTGTTTAGAAATCTTAAGTCTTCCAGTACTTATCAGCTGATGTATGTCCTGCAGGAAGTGGTGTATTGTCTCCAGTCTGACAAAGTGCTCTCTGCTGCCATCTTTGTCCATATCAGGAACTGTCCAGAGCAGTAACAAATTCCCACAGAAAACCTCTCCTGCTCTGGACAGTTCCTGACATGGCCAGAGGTGGCAGCAGAGAGCACTGAGTCAGACTGGAGACAATACACCACTTCCAGCAGGACATACAGGAGCTGGTTACTAATCTATATAACTTTCTAACACCAGTTAATTAGTAACAAAGATTTTTTTTTGCCGGAGTTTCCCTTTAAATAGATGACGTCTTTAGCTTATTTAAATATCACTTAAGAAATCTGACAGTATACCCTTAAATGTGTCATGGATTTTTACTCTGCTGCCATGGAGTGTCCCCATACAATAAAGCTAAACCACAACCTGACAACCCGACGGGATTTTCGTCTGACATGGGACCATCACTTGCAGCCTATATGAGAAGGGGGCTTCCTGCCTTAACTATTGATGACATTTCCTATCAATCATGCCTGCCTGGAATGAAGTGCTTCTAACTCACATCATGACACGCACGTCATTAGATCGCCTGACGTGTCCTTCAACAGATTCTCTCTACTGATCTCAATGGAAACTGTCGGCTGTCAAGCGGCAGATGTCAAAAAGTTGTGCAATATGAACCACACAGCTGATGCAGTACATTTTACTGCCTTATAATGTACACAGTATTTTAGTAAAGTACAGTATTTAAAGTGTCACTGTCGTTGTTGTTGCAGAAATCAATAGTCCAGGCGATTTTAAGAAACTTCAATTGGGTTTATTAGGCAAATATGCCATTATCTGCATTCAGAAAGCTTTTCCCCAGGCCTCCCCCCTCCTCTCCTCTCTCTCATCCACTGCTCATTATCAGGAAATCTCGACTTCTTTACATTAGTCAGGCCCTGTGTAACCTATGGAGAGGGGAGGGGGGAGGAGGGAGATTAGTCGCCACCAGAGAGCAGAGAACAAAGGATTACACAGCGGGAGCTGTATGAAAGCCGGTATTTAGAGGTCAGAGAGGTCAGTGCTGACTTCAGAGGAGATAGCCCGTTAAAGTAGCTGTAAATTAACTCTTTGATGTCCTGTTTTGGTGCCTCATCTCCCTCCACCCCTCCCCTCTCCATAAGAGAACCATAAAGACAGGAGGGAGAGCTTCAAACTGCTTTTTCATGAAAAAAATGAATTTTTCAGCTAATAAACCCAATTACAAAGTTTCTTAAAAATCGCCTGGAATATTGATTTCTGCAAAAAAAAATATTAAACGACAGGTACACTTTAAGTAAAAAAAAAAAAAGTTTTCTGGATATGGGAGCTGTCAGGTAATGCATAGTACTTTGCAGCAAGTGCCTGGAGAGGGTGTGAGTGTTTGTTCTTAGCAGGACATGACTTCCTGGTGTGATAAGACGCTTGGTCCGCGGCTCAGCCCCCCCCCCAATAACATATTATAAGAAGCAATAACAGCAGCCATGTGATCAGCTGCTATGTCAGTCACCTAGGGGGAGGCCATGCTGGCTATGATCCCGTGGGGATTCAGTCTGGTCACCTATGCTGCCCGGGCTCCTCCAGAAACCAGCTCTGTACTGTATAGGACTGGAGGTCTCTCTATGGACGGTTTGCTATAAGAAGGGGGCTTCCTGCCATAACTATTCATGACATTTCCTACCAATCATCCCCTGCCTGGAATCCCATATACTGGGGTGTAGCAGAGACTTGCTGATCGTGGGGCTCTGACTATTCCCTGTACGCACCGGTCCATACTGTGCACAGATACAAACTACCACCTGATCTAACCAGACATGGAGAGAAACGGCTGCACCCCGGGCAGTACAGCTTCCAAGCCTGGAGACTATGACTGCTGGAAAACCCCTTTAAGTGAAGCTGTGTCACCACTGACCCCACTGTAAAGCAAGTCACTGTATATCCTTGTGTGCTACACCCAGAATATCCAATTTATAGGGGCCTTATTTCCCCAGCAGATGATTTTAAGGGAGCAGCAGGCTGCGCACTCAGACGCAGAGAAGAAAAAACAGCCAGCTTACCGCTTCACAGCACAGGCTCTCACTGCAACAAGTGCACTCACCAAGTACCAGCATAAAGTACTGAGTGCAGCTCCCGGCCAACTCATATGAATAGAGTTTCCTTTTTCCACCTTACACCATGCACACACTGCAGCAGACCCCCAAAAAGACGCTGTGTTTCAGTTGCCAACTGAGACGCGTTGGCGTCTTTTTGGAGGTCTGCCGCAGTGTGTGCATGGTGTAAGGTGGAAAAAGGAAACTCTATTCATATCACTCGGCCGGGAGCTGACAGGGTATGGAGTGGGGGGCCTGTTATGTGGCCCTTTCTTATAGGGTATGGAGTGTGGGGACTTACTATGTGGCCCCTTCTAACATGAATATGGGGTGGGGGGACCTGTGATGTGGCCCCTTGTTATAGGGTATGGAGCGGGGGACCTGTGATGTGGCCCCTTGTTATAGGGTATGGAGACCTGTGATGTGGCCCCTCGTTATAGGGTATGGAGTGTAGGGACCTGTGATGTGGCCCCTTGTTGTAGGGTATGGAGCGGGGGACCTGTGATGTGGCCCCTTGTTATAGAGTATGGAGACCTGTGATGTGGCCCCTCGTTATAGGGTATGGAGTGTAGGGACCTGTGATGTGGCCCCTTGTTGTAGGGTATGGAGTGTGGGGACCTGTGATGTGGCCCCTTGTTATAGGGTATGGAGCGGGGGACCTGTGATGTGGCCCCTTGTTATAGGGTATGGAGTGTAGGGACCTGTGATGTGGCCCCTTGTTATAGGGTATGGAGCGGGGGACCTGTGATGTGGCCCCTTGTTATAGGGTATGGAGCGGGGGACCTGTAATGTGGCCCCTCGTTATAGGGTATGAGCGGGGGACCTGTGATGTGGCCCCTCGTTATAGGGTATGGAACGGGGGACCTGTGATGTGGCCCCTTGTTATAGAGTATGGAGACCTGTGATGTGGCCCCTCGTTATAGGGTATGGAGTGTAGGGACGTGTGATGTGGCCCCTTGTTATAGGGTATGGAGTGTGGGGAGCTGTGATGTGGCCCCTTGTTATAGGGTATGGAGCGGGGGACCTGTGATGTGGCCCCTTGTTATAGGGTATGGAGACCTGTGATGTTGCCCCTCGTTATAGGGTATGGAGACCTGTGATGTGGCCTCTTGTTATAGAGTATGGAGACCTGTGATGTGGCCCCTTGTTATAGGGTATGGAGTGTGGGGACCTGTGATGTGGCCCCTTGTTATAGGGTATGGAGTGTGGGGAGCTGTGATGTGGCCCCTTGTTATAGGGTATGGAGCGGGGGACCTGTGATGTGGCCCCTTGTTATAGGGTATGGAGACCTGTGATGTTGCCCCTCGTTATAGGGTATGGAGTGTAGGGACCTGTGATGTGGCCCCTTGTTATAGGGTATGGAGACCTGTGATGTTGCCCCTCGTTATAGGGTATGGAGTGTAGGGACCTGTGATGTGGCCCCTTGTTATAGGGTATGGAGACCTGTGATGTTGCCCCTCGTTATAGGGTATGGAGACCTGTGATGTGGCCCCTTGTTATAGAGTATGGAGACCTGTGATGTGGCCCCTTGTTATAGGGTATGGAGTGTGGGGACCTGTGATGTGGCCCCTTGTTATAGGGTATGGAGCGGGGGACCTGTAATGTGGCCCCTTCTTATATCCACTATGCAGGGCGGCTGTTCCCCATGAAGGAATGAGCTGTGACATACAGGACCTGCAGAATACACCACAGACTATAACAGGAACACATGGCAGGGGGCCGGTACTATAACTACATATATACTAATATACTATAACAGGAACACATGGCAGGGGGGCCGGTACTATAACTACACGTAACCCTCCTGTTGTTTTCCTGAAGGTTGGAGGTACACAGCATATGGCCCTTCAGATACTACAACTCCCAGCATGCCCTGACAGCCAGACGCCCCCTATGAGCCCCTTACCGCTTGCAAAACATCAACTCCTGTGGTTTTTCTACAGCTACTTACTCCAACACTGATTTCGTATGGATCCACCATACTACAACTCCCATCATGATAGTGACGGCCGGGGAGCCCTGCTACATGTGAACAGCGCCTAATCTGGGTGTGACCGCATGCATTCAGCCATCAAGAGCAGACATTCCCTTCAAATTCTTCTCCTCTCCAGACGGGACAGGTTGAGCAGGTTGTAGTGCCGCCAAGGGAACGATAAAGGCCACGAGAGATCAGGGGGATGTCACATCACATGGAGAATCTTCCGGAAGGTGATATTCTGATCAGTGCTGCGGCCTCCTGCTTGCTGTCAGTGAACAGATTCCTCCATATTGGTGTGAATGCTGCAGTCAGATCCCACTGATTGGATGCATTAGTCTATAATGTCCATGCAGATCACATCTAGATGGTCATAGGTTATAATGTAGCAGATATGACGTCACTATGGGATGTATATAGACGATGACGTCATCACACGAGCCCCATATATATATATATATAAATACATATAGTAATACGTGGATGCAGACAGACTGACCTGATGCTGCGGTGACTATGATGCTGATGCTGATGATGATGATGGAGCGTTCCCCTCCACGGCAGGAAGCCTCTCCCGCAGGAGCCGCCACATCTCCGCACAGGACACAGGTGTCTTCCTCTACCTCACCTGCCCGGGGCGGCGGACACGTCACCGGCCTACAACCTGCAACGACCGCCCTGTCGCTGCTAACCACGCCCACCAGCAGGTGTCGCTGCTCATGCACCTGACAAGCAGCAGATGACACTGTCGCCTGGATACGGGATGAAGCGCAGGGATCATAGAGGGAAACTACAAGGCAAAACGGAGGAGCGCGACCGCCACTGCCATCTAGCGGTCACAGGACGAACTACAGGGAGGTTCCTGTATGATGGGGAACCTTCGTCTCTCCAGCTGTTGCAAAACTACAATTCCCATCATGCCTGGACAGCCAAAGCCGAAGGCTTTGGCTGTCCAGGCATGATAGGAATTGTAGTTTTGCAACAGCTGGAGGGCTGAAGAAGGTAGATCACTCAATAAAAACCTTTCACATTTTTCAACCAACCAATCAGACGCTACATTACCTATTTCCCGCCTCGTTGAAGGAATGTGAAACCAGCTCTGATTGGTTGCTGAGCGAAATTAGCTTAAGATTCTGATTGGTTGCTGAGCGTAGTTTTGTACTCGAGATCAAGGCTCTGATTGGTTGCTGAACGTTGTTAGAAGCATAAAAACGGGGCTCTGATTGGTTGCTGAGCGTAGTTGGACAGATAAGGGCGAGGCTCCGATTGGTTGCTGAGATAAAGGCGAGGCTCTGATTGGTTGCTGACATAAGGACGAGGCTCTGATTGGTTGCAAAGTTTGAGTGAGAGAACGAGAACAAAGCTCTGATTGGTTGCTGAGCTTAGTCTGATAAGATGAGGGAAGGTTCTGATTGGTTGCCGAGGGTAGTTAGGGAATTGAGAACGACGTTCTGATTGGTTGCTGAGCGTAGATGGGGGGGGGGGGGGGGGGGGGAGGAGTTCATCTCTGTAACCCGCATAAAGGGTATGAGGGTCAGGTGACTCGGGCTGATCACGTGACCTTCTCACCTCACGAGCGCCTCACCAGTCTGTATAGCGCCCGGCTCTTCCTCCCATGTATTATGAGGTAATTTTGGCCGGTCACGTGTGTAATGTTATACAGCCATGTTATGTTATGTGGCCCCCAGCTTCATAGGGCCACACAGAGCACGGCAAACACTTTCTACCAGGGTTACTGGCGGCATATACATATAGTGACATCCATATAGCTTCACTTTTATAATATTGCGCATATTTCCCATGGCGTCCTATATATGTACATAAGTGTGTGTGTGTATATATATATATATATATATATGTGTGTCCTAATAGGATTTGTTCAGTCACCTGTTAGCATATGGCAGACCTCCGCTTGCTGTCAGTGAATTGCAGTGTGTTTGCTTACAGCCTATGGAGCTGAGCCTGACTTTACACTGATAGGCTATGTTCACATGCTGTATAAGGGTGCTAACACACACGACTGATACGCAGCGTATTTTCTGCAGCAGATACGCAGCAGATTAGATCTAAATGACTGAACACGGCATCAAATCTGCTTCAGATCCGGTGTGTGTGTTAGCACCCTAAGACCGGCCGTTCCGTGACGCGGCCGGTCTCAGAAAAGATCATCCCGCCCAGCACTGCGCCGCTGAGTTCTGATGTGGGTTCGTCCGTGCGCGCCGGCATTAGAACTCCCCACAGCACACCGCTCGCTCCATTGTGTCAACTGACAGGGTTTTCTGTGCCGGCTATTCACTGAATAGCGGCCGCAGAAAACTGACAGCACTATGTAACTGCAGCACTATGTAAGTACAGCAGAAATCACGGCCGTTGTAACAACGGCCGTGATTTCTGCGGAACTTGCGTAGTGTGAACATAGCCATACATTGTAACAACTCCTGTGATTCCCCATACACTGTGCTGGGGTTGTGATATGGTTTTCGGCTGTGCTGCCCGTACCGGTGAAGTGTACGGTCACAGCGTGTATACCTGCACGAGACACACAACCTGCACTGCAAAACCATGGCCGTTCACAGTAAGGCTATAAGGCTGTGTTCACACAACGTAAGTCTTGTATTAACCACGGCCGTTGTTGCCGATTTGCAATAACGGCCGTGATTAATACAAAACTTACATTGTGCTGCAGTGGAATCCTGGCCGGAGTGTATACACATAGGGGGAGATTTATCACAGGGTGTAACATTTAGACTGGTGTATGTCTCCCCTGGACATCCTGCTCAGCCAATCAGTGGTTAAAGCGGGGAAGCGCATTGATTGGCTGAGCGGGACGAGCTGATGCCGGGAGCCCCCGAAGCAAACCGGAGCGCAGAGCAGGTAAGGTATGCTCCGGCCGGCAGGGGGTTAACTTACATACACGCAGCAGGATGTCAGTCCCGCTATGAGTATGTATTCTCATTGGGACTCCCGGCACTGGGTCCGCAGCAGATCCGGTGTGTGTGAAGGCAACCTTAAAGGGAACCTGTCATCCCCCGTGCCGGGGTGACAGGCTCCAGACTCCCCGCTAGAGCCCCCTATACTTGACCTGATTGCGCGTTCCTGAGATGAGTCTGACGCTCCTAGGGAATGAATGGAGCGTCGGATTTGCCATTCATTCTCTATGAGCGTTGGACTCATTTCAGGAGCGCACTAGGCGGGCTCCGGGCGCTGAAATCTCCGTCACCGGATCAAGAAGTGGGACCCGGCTTGATCAGGTCAAGTATAGGGGGCTCTAGCGGGGGGTCGGGAGCCTGTCACCCCGACACGGGGGAGGGGGGGGGGGGGTGACAGGTTCCCTTTAAAGGCAATGGATGCATGTTTTTTATAGTATTGCTTTATACAGTGGTACCTTGGTTTAGGAGCGTTTTGGTTTAAGAGCTCAGTTTTTCAAAATTGTGACTTGGTATAAGAGCATTGCTTTGGTTTAAGAGCTCCCTGTACTGGATGGGAGGGGGAGTGGGGGAGGGGCATGGTCTGCATAGCGGGGTCTACAGCACTGTACTCTGACCCAGGAAGTCTCCCTCACCTTCCAAACCATAGCAGATCCACCTCAGGCTGGGGCTTACATCAGGGGACAGGACTGTGGGGGTAATCTCTGCATAGCTGTAACCCCTCTCTCCCCGGACAGAGAGCGCTGCATGTATGTGCCCACATCTGCCCTGCTCATTCCTTCATGCTCCCTGCAGTCCCTGTCCGCCCTTGTGTTTCCCATCCTCTCCATTACTGTACAGTAACTTATTATATCACAGATTCTGTTGTTTCTGAATGTTTGTTTCATCTGTTTTACATGTTATTCAGAATAATAGATTATTATTTTGGGGGCGTGGAACCAATTGGCTGCATTTCTCTGATTTCTTATGGGAAAATTTGCTTTGGTTTAAGAGCGGATTTGGATTACAAGCACGGCGCCGGAACGAATTATGCTCGTAATGTACAGGCATGTTTTCCTGTTGATACTTTGTTTGCTTGCAGAAAATCCCCAGTAATACCAGGCCATCAGATGACAGATTTTTCCTGTTGTACTTGCAATGTGACACCAGGTGGCGCCATGCAATAATATTCAGACAATAACACCCTGCACCACACAAGTTTGTTTGTTAAAGACATTTTAATAAATAAATAATTTCCTTTTCTCCCTTATAAACAGCAGAAATCATTTTGATCATCTAAAAAAAATAATAATAAAAATTCAGGGTCTGTATTTAGCAGGTATAGGGAGCACATATAGGCGCTTCCAGTTGTGAGAGTGGATATTGGGATTTGTTTCCAAGGCGCCAGGCTAAAATATACTGATAACTAATGTGAGGTTGTTTCCAGTGTATACACTTGCTACAGTTCTGATCCTAAAGCCACCACTCCATAAAACATTAGTGTGTTGGTCACTGAGAATTGTTCATCATCTAGAGGGTGCAAAGGAGTAGTCCATACATGGCCTGGAGTTCAGGCAGTCACTGAATGATCCCTGCAAATGTGTTGATGGGTAAAAGGAGCGACTTTGTCATGTATCTGCTCAGTCCACAGTCTTCTTTACACTCCCCATGTGCGCGTGATGCCCGTATCTTCTGTAGACTGTATCCAGGCTCCTGGCAGGGGGAGACCTCAAAGCTAATAAAGAAATAAAAATAAAAAAACAATGATACATTATTCTGGTGACTTGAAAGATTATAGTAGTTATATTCTTGTATATAGGAGCAGTATTATAGTAGTTATATTCTTGTATATAGGGGCAGTAGTATAGTAGTTATATTCTTGTATATAGGAGCAGTATTATAGTAGTTATATTCCTGTATATAGGAGCAGTATTATAGTAGTTATATTCCTGTATATAGGAGCAGTATTATAGTAGTTATATTCCTGTATATAGGAGCAGTATTATACTAGTTATATTCTTGTATATAGGGAGCAGTATTATAGTAGTTATATTCTTGTATATAGGAGCAGTATTATAGTAGTTATATTCTTGTATATAGGAGCAGTATTATAGTAGTTATATTCTTGTATATAGGGGGCAGTATTATAGTAGTTATATTCTTGTATATAGGAGCAGTATTATAGTAGTTATATTCTTGTATATAGGAGCAGTATTATAGTAGTTATATTCTTGTATATAGGGGCAGTATTATAGTAGTTATATTCTTGTATATAGGAGCAGTATTATTGTAGTTATATTCCTGTATATAGGAGCAGTATTATAGTAGTTATATTCCTGTATATAGGGGGCAGTATTATAGTAGTTATATTCTTGTATATAGGGGGCAGTATTATAGTAGTTATATTCTTGTATATAGGGGCAGTAGTAGTGTACTTATATTCTTTATAGTATCTTTTATTATAGAATCCTGATGTGAAGAAGATCCTGGCAGATCACAGCCTAATAGTTACCGGCTAAATATAAATGTCTGTGTTTTTTCAGCCTACCTGGACACATTAGTGTAGACCCTTCGGCTGTCTTTATCCAGTTGTAGACACAGTGTCCTGAGATCCAGGCTCCTCATCTGGATGCTCGATGCTTTTAGTCCATTAAGTTTGCTCTACAGCCAATAACACCGTGACACCATCAGACCTGCTCTATGACCGTTTTAAGGGGTGGGGATAGTTATACTAAAACTGGACTCACCAATGCGGAGCGCCCAAATGAGGAGGATTTCCCTGTTTCATCAATGTAGACGCTGAGACAGACAAGATCTGTAATATAAAGTGTGTGTAGTCAGATATTTCCCTTTCTGTGTTTGCCCCCTGCTGGTCAGAGAGTAAACTGCTCTCACCATCTGTTTCACTACTTGGAATTGTTTTTATAATTGCTCCGGACGTTCTGGTCACCAGGGATTCCTCCTTCTCTCTATTACTGGGTAAAGCCTGTAACATCCAAAAAATACATTTCAGTGAATATTTTAGCAATTTATAAGCTTTCTGTGCATCTTTTGCATATGTTTAAGCTGAAGTTTTTATTGGCCTCTGTTATTTGGTTACCTTCTGATAATGCACCTGGATCCCTGCCCCCCGTGAATCCACCACCGTCTTCTTTCTGGTTATCGTGTTCACTGAACAAAGAAAACTTTATTAACATTCTGCACAAATAGACAAGATAACTAAGCTGTAACCTGCTCTGTGTGTCGGAGTACCTTACGTTCCATATTGTGTTATGTTACGTTATATTATACCGTACCTTTTTCTTTTTCCTTTATCGATTCCTTTATCTTTTTTTTATTAAACTTTTTGGAAAACAATAAAAATGTTCATTTTCTGGAAGCCCCTTTAATGGTCAGTTACTTACACTTTGTAAACGTACAGTCTTGCAGGTCAACTTTAAGCTCGCATAAGAAGACGTCTTCCACAGGTTCAAGAGTTAAATCCCTGAAGTGGATCTGAAAGCAAGTCAGAAGTTCGGTTAAATGATCATTTATTGCAGGGATGAAGAACATGAGGCCCTCCAGCTGTAGCAAAACTACAATTCCCATCATACTTGGACAGCACAAGCCAAAGACTTTGGCTGTCCAGGCATGATGGGAATTGTAGTTTTGCAACAGCTGGAGCATTATAGGTTCCCCACCCCCAATTTATTGCATAAAAATATCCTTCGAGGGGGTTTCCTGATATAGATATTTATGGCATATCAACACTGCATCTTAAGTTACAACACAATAATTGTTCTAGACAAGGTCATAGTGGTTATGTGTTATAATGAGAGATGAGCAAAGCAGCTTCGCCCATCTTTAGTTAGTATATATATATTCTTTTTACTCAGCAGGGTGTGACAACAGGAAGAAAGACAATATAAAATCTGTGTGGCATCCTGAAGCGTGAAGGACGGGATGTTCAGAATATAAAAAGGTATTTAGCTTTGATTTGTCATTACTAGGTGACAATTTGTTTACCAAAGTGTTTTATCATAAGAAATGCATGATTACATGGGAGTAATCTTCCTGCTCATTGATTTCATTGGGTTTACAGCACATCTGCAGTAAAAGTGATTACAAATTTGCCACATACCCATTAATGTCAATGCAGATCTGATTATGTTCATGTGAATGTAATGGGTAAGGTCTAGTACGTACCTTGACAGAATAAATCTGAAAAAACACTGGTTGTAATCCAAAGCGCAGGTAATAAGAGGCCACATCCAAGATGAAAGGGTCAGAAGCAGAATCTCTGGTTGGACACGGTGGCTGTGTTATAGATAGGTAGGGTGTTACTTTAAATTGTCAAATAGAAATAGATACATGTGGGGATATAGTATGAAAATACAAGCTATTCAGCTCTTGTTTTAGCAAATAACAATTCTGGACTGGAGCGTCTTATCCCAAAACTCTCTTGTCATGTCTGTGTTGTGCCATTCATCTGATACTCCTGGAACTCTATGATTAACTTGTAATCTCAGTGTTTCCATTTCCCATCTTTATAGGATGTTTGCCCACACTTTTGATTCGGCCATACACACATCGACAAGGTGAATAGTAGAATTTCCAGGAGGAATAACAGAAGGATGATGTAACTCAAGTGTGCTGATCTGGTTCCCTGCAGCACAGTATAGAGCTATTGTGTAGCTCGCAGAACTTACCAGCTGTAGCTTTAAAAAGGTGAGTTGTCTGTTAGTGGCCTTTCTGCCTGTCAATCATCCCCGCACTGTGTGCTGACAGGCAAAGAGCCGTCAAAAAATAGGGAATAAAAGTGGCAAACATGTATGGGGTTGCATGTGTACATGCATTAGAAAATTTCAGTGGTAGATTATTGCAGTATATGGGGAAAGTCACACATCCGTAAATACTGTCTGTGTATTCTGTGGACCTGACCTTGGAGCA
This sequence comes from Dendropsophus ebraccatus, assembly GCF_027789765.1. Classification (NCBI taxonomy): domain Eukaryota; kingdom Metazoa; phylum Chordata; class Amphibia; order Anura; family Hylidae; genus Dendropsophus; species Dendropsophus ebraccatus. The sequence continues at coordinate 67,414,202 of NC_091467.1, read as the reverse complement.
TCGTGATTCGTTATGATGCTGGAAGCGCCAAAACTGTATGTTTGCGCTTCTGCACTGGCTGTATCAGTATAGTAGCGTGAACATTTGAACAGTTTTTCATTTGTGTCAATACAGAAGTGCGAATATTTAACTAGTTAATGAATCATGATGGCCTAATTCCACAGATATTCATTCCATGTAATAAGGCCCTTACTGAATGACAATGGGGTTAATCTTTTTTACAATATGCTGCACAACCATAGCAAATGCAAGCACATCAGATTTGTGCTACCTAACTACACATTTTAATCCATTATGTGAATGTTGCTTTACTACTCACAAGTAAGTGCTAGTGAATCTCAAATATAATTGCCGTTCTCAAAAATTGCCACTGCAGCTTATATATTAGTATTACAAGTGTCTGCTTACCATAAGTGCAAGCTTGGTAATTCTGTCGTAGAGAGTGTTAATATTTTTGTCATACCATGGATCTACCTGACCCAGGTAAGTGCTGAGCTCACACATGTCGCTGATGGTTAGTGACTCCTCCTAAGGAGAAAAATCATATTCAGCTCTTGGGCACACCGTCATTGTAAATTACCCCATTACCACAGCAAAGAGCATGTCAGTCAGTGTGTACAGGTGCAGGTTTAGCCCTGTGCATTGTGAAGCTTTTTGACATGATTACTATGGTCCAAGTCTGATATCTGCAAGCAGAACATGCATTGGCATCTGGCTGCCACTTCACACAGGACAAAGCTTCTGCCAGGGTCAATGTATAACTAACTTTTACCATGTCAGCTGAGGTATCCGTCCGTTCTCCTTCGATAGGAATACAGTAAAATTGAAGATTGGCTTTCAGGGTCCGGTGAGGCCTCCTGGCTTCCCTCTTCCTGGAAGACAATATTATTACTGTCAATGATTGACCTCTTTCTACTTCTTGTTATAAGTACAGACTAAAAGGTTTCTAGAACATCATCAAGACCATCATCAAGGTAAAGGGGTAGTTAAAAAAAAAAAAGAAAAAGATTTCAAATCAACTGGTGTCAGAAATTAGTAATTTACTACTATCCAAAAATCTCCAGTCTTGCAATACTTATCAGCTGTTGTATGTCCTGCAGGAAGTGCTGTATTCTTTCCAGTGTGGAGAGCAGGAGAGGTTTTCTATGGGGATTTGCTGCTACTCTGGACAGATCCTGACATGGACAGAGGTGGCAGCAGAGAGCGCTGTGTCAGACTGGAAAGAATACACCACTTCCTGCAGGACATACAGCAGTTGATAAGTACTGGAAGACTGGAGATTTTTTAAAAAATAGAAGTAAATTACAAATCTCCAGCACCAGTTGATTTGAAAGAAAAAGATTTTTGGTGAACAACCCCTTTTTAGGGTCCGAGCTTTGAATGCTACATGCAGTTGGTCACAACTGAGAGCGAGTGCATTCCATTCTGGATCGGGGCTGTTTTGCCTATTTTTTTTCCCCTCAATGAAGCATTGCCTGTAACTCTACACGTGCTTTGTTTTGCTATTCTTAGGTGTAATAGGATATATATACCATTGTGGGGCTTTGAAACATTGTTGGAGTTGAACTGTATTGAGGGATTTTTTTCTTTGAATAATGTGTTAGTTACATCCTTACATCATAACAATTAATATTCTAATGAAATCCTCCTTATTCTTCCTATATTTTATTTCAATCAATCAGACCACTTATAACTGTGTAGAGTGTTACCAGACCCTTCTATGTATCTGGCCACTGGCGTCAAACTTTTTAGATTGCTTTATGTTGATTTCTATATTCAAACATGTTTGTTGTTCATATATATATTTTTTTATTCTGGTTGGACACTAAGTGATGACGTTTACAGTATTGTATCCCTGCTTTCCCTTCCCCATTTAGTATCGCCATGATGAACAAACTGTACGTTTTTTTTTTTTGCAGCCCTGAAATCTGATGTGGTGGCCAATTTAAAGGGGTATTCCCATCTCCTAAACTTTTGTTAGGTGATAGGAAATGCAAAAGAAAGCAATTTTGCGAAAATTTTAACATTTGCAAAATTGCTTTCCTTTGAAGTCTGACCCCTTGCTGTCCCTGTAGTTTTGATAACGGTTACCTAGGTTCCAGACCTCTGCTCTCAGCTATGACAGTGGTTGCTGGGCTGCAATGCACTCGGGTGGTCGGGAGTGGTAAGTATGTACTTTTACTCCTTCTCTCCTACAGAGCTTACACGTCTCCAGGGCTGGTTCAAGCCAGGAAATGATCGGGGACACATCGGTGCAGAGATGAATTATTAGCAGATGGGTAAACCACATTTGGATGTTTCATAGTTCACTAAGGACTAAAGAAATCCATGATGATAATAAATCCATTTCTAGTTTCATTGAGACAAGTACCTGAAAGAGTAATATGCTTTAGCCAATCTCCCCAGAGCCCTGTCGTCTCCCAGGATGACCACTCGAGCGGTGGGCAGCTTATCTGGTCCAGTCGGGACCTCCGTACTCTGCCCTGAGAGCCTCTGTAGTGTGGCTGCCCGGCTTCCCTTTGGGGCCTTGGTGAGGTTCTGAAGAAGAACAGCAGAGTCCACATCTGCGGCTTTTTTCTTAATGCAAGGTTTCCTATATAACTTGGCTGATTCTTTCTCTTCAGCCCCAGGCAAGTCTCTCTCTATCCCACTGTCATTAGACCACACAGAGATGCGGTGTTTCTCATTGCCCTCTGGGTCTAAGGAAAGTTCTGGCTCCTTGACATAGTCTGTCTCTGCATCCGTGGTTAGAGTCTCCCTGGTGAACAGCATCAGTTCTTTCCCTGGTAAATAGAAAACTGTATCATTATCATGCATCTTGTGCATATCATGCATTGTATTTCAATAAGGCACTCGGCCATAATGCAGACCGTTCGAAAAACCAGTGGAAAGCTTCTCTAGAGCTTTGCACCAGGGGTGGGACATTGATATCCTCCCAGCTGCCTAGTGTTCTTGGATTTCCTGAACTTTCTTTATTGATGAATTTCCGATCCCTCCTATCCACTACGATTGACAGCTTTAGTTAAGTAAAACTTAACACTAAGAGCCCGCCTCCTGGACACTTCCTGTGATAACCACTTGGAGAGTAAGCAACATTTTTCTCATGGAAACACCTGGAATAATCACCCCTCCCCTTCAAAATCACTGTATAGGATTGTCAGCAGTTTTGAGGGTTAATAATGACTGGCAGACTCCCATTAACAGGTGTATAAACACACACACACACACACACACACACACACACACATATATATATATATATATATATATATATATATATATATATATATATATATATATATATAGTAAAGTAGACAAAAAGAAATTAACATTATTACATAGTTGATCGTCGTCCGTCCACAGATGAACACTAAATTTTGGGCTGGGCAGTGGGATTCTCTGAAGCTTTGAGGTCGCTGATTCTACGAAAGAATACAGAAAGAGTAAACACCTGTCACCTTTAACAATCAGTTTGACCATGGCTTTTATTATTTTAGCTGTCCAGGCATGATGGGAGTTGTAGCTTTGCAAAAGCTGGAGAGCCAAGGCTCTATACCCCTGGGGTAGAAAATGAATATAAAAGCTGTAACCTTCTTGAGATGAGATGACTTTCTTATAGATCTCCCACAGCCGCTCGCTGTGCCGCTGCCTGGTGGCCGCATTTTCCAGCTCGCTGCGCTCCATTACTGAGAGAACTTCTTCAAACCAAAGTTCCAACTCTTCAATGGGTTTATCCTACAGAAAAATAACAGAACGCATTAACTTATAGTGATTGTGTGAATAAATCATAGTAATCCCATCCTTGCTGTCACCCTCTTACCTTTAGGGCCTGTTGCAGCAATGCTATGTCGCAGTCTTTGCCATGTGCAGCCTGAATGCAGTTGGTAATGACATACGTCATACAGGATACGGGTGAGTAGGACATCTGACTGGCCTGAGTCTCGCGGAGAAGCGTATTACATACGGCCTCAGATACCAATGCTGGATCCAGAAACAGTAGCACCCTGCACGGAATATATATTCCCTCAGAGAGCCCTTATGATATATACTCCTTTAGGCTATGTTCACACATAGGGTTTAAGTAGCCATGAATTGCACAAATGCTAATTAAATGTGATGTGTGAATAGCCTTAAAGGTATCTGCGAATATTACTTTATACAATAATAAAAGTGACTATTAACGGGGTAGTTCACAAAAAAAAATTCTTTCAAATTAACTGGTGCCAGAAATGAGTAATTTACTTCTATTAAAAAAATCTCCAAAAAAGTATTCCAGTACTTATCAGCTGCTGTATGTCCTGCAGGCAGTGGTGTAATCTCTCCAGACTGAGACAGTACTCTCTGCTACAATTTCTGTCCATGTCAGGAACTGTCCAGAGCAGCTGCAAATCCCCATAGAAAACCTCTCCTGCTCTCCAGACTGGAAAGAATACACCACTCCCTGCAGGACATACAGCAGTACTGGAAGACTGGAGATTTTTTTAAATTACAAATCTCTGCACTTTTTGGCACCAATTGATTTGAAATAAAAATTTTTGGGGTGAACAACCCCTTTAACTTGCATATCGGCTACAATGGACGTTTTAGTAACTACATGTATAAAGAAGTCGGCTTACTTGTCTTGATGATTGTTGAGATCCCTCTTGAGGTTTTGCTCTAAAACCACCATCTTTTGGTATGAAAAACCTAAACAAAATAGTAAATCTTCTAATATCTGCTGGCATATTGATTTATAGCAGTAATGTACATATAATATACAGTACCTGGAACTTTCTTCTCCGTCTTGAGTCTCTGTGCATAGTCCAGACCAATGGTGCAGTAGGGTTTCGGAAGAGTGAGTATCTTTTTGCAGAAGACATAAACTCGTTCGTACAATTCATCAGAGATATATGCAGCCTGAAATGTTACAAGCAGTGTAACGTATGTGAAAGTACATGTATCCCCATCCCTTTAGTCTACCCTGTCACAGTGTACTGTACCTTTGTGATGGCATACATCAGGGTGTGCAATAACGGGATGATATAATGCAAATTGTCCTCCACTTCTGCCTAAAGTGAGATAAATTTAAAATAGGTAATTTGCTTTACTTCAGAACAAAAAAACATTGATGTTATACTGTTATATGTGTGTGTGTGTGTGTGTGTGTGTGTGTGTGTGTGTGTGTGTGTGTATATATATATATATATATATATATATAATATAAATATATGGTCAGTCCACAGAAATAGTACTCGGCTCTGCTAAGTTACACTGACCACCCACTTCGTTCAGTTCACCTTTGGGTTCCAGCTGAACAGTCCTGCCTCTCCTTTAGAGACAGACTCATGTCAGCAGTGACAGCCTGCTCAGCCAATCACTTGCCACAGTGCTGTCCTGCCTTAATCAGTGATTGGCTGAGCTGTCTGTCATTGCTGTGATGCGGCAGGATCATTCAGCCAGGACCTGAAGATGATACCGGAGGACAGCATGGGAGCGCGGAGAACTAAGAGTAGCCTGTCTGCACTAGGGCAGCAACATATTAAAAGATTAATTTCAATAGTTTGACGAGGTCTGCGGCCTAACCCACTGCTACACAGTACCAAATCACGGTTCTGCTATTGCATTGATTGTCTTCTTATGTAGAGTATATGTTCTTGATATGGATTATGACATATAATTGTTTTATCTTTCCCTACATATGCAATTGGTGTTGGCTACCGTTGTACATTGTTCAACAAATTGGTGAAAATAAAGAATTTAAAAAAAAGTTAAATTTTAGCGGAATACCCCTTTAGGCCATGTTTACACTGTATTTTCACACAACGGCCGTTATTGCAGGTTGCAATAACGGCCGCTGCTTATTGACAGTGTAAAAATACATTAGGGTGTATGGAACAACGGCCATAGTGTATTCACTCTGTATACACTAAGGCCATAGTGTAATCACTCTGTATACACTACCGCTGTGGTTCTCTGCCAGCCGCACAAAATAACTAACTGACAGGTCTATTTTGTGCGGCCACTATTCAGTGAACAGATAGCTTGTACTCACCGTGTAAAGTACTGCTCCCGGCCGTAATTTACATTGTTGGCTATGGCAAATTGGAGTGCGGGCACACCCGAATGTGCCCGCATTCCAATTAAAATGAAGTGATGTTCATCAGGCCGATGCTGCTCTATTGCTGCCTGTGTTTCACATGGCCGTGTCAAAGACCGTTGTCTTACCCTGTGTGAACTTGGCCTTAAGTTGTATACTAAAGTTGTATACACCCTGGAATACTTAGGATGTTTAGTCCACTTATTCTCTTTACTTTGTCTCACATCCTCTGTTTACAGTTAAAACAATAGGATCACATCGCTGTCAGATCGCCAAAGCTCAGTGTTTGGTATCTACAACACAGACATCTACTAGATAATATTTTCTCTATAGAGACAAATCAGAAATGTGATAAGAAATTGTGTGAGTGTAGTCATATGGCAGCTGCTCTACTTCTGCCTCGTATAAGCTGTCTTATTTTACAAAATCCTTAAAGGGGATGCATCGCCTAAATTTTCTTTTTCTGATTAAAATCACATGCTAAAACGTGTTCTTTTATTCTAATCTGTTTCTATTTTCTGACTTTAATTTTTATTTATTTCACTTTTTGTACATTATGTTGCCTGGGCTGTTTTTAACAGCAATTACAGCAAGACTCATGGACATAGACTACAATAGACAGACTGTCCCCTTGAGATGACTGTAAAACATCATTGAGCACGCTCTGTGACCTTTGTAAAGGTACTTCCACTGGGAGCTGCTATTGATGCCATCTATCTAGTGGTGGCACATGATGCTGCAAAGCTGTACAGATCACTTTACGGCAGCCTCCTCTTATCACCAAAGAACAGGAAGTTCCAGCTTAGTTTTAGCCCCAGTGGCTAGATAGAAAAATGAAAACATTACATGTTTAACATAAAAACATTATTTAAAGTCTGATGACTATGATTGTGGATATGAAAATTCACCATCAAGAGATCATTGCACCCCATAGCATATCTATTTGGGTATTGGAGAAACCTTAGCATCACATTTTTGGGTAGGTCCCGCACTGCTGCTCCCTGTGGGGTACATACAGGCTGGTCATACATTTACTGAAGGAGAAGTTGTTTTGCTTGGCAAAGCAAGATTTCAGTGTTGCTGGAAGTTGCACCATTTGAACAGCCATTTTTTTTTATTTTATTCTTCCTGTTTTTAAGCAGAACTCTTCTTAGTGACCAAAAGTCATTAACTCCGTCCCGTAAAGTGACCACGGTGGGAGTTTCCTTCCACAGAGTCTGAGCCTTCAAAAAATAATAATTAGCTGACAAACCCCCAAAGACATGAGTACATTTAGTGCTATGTGTATTAAGAATACCTGGTGCCATGTCTGTATCACAAATAGTCAGGGGTTATAATATTAAACTAAAGGGAAGGTATAGAACCCTACGTAAGAGTAAGTGTGGCATGCAGGGCTATGGAGTCAAGAGTCAGAATTTTTTTTACTGATTTTACACCTTTTAAAAAAAAACAACTTAAAGTTCAATTTTTTTTACTTTTCATATGAATTTTATAAATATTATTCATTAATATAGTTTATGGTCTATCAGTTTAAGACCCTTATTAACCCTTTCTCACATTTAGTTCCCTCTATATATCAGTAATAAAGCTCTGACCCTATTAGATAAGAGGGGGGGGGGGATGTCGGGGAAAAGTTGTCGGTCACCATTTGGCAGCTCGCCAGATTCGGTAAGAGTCACATGCCTTTTAGTGAATCTGACAGGACCATTGCATGGTATACAGCGGGTACAGAAATCTATGCCTGCTCCAGAGCAGGTGTACATTTCCACCTGCCAAATCAGGTGTGGGAGGAGGCCATGTCCTCCTCCGTGTCTTCCGCGCCTCCCTATCTGCCCATCAGGCGAACAGGCTGCATGATGCAGAAAAAAATGCTGAATTTTGTACAAACCACAAAGACAATCTGTGCCTTTTCCCTGGTGTATGCCAAGGGGGAAAATGATATATGTGTCCCTGTGTGTTTTTCTTCAGTGTGCTATGGCTGCTGTAGGCTGTGTGTGCTATGGCTGCTGTAGGCTGTGTGTGTGTGTGTGTGTGTGTGTGTGTGTGTGTGCGCTATGGCTGCTGTAGGCTGTGTGTGTGTGCTATGGCTGCTGTAGGCTGTGTGTGCTATGGCTACTGTAGGCTGTGTGTGTGTGTGCTATGGCTGCTGTAGGCTGTGTGTGTGTGTGCTATGGCTGCTGTAGGCTGTGTGTGTGTGTGTGCTATGGCTGCTGTAGGCTGTGTGTGTGTGTGTGCTATGGCTGCTGTAGGCTGTGTGTGTGTGCTATGGCTGCTGTAGGCTGTGTGTGTGTGTGTGTGCTATGGCTGCTGTAGGCTGTGTGTGCTATGGCTGCTGCAGGCTGTGTGCGTGTGCTATGGCTGCAGCAAGCTACGTGTGTGTGCGTGTGCTATGGCTGCAGCAGGCTGCGTGTGTGTGTTTGAGGGAGAGGCAGAAACTATAGGGGTACCCTGGGCAACAGTGAAAAATCCAGTGGGGACAGGGTGGTGGGGAGATAATAAAGAAGTCCTATTTACCCATCCCCGTGCCCCTGCAGTGGAGTGTCACCGCTCTTGGTGCCCCACTGGGCTTCCAATCCTATGATGTCACAGTTCCACTCAAAAGTGCCCGCTCAGCCAATCAGTGAGTGAGGCGGGACACAGCTGTAGTCACTGACTGGCTGAGAGGGAAATTCTTGTGGGGCTGTGATGATTCAGGAGCGCGGACGCTAAGAGCATTATATCTTTGCCTTATTCCCTCAGAAGTCGCACTGTGATTGACAGCTTTCTCCATACACACTGGTACAGGGATAGCTGTCAGTCATCCTTTGTGGCAGGGTGAGCAGGACTCTCACTGACTGACCTGTCAGGATTTACTGCTCCAAATCCCATAAAGCCGTGTATCCCAGAGCTCAGCTTCTCTCCTATTACATTACATACAGCAGCATTGGCCACCTGACAGGCTCTCTACGTACTCATTTCTTTCTCATGGAACAAGTAAACCTTTTGACTTGTGGGACGGACAACTTTATAATTTATAACCTATAAACACAAACCGCAGCTGAATTTCAGTTCCTGCATCATTACTGAAACCAGTCATCACATCCTCATTCAGCAGATGCATAAAACCCTGACAGGCCACATACTGTACTAAGCCGTCATGTTACAGCCTGTCCTGTCTATACTATAGTGCAGGTGCTTCTGGCTATCAAATCCTCCTACCTTCTCCAGCTCTTTAATGAGAACTCCAACCATAATATTTCCGCTGTTTGGGTTGCGGTCCAGGCTTTTGTGCAAAGTCCATCTCAGCATTCCTGTCATAGAAGAGAATAAGAGAGTGACTTCAGGTTTCTCTCATTTTTATTGACCTTTTTACTCCGGTACATGTTTTTCCCTGACCCCTCATTTCATGTGCTCCACCAACCAGCCCTGAGTCATCCTTGTAGAGTTATAGGCAGGGCTGTGGAGTTGGAGTCAGAGCTACAACTTACCGACTCCACAGCCCTGGTTATAGGTGGAACTTTGTTGTGCTAGAAGATTGCTGGTCTTGCATATCACTGTCAAGGTGGCCCAGGCTGTGCAAGGATGCTTACGAGTACCTTGATACGATCTTTTAATTGTTCGTACGGTTATGGAAACTGACAGCACAGATATGCATTTCTGGCATCCAGTTCTCCCATCCTGCTCTCTAGATCGGGATGCCAGATCACACAGCAACGTACAAGGTATTTATACACTGCCTTTGTGATCCGGAAACTGACAGCACAGATATATGCATATCCGTGCTGTCAGTTTCCCTTTGCTATCGGCCGCACATCTCCTTTTTACAAAGGGAGATGTGCAGCTGATAGCAATAAATTTTACCGCAGCAGATGTGACCAGCTGAGGAACAGCATTTGTTGTTGTTGGTTTTTTTTGCCAATTTATCTTTAGTTGGCTTATTGCCCATGGTTTTACATTCCATTTTATTTCCTTAGTTTACCTGGATCAGACTGCTGTGTTGGATGTTGAATGTCCAGACCTCGAAGAATTGCTTTAACCTTTTGGTAAACCATATCGGCCTCGGTCGCTGAAATGACAGTTTGGAAAATTTTGTTAGCAACAATCTTATCAATATAAATGTTATATATGTTTCTCTGCAGTATAGTGGTATCATAGTCCCTGAGCCTTTATACCCTTGTGGGATGGGGAACCTTTGGCCCTACAGCTGTTGCAAAACCACAATTTCCATCATATAAGGGTATGTTCTGAGTGAGGAATAAGCGGAATCCATGCTAAATTTTACCCGTGTTCCGCTTGAAATTTCACCTGTACAATATGTACAGAGCAATGTCCAATTGTGTTCAATAGGATTTCCGCTCACTAGTTCACTTAGTGGAATTTACACACAGAGGGGGGGATTTATGAAGACCGGCGTACAAGTATGGCGGTCTTATATTAGGCCCCGTCCCCTTTTCCCCGGCAGGATTCACTGAGAGGCGCACATCTCTTAGTGCAACTGGCCGGCTGGGCGCCTGAATCTGCGCCTGACGTACGAAATCTACATGATGAATGAGGCATGGGAGGAGGCCACGTCTCTTTCCTATCTCGTCACTCCACCCCCCACCCCCCCCTCTAGCTCCGCCAGCCTGCCCATCAGGCAGGCCGGGAGGCGTACGCCAGGGAGAAGGGGTGAATAATTGTCCCCCAGAATGTTCTGCCGCGGATCCACTTTCCACCCAAAGAATTGACATGTCAATTTTTTGGGCGGATTCCGCTAGAAAAATCCCATAGAAGTCATTGGGGCTTTAAATTTCTACTTTCTGCTCAAATTTCTCGCCTATTCCACCAAAGCTGGAAATAGAAAGCTGGAAAGAGGAAATTTCAAGAACAAGACTTTCCTCTTCAATTCCTCGCCTATTCCTCAGTGTGAACATACCCTAAGGATGAAATATTTCTAACAGGCTAATAATACAACATGGAAGATTTTTTTGGCAATCAGCTTTTTTATCCTTTATTATATATTACTGATCTTGAGCCACAGGGTACAGTGACCCTTTGTGGTGTTTTCCTACTGTTGGATTACATGGTTATTTACTATGTTTGAGGTCTAGCTAGGGTTCATAAGGGAATGAGTGCTAGAAGAACTTTCTTATCACTGATACCAGTGGTAAAACTCTGTCATTGTAGTGCACATACGTTAGGTTAGGGCTACAGAGCAACTTCGGCCTACAAGTGACCAAGACCTGACCATTGCCAAAACTCCATGCAGGGAGGATTTCTGGTGGCAGCTCGAGGCCATTCATGTATAATAGCTGTGATGCAGCACGGTCCTGCGTCACATCCAAAGGTGCTGTGTAACCCCAGCCTTAGGTTGGTAGTTATAACCCACTTCCCTCCCTGCAGTAAGTAACATTGAATATTACCTGAGAGGTCCATAGAGAAGGCATTTATTGGCCAGTGGTTGTTAGTGAATGGTCAGTGCTCCACAAGGTCATTCACGTCTCTTGTCCCTGAGGTTCAGTACCACTGTGTGTACGTTAGTTTTCAATCAGACCCTAAAAACATAAGACCATCAGTGTTTAATGTACTGTAATACACCAGATTTCCATAGAATAGAAAAATCAAGATGACAAAGTTACTTATACCAGCATATCGTTATATTCTTCAAGTTAAACGATTATCATTTCAGGCAAATGCAGGGAGCAATAAAACAACCTACGAAAAATCGTTCCTTTGGTGCTGACACCAAAATCATTGTTAATCGTTCGCTGTAATTCTGCATCCATTCACATAGTTCCTTCATTTGCTGGGATCAGATGGAGTAAACGATTATAAGTAATGACTATCGTTCTGTGTAATATGGTGAACAATATCAGGTTAACAACAAACAATCGTTTATCACTTCATCTTACGTGACCCTGGTGAAGTATGGCAGAAAAAAAAATTCCAAATACCTTCAGGTCATGAATAGTTATGTTATTGTCATTGAAGCCCTATATCACAATAAGACAATAGGTTTCGTTTTTGTGTCTACACAGGGTATAGAACGTAACCTCAGTATCCGCTACCGATAAGTCATATCTTTAGGGAGGATACCACAGAGCCTCCAAAAGGAAGCAGCATTTGTGAACTTAAGATGATATTTTCACGTTCAGTCTTGCGATTGATGCCGGTGTTAAAACCTAACTCCATATAAAATCTAGGCAAACAAAGACACCTATGTTAGGGTACTATTACACGGGCCAATGGGGGCCCGATAATAACTTTAAACGAGTGCCGATCTGCTAGATCTGCTTATTACACAGCCCGATAATTGTTTAACAAGGGCTGCGTGGACATCGTTACCGATGTCCACACAGCCCTTGCTTGAACTGTATACATTACCTATCCAGGCTGCAGGGCTCTTCTTACGTTCTGCTTCTCTCCGGGTCCCGCGCGCTGCAGCTTCAGAGCGGCCTGTCTCAGCTAACAGGCCGCTCAGCCAATCACTGGCCGCGGCGGTCCCGGCCTGTGATTGGCTGAGCGGCCTGTCAGCTCAGACTGGCTGCTCTGAAGCTGCAGCGCGCGGGACCCTGGGAGAAGCACCGAACAAGAGGAGCCCTGCAGCATGGATAGGTAATGTAAACAGTTTGGAAATCGTCAGCCGCCGGCCATGCACCGCTATTACATTGACAAATATATACTTATATCAACGATCAGCCGATGATCGTTGTCATCGGCTGATCGTTGTGTTTATCACACGGGGCGATAATCGGCCGGATAGGGCCGATTATTGTTCCGTGTAATAGGGCCCTTAGCTAGACGCCAAAAGGAAGAATCACCCATTCTTAGGCAGGTATTTCAGGGTTCTTAGCCCTTCCATTGTATGGAGCGTAGTGGTGGTTGGCAATAGATACAATAATAATCCAGTTTCTCATTGAAGAGACCCAAGGGGTATATGGAGACTTGTGCTCCACATAAAATCAGAACTGTAGCCTTCCTGTTAAAGAACTCTGAGCTTTATAGTCGTGTACACTAAGAGAGTGACAGCTTTCCTGTACCTTATTCAATAGTTGAGCCAAAGGTTCTGACATAGGAAACCGTCGCAAACAATACTAGGTTGGCGGAAAGCAAATATCGTCTCTAACATTGTGCCAACAAAAAAAAACTTTTGATCAAAGGCGTGAGGAGGAGAATTTTTTTTTTTTCTGCTGAAAAACAAATCATCAACTTAAGCTAACTTGGTAAGTGCTTCAGGTTCCTGTTTTTCATCTAAAAATATACAAATGCATATAAAAGCTGGTTCGTAAAGGAACTGGGTGCTAGAGAAGCTGCGCTGGGTTTGTGTTGCACAGGAAACGTGAAATTACGTTAATGATGCTTGCTCTTTTTATATTGTGAATTTTAGTTCTATGTTCGTTTGTTTTAGGATAAAAGATTTTTTAGGTAACTATTGCTGAGATTAGGGACCTGGAAACTTAGAAAAGGGAAGTATAGGGGGTAGTAAAGAGTACTATGTTACATAACGTGTGATGTAATAGAGGATTAACGTAAGAGTTGTGCCATTTATGTTGACCTGCACTTCCTTTACTTGTAGAATCACCGCAGCAGCCCCCCCTTCCACAAAAAAAACAAGTCTCTGAAACTGATGGATATATGTGTGTGTTTGTACATCTGCACTTAGGCTATGTTTACATGCTGTAAAACAGCGGCCGTTGTATTCAGTGTCCAACGGCGGCTGCTGTTTTATGTGTTCTGCGGCCGATACAGTGTCTGAACATAGTCTAAAGCAATAAGAGACCGGCCATTCTGTGACCCAGCTGGGTCGTGGAACAGCCAGTCTTAGAAAAGATCATCCCGGCCGGTACTGAAGTGTGCACCTGCATTAGAACTTCCCACTGTACGCAACGGAGAGTACAGCCGGAGCCGCATGCTCCATTGTGTGAACTAACAGGGTTTTCTGTGTCCGCTATTCAATGAATGTCAGTTTCTTGCGGCACCGCGAGAGATCCCGGCCGGAGCGTATACTATGTGTATACACTTTGGCCGGGATTCCCTCAGCCTTCAGCACAACGTAAGTTCCGTACTAATCACGGCCGGGTCACAGAATGGCCGGTCTCTTACAAGGTCTGAACATGGCCTAAATTAGCAAATTGCGTTTTTTATGGTTACGCAGTATATTTTATTCTGAAATCGGAGTTGTTTGGATCACCATGAATCTTGGCATGAATTTTCCCTGCTCATGTGCATAACTTTACATAAGTGTTGAGTCCAGAGTATGTTTTTAAAATATAGGTTTATCTATTACATTACTTATTGTATTCTGACAGAATAAACTTTTTAATACACATTAGGGGTACGTGTCGTATCCCTGTTTTAACTAAGACCACATTTACACATTTATAATTTTGCCTGTAATGGAGTGGGGAAAATGAATCTCCGCGGCACTGTAATGACAGAGCCGTATTGTACTCATTGCTGTATTTATTGTCTATGTAGCTGCAGAAGATAGCCAAGAGCTGTACTTATTGCTGTATTTACTGTCTATGGCCATGTTCACACAGCCATTGTTTGCAGTGTCAAACACCGGCCACTGTCTCACAAAATCACCCGTCCGATACTGTAGTATCGGCCGGGTGAACATTATTTTATTTGAACTGGAATGCGGGCACATTCAGGTGTGCCCCCACTCCAATTAGGCGTAGACCACAGTGTTTATTGGCGGGGGTCAGGAGGCGTACTTTACACTGAGCACAGGCTATCTTTTATGGCCACTGTTCACTGAATTGTGGCCACACAAATTAGACCTGTCCTGTCAATTATTTTATGCGGCCGCACAGAACCCCGGCCGTAGTATATACACCCTAATGTAATTTCACACTGTTAATAAACAGTGGTTGTTTTTCCAGGTTTTTTATTGCAAAGATACAATGTGTGACCGTGGTCCATAACTGCAGAAGGAAGCCAAGCACTGTACTCGTTTCTGATTGCATTGTCTATGTAACTGCAGAAGGTAGAAGAGTATACCACTTGGCTACCATCTCCAGCTCCCATAGAAAAATGTTGGGCCCCGAGCAGCAAGTCATGCATATACGCCACGGGTCCATATTCTGGAGATTGCGGGGAAGCCTCAGATGAGCTCTGGGGTCTAATACGTTCCTCTATCCTCTGGATACAGGGCTAAGATATTTTAACTTAGAATAGCCTTTAACTTACTTAAAACACTCGATTGTGATTTAATGAACATGTTTTTTCTGAGAATGTATAGGAATGTTTTGCATATTGTTAGGTAGTTCAGCAACTAAAGAGTTTAATGGCAGCAAAGCTTTTTATGTTGCAGAACTTCCTGTGAAGCTGCAAAACATCCTTTCCCAACCCTGTAACATGAACTTGACCCCAGGTATCCTGTAACATTTATAGACAGGCAGTCAAACGTCATGCGTTAAGTCCATTTTGCAGTCTGTCGACCCTGCAGACCATCACGATACTAAACGTTCCATATGAAACTTATTACAGTATGGAGTTTCACAACTTGGCCGCAGCCACAGTGGCCTCTCGTGTTCTGTGTAACTCAATGATATATACAAGTCTGAAAACCGTCAATCTTTGGTTGAAGAAATTGAAGTTTCCTTATCAGCTGCACAAGAAAAGCGGCGGATAGATTAGTCTCTGTAAGGTCGGTCACAAGGTTTGCAACAAGTGGGAGGAAACTCAACCGCTGCTAGCTAAAAATAACTGCAACCAGAAAAAGTAAAAAAAAAAACAAACACCTGCACAATTGAGCATTATTTCCCATGTTGGTAACTATATTGAGACTATCATGAGACTAAGCTGAGATAGATGAGAGACTATGTAAATGTGGACCAAATTTTGAACAATCCTTTCAATTCCATTTTTAGAATTCCAGAAAAAATTGCAGCCTCTACAGTTTGCTATATTAGCGTTTTTTTCTCTCTACAATGTATACAGCTCATGTGATTGTAACGCCTGGAGTAGTGGATCCACTGTAGTGGATCCACCGTCACCAGCGATGGCACTAACCTCACCAGGGAGCGGAGTCTAAGGGGCCGCTGGTATTCACCAGAGCCTGCCGCAAGGCGGGATGGACTTGCTGCGGCAGGCGACCCCCAGGTCGCTACCCCTGACTTGGTTGCTAGTGACGGCAGGCGAGGCGTGGCAGGAGCAGTAGGCAGGAGATAGTGCTGGCAGAGGTCTGTAGGCGTAACCGCAGGTGACCGGCTGAACACAGGAGCAATGGAGTGACAGGGGAGCAGGAACCAGGAACAAGGACTAGGGACCAGGTAGCGGATAGGAATCAGGAACAACAGGGGGCTGGGCCAAACGCTATGGGAAGCATGTAGAGGCTCCAACACCTGTAGTGGGGCAGGGCTGGAACTATATAGGGGAGTGATTGACATGTGGACCAATTAGGAGCTCACTGCCCCTTTAAATCCGAGACAGCCGGCGCGCGCGCGCCCTAGGAGGCGGGGACGCGCGCGCCGGCCGGCACAGACAGAGACAGTAGCGGAGGAGAGGTGAGGCGCCCCCAGGGGCCGAACTAGCAGCAGCGCCGGGTCCCTGCACAAGGACCCCAGCGGCTGCATGGGGCGGGAGGAGGTCGAGGCGGCGGCCCGGAACACGGGACGCCGCCGTGACAGTGATTCCCTCCTGCAAACTACCTTTTGTGTGCTCTTCCTCCTATCTACAGTCTTTGTGAGCTGCCCTCCTTGTATGCTCTACCTTCTGGCTGTCTGAAAGATTTATCTTATCTTTCCCTGAATGTCAGCTGAATTTTAGTACCTGTCTCTTTGAAAGCTTCTGACATGTCATAGCAGCAGCAAAAAACAAAACAAAACATACAACAGGACCAGGGGCTCTTGACAGTGACTAAAAGCTTACAGATGGTGGAATTCCGGTGAGACACCTGCTATCTCAATGCAGGAGAGGAAAAGTCTTGAAGAGAAGCGGAGACCAAGAGCATCTGTAGTGATTCACATGTCCTGGTATGCAAATTGCGACGTTTCAACCCAAATGGTCTTCAAGTTTGCGGGGTAAAATGTTACATATTCTGTATCAGGACATGTGAACAAACATCACCATTTCATTCACTACAGATGCTGTTGGTCTCCACTTCCCTTTGTCGTAATCTGTAGAGTATATTAAGTATTCGCCTACGGTCCTAGACAGTGTGGGTCGGCGCATATCAAAAACATCTCTGTGGTTAAAACCTATTTCCAGTAAAAAAAAAAAAAAAAAAAAAAAAAAGCTCTATATATATATATATATATATATATATATATATATATATATATATATAATATATTTTTTTTTTTATTTTAATTTTTTTTTTTTTTAATTCTTATTTTTTGTTGCACTTTTTTATATTATGTAAAAAATTCTAATATGACCTCTCAGCTAAAGAGACAAACTCCAGAGAGGAGACATTTGCATTATTGACTCTCAGAGACTCTCACGCCTCAGTGCTTCTGTGTGTTAATGTATACAGGCCGTTACTATGGGTGGATCAGTGTATCATTGGATTGGCAGAGATACTACGAGGATAGAGAAGGAAGTGCAATGAAATATTGGTATGTGCACTTAGTGACCGTATGACCAAACACTATAGCCCCCAAAGTGGTGGCCAATGGTTATTTACAGAAGAATGAGAAGCTCTGGAGAACAAACAGCTACTCTATCAGTGCACACTAAGCAAACAGGGACATTCACCAACGTTTTGTCCACATTAACAAAAGAATACTGGGGAACTCTGGGCTAATAGAGTGTTAAGAGTCTATAGTGTGACTGGTCACTGTTATTCTTTATTTCCCCTGTGGGGGTGCTGCAGGGAAACTCAGCACTTATTGCTGGATTTTCCTACAAATTATTGCTGATAGTACAACATGGGGCATACTTTGTTGATTGGTTCCTTGACTAAAGGCTGATAAAACTATGTATATATAGGGCAGGCGTGCCCTTGGGATGTAGGAAGTGGGCTCCCTTCAAAAACATAGGGTGCCCACTGCTGCAAGCAACTGACACTTACTGTCTGTGACCAACATCAGCGATCACACTGATGTCAGTCACTTAACCCCCTAAATGCAGCTATCAATAACTATTGTGGCATTTAGTAGGTAGTATCACAGGTCTCCATCCTGTCAGTCAGTGCAATCAAGGGATGCTGATCCGTGACCTTGGCAGCCGCAGGCCTTATGAAGGTCTTGGTGCCTCCATGTAAACTCTACTATTACTGCCTGACACAGACACTTTGTACTAGTAGAGTGCCGATACATGTATACTGCATCGATCTGTGTAGGCAGTCAAATGGTTACTTATATTACATCCCTAGGGGACTTTTGTGTCACCTAAAACATTTTTGACAATTTTTGAAGTTTTGGTCATGGTAGCAACCAGTTGCGAATATTAACCAGGAGAAGTGCTCACCATTAGCACCCCAATCCTTGTCTCACTTCTTGCTGTCATAACAAAGTACAATTTGTCCTACAAAGATATAAGCCCTTATACGGCTTTTACAAGGGGATATTATAGAAGAGATTATTATGGATGTGCGGACATGGAATTACTTATTATATTATAGAAGAGAAGCTGAGCTCAAGGATAGTTAGGGTTATATGATGTGGAGAAGGATTTCCAGGTTAAAAGTATAGTAAATCCTGATAGGAATTCTAGGAAAGAGTCCTGATCACCTCACCCACCACACACAGTGACTGTTTCAGCTTCTCTATACACGGAATAACACAAGGAAAGCTGTTAATCATTCTGTATGAGGTCCTGCAGGATTTACTCTGGACTATAATAACATTCTGCTATATCATAAATCTATCTATCAGCTTTATATAATGAAGCTTGACTCTCTTAAAGGGGTATTCCACTCAAACATAACTTTTACCCAGTCGCCCTATGACAGCACCCCTGGAGAGGACCTCCCACCGCAGGACAGGAAACCTGTGAAGATAAAAGTCTAACACACCTCTCCACACCTCAGTTCAGGTTTCCTGTCCGGCGGATAGGAGGCCTCTGAAGAGTCCCTTCCTGGGACGAAGATCTAACCTCTACCACGCCGGCTGCAGGTCCCCCGCTGGCGTTGGCTAACAGAAGGGGTTTTCCTGGAGGCAGAAGCCTGTCCTAGGACAGCAGCCTCAAGTCTGGAAAGAGCTCCGGACGGAGCAAGTGCCTCCCCAATAGCTACCGGAGCCGTGCTGCTGCTGGATCCGGGGGCTAGGGCAGAGCGGGCCGTGCCTGTCTCTCCGGCTGGCGTACGTCCGGGGCCTGCACGTGGTGTGCGCTCAAGGCGTGCGTTCCACGTGCGTGTCACGGGCATGCGCGCGTTCGCGTTGACGTCAGACGCTGCTTGGAAGCAGTGTCGCGGGGGAAATGACGTCAGACGCCGGGGCCGCCGCATCCGACGCTGTGGAGCTCGGTGGCCCGGGTGGTTTATAAGGCCTGGGGACGCGCTCACCTCCGGTCCATAACTCCAGCGCGTCCAGGAGTGGAGGACTCTACCAGCCAGCCACACCTGTCTGGTGAGCTATACTTCCGGCCTCAGCATGTCTGAATCATCGGGCAGGAAGGATAAGGGACGCCATGATCGCTCCTCGAGGTCTGATAGATCCGACAAATCTGAAAAACATCAGAGACCTGAGAAGCCTGACAAACCACCTAAAAGTCCGGTACCGTGCAAACCAGAGGGGACAATTTGGTGAGAGTTTTCTATCTTTTCTGAATTGAAATAGTTTATGCTAATGTTTTTCAGGTGTCCGATAAACCGCCTAAAAAATCTGCTGCCAAACAACACCATAAGGAATGTGCAGAATGTAGAACCCCGGTACCTGATGACTATGCCAGGTCCATATGTCAGATATGCATTGATAGATTAGTCTCTCAGGAGTCATCCTCCCTAGCTGACACCCTTAAACAAATTGTGAGAGACGAGGTTCAGGCTTCCCTGAGGGGGCTAGGAGTACTGGCAAATACTTCCTCTACAGACCTTAGCGTACCTGTAACCCCGGTGATTATGGAGGAAGAAATCATATCAGAACCTCCGGTGGGGGGCAGGAGTCTAGAGGAGGGGGAGAAATAGAATGCATACATTCATCTGATGAGGATCAAGACAGTGGACCATCCAGTAGAAATCTATTTCCTACAGATGACACTGACCAGCTAATTAAGGCTATCAGAGCTTCAATTAACATTGAAGATAAAAAGATCCAGTTATCTGTGGAAGATACTATGTATGAGGGCTTAACCCCCAAGAAACCCCGTACATTTTCTCTACACAAATATGTAAAGGCTCTGATTGATAAAGAGTGGGATAACCCGGACAGAAAATTCTTTATCCCTAGGTACTTCAAAAGGAAATATCCGTTTGAAGAGGAGGAGACTAGTGCCTGGGACAAAGCCCCGGTGATAGATGCCCCAGTAGCAAAAATTGCAAAGAAAAACTCTCTCCCATTCGAGGACATAGCTACTTTGTCCGACCCAATGGACAGAAAATCCGATTATTATAACAAACGTACATGGGAGGCAGCCACAGGGGTTATCAGGACAAGTGTAGCCTCCACTTGTGTAGCTAGGTCACTAAGGGTTTGGATTGCTAAGCTAAAGTCCCAGTTATCTAGTGAACCATCCGGTGAGAAACTCCTAGCGGATATACCAGTATTAGCCAAAGCGGCAGATTTTCTTTCTGACGCCTCAGCAGATTCCATCAGGATGGCAGCCAAAGCGGCTGCACTCTCCAACTCTGCGAGAAGGGCATTATGGGTAAAATCCTGGAAGGGAGATATGACCGCCAAGGCTAAGTTGTGTGGGATTCCTTGTAATGGCAAGCTTCTGTTTGGGCCCTTTTTAGACTCACTATTAGAGAAAGCTGCGGATAAAAAGAAAGGGTTCCCGTCCCAACCTAAACAGCAGGAGTCCTTTAAACAGAGGAAACAATTTAAGAGGCCCTTTCGTGACTCCCCGGGAAACAAAAAATTTAGAGTCCCAGGGAAGGGTAGAGGTTTTATCTTTAATTCCAGAGACGACAAGCCAAAGCCTTCCCAGCAATGACGGTCTCCCGGTGGGGGGTCGTCTGTCTCTTTTTTCCCATGCTTGGGGAGCCATCTCTCCCAGTCCTTGGGTTCTCAACTCAATTTCTTCGGGTCTTCTTCTGGAATTCAGAAGTTTTCCCAGAGACAGATTTCTCCCCACCAGGAAATTATCAGACGGAAAGAAACAGCTAGTCATAGAAACAGAAGTTATGTCCCTAATTCAGAAAAACGTCCTAGTACCAGTCCCTCTACAAGAACAGCAGAAAGGGTACTATTCACCTCTATTTTTAGTAAAAAAGCCAAACGGCTCCTTCAGGGTGATAATAAACCTCAAAGGCCTAAACAAGTTCCTGCAATACAAAAAATTCCGAATGGAGACCCTAAAGTCAACGATAAATCTTCTCTCCCCAGACTGTGTGATGGCATCTATAGATCTAGAAGATGCATATTACCATGTGCCCATACATTTGTCACACCAGAAGTATCTTCGGGTGGCAGTCTGGCTGAAAGACAGGTGGACTCACCTACAGTACAGGGCGCTGCCATTCGGGGTCTCACAAGCACCCAGGGCGTTTACAAAGATTATAGCGGACATGGCCTCCTATATAAGGAAACGAAACATAATTTTCATCCCTTATCTAGACGACTTTCTCATAGTAGCGAATACAACTCCTTTGCTTCAGCAACATCTAGAGATAGTATCTCAGATAATACAAATGTTAGGGTGGAACATAAACTGGAAAAAATCAAATTTCTCACCTTCAAGACAATGTGTGTTTCTTGGAACACTACTAGACTCTTCCCTACAAATTTCTCTGCTTCCCTCCCCAAAACAGGAGACAATCAGACAGAGAACGATGGACTTATTTCTCAACCACGAGCCTACAATAAGGGAAGCAATGTCACTCCTAGGACTGTTCACTTCATGCATCCAGTCGGTTCGCTGGGCCCAGATAAGGTCAAGACCTCTACAGATGGACACCCTAGGAAATTGGAATGGAACCCAAGCAACTCTAGACCAGAGGTTCGTACTGAGCTCTGTGGCAAGGCTAAGCCTGCAGTGGTGGCTAGATCCAGAGAATCTAAAAAAAGGGATAACTTGGAATCCATCTCAGATAATCAGAATAACAACAGATGCCAGTCCCTGGGGCTGGGGGGCCCATACCAGTCAGACCTTTTTACAGGGGAGGTGGCCTCCTCATCTGATCAATCAGACTTCAAACTACAAAGAACTTTACGCAGTTCTTCAGGCCTTAGAGGGATTCTCACAACTAGCATCCTCAAAAAATGTGCAGATATACTCAGACAACACCACGACAGTCGCGTATATCAACAAGCAGGGGGGCACCCGCTCTCAATCCCTGCTTCAACTGTCATACGCAATTTTTCAGCTTGCAGAACACAGCCTTCTATCCCTATCAGCAGTACATCTGAAAGGGGAGCTCAACACTCAGGCAGATTTCCTCAGCAGGACCAGGATCAGCCAAGCGGAGTGGTCACTGAACCAGGACATTTTTCTCAAAATAACAAAACGGTTCGGTTCTCCTACAATGGACTGGTTTGCCTCAAGGGACAACAGGAAGCTGAGAAGATTCTGCTCCCTAAACCCAAGAGATGCTCCAACAGCGCTGGACGCATTGGCGCAGGACTGGAGCAAGGAGTTGGGCTATGCATTTCCCCCTCTCAGTCTAATTCCCAGAGTCCTAAAGAAGATAGGCCAGGACAAAGCCAGGATGATCCTGATAGCTCCCTTTTGGCCCAGACGTCCATGGTTCACGTTACTGAGAACACTCTCAATAGACCAGCCATGGATACTTCCAGAAGTTCACAACTTGCTGACTCAAGGTCCCATAGTACACCCGATCTCGCCTCACTTACACTTGACGGCATGGATGCTGAGAGGCTAATCCTGAGAGGTAGGGGTCTGTCAGATACTGTGATTAACACTATGCTTGCTTCTAGAAAGGATATTACCTCCTCCATCTACTTAAGGACCTGGAGGGTCTTTCTGAGGTTTTCGCAAGGGAGACAAGATCCTTTGGGGGATCCTAATATACCCTTAATACTGAATTTTCTGCAGGCAGGTCTAGATAAAGGTTTGAAACCTAGTACTCTTAAAGTACAGATCTCAGCTCTCAGTACCTTTTTAAATGCCAAAATTGCAGAAAACCTCTTAGTTAAAAGGTTTATTACGGGAGCTATGAGGCTACACCCTCCATCCAGAATCACGATTCCGCCCTGGGATCTCAATTTAGTCTTAGACGCACTCACTAGGCAGCCATTTGAGCCTCTTGACACCTTACCTATAAATATTCTTTCCCTGAAACTCACCTTTCTCTTAGCTATCACTACAGCTAGAAGAGTAGGGGAGATCCAGGCCATGTCAGCTTTTCCTCCTCATACACAGATCCTAGAAGACAGAGTAGTTATGAGGACCCTGCCATATTTTCTCCCTAAGGTCGTATCTGAGTTCCACAGAAGTCAAGAAATCATTCTCCCTACCTTCTGTAGCAATCCATCTAATGAAAGGGAAAAAATTTTCCATAATCTAGATGTTAGAAGATGTCTGTCTAGATACCTTGAGGTTACAAAAGATTTTAGACGTTCAGAGAATTTACTGATTCAGTTTTCTGGTGTTAACAAAGGGAAGTTAGCCTCAAAACCTACTATTAGCCGCTGGATTAAACAAGCCATAACACTTGCTTACACATCACAAAACAGGGATCCCCCACCCTATTTTTCAGCTCACTCCACTAGAGCCATGGCAGCATCATGGGCAGAAAAGGCAGATGCTTCTCTGGACCAGATTTGTAGGGCAGCAACCTGGTCTTCACCACATACCTTCCTACGCCACTATAGACTTCAGCTGAATCCTCTGTCCGATCTTTCCTTTGGCAGGAAGGTTTTATCCACAGTGATCCCTCCCTAGCTTAGTTTCTAGTTTAATCCTCCAGGGGTGCTGTCATAGGGCGACTGGGTAAAACCAGAATTACTTACGGTAATGATGTTTCCGTAAGCCCATGACAGCACCCCTCTGGTATACCCCCCCTTGTTTATTGCTAATTAATTAATGTTTTGCTTCTTCTCCGCTGGAGTACTTTTATAAGAACTGAGGTGTGGAGAGGTGTGTTAGACTTTTATCTTCACAGGTTTCCTGTCCTGCGGTGGGAGGTCCTCTCCAGGGGTGCTGTCATGGGCTTACGGAAACATCATTACCGTAAGTAATTCTGGTTTTCATATGTTGCTGCCCATGGTCAGACTAACAATTCCTTCCATACTTGTTATTATTTATTCTGTCTCCTTCCCCTAGTTCCCAGCTGCTGCTTTCTACTCAAGACATACAAATCTGTATGTAAGCCTTTCTCTCTGTCTCCCCCCCCTTCTGAGAAAGCTGATATAAACAAGTTCCTGGCAGGCTTTATCTGCAACATTGTAGCTTGTTTGTTCAGTGAACAACTTGACCTTTTGTTAACCCTTCCAGCATTTCAAAGAAACTACAAGGTTGCAGATAAAGCCTGCCAGGGACTTGTTTACATCAGCTGTCTTAGAAAGGAGGGGGAGATAAAGAGTAAAGCTCACACACAGATTTTTTAAGCAGAAAGCAGCAGCTGACAACTGGGGGAAGGAGACTGAATAGATAATAACAAGTATAGAAGGAATTGTTAGTCTCACCATGGACAGCAATATATCAAAAGTTATGTTTGAGTGGAGTACCCCTTTAAATTCTGCATTCATATAAAGCAGCAGAAGTCACGTGAGAGATTCAAAGTGCTTCAAACTGTGTGCTGCCAATATAATAAGACATAGCGTAGAAAGTACAGCTACAACGTGCTAACCTGAAACCAGAAGGAAGAGCCTCCTCAGACAACAAAACCAGTAGGACCAGAAAAGAGAACTGAGAGAAGTTGTCTAGTAAGTGGGGAAATATGATATAGAGAACTTCAGCTAGGTGTGAGGGAGAGTGGGTGTCACGGACCTGGAAGGAAAAGTTTGCAGGTGCTATAAGTGATATTTGTAGATGTTGCTGCCTCCTACCTGAACCCTCGAGATTCCAGATCTTCCCGGTCATGAGCTCCTCTTCACAATGAGCCCAAAGACGCTGAGCCAAGGCAGAGCTGTGCATCTGGGCTGCGGCTGAGTCACTATATAATAAGCGGCCTGTCTACACTCACACGCCGCATAAAGGACTTCTCAAAACCTTAATAAGAGGGATTGTCTTCACAGGGAGCATCTCAAGCTGTGCCTATAGGGGCCGTGATGTAAAGGAGTGGGGGTGCACACTGACAGATTATCTAATAATATTTAACTCTTTCACCAGCCTCTCGTTCTGTGATCTCCTCTCATGCAGAGATAAAAGTTATCATCTAATGGAATATTTAAGGGTTTTTCCGAAGATCGATACATGAGGAAAGTGGTGCACGCATGAAATATTCAGGAATAATGTATAGTGTTAACTGGAGTCATCACTATCCTGGCAGAGGTGAGCCGGGGCTCCGGGCCAGAGCATTCAGAGGCAGGTGTAGGTGGTTGTATTGCCTGACCGCTTCATTCCATCATCTGGGGACACATTCACACAGTGAATAGTGATAGGTGGAAGTGGTATTGTTTGTTTGATTGAGCTTCAGTCAGGGCTGCATTGATACAATAAACAGACTTATTAAAGGGGTTATCCAGCATTAGAAAAACATGGCCACTTTCTGCCAGAGACAGCACCGCTCTTGTCTCCAGTTCAGGTGTGGTTTGAAATTAAAGGGGTGCTCCGGGCTGGGGGGCTTTTTTGCGTATGGCCGGGGAGGAGGTGGATGAGGGCAATGACGTCCCCTAACGGCGCTGGAAATGGGGAGGTTAGGAGACGTCATTGCCCTCATCCACCTCCTCCCCGGCCATACGCAAAAAAGCCCCGCAGCCCCGAGTACCCCTTTTAAGTTCGATTCAGTTCAATAGAACTGAGTTATGGTCCATGTACACGGAGCGATAATTTGCCCAATTGATCGTTTAACAATTTTAAAAAGTTTTTTTTTTTTTTTTTTTATAACAATTAGCACCTAGACGGAAAGATATTTTGTTTGAGAAAAAATCGTTATTGTGATCGTTTTAGGATCGCTTGAGCCCATCCCACACGGGTGAATCATTGAAAGACTGTTTACACAAAGCGATCTGCGAATTTTCAGTGAACGACCAACGATTATTTGAGAATCTGTTGAAAGATCACGATGAACGATTTATCGTTCGTCGCTTGATCGTTCGCTGTGTTTACATGAGCTGTGAAAATTTGAACAATAATCGTTCCGTGTAATCTGACCATTTTAGAACCTGCACCCAAACTGGAGTCGTGCTGTTTTTGGAAGAAAGGGGTCATGTTTTTGTAGAGCTGGATAACCCCTTTAACACCAGTCAGGACTTTACTGAAGGGTCGTTCAGCATGTCTACGGCCACACCACGTTAATGTATCGGCTTGGTTTCTCCAAATCGTTAAGCGCAAGAAGTTGCCTTTGACCCTCGTCGATCATAAATCAGCATTTTCCCTTCAATTATTTAAGGCACGGCCGTCTTTTTTTGCTGCGCTGTAAAATGTTTCCGGGCCTGTTAGTAGCTATATTATATATGGGGTTTCTGCACTTAGCAGGTGAATTAGGCCTCCTGTGGCCTATGATCTGACATGGTTTATAAGGGGCCCCTAACATGCGGCATTGTCCAGCAGGCGTAGCCTGGTGGCTTTTGGATTATCTACTATTTCACTGAAGTAAATTTTTGGCAACCAAGTCTATCCCCTCGGTAGGGAGCCCCCAATAGCTGCAGCTCCCTTAGCATCATGCAGTAAAGAGATGGGAAGGTAATGACAATCACTACAGTAATACACAAAGATCTGTTCCAAAGGCCCTCTATCCGAGGTCTCCCAAAAAACGCTGTCTTAATAAAGGACCTTTGAAAATTGATCCTCTTGCACTCTCCAGTAATTGGCCTTACTTTCCCAAACCATACATAGCAAATCTAAGGATTAAAACGTCTATATGTCATTCATAATGCATGGCTCATTGCATATTACTGTACAAGAGCACATGCTGCATGCGGTTGCACATCTGACACAGTCCTCTAGCTCAATCTCAGCCACCTAAGCATTATGGGGGGAATTTATCAATGGTTTTTGTGTAGGTTGTGGCAAAAAAGTTATCACAACTTCTTGAGCAATTGCTTATTTGTACAAAAACTTGTGACAGTTCCGTGTTGCAAAAATTTAGATTGCGTGCGAACTTTGTGACATTTTTATACTAGTTTTTCCTTTTTTCATTTTGCTAAAAGCATTGATAAATTTGCTTCTATATCTTTTGTTTTTTTTTATATAAAATTAGCATCATAGGATTAAAGGGAAACCGTCAGCAGGTTAGACGAATCTAACCTGCTGATATGTCCCTATTGCACAGGAGATCCTGAGGAACGAGGCATGTCTCTTACCTTCCTCCTCTGCGCCGTTCCGGTGCGGTTCGTTGTGTGCTCCACAGTCCGGTGAGACCGTTGGTAGCATTTGGGGGGGGCAGTGGGCATTACGCTTTACAAGCAACAATCCCCCTGGCCATCCTGCTTCATGTGTTTTGATTAGAACGGGGTGGGCCGGGGGGGATCAACGCCATGGGGGTGGGGCAGTGCTTCTAAAAGGTGCCCCCTTGCTCCCAATGGTTTCACCGGACCCTGGAGCAAAAGACTAAGTGCACCGGAATGGCGCCGAGGAGGTAGGTAAGAGACATAGCTTTTTCCTTGGCATCTCCTGTGCAATAGGGACATATCAGCAGGTTAAATTCGTCTAAACGGCTGCAGTAATCCAGATTGTATTCATCATAATCATAGTTTGTAAGCATATGAGGCAGCCTCTTGGTTTGTGGCCTCGGAACTCCTTGGAAGGAAGTTTCTACTCAATGTAAGAAATTACAATTCTCGCTGTAAGAAATTCCTTTAAAGAATTCCCGGAAGTTGTTGACATTAAACAAGTCTTCTTGACGTCTCCCGACCACCCTCCATCCCACACACTGGTTTTATCCTTTATGAAAATGGCTTTTCTGCAGATTAAAGTACAGGATCCTCTATTTCTACGAGATGCTTCCTACGTAGGTCATAACACGCAGTCACACAACACTAGACACAGATGGAAAACAAATTGCAAATAGTTGGAAAGCATTGATGCAATGTCCAGTGTTTTGGCTGCTGCAATGACAGATATGGTGGTTGTCTAATAGCAGAGCACACCACGCACGGTCATACCTATGGTTATACCTTGTTCTAGTATTTTGCTTTGCTCAACGCTGAGATCAGAGAAAAGGAAAATATTGAGCTGCTCGGATCACACGTACTACATGTATTGTACAGTAATACACTATTGGGTATTAAATGATCCTTGACACCGTTGTCAAAATCAGTGGTGCAATAAATAAGTAGTAAAGGCCTTATTACTCCAAGTGATTATCGGCTGTATTTGGCCGATTACTGGCATAATTGGTGTAATAGTTCATGTTCAAAGGTAAAGATCACCCGGCATGAATGATGTCTGCTGATCATTGTCTTTGAACATGTTTAAAAAGAATGACAACGATAGAGAGGGTCTGCTGGCCATCACTCCGGGTAATAGAAGAGGTGGCAGCACCTCTGCCGGCACCTCGTCTGGGCATCCTCATGCATGTAATAACACCGACAGTAAGCAGGGAATGAGAAGCAAGTGAGCACTTAAGTTTTTTTGAACCACAGCCTGGTTCGCGCTCAAGGTGCCAGTCTATTCCGCCCCCAATGTGATGAAACCTCGTCATACTTGGGGACAGGTGGGCCCCCCTCCAGTCCTTCAGGCTGGGCCAGTGCCCAGGGACAGTCCAGCGCCATGGGCGGGAACCGGGCTGAGGTTCAAAAAAGGGACCATGGCACCAGCATCCCTGCGTTAGCACTGGTCTATTCATATAAAAAAACTTAAAGCAATGTATCTGATGGTATATTCGCTTAAAAGTGGCACATAGGACCTTTTATATATCTGTCTGTGCTTCCAGGATGTAGAGAAATGCTTTAGTTCTCCAGTACAAGAAGTCAAAGGGCCCGATTCGGCCGATTATCGTTCCTGTGGAATAGGGCCCAAAGGCTTTTCCAAGTTCCTGAATAGCTGCAGGCTGGATTGTCTCCTCTCTCACCTTGCTGCTTGATTGACAGCTGGAAGCTGAGTCTGAGCGGGGTCAGGGATGGGATGGGGAGGAGGTGTTAGGGCCCTATTCCACACTAACGATAATCGTCCGGGCCCCATTTGGGCCGATTATCGTTCGGTGAAGTAGAGAGAACGATCAGCCGATGATCGTGTCATCGGCTGATCGTTCATTTAGGGCCAGACCTAAAATCATCGTGCCCCCACTGCGCATCGCTACGGTTGAACAGCGGTGCGCGGCGGGCGACCAACGATTTGACAAGCAGCAGCAGCATACATTACCTGTCCAGGCTTCTTCTCCGCGCTTTCTTCATCCCCGGGTCCCGCACGCTCTATCTTCAGAATGGCCGGTCAGCTGACGGAGCGCTCAGCCAATGACAGGCCGGGACCGCCGCAGCCTGTGATTGGCTGAGTGTGGCCTGTCAGCTGACCGGCAATTCTGAAGATAGAGCGCGCAGGACCTGGGGATGAAGACAGCGCGGAGAAGAAGCCTGGACAGGTAATGTATGGGGCTGCAAGGACATCGATAACGATGTCCCTGCAGCCCTCGCTCAATGATCATCGGGCCGTGGAATAGGCCCAGTAAACGAGCGGCGATCGGCGCTCGTTTACATCGTTGATCGGGCCCTCCTCGGCCCGTGGAATAGGACCCTTACAGCTTGCTGCACTTCAGGAGCTCGGGAAAGCCTCTTTGACTCTTCTTACTATAGAATAAAAGCAATGATCTATGTCATGGAAGCACAGACAGATATATAGATGGTACCAGGTGTCTGCTAGACCTAACAGTTGTCTAGCAATGTCAGCAGTTTTGAACCTGATACACAGCTGACAGATTCCTGTTAGGTCACTGGTGCCAAACTCGCGGCCCAGTTGCTGTTGCAGAACTACATTCCCATCATGCCTGGATAGTCAAAGTGAAAGCTTTAGCTGGCCGGGCATGAAGGGAGTTGTAGTTTTGCAGAAGCTAGAGGGCTGTGAGTTTGACACCAGTAACTTAAGCAGATCTGTGTCCAGTACTAGAGTAATACCTTTTCTTTAAAGTGCTCCTCTCATTTTGACACTTCTTTTCCATTTGCCCTATTGGGGCCCGTTCACACTGAGTAAAACAGGTAGAAATTCTGAGTGAAACCCCCCCGCCATGGACTCCGCTTGGCATCCCGTCTGCCTCAGTGTCTCAATGTATTGAATTGATTCCGAGCGGAGTGCGTGGCGGGGGTTTTGCTTGGAATTTTCCTAAGATGAACGTACCCTAAGATGTCATATGGGGGGGGGGGGGTCATCCATTTGTGATTGTACCATAGAAGGCCATTCACACGAAATACTGTCCATGCATGGACCGGACCTCTGAGCTCCCGACCTCATGATTCATAATAGTGCAGGGAGCTCCAAAACTGTTTAAATCTGCGCACTTCTGTACTGACACAAGTGCAAGTCCTAAGCAAAGCTCTTAAAATCTAGTCAGATAGCTTCCATATTATCTTGTGATCTTGGGTCCCAGAATAATGTCAAAGGGCGGCCAATGTACAGTCCTTGCACGGCCAGTATACAGCGGACCGGACCTCGGAGCCCTTGTCATCATTATGACGTGTTGGAGCTCCTGACGTTAGCTCCAGTCCATGCATGGGCCGTATATTGTGGACGTGTGTCTGGTCTGAATTATGTCATGGTATCTCAGCTATGATTCGAGAGATAAGACAACAATGTGATCCCACAAATATTAACAACAATGCAGTACAAGGTGTCATATAGGTGTGATTGATTTATTATATATATATAAATAATATTATATATATACACACACACACACACACTCACCGGCCACTTTATTAGGTACACCTGTCCAACTGCACGTTACCACTTAATTTCTAATCAGCCAATCACATGGCGGCAACTCAGTGCATTTAGTATGGGGAAGAAAGGTGATTTGAGTGCCTTTGAACGTGGCATGGTTGTTGGTGCCAGAAGGGCTGGTCTGAGTATTTCAGAAGCTGCTGATCTACTGGGATTTTCATGCACAACCATCTCAAGGGTTTACAGAGAATGGTCCGAAAAAGAAAAAAACATCCAGTGAGCGGCAGTTCTGTGGGCGGAAATGCCTTGTTGATGCCAGAGGTCAGAGGAGAATGGGCAGACTGGTTCGAGCTGATAGAAAGGCAACAGTGACTCAAATAGCCAACCGTTACAACCAAGGTAGGCAGAAGAGCATCTCTGAACGCACAGTACGGCCAACTTTGAGGCAGATGGGCTACAGCAGCAGAAGACCACACCGGGTGACACTCCGCTCAGCTAAGAACAGGAAACTAAGGCTACAATTTGCACAAGCTCATCGAAATTGGACAGTAGACGATTGGAAAAACGTTGCCTGGTCTGATGAGTCTCGATTTCTGCTTGAACATGACAATGAGTTCACTGTACTCAAATGGCCTCCACAGTCACCAGATCTCAATCCAATAGAGCATCTTTGGGATGTGGTGGAACGGGAGATTGGCATCATGGATGTGCAGCCGACAAATCTGCGGCAACTGTGTGATGCCATCATGTCAATATGGACCAAAACCTCTGAGGAAGCTTCCAGCACCTTGTTGTATCTATGCCACCAAGAATTGAGGCAGTTCTGAAGGCAAAAGGGGGTCCAACCCGTTACTAGCATGGTGTACCTAATAAAGTGGCCGGTGAGTGTATAATATGTGCCCGTCTCCTCTCTGTACAATGCAAGGAACCATACATTGTTAGCTGCCAGTAAAAATAATAGTAACCCAGTGTTATCACTGACAGCAGAAAGGTCACAGCCCTTGGTAAACAGATGCGGACACGTATTATTAACCATTTCCTAACTTGTTACCAGCAAGAAAAGCAGCAATTTTACACATTGAGAGAAATCTATAGCCATATTGTTACCTAGTTTTACCATGAAGCAGAATCTGTACTCCCATCGACCTCAATAGGAAAGTTACAAGCAGTATGGAATAAATCTCATTCTCCTGGACTCTGTATAATGTCGCACCCTC
Source organism: Dendropsophus ebraccatus (assembly GCF_027789765.1). NCBI lineage: Eukaryota > Metazoa > Chordata > Amphibia > Anura > Hylidae > Dendropsophus > Dendropsophus ebraccatus. The sequence goes on along the minus strand of NC_091467.1, from coordinate 67,381,964 downwards.
TGTGTCATAACACCCAGGGTTTAGAGAATGACTGTGTATACGCCACCCAGAAATCTCACGCCTTCCTATTTCCGCAGTATTTACCATCTAGGATTCCATCGTAGTCATGAAGTTTGTGTATTTTATTTATACCTGTGAAAACCGCCATCTCAGGCTTCATTATATTAATAGACCTGGAAGATGTGTATCAAAGCAAGAGTAAGGCGGCCGGCGTAATGTGAGTCACAATAACTCTATAGAATAAGTCGCATTAAATGAAGGTGAGAACATTTCAGAAATACGGAAATGGAAGATTAGATGAAGAAGAGATTGATTGTATACATTGGTGACAGTCTCGGAATATTCTACTATGAAACCGGTGGGGGTGATCCTATCAAAGTAGGGGTCACATCCATACATAAATACATACATAATATTCATCCTAGAAAAGGGCTTTGGAGAGGTTTGACAGTATATACAGGAGATGTGGTCAGGGTCGGCCATCAGAAATCCAGCTATTACACTGCTCTAAATGTATGTGGGATCTACAGAAGACACAATAATGAAAGGGAAAATTATTGTTTTTGTTTTATTTTCTGTCGCATGACCAAGATGGCTTTATAACGGGAGTCTATGGAGTTCACATAGACACAGAGCGGGGAGAAAGGCGCACAGTCCCATAGGCTTGCATTGCAATACACTTGCCTTTCATGGGCAAATATTGTACAATACTGTATATCCCATCCACTGTGCAGTCAAGAGAAATTCCCCATCAAGTTCTTGGTGTACCTCCAATTTTCATCTATCTATCTATCTATCCATCTATCTATCCATCTATCTATCTATCTATCTATCTATCTATCTATCTATCTATCTATCTATCCATCCTTCTATTTCAGTCCCCTAAGAATACTGATGCCAGGATGTGTTGTCATAGCACCATAATAAATAAGCCTTTAAAGCTGAAAATAGCTGCATTTGCAACAACGGCTGTTTAGTGTTTTTTTTAAGTTGTGTGAACGTGACCTTAGGGTACAAACCCACTTGACGTATTTGCTGCGTGAATCAGTCTTAAAAATAAGCAGGCAAAACGCATATTTTTGAAGCGTGAAGCTACATGCGTTTTTCGCACAGGTTGTTAACAACTGATGCTTTGCTAACAACAAGCTTCACGCTTCAAAAATACGCAATTGCGTATTTTAACGCAGAACAATTGTATAAAGCCAACCTGCGTTTTGCCTGCTTATTTTTAAGACTGATTCACGCAGCAAATACGTCAAGTGGGTTTGTACCCTTAAAGTGAATGTATCACTTCAGTCTGTAAATAAATATTTTTATATGACCTGATAAGCGCCCTCCCCCCCCCCAGATTCTAATGGCGCCGTACGTTTGTTAAAACGCAGTGCAAATGAGGTCCCTTAGTGCACTAGAAGCAGGTCCAGCAAAGAACTTCCCTCTCCAGCAGGTTTTCTGACATGAAAGCCTCCACCCCACGCACATCACTGAACCATGGGCTACCATCACTGTCACCAGTTGTCCATCCTTGGAACACTTAGTAGGTGCTAACCACTACATACCAGGAACACCCCTCCATCCTGGAGATGCTCTGACCCCATTGTCTACACATAACAATTTGTCCCTGCTCAAAGTATTTTCAGTAATTATTCCCTAATATAGCCCATCCCCTGACAGACCCCATGACCACCAGACACTACGACCTTCTTATTGTGGCTGGTTGTTGTATATGTTTATAATGTAAGGGACTGTATACCCTACGCTGCACATCTTGGAGAGGTGTCCTGCACTGTGTACAGTCAGGCAGGGAAGTGTCACTTCTTTCCATAGGTGTCAGGATTTACCAGGAGAAAAGCAGATTCCTCGAGCTGCTCTCACAATAAAATGATTTCATCAGCTAATAAAGTTACATTGACCGATGTTTTGTCTACACCACGCAGCTTTTTATGGATGTTTTTTTTTAAATTTTACCTAATGATGTAGCAGAGCTGAATTGGTCAAATTACTCTTTGTCGCTCCCTTATTCGTAGAAGCTTTAATAAAGCTCCTCTCTGCTACATCTATGTAGTTATACAGCCTAAAAAGAAACCTCTTTGCATCATATTACATCTTTTTTCTATGCATAGAAAGCCAAACTGCATCCCTATGTGAAACCTCAGCACTCGCCTCATATGATTAGACATTTATATCTCTCACCTGCTGCTGTCCGACACGTCCTGTGCATTCTGAGCCCGGCCTGGAACTTTTCGAAACTATGAAAAAACTTCTTTGCCAAAAACTCTCTGGAATGTGGAGACGTACAAGGAGTGCAGGATTATAGAAGTGTATCCACGCACCGGCAGGAGGCTGAGGCGCACTGAGGAAGTATACTACTGTGTATGAACGTCTCCAAGTCCCCCAAGGCACAGGAAGGAAGAGGAGGGCAGCTCACAGGCCCATCACATGAAGACAGAAAAATATCTCCTCCAATTCATAAAAAATAAATAAATCTCATGGCTGTATAGTATCACCCAGGACAGACCAGGAGATTCTGCTATAATGTGTTCTCTATTTGTTTTTCTTGAATTTATACAATGGGTTGTCTAGTGCTTAACCCTATCACCTTGTATGCTGCAATACCAGACACAGTCCTGGTGTTATTGTCGATTGCTAGAACATGCTGGGAGAGGGTCTTTTCACCACAGGAGATGGACTCCATGAACTTTCTATAGAATCAGGTGTGCCTAACCCTTCACATTATACGAATTGATGGCAACAAACCCTGACCAATCAAAACCTTTTAAGGGTAGCTTCACACATTCCGGGTCTTAGCGTGTATGGGACCCATTTAGCTTCACACTACAGGATCCTCAGCGGATTTCGCTGCAAACTCGCAGCGTGAAATTCGCTGCGGATCCAGTACGTGTGAAGCTATCCTAAAAGGGAACTATCAGCAGGTTAGACAAAACTAACCTGCTGATAGCCCCCTAAAGCCCTTGGGAAGCTGAGGAGGATGCTATGTGTCTTACCTTGCTCCTCGGTGCCGGTCTTACACTGTTAAGGCCCTATTACACAGGACGATTAACACGCAAAAAATCGTTTTATCGTTCAGATTTAATTGTTGATTGTTCTGTGTAATTGCAGGCAATGATCGAAAAATCGTTCGTATGTCGTTGATTTAGATACGAGCCTAAAATTATCGTTAATCATTCGCTGTAATTCAACATTCGTTCGCTCAAGTTCCGCATTGTTTCACTAATTGTTCAGTGTAATTGCACATTGTCCATTGTTTTGCTGGCATCAGAAGGAATAAACAATTGTAGTAACGATCGTATCTAACGACCATCGTTCTGTGTAATATGGTGAACGATTTTAGGTTCATGATGAACCTCGTTTGCGATCGTTTATTGTTAGTAGTTAATCGTTAAAAATCGCTCTGTGTAATAGGACCCTTAGTCGGAGCAAAATCTGCTCCAGAGCACCCTTAGGAGCACTGCCATGTCATCCAGCCCACCCCTTCTAATAATAATCTATGGAGGGGGCGGGCTAGATGATGCAACAGTGCTCCTAAGGGTGCTCTGAAGCAGGTTTTGCCCTGACTAACAGTGCAAGACCGGCACCGAGGAGGAAGGTAAGACACATACTGTCCTCTTCAGCATCCCCGGCGCTATAGGGGGCTATCAGCAGCTTAGATTTGTCCAACCTGCTGATAGTTCCCCTTTAACATGTCTCTGTGGGCATGCATATCTATCTATCTGTCTATCTATCTATCTCGGATATAACAAAAGTTGTTTTTTTTTCACACAGTAAGGGGCCTATTTATGATTTGTGAATTTTGTTTTACACTTGCACACTTCTTACACACTGAGCAAAAACTCAGACCTTGCTCAAAATTTCTCAATCGGCGCTCAGACTTTGATGCGTACTTTTTTTGTGCTTGCACAATTTTTGGGGGGGCAAATTCTTTGGCTACAAAAACTATGCCAGGGTCTGTCTGGAATACTGCTGTGCAATTTTTTATTTTGTGCAAAATATAAAGTCGCACATGATAAATCTGGCAAAAAAGTAGCAAAAGTAGTAAACTTAAACCACCCCACCCCAGAGCAAAACAAAAAAATTCATAAATGGTGCAGCCGGAGTAATCTGCTCAAAAATATCACAAACTGCTTCATACATGATGCGTAAAATTTTATGCCCTGCGCAAGAACTAAAAATAAGCCAGAGTAATCGTGCAAAAAAAATTATAAACATGCCCCTAAGGCTTTTTTCTCTAAAATGCCTATTTAAAGGGGTTTTCTGGGCAGAATAGACTGGCCCCCATGCTACATAGTGAACGGGCTGAAGCAGTTGTCTCCAGTCACTGTGTAGTGGCCGGACTTGGTTACTGGATGGGAGCTGAGCTGCAGTTACAGCAGAGACAACTTCCTCTCACCCCACTCACTGTGTTGTGTGGGAGCTGATCAGCAGGGGTCCCGCGTGTCAGCCCCCACGATCAGTGACTGATGAGCTGTCCTGTGGCCAGCTTCTCAGTCTATTTTGTCCGGAAACCCCCTTTAAAGATCTTCTGCATGTATGAAGTAAGATAGATGATAGATAGGATGATACCTTACCTTGAGATGATGGCCGATGACATTGAGGGATCTTGTTTTGCAGGAAGGGCTTCCTTTATATAGCACCAGTATGCTGTCAGCTCTTCTACTGTGCTGCCAAACCTCGTCCTGTTACTTGGCATCCGTGTTTGACCCTTGCATCTAATTTATTTCTGGCCGCTTTAACTTCTAATTCGCCTCGTCGCTCTGTTTTCCTCATATGTTTGTTGCTGAAACTTTGCCTAAATTCCTTACATTTCTTCCTGGCCATTATTTGCATTGCAGCAGTATTGCTCAATGTGCAGTTTAATGCTTGAAAACACTTCGACAATGATAATAAAACGGGATATATCTTATCTTTTTTCCCCACTTACAGGTTGCTCGCTTGCTTACAGAGCCTATTACGGGGCTTGATAATCATTTAGCAAGGGCTGCACGAACATCGTTAGTGATGTCTGTTCAGCCTTTGCCCTTACACTGTATATATCACCTCTCCACGCTCTCTGTGTTCTTCTGTTTCAATAATTTTTATTAGAGAGTTTTTCACTTTTCCGATAGATAAGGTACATAGACATAGATGGGCTATAACATAATTTGGGAATAAAGTAGTGTAAGAGTAGAATGATAAAGAATACAATAAAAACATACAAACACTACAGATTGATATCCGTGGCAATAGGTACGTAGCATGAAACACAACAAACAAAGAAACAATGCTAAAATGAAACAATGGGTTAGAAAATTATAAATGAGTAGGAATGACAGGGAGGTCATTTTCTCCTGAAATAAGTGTGATGTTGCTATTATCACGCACAATGACAGGCATCCACAACAGCTATGTGTGAGAACTAATTCTCAGAGTTAGTCGTTAAGAGAACAATACGAGGTATGCTATATGGTGGTGTATTCTAGGCCCCAGCTGTATTCGGTAGGCATAGCAATTTAACTTCCATGAGGCAATATAATGACCATGCGGTCAATAAAGTTATTAAACACACAAAAACAACATATGCTTATCCCTTGTATGATAATATACAATACAAAGAAAACAAAACACAACAAAAACAAAACAAAACAAAGTGCTGCGGTCAGATCGGTGGTCCAATCCCCACGACGCAGCAACCACATGGCGAGGGCAAAGAGTTCGGTTTAGGCTGAGAACGGCTCAACATGGTTATGAAAGCTGTGATCTAAAGAGAACGACCTGCACAAATCGTAGAGAAAGATAGAGTCCACTACAGAATGGAGAATTAAAAAGCTTCAACTTCTGGGCCAGGTGTAGGTAAAGCACTGGAGACCCCCTGGGAAGATTGGTCAGAGTCCAAGTCCCGCAAGAATTTAAGGCCAGAGTCCACATCTGGAAGCATAACAAGTCCTAGGCTATGCGATACAAGGAGACCAGCCGTGCGACCCCATTTGTATGGGATGCCCTTTTGTCTCAAGGCTGTAGTGATAGGGGCAAACGATCTCCTAATATTCAGAGTGTGTGCTGAAAGATCAGGAAATACAGCTAGCTTGGCGTACATGGGAGAAGATGGACAAGTTTTCCTGGCAGCGTTAAGAAAGTCTCTCTTTACATGAAGATGGCGTATGCGCAATAGAGTGTCTCTGGGTAGTTCAGATGGGACAAAGGCAGGCTTAGGAAGGCGACGTGCCCAATCTATAACAAGCTCATCCGTACAGGCAGTTGGCAGAAGTTCTTTAATAAAAGTTCGTGAAAAATTAGAAAGGTCAGTAGGGAGAATTGTCTCCGGTATGCCTCTGATTTTGACATTGTGTTCCCGAGAGCGGTTGTCAACTGCTGCCAAGGTAGATTGTACACGCTGCATTACTGTTTCCATATGGCGATGAGAGGATAGCAGGGCATTATGTTCATTGATGACATTAGACAACGTGTCTTCCAAACGTTGCACTCTGCGTGTTACTTTGGATAAGGATTCTCTTATGATAAAGAGGGCATGGTCCAAATCCGCCCGAACGGAGTCTCTAAGAGCTAACATCATCTGTTTTAGAGTGGGCATAGAGATGGGAGAGTCCCCGTTGAATAGGGTGTCCAAAGGATCAGGAGTAGAATGGGCTGAAGGACCAGGATCTGGAGAGCTATGGAAAATCTGAGAAATGTCCAAAGAGTTATGCTCCGCATCTGCAGAGGAAGAAACTGGTGCTGTGCCAGAGTGTACGGAAATCGCTTCACCAAACATGGCAGGGAGACACAGATCAGAACAAGAGCTCGTGTGGCTGCCCCCCGCAAGAGGGGAGGAAGGGGGGACCGATGAGAGAGCAGCAGGAGTAGGAGAATGATGCTGTGGTCTCGCTGCGGTAATAGAACGCAGCTGATATGAGCTTGTAATAGCAGTGTTTCTCCTCCGATTCCTTTTGGATGTTTTGCTGGGTTGTCGCTCTGATGTAGCTCTCGCCTGGTGTTGCGCCGGCTCGGGTGTCGGGGAAGCCTGCCACGCTGCCCCGGCATCTGCGAGTAAGAAGTCCAACAGGCGATTAGAGAAGCCGGGGGCGCCATCTTTAGGTGCCGCGGCCGACGGGAGGGCGGCCTGTGTCTTTCTCCGGGCGGCCGCCGATGCACTACGGGATGTTTTCCGCATCTCAAAATGTTCAGGAGGCAAGGGGGAAAGTCTCTAGTATGTAATAAAGAAATACCATGCGGTGGAAAGCTGATTCAGTCGCCGGTGTGCAGGAGCGCGAAGTATATGCGTCCTCTCTCCTCAGCGCGCAAACCACGCCCCTCTCTGTGTTCTTCTGCCCTTTGCTTGTTTCTTAGAGCCGGCACTGTAACTTCAGAGTAGGTCTGTGAACTGACAGGCTGCTCAGCCAATCACTGGCCACAACCGACGCAGATAGTGATTGGCTGAGTGGCGTGTCAGTTCAGAGACCTCTCTGAATCTACAGCGACAGTTCCAGGAAGTGAGCAGAGGGCAGAAGAACGCAAGGACCTTGGAGAGGTAATGCATACAGTTATTTTTTATTTTTTACACAATCCTCAGCCCTGATTTTAGGTCAGGACCAAAAGATACAATCAGCCGAATCAGGCCAATATGGCTCCGTGTAATAAAGACAACAAGCAGCGGAAGAGCCAATCATCGTCTGATCGTTGTATTTTGGCAATTTAAGAAAATCCTCGTCCACCGACCGCGCATCACTGCATGTAATAGCAAAGCTGTGATTATGTTTAGAATAATAAAGCTATTACTTACCAGTCCAGGGACAGCATCACAGCCAATAATTGGCTAACTGACTTGGCTGAATCCCACAGACAAGGCTGGAGGACACCAGGGGAGCCTGGGCTGGTAAGTTATAGCTTTATTATTTTACACAAAAGCAAGGGCTGCACGGAGATCCCTAACTATATATATATATATATATATATATATATATATATATATATATATACTCACCGGCCACTTTATTAGGTACAGCTGTCCAACTGCACGTTACCACTTAATTTCTAATCAGCCAATCACATGGCGGCAACTCAGTGCATTTAGGCATGTAGACATGGTCAAGACAATCTCCTGCAGTTCAAACCGAGCATCAGTATGGGGAAGAAAGGTGATTTGAGTACCTTTGAACGTGGCATGGTTGTTGGTGCCAGAAGGGCTGGTCTGAGTATTTCATAAACTGCTGATCTACTGGGATTTTCACGCACAACCATCTCTAGGGTTTACAGAGAATGGTCCGAAAAAGAAAAAACATCCAGTGAGCGGCAGTTCTGTGGGCGGAAATGCCTTGTTGATGCCAGAGGTCAGAGGAGAATGGGCAGACTGGTTCGAGCTGATAGAAAGGCAACAGTGACTCAAATAGCTAAGAACAGGAAACTGAGGCTACAATTTGCACAAGCTCATCGAAATTGGACAGTAGAAGATTGGAAAAACGTTGCCTGGTCTGATGAGTCTCGATTTCTGCTGCGACATTCGGATGGTAGGGTCAGAATTTGGTGTCAACAACATGAAAGCATGGATCCATCCTGCCTTGTATCAACGGTTCAGGCTGGTGGTGGTGGTGTCATGGTGTGGGGAATATTTTCTTGGCACTCTTTGGGCCCCTTGGTACCAATTGAGCATGGTTGCAACGCCACAGCCTACCTGAGTATTGTTGCTGACCATGTCCATCCCTTTATGACCACAATGTACCCAACATCTGATGGCTACTTTCAGCAGGATAATGCGCCATGTCCTAAAGCTAGAATCATCTCAGACTGGTTTCTTGAACATGACAATGAGTTCACTGTACTCCAATGGCCTCCACAGTCACCAGATCTCAATCCAATAGAGCATCTTTGGGATGTGGTGGAACGGGAGATTCGCATCATGGATGTGCAGCCGACAAATCTGCGGCAACTGTGTGATGCCATCATGTCAATATGGACCAAAATCTCTGAGGAAGCTTCCAGCACCTTGTTGTATCTATGCCACCAAGAATTGAGGCAGTTCTGAAGGCAAAAGGGGGTCCAACCCGTTACTAGCATGGTGTACCTAATAAAGTGGCCGGTGAGTGTGTGTATGTATATATATATATATATATATATATATATATATATATATATATATATATATATATATATATATATATAATTAGTAAAGGAGATAATTTCAGCAGCACTCCGTGGATGAGGTGGTGCCAGCGGATCTTGCCTTGACCAAAGGCTGGAGTAAATATAAAGGTGATAATCCACAGCACTGCTGTGGATTATGTGTGTGTGTGTGTGTGTATATATATATATATATATATATATATATATATATAATATAGCGCCCTTGCTGCACGATAATTAAGCCGTGTAATAGGCTCTGCAGTCTAGGAGATCGGCGCTTGCAGGAATATTTGACCGTGTAACACGACCCTTTGTAGGTCCTACCCAGTCTGCAGAAACATTGCAGCACGGCCTCTCTGCAGCACATCTGCTGTGATTGGTGCAAATCATGGCAGAACCGCAGCAGGGAGACCATACAGCACTGAAAGTATATGTCAGCGTTTGGTAGCCATGAGCCATGTGACAGCGCTGCTGGCCTGCACCCCACTCCTGACTTGGTGACAATGCAGTTTTTAGTGGTTTTGTTTGAATGAAGTGTTTGAGCTAAAACATTTTAATAAAAAAATTCTGTAAAACATCCCCATGTGATCAGAGTCTCAGAGTCTGCCCTCAGGCCTGTAAGAATTCCTTGCCGTTCCCATTACAGCATACTATCTCGTGTCCATCACTGTCATGTGCAGACCCAGAAATATATATAAATATATATTATCTCGACTTTTACGAAATATATATAAAAGTTCGTAAAAGTTGAGATAACATTTATATATATATATATATATATATATATATATATATATATATATAATTATACAGTGGTGCCTTGGATTACGAGCATAATTCGTTCTGGGACCGTGCTTGTAATCCAAATTTACTCTTATACCAAAGCAAGTTTTCCCATAAGAAATTATAGAAATGCAGACAATTGGTTCCACACCCCAGAAATAATGATTTATTATTCTGAATAACATGTAAAACAGATGAAAGAAACATTCAGAAACAGCAGAATATGTGATAGTATAAGTTACTGTACACTAATGGAGGGGATGGGAAATACAAGGGCAGACAGAGACTGCAGGGAGCATGAAGGAATGAGCAGGGCAGATGTGGGCACAGTATAGCTGCGCTCTCTGTCCGGGGAGAGAGGGGTTACAGCTACGAAGAGAATACCTCCACAGTCCTGTCCCCTGATGTGAGCCCCAGCCTGAAGTGGATCTGCTATGATTTGGAAGGTGAGGGAGACTTCCTGGGTCAGAGTATAGGGCTGTAGACCCCGCTATGCAGACCATGCCGCTCCCACACTAGCGCTCCCACCCAGTACAGGGGGCTCTTAAACAAAAACAATGCTCTTAAACCAAGTCACAATTTTGAAAAACTGTGAGCTCTTAAACCAAAATGCTCTTAAACCAAGGTACCACTGTATATGTATGTATGTATGTATACTTTTACGAAATATATATATATTTCATAAAAGTCGAATTAACATTTTCCCAGATCTTTATGAAACCTCCACAGACTGAATTGTGGCTGTCACAGAGAAAGAAGACTGTCTGTCTGTCTGTCTGTCTTAGCTGACTTATTAAGAAGTGACACTGCGTGCGTTCAGAGAGGGAAGAGTTTAAGGCGAAGTGTCACCTTTTAAAATATTATTCAGTCATTTCTAGAAAGATTTCTGATGAAAAATGAGAAGCTGACATATAAAATACTCACAGATCTACTTTTTAACCAACATCCAGGACACCAATACAACAGCGCCACCAAAGAAAGACCATGGTATTAAAGGGGTACTCCGGCAAAAATCTTTTTCTTTCAGATCAACTGGTTTCGGAAAATTATATAGATTTGTCATGCACGTCTTATCAGCACTTATCAGCTGCTGTATGTCTGCCAGGAAGTGGTGTATTCTTTCCAGTCTGACAGTGTTCTCTGACGCCACCTCTGTCCATGTCAGGAACTGTCCAGAGCAGAAGAGGTTTTCTATGGAGATTTACTGCTGCTCTGGACAGTTCCTGACATGGACAGAGGTGGCAGCAGAGAGTGCTGTGTCAGTGTGAAGAGACTCCAGCACTTCCTGCAGGACACACAGCAGCTCATAAGTACTGGAAGACTGTAGATTTTTAAATAGATGAAAATTACAAATCTGTCTAAGTTTCTGAAACCAGTTGATTTGAAAGAAAAAGATTTCCCCTTTAATTGTTGTATAATCATGTCATTGTACACCCTCTCAGTAATACTAGATATTTCCTTTTATTTCACATAGAGTTCTATGGCATCTCTTACTACAAAGGATTTTTTTCAAGCTTTAATGTGATAGGCTCCATTTGGTGGCCATAATAAACGAATGGATATATTCAGAATAATATGAATGGCTTCTTCCGTAATGTGTAGACTGTTCTCCATAGGGAGTGCCCAGAAACAATCAGACTATTAAGTATTGGGATTAGCAGACACCTAAGCGGGCAGAGTAGCCTGCACTTCCTCATTCCTCACAAGGACATGTATTCTATGTCAGTCCTATACAAGGCCTATCTCTAGGTTCTGTATGGAGAACGCTATCATGCAAAAATGTGCACCCTGAAGATAGGAAGCTGCGGCCCTCCGGCTGCTGCAGGACTACAGTCCCCATCATGTCTAAAGAACCAAAGCTTTGGCTGTCCAGACATCATAGCAATTGTATTTGGGCCCGAGGGCCGCAGCCTCCTCTTCCTCACTGTAAGGAAAAGTCTGATACAGGATCAGGTGGGCACCACCAGCGTGCTATTTAAAGGCGGTTTTCAAGATTTTATTTTTTTTTCTTTAAAATCAACTGTTGCCATAAAGTGCCAGAGATTTCTAATTTACTTCTATTAAAAAATCTCCAGCCTTCCAGTACTTATCGACTGCTGTATGTCCTGCAGGAAGTGGTGTATTCTTTCCAGCCTGGAGAGCAGGAGAGGTTTTCTATGAAGATTTGCTGCTGCTCTGGAAAGTTCCTGACATGGACAGAGGTGGCAGCAGAAAGCACTGTGTCAGACTGGAAAGAATGCATCACTTCCTGCAGGACATACAGCAGCTGATAAGTACTGGAAGACTGGAGATTTTTTTTTTTAATAGAAGTAAATAACAAATCACTTGCACTTTCTGGCACCAGTTGATTTATAATACTTTTTGGGGGCAAACTTCTCCTTAAGGGCTTTAAAATGGCCTCCTTACCCCCACCCCGACCCACTCAAGCTTTAGATGACGCCTCCTTTAGTATTATGATGCTGATTTCCATCACGCTCATTCTGATTATGTAAGCTCTAGTAAAAATGTTATTATGTCTGGTGGTTAATAGCTATTCTCTTCTGTATTATAGAGCATGCCCAGGAGGAGAAGCTAGCTACTGGCATCCCTGGTGAGCGACTGGTAAACTACACGTCTCAGGATCCCTTGTTTTGGTCAGATCATGTTTCATACTCTGCACACATAGATTCTGTCAAGCACTTGGGACAGCGTTGGGGATGTAAAAGGGGGTCCTGACTTGACCAGGAAGAGTTCTTTGTGACCCAGTGACAAAGACATTAAAGGGTTATTTTGGAGAAAATAGTTATTTAACTGAATTTTTACGCATGGCTATGTCGAGAACTGCAGGGCTGCCCAAGCCCTGATCCTGTCACAGTTCTGTAGCTAAACTGAACCTCCCCTGAAGTCTATTCTAAGGCATGTTAGCCTAAGACATTGCATTTGGGGAAGCTGTCTGTGTCCGTAGCTTTGTGGGCACAATATAAATAGCATTAATAACAGTTATCCCTGCTCACTTTGCAACACTGTGTTGTAGCTGCAGCGCTACTGACACGGACAGCTTCCCCAAGTGTAATGTCTCTTCTGTTGGTAACATGCATTAGAATAGAAAATAGGGGAGGAATTTTTATTTATTTTTCCACTGGAATATATTTAAAGTAGTGTATCACCTAGACTTTATTTTATTTTAGTCATCTGCTGCGTCATGTTAACATGTTTTTATTTCCTGATTGAAATTTTGTATTTATTTAATGTTTGTACATTATAATGGGGGCAGCCATCTTTCCTGATCTGTGTTAAACACATTTAGAGATACAGGAAGCCCATGGCGCATAGGCACAATAGACAGGGACTGTCCCACGAGGATAAATGCAAAAGACTTCAGGGAGGGGGCAGAATTGTGAGCAGCAACTATGATGTTTACCTCTCATATCTATATACTGGTGTCAGCTGTCACTGTACTCCTCTCTCTGTTGTCTATATACTGGTGTCAGCTGTCACTGTACTCCCCTCTGTGTTATCTATATACTGGTGTCACCTGTCGCAGTATTCCTGTCTGTGTTATCTATATACTGGTGTCAGCTGTCACTATACTCCTCTCTGTGTTATCTATATACTGGTGTCAGCTGTCACTATACTCCACTCTGCGTTATCTATATACTGGTGTCAGCTGTCACTATACTCCTCTCTGTGTTATCTATATACTGGTGTCAGCTGTCACTGTACTCCTCTCCGTGTTATCTATATACTGGTGTCACCTGTCGCGGTACTCCTCTGTGTGTTACCTATATACTGGTGGCACCTCTTCACTGTACTCCTCTGTGTTATCTATATACTGCTGCCACAATTTAGAAAAAAAATCTTTAAAAACATAACATAAAAACTTGATTGGAACAGCAGTCCATTTTCTGATGACACTGTCCCTTTAAGAGCTTGTATGATGGACAGGAAACATCTAGTAGGTGAAAGCACTAACCCCATGACTGCAGTCACTGTATATAAGGCGATCAGGTACAGGTATGACTTGTCTCTGGCCAGAGGTACAATTCCCAGAAGGCCGTCTGGGCACGGTGGGAGCTGTATTTTTTATAACGCTTGACCGCTTTATGGTTTTCGGTGCCAGATGTAGCTGTAAGCGTGAGTGCCCTGTGGTCTCCTCTTCTTTATAAATCCTGCCCAGAAACCCACCATCTTTTACGTGTAACACTTATAGAGAACTTGTGAGGCGAAACTGAGGAGGACAAATCCCCACACGTCAAGATTTCTATCATTGTGGCTTTCTTTAAATGAGACAAACATTAGACTTAGATACAGCAGCTCAGCAAAGAGTATCGCGCATGTTATGGTTAGATATACTAGTCTGCAGAGTGTATCACACCAGACACACCACACGCAGTATCACTTCTCATTTTATTGCTGTGATCAGTGTGATGCTCAGTATCTGTTCCTGTTCACCGAAGATGGGCGATGCTTCTTACATCTATTCTGGAGAAAGGTGCGCTAACCCTGACCCCCGGCCTTGTCACCTCCTCCACCTCTGTATCCTATATAGCTGTAAGTGTAAATAAAGCTGGATGACAACCACCAATCAGTGCAGGGACATGTCCCATAAAGGTTGTCACCCAGATCTCTGGCCTATACATCTATGTGGTGCGGCCAATCACTTGCTAGATTTTGAGGTGTGACTCCACTTCGTTGGTGGTTGGCCGAGATGTAGCTGGACCCTGAGATGTTGTGTAGTGACGCCAGTGCCAGTTGGGCACACAGGTATGCTGGTACACCTGCGTTTATTTTAAAGGGCCGGTTACACCTTGTTCCCCTGTGGTCAGTGACCTGCCGGGTTGCTACGGGGTCCCTTGAGTTGCTATCACGGTGGGCCGGAGTATTGTAGTGACCCTCCCGGTCTATCGGTACCGCGACCCACAGAAAGGGGAAGTGTCCCAAGTATGTAATGTACACTGTGTTGGTGTGGGGCGAAGAATCACAGAGTCTCTTTATCTCTTGTTTACCTTGAAAGTTCCGGTGTGTAGCAGAATATACAGCTGTGTACGGACAGGATACGTTTCTCTTGAGAAAACACTTAATAATACACTTGATAATTTACTCGGTAGTATCATTGGTAATACAGGATCCAGTGCTATGATAGGAGTATAGTGAAGAGTACAGTTGTGCTGACTAAGTTGCGTGTTGAGTGATACAAAGGATCAGAGTAGCAGAGAGGAGGATGTCGTGAGAGTTTTAACCTAAGTAGTACTGTGCTCTGCAGGGATGTTGGAGGATAAGGCAGAAGAATACTTAGAAGAAGAAGAAGAGAATACTTGTGCCTGTGTTTTGACCTTTGGGTCTTCGCACCTCCTAATGCCAACCAGTGTCGGGTGACCTGTCCTATGAGGGTGACACAAGCCCCAGACCCTGTTACCTGGCAGAAGCGGAATGCTGAGGGATCCCTGCTGACAACCACGCAGCGAGATAAAGTTCCTAGGTTCTTAGCAACTTTGCTCTATCCTGATCAGTTCCTAGCTTCTTTGCTGTCTGTGGATACTGTCCTGCACTGTGACTCTCCTAGTCCACGGCGAGGGTTGAGATGATCTCTGACTTGTCCTTTCCTGTAGGAGTTTAACACTGCATAGTGTCCTGTGAAGTAAACTGAGGAGAAACTGATAGCTGTGTCTTGTCTTGCTTCCTACCCTTACGGGAAGCAGACTGACCCTTACTTCCTATCACCCATGTGACTTCCTATCTCCAGCGTATCTAAGGTGCGCTGTGAGTGTGTGAAGAAGTAAAGTGAGAGATAATAAGACAGAAGAAGATGATACTCCCATAGGTTCACAGATCCATGTGACATACAAATAAACAATAACCCTTTCCATACTTCAGCCATGCAGCATCTGTGTACATATATCTGTAATAGCGACATCTAGTGGTGAAACTCTATCACTGCTTCATCACCACTCACAATAAGTACACATTTTTACGAACCAATAGCAACCCCCGTGGTGGGACACCACATCTATACTGACTGATATGTTACAATGAAGCCCGTCAGCTTCATTGGGACTGGCCGCCTATGTGTATATTATCCTGCTCTCAGGTAAGATACGCCGCCTTTTCTAGCAGTCTTTGGTATTAGCAGACGGCATCTCCAGGAGGCACTGCTATACAGGACACTTGTCTTACAGACATATCAGGTCTAGTAGACTAATAAAACTTAGGGTGGTGGCTTAAAGGCTAAAAAATACGAGTATTCCTTGTAGCCGTGACCTAACCTAGTGATTGTGGGGCAGGGATGTCTATAGTCACCCCTGTATACAGCATTACAGTCTCATAATAGGATAGGAAGAAGACTGCAGCAGGTTATGGGGGTTTTATTATGTCTTATGATCGGCTTAGATACAGCAGCTCAGCAGATGGTATCACACCAGCTAATCTTAGATACAGCAGCTCAGCATAGTATGAAATACTATGATAAGGCCAGTATCACACATGCTAATCTTAGATACAGCATCTAAGCACAGTATCACATGATAAGATTGGATACCATAGGTACGCACAGCATCAGATGATAAGATTGGATACCATAGGTAGGCACAGTATCACACATGATTTTGATAAAGCAGCTCAGCAGGCAGTATTACACAATAGGCTTAGATACGGCAGCTCAGCAGAATGTCAACCAATAGGAGTAAATATATCAGTATCACACGTGACAGCATAAGATACGTCAGCTAAGCATAGTATCACATGATAAGATTGGATACAAAAGGTAAGCACAGTATCACACATAGTAGGCTTAGATACAACCATTCAGCACACATTATACCACATGACAATGCATAGATGCACCAGCTCAGCAGACAGTACTGACAGTATTGGGTACACAGGCTTAGCAGAAAGTATCACACAATAGGCTTAGATACAGAAGGTCAGCAGATTATGAGCCTGTAGGAGTATCTATATCAATGTCATATGTTAGGATAAGATACAGCAGCTCAGAAGATAGTATCACATGAAAAGATTAGGTACATTAGTCCAGGAGACGGCATACAGGATGGACTTAGATACAGCAGGTCACAGAATCACCCAGAATGGGCTTAGATACATCAGTTCAGCAGTCAGTATCACACAGGATAGAATTAGATGCAGCAGCTTAGCAGACAGTTTTTCGTAAGTCAGGGTTAGATACAATGTGTTGGCAGACAGTATCACACGTAATAGGCTTAGCTACATCAGCTCAGCAGACAGTCTTGTATGTCAGGCTTAAATACACTGGCTCAGCAGACAGTATCGCACATGATAGGCTTAGATACAGCAGCTTGGAACAGTATCAAAATAGAAAAATACGTCAGCACGGTGTCACACATGGTAGGCTTAGATACGCTAGTGTGCAGTTGTCATAAGAAGGTAATGATGAGACCGTAACCCGTCAGGGTAAATATCTTGTTACCTTGTTTCAGGTGTCTCGTAAAAGAGCGGAGCGGCTTCCTGTGCTGTCACTTCCTCTGCTGCCACCACCTGCACTGTCACCTTTTGTGCTGCCACCTCCTGCGCTGTCACTTCCTCTGCTGCCACCACCTGCGCTGTCACCTCTTGTGCTGCCACCTCTTCTGCTGACACCACCTGCACTGCCACCTCCTGTGCTGTCACCTTCTGCGCTGTCACCTCCTGTGCTGCCACATGCTGACACCTCCTGTGCTGTCACCTCTTCTGCTGACACCTCCTGTGCTGTCACCTCTTGTGCTGCCACCTGCGCTGCCACCTGCACTGCCACCTCCTGCGCTGCCACCTTCTGCAATGCCACCTCCTGTGCTGCCACCTGCTGCCACCTCCTGTGCTTTCACCTGCTGCCACCCCCTGCGCTGCCACCCCCTGCGCTGCCACCTCCTGCGCTGCCACCTCCTGTGCTTTCACCTGCTGCCACCTCCTGCGCTGTCACCCCCTGCGCTGTTCACTCCTGTGCTGTCACCCTGCTCTGGAGTGTGTTTCCTGCAGCCAGGTGTTGAGGAGAGGGACGGCCAGGCAGATGTTAAGGTAACGTGGATAGACCGCCCCCAGCCCTGTGCTCAGGCCTCCCATCTCCTCTCAGTGTGGAGCTCTGTCAGCAGAGGGAAGGTTTCCAGGACAGGAGCCGCAGGATTGGTGCAGAACTTATGGAAAGACAAATACAACTTTATCTTACATAGAAGTATGCATAGCTCCCCTCTCTCCTATTACATGTACTGAAAACTAGAAGCGGCCCTGGGGGGAACTAATAGGGGATCTGTTATCAGGGGCCAATGTGCCCACTTAGCGCCCCCTGAATAAGAGAAACCGCCTTGGAGCTGGAGCCATTATACATACAGCAGGCATCTTATCCCCTTATATGTGGCAATAGATTCTCTAGGACCTCCCAAATGCCATAATGTATAATACTAGTATCTCCAGGAGTCTGATTGTATCCTGTGCAATGAAGGAAAACACTTGTGAATGATAGACGGCAATGCTATGGTCTTGCATGGGCCACATGCATTATCTACCAGAACCATTGTTCAGGTGCATATGTGGGGTTGTCACCTCCTAGCCACCC
Source organism: Dendropsophus ebraccatus (assembly GCF_027789765.1). Classification (NCBI taxonomy): domain Eukaryota; kingdom Metazoa; phylum Chordata; class Amphibia; order Anura; family Hylidae; genus Dendropsophus; species Dendropsophus ebraccatus. The sequence continues at coordinate 67,363,534 of NC_091467.1, read as the reverse complement.
CCTTCCATAGGCTGCACTATTACCTCTAATGTAGTGTTCCTGTATAGTTGTACTATTTAATTAAAATCCAAAGCGCCATCTGGAGTTTACACCTGACATTGCAGCCAACTTCCTTTGTACTTTAAAGGGGAACTCCGGCCGGGAGGGGGCTTTTTTCCGATCTGGCAAGGGAGGAGGTGGCTGAGGGGAACGACGTCTACTCACCTCCCCGATTCCAGCGGCGGGTTTCGTATCGCGGCGCTCTGGTCCCCGCTGCCCCGCCGCTTCCTGGTCTCTGATGCAAGCTCCAGACGTGACTTTTCAAGTCAGCTCAGCCAGTCAGTAAAGGAGGTGGACTGAAGTGCCGCAATAGTAATACGGAACCCGCCGCCGGCACCGGGGAGATGGGTGGACGTCGTTGCCCTCAGCCACCTCCTCCCCTGCCAGATCAGAAAAAAGCCCCCCCCCCCGCCCACTGGAGTAATGGGTAATCTAGCAAAAAACATTTTTCTTTCAAATCAACTGGTGTCAGAAAGTTATATAGATTTGTAATTTACTTCTATTAAAATAACTCAAGTCTTCCAGTACTAATCAGCTGCTGTATGTCCTGCAGGAAGTGGTGTATTCTCTCCAGTCTGACACAGTGCTCTCTGCTGCCACCTCTGTCCATGTCAGGAACTGTCCAGAGCAGGAGAGGTTTTCTATATGGATTTGGACAGTTCCTGACATGGACAGAGGTGGCAGCGGAGAGCACTGTGTCAGACTGGAGAGAATACACCACTTCCTGTATAGATTTTTAAATAGAAGTAAATTACAAATCTTGAGAACTTTCTGAAACCAGTTGATTTGAAAGAAAAAGATTTTTGCTGGGTAACCCCTTAAATGAGAGTCCACAGCGCCATCTGGAGTTTACACCTGCCATTGCAGCCAACTTCCTCTGCACCTTTATTTGTACCAGTCGTTCTTTTCTAAGTGATAGTGAAGCACAGGGCCTGTCTTGTTCATGTAACTTATTAATATATATATTTTTTTTTTTTACCTAGATTTTTATAGACATTTTGCCAAAAAAAACACAAAAAACCCAACAGTTTTATGTGTTTGTTTGGTTACTGTGGCCAATTCTCCTGTTGATAAGTGGCCTGTGTATACAATACAATACACTAAACAGCCCTTCTCTATAGTTGAAGTGGTCGGTCCTCTTTTTTTATGGGAAACACTGAGGCTGGTTCGAGATCAGACAATTTCTAATCATTTTGCCGCCAACCGTATAGAAATAGTAGAACATATCATCATCTGCCATAACCCGTAACCACATCTGTGGGAAAACCAGGGACGTCATGCAGCCGTTTTAGTTAGGATTTAATCATTTAATAATTCTTTTAAATTATTGTGATAATTACAGAGCCATACAATGTACAAGGTAAAGCCGAAACATTACATCAAAGTATACAGCATATATACAGAAAACACCCAGGCCAATGCTGATCTGTCAAGACGTAGCCCTGTGTACTGGTAGAAGCATCTAGGTACAGAGCAAGTATCAACATAGAGGGCAGTATTATTTACTGTATTGCTGTATATAGGGGCAGTATTATATCGACTGTATTGTTGTATATAGGGGCAGTATTATAGTGACTGTATTGTTGTATATAGGGGCAGTATTATATCGACTGTATTGTTGTATATAGGGGCAGTATTATATCGACTGTATTGTTGTATATAGGGGCAGTATTATATCGACTGTATTGTTGTATATAGGGGCAGTATTATATCGACTGTATTGTTGTATATAGGGGCAGTATTGTAGTAGATATACTCTACTTAGAGGGCAGAAAACAAGGGGGTCTGGTCACCCCAAACGGACGCACTAAGGTTGCTTGGACTTTCACCTCCCCATTCTTTCTCTTCCCCCCCCCCCCCCCCCCCACACACACACACAATCTGGGCTGCTGGCATGGGGCAGAGATACTTAGCTTAGGAACCTTGACCAGGACACAAGTCACTTGAACCCGTGGAAGATGCCGAGAGCTCAAGAAATAAACCCAGGTTCCCAAAGGATGCTCCAGACTGTGTCCAATATGGTGAAGAAGTTTTCTATGTAATCACATATGAAACATTGTAACGCGTTTCGAGGCATGATGATTACAATCTGATGAAGGAGGGGATATGTCCCTGAAACCCGTTGTTAGAAAAAAAAGCAGTTTTTTACCATATTTCATGTAGTCCGGAGAATCTCTGAGACGGGCCTTTCTGGAATCAGGTTTTGTTTCCTTTGCTGTTTGTACACAATGGAGGTGGGGATAGCCATGGTTCTGTATATGTAGTAGTACATACAGTATGTGCATACACAGAAGTACTCTTATAAACACAACTGACAGACAGACAGGCAAACGGGGGTTACAACACCTTCCATACTACCGAGGATGGATAAGGCACTGAGGATAGTCAGCATGCCCTGTAATTACTGATATATAAATACAACTACTATATACCTTTAATTTGTACTCTCTATCAATCCAATGGATCTTCAGTAACCATCTTGACATCGTTATGAGGAGCCTTTTACATATTGTATTCAGGGGCGTAGCTAGGATTCATGGGGCTCCATAGCAAAAAACTGTAAGGGCCCCCCTCCCCTTTGCACAACACAAAGCATTGCTTATATACAGTATAGGCCCGGTAATATGGCCAAAAAAATTAAATCTCTTGTGACTAGAGGCAGAATCCTGCCTGCAGCTACAAAAGTTACTGGCAGAGCAGGGAGCCAATGGCTGCTTACCTTCTGCTTAACCCCTTATGTACTGCAGTGTGTGAGTGACCCAATGTTCTCTTACATGCTGAAACATGAAAAGTTAAAAAGGAAGACAAGGAGATCTCTTTCACTGCTCCTGCACTGATAACCCCTGACCTCTGGATGGAGCTCTGCACATTTTCCTACTTGATTGCAGCAACCGGAGAATAGAGGTCAGGGGTTATCAGAGCACTGAAGCAGAGATCTCCTTGTCCTCTACTTATTAACCCTTTTTTGTGTTGCAGAATGTAAGTGAACACTGGGTCACCTATACACTGCAGTACATAAGTGGTTAAGCAGAAAGACACAGGACAGCTCTTATTTTCCCTGTGTGTCCCTGGGCCCCCTCCCCCATGGGCCCCATAGCAGCTGCCTACCCTGCCTCTTTGGTAGCTACACCACTGACTGTATTTGACCTATAGGGTATGTGAACATTTTGCAGGCCGGCCAAGAGGCAAACCTAAAATGTATAAGAGCACAACCGTTACTATAAACCCTGACTACTAGTTGTCTCTGATAAGAATGTTTAAAAGGTAAAAATCTCCGGTGAAAATCTTTTTCTTTCAAACCAACTGGTGTCAGAAAGTACTTATCAGCTGCTGTATGTCCTGCAGGGAGTGGTGTATTCTTTCCAGTCTGACACAGCGCTCTCTGCTGCCACTTCTGTCCATGTCAGGAACTGTCCAGAGCAGTGGAGGTTTTCTATGAGGATTTCCAGCTGCTCTGGACAGTTCCTGACATGGACAGAGGTGGCAGCAGAGAGCACGGTGTCAGACTGGAAAGAATACACCACTTCCTGCAGGACATACAGCAGCTGATAAGTACTGGAAGACTGGAGATTTTTAAAAAGAAAAAAAATTACTAATCTATATAACTTTCTGAAACCAGTTCAAATAAAATAAAAAGATTTTTTGCCGGAGTACCCCTTTAATAAAATTCCAGATCAGTAGAGGAAATGTGTCACGCAAAACTGTAAAAAAACATATAAAAAAAAAGTAGTGCATCCAAGCTTCCATGATGTGCCCACATAGACCCAATACTAAATAACCAAAAGGTTTGGCAATGATTATGAGGTAAATATGATTCAAAAACTTCAAGTTACAAATGATAAAAGGAAATGGAAAAAAAAATCATTTTCAAAAATTAGGGGGATAAATGGTTAGAATATTTAAAGCGAAAATTCTTCAACATGATAAATACAGCGAGAAATGAGATTCCTGGAAGTAAAAACCGGAGAAAGTGCTTATATATATATATATAAATCATCAGAATCGGCAGACAAGATTAGGAGGGCATTCCCCCCCCAGTGGCAAATCACATGACTTATGTTGGGAAATCTGATTGGTTACTGTGCGTCACTAAAAGACAAGACCGCGGTAGGCGTAGGACAATCCGGGAAGCCTGTACAGTATCTACAAGGTTTTTACATTTTTTTTTTTTTGGCACCATGTCTATATAGTGTGGTTCCAGTTTGCAGTCTATAGGCGAGATTTATTTTTTTCCTGCTTGTACCGTAAAGAAGATTTCCACGTATGGAAAGTAATATACATAATAGGCAACAAAAGTTTTCAGAACTGCTGATTGAAGGACATAGAGGAAAGGTCTTTGTATCTCCCATTCAGAGCTGAGCACCACTGAACGTCGCTACCGGCAAACACAAAAGGGAGCAGAACTGGTCCTGAGAGGTCTGCGACCAGTGCGGCCTGTAGTTATGGCGGAAGTCTCGGATCTCAGGCTTGTAGCATGGAGAAACCTCACACCTGGGGAAGAAGGGAGCAGACTTTCAGAATAATATACTGCAAATGTAATGTTCTAATGGAACAGTTCCTTGCTTGTCAAAACCCTTTACTGTGGACTCGGACACTCACCTTATAACCCGCTGGAGGATCTTGCGTTCATCTTGGTCCAAGCATAAAGGAAACGTTCCTCCATTCTGCGCTATGATCTGAGCTTTATCAACTTTTATTTCCGAAATGCTGATCTGCTTAAGGAATAAAGAGGAATTACTTTATGCAGGACAAGCTATAAATAGTGTGTGTATATATATATATGTATTAGATATATTCTTGAATATAGGGGGCAGTATTATAGTAGTTATATTCTTGTATATAGGAGCAGTATTATAGTAGTTATATTCTTGTATATAAGGAGCAGTATTATAGTAGTTATATTATTGTATATAGGGGGCAGTATTATAGTAGTTATATTCCTGTATATAGGAGCAGTATTATAGTAGTTATATTCCTGTATATAGGGGGCAGTATTATAGTAGTTATATTCCTGTATATAGGAGCAGTATTATAGTAGTTATATTCTTGTATATAGGAGCAGTATTATAGTAGTTATATTCCTGTATATAGGGGGCAGTATTATAGTAGTTATATTCCTGTATATAGGAGCAGTATTATAGTAGTTTTATTCTTGTATATAGGAGCAGTATTATAGTAGTTATATCACACAAGCTACAAAGAGATGTCGGCACTATCGCATTCAGTGGTAAGCAATGCGTTCACAAATGTGTATTAAGTGTAGGAAGTGTCACTTTTGGTATCTCGGGTAACAGGATTGTTTAGACCCGATAGAGTTGCCTTTATGTGGTGCTCAGACAGGTATGCAGAGGTAAGTAAATCCAATATAATGCACAAGCCAAGTAGTGAAGCAGCAGAAAGATGACCCGTAGCACTCACCAGTCTTCAGGCAATACGTATCTTTATTTCAGGGTGACATCAAACAGGTTGGTATGGGGCAGGGGGAGACAGATCCAGCAGATGCTGTGCCCTCGGGCAAAGGGCACAGCATCTGCTGGATCTGTCTCCCCCTGCCCCACACCAACCTGTTTGATGTCACCCTGAAATAAAGATACGTATTGCCTGAAGACTGGTGAGTGCTACGGGTCATCTTTCTGCTGCTTCACTACTTGGCTTGTGCATTATAGTAGTTATATTCCTGTATATAGGAGCAGTATTATAGTAGTTATATTCTTGTATATAGGAGCAGTATTATAGTAGTTATATTCTTGTATATAGGAGCAGTATTATAATAGTTATATTCCTGTATATAGGAGCAGTATTATAGTAGTTATATTCTTGTATATAGGAGCAGTATTATAGTAGTTATATTCCTGTATATAGGAGCAGTATTATAGTAGTTATATTCTTGTATATAGGGGGCAGTATTATAGTAGTTATATTCTTGTATATAGGAGCAGTATTATAGTAGTTATATTCTTGTATATAGGAGCAGTATTATAATAGTTATATTCCTGTATATAGGAGCAGTATTATAGTAGTTATATTCTTGTATATAGGAGCAGTATTATAGTAGTTATATTCTTGTACATAGGAACAGTATTATAGTAGTTATATTCCTGTATATAGGAGCAGTATTATGGTAGTTATATTCCTGTATATTGGAGCAGTATTATAGTAGTTATATTCCTGTATATAGGATCAGTATTACAGTAGTTATATTCTTGTATATAGAGGGCAGTATTATAGTAGTTATATTCTTGTATATAGAGGGCAGTATTATAGTAGTTATATTCTTGTATATAGGAGCAGTATTATAGTAGTTATATCATTGTATATAGGAGCAGTATTATAGTAGTTATATCCTTTTATATAGGAGCAGAAACAGAGTGCTGCACCTCACACCTATGGCTGATACTAATGCCCCTAGGCTGAATAAAAAACACATCAGAATTTTGTGTATGAATTGATCAAGCCATACTGCCCCATGTACCTCGTGCCGGTATCTGATACACATGGGTCCCTACACTAAGTCCACACCGTGCCAGTCAGTGGCCACCAACCCTGCAGGCGTGCACAGTCAGGGAACGGGGGCCATGGGACGGCCCTGCGACCCCCATGCCACAGGACCAGACCCAAAAACACCACACCAGAACTCGGCCAGCACCGCCGGCGGAGAAGGTCGCCCCCAAGCAGCACAAGTCTGGATAAGGAATTACACTCACCATAGCTGCAGCAAACAGAATGGGAAAAAACAGGAGGGATTAAAACCATGTGCACTCAGGTGTCTCCTGCTAATTGCGGTCATGTGGGTCTCACCAGGAGGAGTGCAAAACACGGAGAAAAGAGAGAAACAAAATGCGGTTCAGGGAAGAAACAGAGTGCTGCACATCACACCTATGGCTGATACTAGTACCTCTCGGCTGAATAAAAAACACATCAGAATTTTGTGTATGAATTGATCAAGCCATACTGCCCCATGTACCTCGTGCCGGTATCTGATACACATGGGTCCCTACACTAAGTCCACACCGTGACAGGCTTTCCCCGGTGGTGCTGGCTGGGTTTTGGTGGGGCTTTTTGGGTCTGGTCCTGTGACATTGGGGCTGCAGGGCCGTTCCATGGCCTCCCTTCCCTGCATGTGCACACTTTGCGGGGTTGGCGGTCGCTGACCGACACGGTGTGGAGTTAGCGTAGGGACCCGTGTGGACCAGAGGACCTGCGCGGTGGTACACGGGGCAATATGGCTTGATCAATTCATATACAGACACTCTGGTGTTGATTTTTAATATAGGCCTAGCGGCATTAGTATCAGCCATAGATAGGATGTGCAGCGGTTCCATTCTCTCCAGTTCGTATTATAGTAGTTATATTCCTGTATATAGGAGCAGTATTATAGTAGTTATATTCTTGTATATAGGGGGCAGTATTATAGTAGTTATATTCTTGTATATAGGAGCAGTATTATAGTAGTTATATTCCTGTATATAGGATCAGTATTACAGTACTTATATTCTTGTATATAGAGGGCAGTATTATAGTAGTTATATTCTTGTATATAGAGGTCAGTATTATAGTAGTTATGGAGCAGGAGAGTGCAGTCGGCACTGCCGGCAATGCTAGCGATGAAGGACGTATAGTGGAGAAACCAACCTGATGTGCTTGTACTCGTGGTGCTCCCAGACCAAAGAAAATAGAATTTGCAATACGAAAACAGGAGAAAGTAGAGACTGGGGCACTCACTAATGCTTCCAAGCTTATGTCTTTATTCCGATAGACAGAGGTCCATGATGGAGGGAGGACAGATGGAGAAGCGGGCGCCTATACCCCGGGGTATTAAAGTTTTCGTATTATAGTAGTTATATTCTTGGATATAGGAGCAGTATTATAGTAGTTATCTTCCTGTATATAGGAGCAGTATTATAGTAGTTATATTCCTGTATATAGGGGGCAGTATTATAGTAGTTATATTTTTGTATATAGGGGCAGTATTATAGTAGTTATGCGAGGGGGAGATACAGCTGACCCGCACCGCCAGACAATGATCCAGTATCAATGGGCCCATGGATATGAGTATGCAGGATACACCGCGGTATGTTCGGCTGAGCACCGAGGGGGGAAAGACGGTAGGACAGGAGTACACTGTGTATAGGGTAGACAAAGACAGCACTCACCCGGTGTCAAATCAGCTCACTTTATTCCATAGACCGCGAATAGCAGGGAGGGAGAGGTAAGGACGCGCACTGGGACGGCCGTTTCGGGGACACGCCCCCTTTGTCGACCAGGTAATGACATCATGTGAGAGGAGGTGTGCTCTATGATCTCAGTGTTTTTGTGTAAGAAATTGTATATATGTTAACATTTCTTTCTTTTTGATCACGTGCACGTTACCTGTATATAGAGCACACCTCCTCTCACATGATGTCATTACCTGGTCGACAAAGGGGGCGTGTCCCCGAAACGGCCGTCCCAGTGCGCGTCCTTACCTCTCCCTCCCTGCTATCCGCGGTCTATGGAATAAAGTGAGCTGATTTGATACCGGGTGAGTGCTGTCTTTGTCTACCCAATACACATTATAGTAGTTATATTCCTGTATATAGGGCAGTATTATAGTAGTTATTAGTGATGAGCGAATAGTGAAATATTCGATATTCATACGAACATTCGATCGAATATTCGATCCCATTAAAGTCTATGGGAACAAGTATTTGATCATTGAAAAACATCTATTCGACCATTTGGAGGTAAAAACCGGAAGCTGGGGGATTTGAACGCTTATCGAATATTTTTCTAATATTCGGCGAACTATTCGATAATATTCGATCGAACACCTTACTATTCGATCGAATATCTATTCGATCGAACAGTATTTGCTCATCACTAGTAGTTATAGTCTTGTATATAGGGGGCAGTATTATAGTAGTTATAGTCTTGTATATAAATATGCAAAACAAGAGTCCGTGGAGCCTCAGTTACGAGTCTCAAAACACGGGATAGCCAGATATCTCTAGCCTGTTGCCAACGGGGTGCCTCCTATAGGTAGGGAGAGAACATAGACAGGGAAACAACAGGGTGGCCCCTTTTGTCAATGTCTAACTCAAGGTGCGAGTATTGCGATCATGACAAGGGCTTGCAAAGGCAGGCTTCCACCCACAGACAGCCGTTTCGGGGTTTTTGCCCCTCGTCAGTGTGGGGTAGGATTCTGGCTAGTTGGGGCAATGAAAAATCAACCAACAAAACACAGTAATCACTGAACTCAAGGAGAACAGCGAAAAAAATTCGCAATACTCGCACCTTGAGTTAGACATTGACAAAAGGGGCCACCCTGTTGTTTCCCTGTCTATGTTCCAATACTCGCAACCGAGTGGGACTTAAGGGGTTATTTATCAGGGTGGTGTGGTGCTCTCCCTATCATGGAGGCACCCCGTTGGCAACAGGCTAGAGATATCTGGCTATCCCGTGTTTTGAGACTCGTAACTGAGGCTCCACGGACTCTTGTTTTGCATATTAAAATTTTTGGGGGCATCAGTGGAGACTCTTGATTGAGTACTTCATTGGAATTTTTTTCGCTATTCTCCTTGAGTTCAGTGATTACTGTGTTTTGTTGGTTGATTTTTCATTGCCCCAACTAGCCAGAATCCTACCCCACACTGACAAGGGGCAAAAACCCCGAAACGGCTGTCTGTGGGTGGAAACCTGCCTTTGCAAGCCCTTGTCATGATCGCAATACTCGCACCTTGAGTTAGACATTGACAAAAGGGGCCACCCTGTTGTTTCCCTGTCTATGTTCCAATACTCGCAACCGAGTGGGACTTAAGGGGTTATTTATCAGGGTGGTGTGGTGCTCTCCCTATCATGGAGGCACCCCGTTGGCAACAGGCTAGAGATATCTGGCTATCCCGTGTTTTGAGACTCGTAACTGAGGCTCCACGGACTCTTGTTTTGCATATTTAAATTTTTGGGGGCATCAGTGGAGACTCTTGATTGAGTACTTCATTGGAATTTTTTTCGCTGTTCTCCTTGAGTTCAGTGATTACTGTGTTTTGTTAGTCTTGTATATAGGAGCAGTACTATAGTAGTTATATTCTTGTATATAAAGGCAGTATTATGGTAGTTATAGAAAGGTAGAATGCAGTCGGCACTGTCGGCAACGCTAACAATAGCGGACGTATGTTTGGCCCAACCTGTGCATGCTTGTACTTGGGGTGCTCCCAGAAATGAAAAGGCAGGATATGCAATGTAACAGAGTAGAAAACAGAAACTGGGGCACTCACCGATACTTCCAAGCTTCTATATCTTTATTCCGCCAGACTACAATCCATAGGTGAGGGAGGACAGATGGCCTGACGGGCACTTACACCCCCAGAATGACGTTTCACGCCCACTCGGCGATTCTTCCTGCCCGGTGGAATAAAGATATAGAAGCTTGGAAGTATCGGTGAGTGCCCCAGTTTCTGTTTTCTACTCTGCTATAGTAGCTATATTCTTGTGTATATAGAGGCAGTATGTAGGCTGTAGGCAGCTTAGGTGAGGTGATGCAGAGTACAGTGAGAAGCTGCTCCGGGGTTACTCTACAGGACATGTGAACTTCATGGCTCTTGTGAATTCAGTTTAGAACAATTAAATGAGTCTGATGAACTGCAGATAAACTGTCTGCTCCAGTGCGGCTCTTACCTGATTAAAGCTCTTCTTCGTCTTGGAGTTCTGTCTTTTTACCACTTCTCGTACAGTAAGATTTAGGCATTCCATTTTGGAATCTAAAAACAAACACAAAAAGTATGAGAAATATTGGTCTCTTCCCACACCAGGAGTTAGTATATTGCTATTAAACGCTGTATGACCATGTTTTGTATCCTTCATTGCTCTCTTCACTATCCTGTCTCATCACATGCAGTGGTCTTTTTGGTGCCATAAAATACTCCATTTCTCTGATATCTAAGTTAGTGGGGTCCAGGGTTCTTACCTAGTTCTTCGAATGTCTTACACGCTTTTCTCAGGCTGACAGATGTGCACACTTTTTCTCCATCACTCCATCTGCTCCGGCCGCTTACGCTAGACTAAAATATAATGGAGACAATTTTAAAAGGATTACGCATCCGTTTTATTGTTTCAATTGACTGATCTTTCTATTGTATGTAAAACAATATGGATTTTATACGCACCTTACTGTAAACTATTTGTAGTGTAAAGGGGATTGCTTCTCGATCTCCGTCAATCCCAAGCCTCTTGCAGCCCGCTCCTATGAAAGGTAAGCACCTTTAGTCACGATGGTTAGGCTATTCAGTTATGCATTACTTTTTTATATACATTTTATATACAAAGTGAAAAAAAAGGTGTAGTACCATATTTTTCCTGCAGGAGGCAGTGCTGAAATGCTTTACATACTTTACAAAATTATATCTTTTCTATATATTGGGGACAAAATCCTAACCTTAGCCTTTTTAAATTTTACAGTTGTCGTAATAAGGGCCCAGCAAAATTTATGGGGTGCTGTTGCATTGCTGTCTGTGCCTTTGCAGTGGTGAACAGTGGTACTGCAGTTGACAGAAAGGAGTATAGATTGTCCCACACATCTGTCAAATTTCATGGCTAAACTACAAGAATCTTTATTGATATGCAAATATGATTGTTTAGGCAATAATTAGAGTCGCAGATACAAACCGCCACTGGCCGTATAGGTTTCTTATAGCGTTTCACAATAATCCTTACCTGAAGCTTTAATGGCTCTTAGTGCTGCCGAATGCCCCATTTCCAATGACTGGATAAAAACCTCTGTCTGTTTCCTGCCACCATCAAACGTGATCTACAGCCAAAAGAAAACCGCACATAATGCAACAGTTTTGTAGAGGTTTTTGAGTTTTAAATTCCCACCGCTTGGTCTTTTATCGTGAACTCTAGCACTCCATATGGTCAGGCAGAGTATTGCAAGTGAAACCTCAATGAAACACAAACAGGACTTCAAAATTGTATGCTAACTCAGGCTATACAGTTGTGCTCAAAAGTTTACATACCCCGGCAGAATTTTTGCTTTCTTGTCCTATTTTTCAGAGAATATGAATGATAACACAAAAACTTTTTCCCCCACTCATGGTTAGTGGTCGGGTGAAGCCATTTATTGTCAAACTACTGTGTTTTCTTTTTTTAAATTATAATTCAAACCAAAAACATCCAAATGAACCTGATGAAAGGTTTACATACCCCAGCTTTTTGCCAAGAAGAATGGGCGGCTTTACCATCTGAGAAAATAAAGAGCTTCATCCATAACTACCACAAACATCCATAATTATAATACTGTGTATTGCCCCGTCTAACATCAATGACAGCTTGAAGTTTTTTGTGGTAGTTATGGATGAGGCTCTTTATTTTCTCAGATGGTAAAGCCGCCCATTCTTCTTGGCAAAAAGCCTCCAGTTCCTGTAAATTCCTGGGCTGTCTTGCATTAACTCGTGCTTGAGATTTCCCCAGAGAGGCTCAATGATATTGAGGTCAGGAGACGGAGATAGCAACTCCAGAACCTTCACTTTGTTCTGCTGTAGCCAATGAGAGGTCGATTTGGCCTTGTGTTTTGATTGTTGTCATATTGGAACGTCCAAGTACGTCCCATGTTCAGCTTCCAGGCCGATGAGTGCTGATAACCTGCTGCATTTATCTTTTCTTTATCTTTCCTTCAAGTTTGCTGAGTCTTTGTAGCTCACACATCCCCAAAACATCAGCAATTCACCCCCGTGCTTTACAGTAGGAATGATGTTCCTTTCATCACATGTAGAGATGAGCGAACCGGGTTCAGGTTCGAGTCGATCCGAACCCGAACGATCAGCATTTGATTAGCGGTGGCTGCTGAAGTTGGATAAAGCTCTAAGGTTGTCTGGAAAACATGGATACAGCCAATGACTATATCCATGTTTTCCACATAGCCTTAGGGCTTTATCCAACTTCAGCAGCCACCGCTAATCAAATGCCGATCGTTCGGGTTTGGATCGACTGGAGCATGCTCCAGGTTCGCTCATCTCTAATCACATGCCTTGTTTACACCTCTCCAAATATAACGTTCATGGTTGTGGCCAAAAAGTTCGATTTTGGTCTCATCGCTCCAAATGAATTTGTTCCAGAAGCTTTGAGGCTTGTGTCTCTGTGCGGTTTGGCATATTGTAGGCAAAATACTTTGTGGCATTTGCGCTGTAATGGCTTTCTTCTGGCAACTCGACCATGCGGACCATTTTTCTTCAATTGCCCCCTTATTGAGCATCTTGAAACAGCCACACCGCTAGTTTCCAAAGAGTCCTGTATTTCAGATGAAGTTATTTGTGGGCTTTTCTTTGCATCCCAAACAATTTTCCTGGCAGTTGTGGCGGAAATTATTGTCAATTTGTGTCAACTTTTGTGCATGCTATCCGACCAAAATCACCAGGGTATGTGAACTTTTGATCAGGGTCATTTAGATGTTATCATGCGCAACCTGTCATTGGCTACAACAGAACAAAGTGAAGGTTCTGGAGTTGCCATCTCAGTCTCTTGATATTCTTGACCCTCTCTGGGGAAATTTTAAGCACGCAGTTTATGCAAGACAGCACAGGAATTTACAGGATCTGGAGGCTTTTTGTCAAGAACAATGGGCGGCTTTACCATCTGAGAAAATAAAGAGCCTCATCCACAACAACCACAAAAGACTTCAAGCTGTCATTGATGTTAGAGAGGGCAATACACAATATTAGGAACTGGGGTATGTAAACTTTTGATCAGGGTTATTTGGATGTTTTTGGTTGTCATTATGATTTAAAAAGAGAAAACACAGTAGTGTGACAATAAATGGCTTCACCCGACCACTAACCTGAGTGGGGGAACAGTTTTTGTGATATCATTTATATTCTCTGATAAAAGGACAATAAAACAAAAATTCTGCCGGGGTATGTAAACTTTTGGGGAAAACTGTATATACATAGTAATGCTTAGGGCTAATATAGCAAGGGCCAGCTTTGCTGATCCAAGGATTATGAAGGCAAGAGCACTGAGAGACCATTGTTTCATATAACGTGGTTACCTCAGCTTGGTACAGCTGGAGAAGTAGAGACCGGTTGGCAAAGCGACAATAATAAAGCACCATGTCAGCAAGGATCGGCATCTTCTGGGTCTCTGCTGAGCCGTTTTCAGGCGTGGTGGACTGTAGGAGAATATGGAAGAAAGATGTTTCACATCAATGGCATTGCATTTAGTACCTTGCTAATTTCTAATGGAAATTCTTTACGTATATGACCTATAACCAATACCAGTTTATCCAGTGCCAGTCAGCCATCTTACCTGAGAGAGAACAGACGTGGGAAGATCCATCAGGCCCAGGATGTTCCTCTTGTACCATGCATCCAACATCCCGATGTAGTGGGAGATGTCATTAGTGCTTTCCTCTGTTCCTGTCATGTCCTGGGGACAAAGGTTAGACATTTAGCTCAAGCCTAAACCCAATGTTCGTTATAAAAAGTTTTATTATCCAGTAAATCTAAGCGTTCGGAGATCAATATTGCCCTGGTTATTCGAACATTTGCATCAAGAGCTGCATTCACAATTCTGCTGAGGTCCTGTAATACACCACATTATGCTTACGATTTAGGTAGACGTTACCTCTGGAGTAGTCTTTACCAATGGGCTTGGAGACTTTAAGGGGGAGTCAGGGTTTGTCAGTGTTTGGTTTTGGGAAGTACTGCTCCTTCTCACTGGTACGTAGTAAAGCTGCAGCTTGAAGAACCTTGTTAGCAATGGGCATTTACTTTCCTTTAACCTAAAAGATGAAGGAAACTTTTGTTAATAGAGTTTATTTTCTTCTGATGTATTACGTAGTGTACATAACAAGAACAGTAATAATACCTTAGGTTACTGTAAGCTCGGGCTAACTTTCCAGAAATTCGATCAGACCCGAACACCACAACCCTCAGCGTGGAAGCTTTGGAGTCCTCGTTGGTGCTCAGGAAAGGTCTTCTTTTCAATGCCAGTTTTTGGTTCTGCTGGATTTCCCAGATATGGGCACCAAGAGCATGTTGGGGAAGAGACTTTGATCTTTTTGACCGTACGGGCACTCGTGTCACCTGGGGCGTACACAAACTACCTGCTCTTCTTAATGGTATGCTCTGCAAGTTGGACATAGAGCCTGTTATAGAGTGGGTGGGAGAATTACTTATATCAGTCTTCGACTTGCCCTTAGACAGATGGTTCTTGGGTCTAAACAGTTTACAGATCTTCTGAGTAAACTTCTGATTGGCCTTGTCTTCCCGGTAATCCAGCCTTTCTGGCGTCTCCTGGGAACTGTCATCGCTGTCTTCAATGTATCCACTGTCAACACAACTGGACAGGTTGGAGACAAATTGCATAGAGTGGTTGGAGATTTTGGCCATGTTGGCCTCCTCCTGGATATTACTTGGCGAGCTCCAGTACACGTATTTTCTAGAGTTAGTAGAGAATACCGAATCTCTCTGGTTACTGTCTGTTTGAATTTCCTCTTCTACCTCCTCCAGTTCTTCTTCCTCTTCCTCCTCTTCTTCACCGTTGTCATCATCTTCTTCATTGACTTCATATTCTGGAGAAAGACTGGTTGTTCTAGTGTCGTCTTCATGTAAAAGTATATTATTCAGAACATCTGCCAATATAGATAATTAATATCAGATAACATTGCAAACTAGAAAACTATCACTTGTCAGTCAGTGCCGCCTCTAGTATTGCAGTCTAAGGGCCCTTTTACACAGAAAGATTATCTGACAAATTATCTGCCAAAGATTTGAAGCCAAGGCCAGGACTGGATTTGAAAAGAGGAGAAATCTCAGGCTTTCCTGTATGACCTGATCCCTGTTTATAGTCTGTTCCTGGTTTTGGCTTCAAATCTTTGGCAGATAATCTGTCAGATAATCTTTCTGTGTTAAAGGGCCCTAAGGAAACCACCATGGAAAGTATAGGAGCAGGGACATCTGAGAGGATGCTTCTGTATACTGAGCAAGCAAAGAGTTTGGTTGGAAATATAGTGTTATGCCATGTTGTCCAGACACGTTAAGAGCTTCGATAGCATCGGTTCCCAGTGATTAAGCCTACTTAAAGTGAGCTTTATTCTCTGCTGGTTTACTTATACATTGGCCTCTGTTATACAGTAGGTCTATGAAACTTAAGTTCATAGTCATATCAAGCGGTTGTGTATATAGCGCCTTACTATAACTTATGATCCAAGCAGGTCTTAGAACTAACTGTGCAATCCAAACTTTTGACATGTGTGGGCGTCATTTCAAAAGTTTTACAAATGACACAATTTAAGTAGCAGTGACAGCCACAGCCCCTCGCTGCATGGCCAACATAGGTATATGGCAGTGCTGTTAGAAATGAATGCAACTGAAGCATACTCGAGTCTATCCAAGCCCAAGTGTTCGGCATTTCATTACCATTGGCTAAAGAAGTTGGATGCAGCCTAAGGCTACAAGGAAAACATGGCTACAGCCAAAGGCCACAGGCTCTATCCATGTTTTCCAGGACTCCCTACATTTGCATCCAACTTCTTCAGCCACCGGTAATCAAATGCCGAACGCTTGGGCTTGGATGGACTCAAGCATGCTTGAATTGGGTTCATTTCTAAATCCCCCCAGAAATGTCAGCTAGTTTGACAAAACTTCTCAGATTTGAGAGTTTGAGTATCAGTCATCACTTTTGTGGTCAGTGATGTCAAACTAGTGTCCCTCCAGCTGGTGCAAAACTACAGTTCCTATCAAGCCTGTCCAGGCATGATGGGAATTGCAATGTAGTGCAACAGCTAGAGGGCCACGAGGTTAATATCTGTGATCATGTGATTAAAAGCAAATGTACTATCAGGTACAATCTCTCTCTTTAAGTTTTGCCCATGGATAGAGCCGCACCGATGTGGGGAATCCGGTGGGCATGCGGCGCCGTTCTTTTCACGGGCACTGGCTGTGGGTAAAGCACTGAAGGCGGACTGGCCCCCAGTGGGAGGGAACACTGCCCCTCTATGATGCGGCTCCATTGATTTTAATGGGCAAAACTTACATTCGCTTTAAGGCCCCCATAATGTATGCAGTAGTTGTGTTAAATAATAGTGTCATCATAGAAAATATACATTTACTTACCAAAGTTGTCTTGATCCCAGACATATGTGTAACACTTAGGAACTGGAAGGTAGATGGGCTGGAACTGGGTCGTGGAGATCCCTGGTTAAACAAATATAAAACAATGTAAATGTAAGTATATGTGATGTTACACTGGCATATAGGGGCAGGATGTATAAGTGCTCCTAAAGTGTCACTGTCATCATAGAAAATTTTTGACACGTCATAGAGACTTGTCAAAGGTTTTGATTGGTCTGGGTCTGAGTGTTAAAACCGATTAGGAGAACGAGCCGAGAGAGGATGCGCTACAGCATATCCTCTCCCCGCTCTGTGTCACCTGATCAGTCCGGCTCTTAATGTCTATGGAGCCCGACTGATTATGCTGACACAGAGTGGGGAGCGGACGTGCTGCAGCGGCATGCTCTCCCTGCTTCTTCTGACAATTGGTACAGGTATGAACACTCAGACCTGGACTGATCAAAACTTTTGAAATGTCTCTATGACACGTCAAACATTTTCTATAATGACTGACACATTAAAGGAAACCTGACCTCAATACCTGGGGCAAAGCCTGTCGAACCCCCTGTTAGAGCCGCTACTTACTTGCTACTGCTGGTCTGGATTGGCTAGGCGAGCGGGACAGTCAGGAGCAGCTAAGTATCGGGACTATACTAGGGGGTCAGCCAGGCTGCGCCCCAGGTGTCAGGGTGACAGGTTCTCTTTAATATCATTTATTTATATGTCTTCTTGTCCCTTGTAAATGATTGTTTCCGATGTGACGAGAACCTAAGTGATCAGTTCCCCGTCTGTAAAGCCTCTGCACATGGTGTCACTCATATTACAGTACCAAGACGACTGCTTCTGCATTAGGGACTTTGCTAAATAAAACTTGTGATATCGGTGACAACGTCATGGAGATTGCCTGTGGCTGAGGAGGCTAGATGACATACTAAGAATATCCAGTTTTTTTCCTCTCTTTATGTTCCTATATACAGACCGGCAAGACTGGTAACAGTGAGCTCTTTGACTAAGGCTAGGATCACGCTAAGGGACAAGTATGAGATTACACAGGATCTGATCTCCATGCCCCCTGGGGATCTCTAAATCGGCTCCCCGGCTCGTTCCATAGATAATGAGAATGAAGTCTAAAAAACAGCTTAGGCTGGGTTCACACAGAGTTTTTGCAATCAGTTTTTTTCATCCGTTTTTTGGAGGGAAAAAAAACTGATAAAAAACGGATTACAAAAACTGATGCATTTGTGTCCACAAAAACATTGCTGACACTATTTTTTTTTTGTCTGTTAAAAAAAAACCGGATCCGTTAAACGTATGCTAAAAACGCAGTGTAAACCCAGCCTTAGCAACAACTTCTGTTTACGGGTTATGACTTGTTGCAGTTCAGGGTACAGATTATAGGCATAAAAAAGTCTATGGAGGAGGAAGATACGAGGGGCAATGGTTAGGAAAGAACAAACTTTCTAACAGAGTTTACAAATAAATCACCTGGATGGTGTTCCCTTCCACCCATACGGCTACTGTATGGCTAGGGATCAAAAGTGAGGCCTGTAAAGTTTCTACGAGGACGAAGATAACAAACTAAACCAAGCACAGCCATACTGATATATATAATTTTTATATTGAAATCATTAAAGGAGAACTCTGGTCCCACCGCAGGCACGGGGAGAGGTAAGTTTGTACTTGTAATCAATTTCCCCCATGTCACTGCCGGTTGCCGGATTTTATAAATCGTCGGACTTGTCCTTTTGAAGGGTTATCCAGCGCTGCAAAAACATGGCCACTTTTTCCTTGTCTCCTGATTGGGTGGGGTTTGGAACTCAGTTCCATTGAAGGAAATTGAGCTTAAACCCCTTGTACCTTCGGATAGCTGCTTTTAATCTAAGATCTCTCCTGGGGTCTGTTCAGCAGGTGATGCAGTTATTGTTCTAAAAAACAACTTTTAAACTTTCAGCCCGTGCCAAACTAGAATGGCCTAGAGTGACTATGCATTAGGCTGGCACACCCTCTCCGTCCCTCCTCCCCGCCCTCCTCATCATTAGGAATGCTCCAGGCAGATTGTCTCCTATTCATCACCTGTGTCAGCACGGCACATGGGCTGGATCGTTAAGGCACCTGTGCAGTGTTCACTGCAGAGGAATAGGAAATATCCTGCCAGTAGCATTCCTAGTGATGAGGAGGGTGGGGAGGAGGGACGGTGCAAAGTTAGGGCACAGATACTCTAAGCCCAGGCCATTTGACACAGGGCTGCAAGTTTAAAAGTTGTTTTTTAAGACAATAACTCCATCACCTGCCGAACGGAGCCCAGGACAGATCTTGGATTAAAAGCAGCTATCCGAAGGTACAAGCGGTTTGGGAGGGACAGATTGTGGGTACAGAGTCGCTTTAATTGCAAACCACACCTGACCTGGAGACAAGAGAGGGGGAAAAGTGTCCATGTTTTTGAAGTACTGGATAACCCCTTTAATGGTGTGTTAGTAGAGCTTCTTGCTCAGAGCCGGCTGGAACTCTGAAACCCTCACCTGTTTTGTCCCCCAGAAAACCTGTTTTTTCTCCAACCTCTTGCAGGTTGTCCTTCAGCCATTCTCTGTTTTTTGTGACGTCACTGCCATTGACTACTTGTTCCACAGTCTCTGTCAAATCAGAAAAGATTGTTTCAAGCTCCTCCACTGTCTTGGACTGAAAAGGAAAAAACAACAACTATTAAACTAGTAAATCATAATCTCCACTTCTTCCACATCTTATTAAACTTCTCTTCTTTACTCCTAACTCCCCTTGCTGACAACCAGTCATATCTTTTGATCATATTCACTTGATTTGTCTATTCTTCTGTGGAAACACCGGACTTCTCCATCCAATTTCTCAATATTTTCAATCTTGCTAAAAAAAACAACTGCCTAACCAACAATATTCTCCCTGTCCTCTCCTCTGGTTCTTCCCCTAACACCGCTACTTCAAATGACAATTGCCCTTTACTTTCCAAATCTTTACTTTCCAAAACTGCTATTACTTCTATCCAGTACTTTTTTTTATACTGGAACATATCCAAAACATATGGGTCAAATCTGCCTCTTCCTCACCACATTTATCACACTTCAAATCCTCCCGCACCCCTACTTTGTACAAAAACAGTGGTAAGTAATGCACTCTGTGCAAAATTTTAATTGAGTAAGTTTGTGCTCAGGATTCTGTAAAACTTTCCCCACACTTTTAACAATACACTCCCAGTATTTTAACAATACACTCCCACTCTCAGTAAATAATCCACACACCTTTTCCCATTTAAGTCTCTGTGCAGGCAAAACTAATTCATATCTTTCTCCCAATAATATTTTATATATCCGTGAAGGAACTCTCCTTCCTTTTGTCGAAGCCATAATTCTATTAATTCCCTCACTATAAAAAAAATTGGAAAACTTCTTTGTTACGTGATTTATTAAATGTGTGCCGTAAAGGAGAAGTCCGGTGAAAATATTAAAGTATTGTATTGCCCACCAAAAGTTATAGAAATCGCTAATATTCACTTATTACGGGAAATACTTATAAAGTGCTTTTTCCCTGCACTTACTACTGCATCAAGGCTTCACTTCCTGGATAACATGGTGATGTCACTTCCTGGATAACATGGTGATGTCACTTCCTGGATAACATGGTGATGTCACTTCCTGGATAACATGGTGATGTCACTTCCTGGATAACATGGGGATGTCACTTCCTGGATAACATGGTGATGTCATGACCCAACTCCCAGAGCTGTGTGGGCTGTGGCTGCTGGAGAGGATGATGGCAGAGGGACACAGGGCACTGTAGGGACACTGAGCATCCCTCTGCCATCATCCTCTCCAGCAGCCACAGCCCGCACAGCTCTGGGAGTCGGGTTGTGACATTACTGTGTTATCCAGGGAGTGACATCACCATGTTATCCAGGGAGAGACATCCCCATGTTATCCAGGAAGTGACATCCCCATGTTATCCAGGAAGTGACATCCCCATGTTATCCAGGAAGTGACATCCCCATGTTATCCAGGAAGTGACATCACCATGTTATCCAGGAAGTGACATCACTATGCTATCCAGGAAGTGAAGCCTTGATGCAGTGGTAAGTGCAGGGAAAAAGGGTAAATAGGGTTAAAAAACAAACAAACTAGTAAATCATGGATTTCAGCCACTTTAACGCTCATTGCATTAGTGTGGGAAGGGGGTTTCTTGGGCAGGGTGTCATGCTCCGCTCCTTTTTAGGATCCATGGGGTCTATTTGACCATTGATTCTCTTACTGTGAGGCACACAGCTTACAGTCTGCTGACCCTACGGTGTTTCTGCACTGTAGGTTTACAACAGGTGGAGCAGGATTTATTGCCACACTGTGATGGGATGTTATGCGCACTACACATAGTATTTGGAGCTGCGCAGTAGTAGTATGTGTTTGTTGGTGAGACTTTAACTTGCATTGCCAGGTGAGGTCTGGGTACGAAAAGTTTGAGAAGCCCTGCAATAGACCATGCTGGACTCAACTTGTCTTGTTTAATACAGGAATAGCCTAGAGCTCTGACAGTATTGTCCCTATGCTTGCGAGGGCAACCTCAGAGATATAGAAGGGTCTTCACAGCAGAGGGCGGTTTACTATTCTATTGTTGCGTAGTACTTAGCCTTGTAACGTAATACCTTGAGTTTCTCCTTTATGACAGTGATCTGGGGGGATGGTCCCAGGTTGGCTTGGTATAGATGCTGGATGAGGGAAATATAAGTACTTTGGGCAGTTTGCTCTGTGTTGCTCAGACGGTCGGCGACTGACAGAAACTCCTTGGGCAGCTCTCGAGGGTTCACTAATAGCACCGTCCTGGAACAAATGCAAAAACTTTTCAAATAAAAACAACACTCAGTTCCCTGCGTCTTTCTGTGATAGAGGTTAGTGTTTTTTATTTAATCATTTGAACACTAGGTGGGGCTATTCTTCATTGATCAGCAATGTCTGAATGAAGCTTAGACCCAACTGACAGACACATTTATATATACAGTTATCATGTTGTATATCATGAATGCAGCAAGAGATAATACCGATAAAAATAATCGGAATGAAATACTTTTTTATAAATGAAGATGGACAAAAAATACAACATATCAAACAAAAACTAATAGAATTTTTTTTTAAATAAACAAATAGCGCTAATTAAAAAAATAACAAATAGTAATAAAAAAGACAAAAAAAAATTAACTAATACTAATAAAGAATGAAATCTAAATTTAAAGGGGTATTTCGGAGAAAAACTGGTTTTCAATTCAACTGATGTCAGAAAGTTATACAGATTCATAAATTACTTCTATTTAAAGATCTCCAGTCTTCCAGTACTTATCATCTGCTGTATGTCCTGCAGGAAGTGGTGTATTCTTTCCAGTCTGACACAGTGCTCTCTGCTGCCACCTCTGTCCATGTCAGCAACTGCCCAGAGCAGGAGAGGTTTTCTAGTCAAATCTCTTTTTATTGATACAGTCATTTTTTCCCATATAAATATTTAACATAGTAAAGCCAAACAGAGGCCACAAAACCCATAGCGGAGGCAAGACAAAGTGAGAGGAAGGGTAGTAAGGGGTGGATAAGGCAGGTAGAGGGGGGGGGGGGGGGGAGAAGGGGATTCTCCAGTGCAGGTCCAAAAACGTGGTTTAAGAGGCGGAGGTGGAAGGGCTATAGTATTCCTGTAACAAATCTGTCCAGGGGAGCCAGAGAGAGAGAGAGGTATTTATCATGTGAAAGGGAGAGCCAGCTACAGACCTCCTCGAGCCGTCGGATATCCTCAACTTTTTCAATCCATCTAGCCACCGGAGGGGGATCAGTCGACCTCCAATAGAGGGGGATCACCATTTTCGCGGCTGCTAAAAGATGGGTGATCAGGTTATCTTTCTTAGGTTGAAATAGTTGGTGGGAGCCCACAACAGAACCAGTTCTGGGGTAATCTCAGGCGGGGGCCTGGTAGTTGAGCGATCAAGGAGAGAATTCGATCCCAAAAAGGACGTATAAGCAGAGGGGTCTCTTTGGTTGTTGGGGGAATAATATCAGCCTTTCAAGCCAGTTGATGTCTCGAAGGTTTCCCTTATCCGAGGAAAATTTATTGCAAATATGTTGTATATGTTGAGATTGGAAGTGCTTAGAAGGCAAAACACCTGAGACATCAAGTGGCTGGTGTTGTCGGGTCAGATATCTCAGACGGTGGCCGGCTAAAAGTTTCCATAATGGTGGTGAAGGGCCCATAGAGTTGGAAAAAAGAGCAGGTGATAGATGTAGGGGGGTAAGTGGAGAGGGAGCGGAGAAGGCATCGGCTCGAATACATAGGGCTTTCAATACTGATACGGTGGCTGCAAGAAGGGGGCGTAACAGGAGAGGTTTTCTATGAGGATTTGCTGCTGCTCTGGAAAGTTCCTGACATGGACAGAGGTGGCAGCAGAGAGCACTGTGTCAGACTGGAGAGAATAAACCACTTCCTGCAGAACATACAGCAGCTGATAAGTACTAGAAGACTTGAGATTTTTAAATAAAGATCTGTATATATATATTTTTTTATGATACCAGTTGATTTAAAAGGTTTTTTCACATTTATTTAATACTAATAAAAATAAAAATAGAATTGACATAAAATGTAAAAGTAAACTAGTCTTAAAGTGATGTCTTTCTTCACTTACACAATGTTGGGCAGGGAGGATTTCGTCAGGAGACCTTGTTCTGCTCTGACCAGACGCTGGTAGGAGATTCCTGTCGGAAGAAACAACATATCTGAGCGCACAATACAGAGGCGCTATATAAAGACCAATGTATTTACCAATAATATATTAGTACCTGGGACTTTTTGCTCCTCACTTATAAAACTCAGAATCTCCTGGTAAATGTCGCAATATGGAGCCGGCCAAGTGAGGAAAACATGAAACGTCTCAAAGGCTTTAGGTAGAAGGTCGTACTCTTCAGGGATCCAGGGGGCCTGCAATGTCAGTGAACAGCCTCAGCACCGGACTATATTGGTTTATATTAAAGAAGTAGTCCAGCCATTTGTAAAATCTGGCAGCTGGCAGGAGGTAATTTCATCAGGAGTAAGAACTTACCTCTCCCCGTGCCCGAGGTGAGCGACTGGACTGGCCTCGGAACCCCCACCTTAAGGAGTTGTGATGATGTCATGACCTGGAAAAGGCCTGTCCGGGCTGATGGACTGGCCGCTCAGCCAATCAGTGACTAGAGTGGAGTCCCGCCCCAGTCACTGACTGGCCGAGCAGAGTCCCGCCCCAGTCTCTGACTGGCCGAGCAGAGTCCCGACACAGTCACTGACTGGTCGAGCAGAGTCCCGACACAGTCACTGACTGGTTGAGCAGAGTTCCCACACAGTCACTGACTGGCTGAGCAGAGACCCGACAGTCACTGACTGGCTGAGCAGAGTCCCGACACAGTCACTGACTGGCTGAGCAGAGACCCGACAGTCACTGACTGGCTGAGCAGAGTCCCGACACAGTCACTGACTGGCTGAGCAGAGTCCCGACACAGTCACTGACTGGCCGAGCAGAGTCCCGACACAGTCACTGACTGGTTGAGCAGAGTTCCGACACAGTCACTGACTGGTTGAGCAGAGTTCCGACACAGTCACTGACTGGCTGAGCAGAGACCCGACAGTCACTGACTGGCTGAGCAGAGTCCCGACACAGTCACTGACTGGCTGAGCAGAGACCCGACAGTCACTGACTGGCTGAGCAGAGTCCCGACACAGTCACTGACTGGCTGAGCAGAGTCCCGACACAGTCACTGACTGGCTGAGCAGCCAGTCCATCAACTGGGTCGTAACATGTCCGTGCCGGAGATCCTGGATCCCAGTGTGTGGCCCGAGGCCGGTCCCCCCGCTCACCGCAGGCACGAGGAGAGAGAAGTTCTTACTGCAAGCTGCCAGATTTTAAAAGTGGCCGAGCTTCTCCTGTAATGTATACGTGAAATAAAATATAGGTTGCTTGATTGTAAAATGTCTCTTAGACTACTGATTGTACTTAGAGATGAGTGCGGCTGTAGCATGCTCCAAGTCCCATCGTGCAGCATTTCATTAATGGTGGCTGATGCAAACCTATAGGCCATAGGGTGTAGCCATGTTTTCCCAGACTCCCTAGGGCAGCATCCAACTTCATCAGCCACCGGTATTCAAATGCTGCACGATCACACTCTGTGCATGCTCAGGTCACGCTCATGTTTATTTGTACT
The DNA here is from genome assembly GCF_027789765.1 of Dendropsophus ebraccatus. NCBI lineage: Eukaryota > Metazoa > Chordata > Amphibia > Anura > Hylidae > Dendropsophus > Dendropsophus ebraccatus. Next base: position 67,338,198 of record NC_091467.1, on the reverse strand, counting down.
CCGATTTATCACAGTGGCAGAAAAAGGTGACTCTGCAGACTGTTTTTACTTTTTTAGTTTTTTTTTTTTAATGGATTTGTTGTGAGTCAACATTTTTGCTAGAATCGATTAACTTTTCATCTTGTGACCACTAGGTGGCGGCATATGAACATCTTTTTCTATGGGCTGTGACATTAGTCCATGCTACACTACTATTACTCACCAAGAGAACTGCAAAATGAAACATGAGCGCAAGAGGTGTAAGAAGCTCGTACTCGCATTTTTCCTGGGCCTAAAACATATAAAAAAAGGCAGATTTTAGAAAGTGGTGTTATGGATGCATGAGGTAAGATGACACCCTGGAGACTGAGTGATGGGATGGCTATATGGCTCCAGATTAATCCTATACATCCTTGGGTTTGAGAACATGTAAGAGTTCATAATACAATGATACCTACTGATGTTATCCATGCCAGTAGTTAAAGGGGTACTCCAGTAAAAACATTTTTTTCCTTTTTTTAAATTTACTGATGACAGAAAGTTATATAGATTTGTAATTTACTTCTATTTAGAATTTCAAGTTTTCCCATACTTATCAGCTGCTGTATGTCCTGCAGGGAGTGGTGTATTCTTTCCAGTCTGACACAGTGCTCTCTGCTGCCACCTCTGTCCATGTCAGGAACTGTGCAGAGCAGGAGAGGTTTTCTATGGGGATTTTCTCCTGCTCTGGACAATTCCTGACATGGACAGAGATGGCAGCAGAGAGCACTGTGTCACACTGGAAAGAATACACTACTTTCTGCAGGACATACAGCAGCTGATAAGTACTAGAAGACTGAAGATTTTTAAATAGAAGTAAATTACAAATCTATATAACTTTCTGAAACCAGTTGGTATAAAAAAAATGCTGGATAACCCCTTTAAAGGGGTTATGTCAATTGTTTGAGTGGAGGCGCGCAAGACCTCCCATCAGAAGAGATAGCAGACGGGATTCAGAGCGAAATCTCCACGCCGATTCCGTAGTGTGCACGGGACTAAATCAGTATAAATAAAAAATACAACTCTGCAAAACATAGCGTGAAATAAATCGGTATAGTTTCGGAGTGATATGTAAAGCTATTATATTTATATTTCTAGAGCTGCGTGAACGTCCAATATCAATGCTTGTACGTAGAATACAATAGAGCTGTGACAGGTCTCTCCTGTTTCCGTAAAGACCTCTATTTCATTCTGACAGGGTGAAGTTTACTTTGTGACACGGCTGAAAATGACAATCCATGTAAACAACCTATAATAATAGAGTAAACAAATCCAGAGCCTGTAATGTCCCATTGTGTAGGTGGTGACCCCGGGGGATAATCCATGTCACCTGTCCTGAGTAATGACCTCTTAAAGTTTGGGAACTAGAACCTTCTTCCTGCTTGTTTGTCCTGTGGGCTCATTGTTACCAGCCAAGATGTGGACAAGAGAGTAAACTCAGGAAGCAATGGCTCTTCCCCTCCGACTTCCATTCACACAGCCGATGTTAGAGAATACATTTTCTTCATTGACAGTAGGTTCCCATCAAGCTCCGGGGAAAAGCTGCACCTGACACCGATCATACACTGACTGCTATAATAAGTATCCCATAAAGCAGGTGTTTTATGTGAGAAATATTATATTAGGTATATTCCTGTACAAAGAGGGTAGTGTTATATTAGTTATATTCTTGTATATAGGAGCAGTATTATAGTAGTTATGGTAGGGTTGAGAGTGGGTCGACCGGCACCAGCCGCAAGGAACACTATTGAACAGGATACCTCGGACTGGAGTCTAAAGCAAGCAAAAGTACCTCACCACGGAATGGCGGTGCAGAGACTAATGAAGCGGGATACAAATGTAACAGTCGAGAAACAGAATCTCGCACTCACCAAACTGGATAGATGCAGGTGGTTTATTGCAGGTACGTCAGAGCGGGTGCTGCGGGGAGAGCGGGGGTGGAAGAGCAGGTGTGTTCACAAAAGCAACAATGTTTCACGCCTACTACGGCACTTCGTCGGGCTAACCCGACGAAGTGCCGTAGTAGTCGGGCTAACCCGACGAAGTGCTGTAGTAGTCTGGCTAACCCAACGAAGTGCCGTAGTAGTCGGGCTAACCCGACGAAGTGCCGTAGTAGGGGTGAAACATATATATGGGCTTCATTTGAATCCTCTTACGTTTATGAAGATGTTCACACAAGTTGCAAGTAATCGATCTCATTCAGAAAGAGATGGTGCAGAGGAAATGAAAGCCATCATTATTTTTTTCCTTTGTATTAATTCTGAAATTGAGAATGGTGATGTCATATCATGTGACTAGTGATGTCATCCTCCTGATGTAAGCCATCTTTTGGTGCTTTTATATTCTCTTATTGTGTGAAGTTGGTGGCTCATAATGTGGTAATGGGGTTGTCAAATTTTAACCTACTTACCGTACTATATATTAGTGTAAAGCCAGCTATATTTGATGGTAAGCACTCTTACCACTCTTAGAGACAGTTCATACGGAGTCAAACTGGCGGAGTTCCGCCACGGAATTCTGCCAGCTTCCGTGTTAAACTGGCAGTCTATGCGAGGGCTTGCACGCCTCCTCTCTCAGCTCAGAAGAATTGGCATGTCAATTCTTCTGCGCGGAGACAGGAGGAGTGAGCCCTCTTATAGACTGCCAGTATGACACGGAGGCTGGCGGAATTCTGCCAGTTTTACTCCATTTGAACTGGCCCTTTGAACTCTGGAATTAAGGGCGCTTTATAAATAAATAATAATAATAATAATTAGGGATGGTCCGAACCGAGTTCGGTTCGGGTTCTCGTACAAACCTGAACCCTCGGTAATGACTCCCGCTGTTTGCAAGCTCCGTGGAGCGGGCGGATCCAGCGGGAGGACCTCCTGGAAAACTGGGATACAGCCATAGGCTGTATCCCAGTTTTCAGGGCGTTACTCCCGCTGGATCCACCCGCTCCACGGAGCGGGCAGACAGCGGGAATCTGATGCCAAGCGTTCGGGTTCATACGAACCCGAACCTCGGCAGGTTCGGACCATCCCTAATAATAATAATAATAATAATAATAATAATAATAATAATAATAATAATAATAATAATAATAATAATAATAATAATAATATAATAAAAAAGTAATAAGCAGGGGAGCTGGTCGGTGCAGACATGAACAACTCATTGCATCTTTTTGGAAACATTGATAAGTCTGAGCTGTAGACTTCATAGTAAAAGTTATAGATCTGTCCTCACCTCTCTTGTCCTGTCCAGGATTTTCTCTGCCAGTATTATGTGGTTTGCAGGCTCACGATTCACCAGCTCCTCTAAACTCCAGTAGTTCAGGCAGAGCCCAGCTGCAACATAACAATACGGTGGGTGAAATGGGTCAAACCTCTTAGCTTGTAATGTAGTGTGTGGTACTGCTTCCTTCATTTATACCAGGGATAGGGGAACCCTTAACCCTCCAGCTGCTACAAAACTACAATTCCCATCATGCCTTGACAGCAAATGCTTCAGTGCAGGAATTCATTGCGGTCTCCTCACTGTGGATGTGAGTTTAGTGGTATAAAAACTACAGTCACACATTTTGGTGTGAATCTACAGAGTTTTTGCGGCAAAACACACTATTGCAAACCTTGTCTACCCCATAGAATCCAATGTTAAAAATCTCCAAGAAATCTCAGATGTATATGGCCCATATAGACACAAACTTTACCAAGAAGCACTACAGAGAAAGGTTACAAATAAGTATCTCAGGTGAATTGGGGCTGACCTGCATTTCTTTATACTGCCCATCTACTAGTGTGGCGCTGTTTCTCTCTCTTTCTAGTAGTACAGGGATCTTTCTAGTCATCTTTTTCTACCTAGGCCTGATACTGGGGTTTATAATATGCTTGGGTTCTGATACTGGGGTCTGTAATATGCTGGGGGTCTGATACTGGGATCTGTAATATGCTGGGAGCCTGATGATGGGCTGTGTAATATGTCCCTCTATATCATCTTCACTGTAAGGTCCATACAATGAGAACAATACAGGGGGAAAAAAAAACACTAGTGACCAGCAATAAGCCACACCCTGTATAAACTACACCAACAATAATTGACATCCCTTAAACTGCACCCCATACAAACCACACCCACAATAAGTGACATCCCTCAAACCACACCCACAATAAGTGGCAGCCCTCAAATCACCCCCACAATTAGCCACACCCCATACAAACCACACCACAATAAGCCACACCCCTCATTGTCAAAGCTGAAGGGTCCCTGGAAAATTTTTTTCAAATGTTGTCAACTATGCATGTCATGGGACGTTGATCCAGGGATTTTTTCTAGCATATTGGGGTCCGGAAGGATTTTTCTCCCTGTGATGGGGCAATTGGCATCTGCCTCATGAGGGTTTTTACCTTCTTCAGGATCAACACTATAGGGTTAGACTGTAGGGTGAACTTGATGGACTCTTGTCTTTTTTAAACTCTATAACTATGTAACTATAACACAAAACACAGAAGGTTCTGGTATTAGCAGGTACAAGGATCTTACCTGTCCACGAGGGGGAGGAGGAGGAGGAGGAGGGAGAGCCGGGTGTCCTGCTGAGCCCATGCAGACACCTCTCCAGAGCATGCTGAATCCTGTCCTCTGTGCAGGATGTGTTCTGCATCTTAAGGCATGTCCTGGGAAAGTAGTCAATGAGAGATTGTAATTCTAGAGAGCTAGTAATGTAGTACAAACTGCACCACATACTAACCGATTACTAAGGGAACCAGGCGAAGCTTTCACTCTGGAAAAACAGCCGTCTCTGCACACATTGTAAAAAAAAAATATATATATATATATATATATCATGTTTAGATTGTTAGACACCATCACTGCTACTTGATTGCTTATTTATATGAGTATCGCCGCTGAATGTGGACTAATACTTTCCTTGGGATCAATGGTTGGTCCTCACTACAATTCTGGTGCTGTGCAAAGTCCAAGCATAAAAGAAATTAGATGAGAGCACTCAGCATATGGCCTGATCTTCTTTATTTCTTTACGTGCATGTTAAAAAGCGGAGGACATCCTGGGCAACATAGTAGACGTCAAGCACTTATGAAGCAGGGTGGTAACAGCTGTTTTGCGTGCATGCGCGCTTCTACAGGCTCCGGGTGTCTGTAGAATTGCGGATGCGCGTGAAACAGCTGTTACCACCCTGCTTTGTAAGTGCTTGATGTCTACTATGTTGCCCAGGATGTCCTCCGCTTTTTAACATGCACGTAAAAAAGATCACGCCATATGGTGAGTGCCCTCATCTAATTTCTTTTATGCTTGTGCTTGGACTAATATATCTATAATATTTATTTTTACAATATGTGTACAGACATTTTCCCATAGACTTTAATGTAGCACGTTTGTTAGATTCAATATCTGGCCGTGTTTTATATCTAATTTACTGTCATATTATAATTTTATTGTACCTCAGAGCAGCACCTGCTACACAAGGAGTATGAAATAGTAATAGATATAATTATACAAGACAAATAGTACATAGAAACCTGCAGATGGTGGCACATTAGGCAGAGGAGGGTGGAGACATTGCTAGTAACTGATGAGTATGAATGGGACACTGCCCTGCGGTGTAAGATAGAAGGCGCTCGGCCTACAACTTCCTACTTTCTTATCTACTTAGGCAAAACAAACAAGTTATTCTGTGTAGAACTTAGGTGGAAAGGGGAACAAACACTGGAGTAAGACGACCAAAGTTAAATTTGGGTGGCCTTTAAAGAGGTAGTTTTCTTCTATTCAAAAATCTCCAACCCTCCAGTACTTATCAGCTGCTGTATGCCCTGCAGGAAATGGTGTATTCTTTCCCATGTGAAGAGCAGGGGGGATTTTCTAATGCTCTGGACAGTTCCTGACATAGACAGAGGTGGCAACAGAGAGCACTGTGTCAGACTGGAAAGAATACACCACTTCCTGCAGGACATACAGCAGCTAATAAGTACTGGAAGAATTGAGATATTTTAATAGAAGTAAATTACAAATCTATTTCTGGCACCAGTTGATTTAAAGAGTTTTTTTGTGAACTACTCCTTTAAGGCTGGGTTCACACACATTATATTTCAGTCAGTATTGTGGTCCTCATATTGTAAGCTCAACCAGGAGTGGATTAAAAACACAGAAAGGATCTGTCCACACAATGTTGAAATTGAGTGGATGGCCGCCATATAAAAGTAAATAACGGCCATTATTTCAATACAACGGCCGTTGTTTTAAAATAATAGCAAATATTTGCCATTAAATGGCGGCCATCCACTCAATTTCAACATTGTGTGAACAGATCCTTTCTGTGTTTTTAATCCACTCCTGGTTTTGGTTGCAATATGAGGACCACAATACTGACTGAAATATACTGTGTGTGAACCCAGCCTAAGATTACAGAGGAATTTATCAACGTTTTCACCAGAAACCACTGTAACAGTGTTGCATATTTATGTGCAGAACACAGGAAAAGACTTTTTATCATAAATAAGCAATTGCTGCACAAATTTGCATCCATTTTCTTCTTGCCAAAACCTACATAAACAACATTAATCCCTTCACCCCCATATATGTGATGTGCTTATTCCCCGTGCTCTCTGCTGCCACCTCTGTCCGTGTCAGGAACTTCAGAGCAGGAAAGGTTTTCTATGGGGATTTGCTACTTCTCTGGACAGTTCTGGACATGGACAGAGGTGGCAGCAGAGAGCACTGTGTCAGACTGGAGAGAATACACCACCTTCTGCAGAACATACAGCAGCTGATAAGTATAGGAAGAGTTGTTATTTTTAAATAGAAGTAAATTACAAATCTATAAATGATCTAATAACTAATCTAAATCTATAATCTATATATCTGAAACCAGTTGCTTTAAAAGAAAAAGATTTTCGCTGGAGTACCCTTTTTAAAGTTGCCATACATATTAGAGACATTGATTTCCCGACCACCTCTTGGGCATCGGGGTCTCCCGACATTACGCCATACACGATGGTTTATTAGAATGGGAAATATACCGATGCCAGAGGGATCTGATTATTCTTTGTCCGATAACCATAATGGCCGTGTATTTTTCAGACGGGACGCACGGATTATTTATAAGTATATAAAGTGTTAGCTTGATCACTTTTCCTTCCTGCATTCGCCTAATAGCAATAGGAAATTAAGTCTTCCTTTCCACTGTATTAGGCTTCCCTTTCCCGTGCTTCATACAATAAGCCAGCTCGCCCTGACGGCGGGTCAAGTGGTTTTATAATCCGTGTGTGAACGGACCCATTCATAGTGACCCCAGAATGACAGGGTTCCCGAGCGTGGGCATCAGGCCAGGTCTGCAGGCTCCGAACACCGCCTGCCCAGGGTAACTCATAGGGGAAAACACCGGATCTGTAGGTCTGTATTCATGTACTGTACAATGTGCAGAATATATGTGTGTGTGTGTGTGTGTATATATATATATATATATATATATATATATATATATAATAGTCCACTTTATTGTCTGCCGAGGCACGGCATCCCACAGAGTCACAGATCTTAATTGGTGCGGCTAATCCTTTGTTGTGTATGGTGGCCTCCTGACTCTCCCCGACGGACTTGGGGTCCTATTACACGGAGCGATTTTTAACAATTAACAACTAACGATAAACGATCGCAAACGAGATTGTTTATGGTTAACCTGAATTCGCTCACCATATTACACAGGACGATAGTCGTTAGTTACAATCGTTATTGCGATCGTTACTATTATTCTTCGATCGTTGCCTGGAATCGTTGCAATTCCACAGACCGATTATCGTTTAAATTCGAACGATATAACGATTTTTCTCACGATAATCGGCCCATGTAATAGTGCCCTACGAGTCCTATTGCACTGAGCGATTTTTAGTGATTAACGACTAAAGGCCCTATTCCACGGACCGACTGAGAGGAGCAACCGAGCGCTATTAACGCTCATTTGCTCCTCATTCCCTGCTCGCTGCCGCCGCTATTTCGTGAGGCGGCAGCGAGCAGGTGAGTACAGGAGGGGCGGCGGGAAGATCGTCCGGGCAGCCCATAGCATACAGCAGCAGTCTGCTGCCACTGCTCCTACTCCACGGAGTGACAGCAGCAGATTGTTGCTGTATTCATTTGTTGCTGAGTCATTTGTCTTTCAACATGTTGCCTTCTATTCCGCGGTACAATTATCGGCCATAACGGCCGAATACGGCGGTTAATCGTTGCATGGAATAGGGCCTTAACGATAAACAATCGCAAGAGAGAGTGTTTATCGTTAACCTGATATTGTTCACCATATTACACAGAACGATAGTCGTTAGTTACGATCGTTATTGTGATCGTTACTATGATAGTTTATTCCATCTGTTCCCAACAAAACAACGGACAATGTGCAATTACACTGAAAAATGCGGAACTTGAGCGAGCGAATGTGGAATTACGGAGAACAATTAGCGATAATTTTAGGTTCAGATCTTAATCAAGGATCAGCGACTTACGAACGATTTTTCGATCATTGGCTGCAATTACGCAGAACGATTATCGTTTAAATTTGAACGATATCGCTATTTTTCACACGATAATCGTCTTGTGTAATAGGGCCCTTTATTGTCTGCTGAGGCATGGCACAGTCACAGATCTTAATGTGTGCGGCCAACCATCAGTCGGGTATGGTGGCCTCCTGACTCTCCCCTGAAGGAAGAAGTCAGAGGACAAAGTGGTCAGGTATGGTGGATTTTAAAATGGCTGATCCGTTTTGTTTTTAGAGTGATAAGCCACCAACAGAGGAGTCTGGAGGGGATGGCTTTCTCCTTACTCTGCTCAGCTGGGTGTGGATGTGTATGGTAGGAGACAAAGCCTTTGGGTAAATTAATATGTGTGACCACCAGGGGTAGTTCACCATTTTTTGGTGCTAAAAATATGTCTTCCAGGCTGTAAGTCCTGCAGGAAGTGGTGTATTCTTTCCAGTCTGGAAAATAGGAGAGGTTTATATGGAGATTTGTTACTGCTCTGGACAGTTCCTGACATGGACAGAGGTGGCAGCAGAGAACACTGTGGCAGACTGGAAAGAATATACCACTTCCTGCAGGACATACAGCAGCTAGTAAGTACTGGAATTGAGTTTTTTTTTTTATAGAAGTAAATTACAAATCTATTTCTGGCACTTTTTGGAAAAATACACCACTTCCTGCAGCTGATAAGTACTGGAAGGCTCAAGATTTTCTAATAAAAGCAAATTAGAAATCTCTGGCACCAGTTGATTGGAAAGAAAAAAAAATGTGGCAAACAATCCCTTTAATATAATATGTATAATATTATATTAATAATAATATGTATTTCCAGCTTAGGTTCCCTGTTGTGGGATCTCGAGTAGCTGAGTGTTTCTTAGTTACATCTCAGCAGTGATCTTGGTTTCTGTAAGGTTTCTCCTCTTTATGGCTTTATTTTCAGTCTTCGAGAGTGAGAGATAATCATCTGCAGCACCATTCTGTTTGTCAGACATCAAACCATCTTCAGCCTCCTTCATCCTGTTTTGTTTTGCGGCTGTGGAGGGGTGTGGAGACTTTCATGGAGAGATCTGCCCCAATTCTCACCTCAGAGAGTCAGCTCTGCTCTAGTTTAAGGGGGTTGTTCATAAAAAAAAATGTCTTTAAATCAACTGGTGTCAGAAAGTGGCAAAGATTTGTAATTTACTTCTATTAAAAAATCTCCAGTCTTCCAGTACTTATCAGCTGCTGTATGTCCTTGAGGAAGTGGTGTATTCGCTCCAGTCTGACACAGTGCTGCCACCTCTGTCCATGTCAGGAACTGTCCAGAGCAGGAGCAAATCCCCATAGAAAACCTCTCCTGCTCTCCAGACTGGAAAGAATACACCACCTCCTGCAGGACATACGGCAGCTGATAAGTACTGGAAGACGAGATTTTTTTAATAGATGTAAATTACAAATCTCTGGCATTTCCAGTTGATTTGGGGGGTGATCAACCCCTTGAGGTAGGGGGCAGATACTGTGAGATGAGAAGAGGTCCGGCACCGCTCCGCTTCCTCCTTCATAGGCACTGCTTAGGGTAAATGCCCATAGTGTGCTGCCACCCATTTCTCCTATACCCTCATCCACACAATGGGATGTGACAAACAAACATGGTACTATAACCCTGCAGCTATCGGGTCGGGTTATCAGAAACACGGCCAGGCTGGGACTTGCATCTGCAATACGGACGCAAAAATACATATTCACGAGAAGCTGAAGTGGGGAATAATAATTTCATTTGAGATGTTATTATAATTGAGGAAGCCATAGTGAAGTTGTGTCATAATGGTGAAAGGTTGCACAATACAAGAAACCCAAACAACATCTGTATACAGGTCATTCCTGTGGTGTAAGAGGCCGGACGCTGCAAGCAGGCCTCACTACTACATTACCCAAGAAAGCAGAAACAAGAGCGGCATGCCATAGGGAGAAGATGGAGGGATGGATGCTGTGGTAACCTACATTCCCAGATATATATCATCTAGAAGATATACCTGTATATAAATCATTCTGCTTTCCACAGGAAGTAATCCAAGAGATCACGTGATTGTGCCAACCAATTGGCGCCTCATGCAATCTAATGTGTAGTGGGCCCCAAGGACCTACAGCAAGACGCTGGAGTAAAATTAGGTTGTATCCTCCTACACACACACATATATACATATACGTGTATATATACGTATGCATACATATACATACACATACATACATCCATGCACACATATATATATATATATATATATATATATATATATATATATATACATATACAAACATACGCACACACAGTATATGCACACAAACATACATCCACGCATATTCATACATACATATACACACATTCATACATTTACACACACATATATCTATACTTATAGAAACACATATATACATATACATACACGCATATATGCGAATGCATTCATATATATACATACACACACATACATACACACACACACATTCATACATTTGCACACACATATATATCTATACTTATACAAACACATATATACATATACATACACGCATGTATGTGAATGTATTCATATATATACATACACACACATACATACACACACATATATATATATACACAAACATACACATACTTACACGCAGTATATGCACGCATATTCATACATACATACATATATACATACATATACACGCACTCATATACACATACATACACACACCTATACATGCGGGCATTCTTATATGCTCTCTACCATATGGAAACGGATCCACGGACACAATATGAAAATTACAAATCCACTCTTTATTGCCTAAAAGTGAGGTGTTTCAGGGATTTTTGTCCTTCATGAACAAGCGTCTATTCTAAGCTACTTACTTCTATAAGCCTAGAAAGAGCAGGACAATATGTCACCCATTATACCAGATCTATTGTCATAAACTGTATATAAATCTACATGTACTTTATAGGACAGATGGGGAGTATGGTGCAGGTTCAGCCCTCCCTCTACTATCTGCAGCTGACCTCCGCATCGGAAACTCATCCAGTGCTGATCAATACCTGTTTAGATTCTGTGATCAATAGCTCTTGTGACATCTACAGTCATATTGTGCTTTCGTTGTGGTTCAGAGATGCAGTTAAACCCCCTTCATTGCAGTCTCAATCACTGACTGGATGCCATGGCCGCCTAGTCATGTTCTAATCATCTGCGGCAGCCGTGACAGATGTACCGTTACATCCAGCTATAGGCGGCCAGTACTAGTAGATTGCTGATTGACTGAATAAATCAAAGTTGTACATATGTATTGCACTGATCTATATTAGAAATCAATTGATTGCTTATACAAGATAATTTACGTTTAATAAAAGAAATCTTAACATTTAGGATCTTTCAGGATAAAATCTAAAGCTAAACATTTGGGATCTCTGCTTTTACATATTATTTGAGTGACTTACAGCTGATTCACTAGTCCACATCCAGAATCACCCAGACGTCCTTGTATATTTTTGGTTGTGTGTTTTTGTTGGTGTTACAATATTGGAGAAGGAAATCCTACCCTGCCAACCCACCAATACTTGGTCAACCACGCAGCGACTCCCCTGTGTTGACGCATAAGCCGACCCTCCTGCTCTTGTCTACTTTCTCTCCCCCCCTCGTCCATCTCTCGCTCTCGCTGTGGAGTAAGATGCGCTTTGAAGAAGTGAGGTTTCCTGTTCTGAGTCAACTCATCTCCAGTTCGAAGAAAAACGTACGTAGAGATCACGGAAGCCGCTGCGAGATGTAATCACATGGTGGAATTTTGTCTCTATGATTAGAACGCAGAGCCTAGGATTGGTTATGGGTGGGGTGAGGTATAATATGTGATATCCTATACGCTGACCACTCTCTGAGGCTCGTCTTCTGTCTTATTGTCAGCAGTGCTCCCAGATGTGGGGTGAGTGAATAAGCCGGGGGGATTTCTAGGCCATTCCACTAATGTGACCACGTAATATGTGCTGATATGTATCAGCTGTGGTTCCCCTTCATCGTACGACCCACAATGTACTCCGCTGTAATCCATGTGACTCTCTATTCGGAGACCCTCTAGAAATACTTCTATACGAATGTTGCTATAACATATGGGGGGACTTTTGGAAAGCAAAAACCCTCCAATTTAATTTTTTTAGGCTCCCCCCCCCCCCCCCCAGATTCTTGGTTATAGTACTTTTTGTTTTTCGGCTGTGGGCTTTTCTCGGCCCCTTCTTGGACAGCCCCATTCACCTTCACTGCTTTGTGGGTGCTGGTCATCTTCTGACTTACATTGTGGTTTCTGATTATAATACAAACCACTCTCATTAAAGGAGCCGTCATACAGCGGTCCTCACCTACAGAAGCTTCAATTCTGATCACAGGCTTATGGTATCTTACGTTTTTTTCACACCTCAAGAGTACCTCTCCCTGCTGAGTCTTTTCTCCAGTGTCCTTCTGGGTTTTGCTAGACACAGTCCCGGAGAACAGCAATGGTGACGTTTTCACTCTGGCTTGTTCCTTGCTGACTGCCCTGACCTGGTGCCTGTTACTCCTGACAATTGAAGTTCACCTGCCCTCACCTATACTGTTACCCATGATAACCAAACCCAGCCTTCCCTGATCTACAGCCTGCAACCCATGATGACCAAACTGCCTGCCTCAAGGTACTGCCTGTTAGGCCGCATTCACACGTTCCGTGTTATGCACAGAACACGGACGTGGAATACATGTAACGGACTTCTCCCCCCAACCAGGCAGCATCTGTGATAAGATGCTGGGAGCGGGGGAACTGTATTCATATGTGCCGCCTTGTAATGAATCAGCCATGCTCTGTCATTACAGCACGGTGCATATAAATACAGTTCCCCCGCTCCCAGCATCTTATCACAGATGCTAAAAGAAGAAACGATCCTCTCCAGCTCAAATAATATTGAATGCTTTATTGGACATACATATAACACCGACGCGTTTCAGACCCCACTGGGTCCTTAGTCATGGTTTTCTGAAATATATTTATTTGCTGTATGCATGACGTCCATATAGGGAACAGGTGAGATAATTTACTGTTTCAACATCTCATAGGGAGCATATAAATGGCGCCAGGCAGGGCCTCTGTCATTACTTTATATACTTCCGACCTTCTTTCCCCTTCCTGATGAACCAACCCAAAATCTATAGCTTATCCAGGATCTGGGCAGTGAGGTAAAGCAATAGTCAGTGATACATTTGCTGATCTAGAAGGGTTAGCTAATACACCTTCCGGTTAAAGGGATGCACTATGAGACATCCATATCCTGAATGTTGCAATCTTGATTCAATGTCTTGTGACAATATAGTGGGTTGGCCTGAAGAACCACAGATGACACGAGACACGCGTCCGCCTTCCAGGTGCATCTTCCAGGTCCGTCCTCTGATCTCCAGACCCGTATATTCTCCAACTCATCACAGCTTTTCTCCTTATCGTAAAGCCATAAAAGTTGCCGCGTCGTCCTCTTTGGTCTTACGACGGCCATGGCAGAATAGTTCTAATCTAGAAATGTTATTCTAAACATCTATATTTTCAGTAATTTTATGCCTGTCCCACCTCTTTTTGGGGCCACAGGCGACTGTGTATCCCAGGATCTCACCGCTGTAAGTAAGAATTCCTGACTATTTATTACCATAGCCAATTCCCCTCGCAATAGGCTCATTCAGTATGGAGGAGGGTGACAACTTCAAGCGTCAGAGCTCTACTGGTACTGCCCGTCATAGATCTAGCGAAGGCCTCAGGCTTCCTTGGGAACCAGTTGCCATTGTGCATCTTGAACCACCAGGCTATTGGAGACACACCTAAAATTGTTTACATGTAGCTATCGCTATTAATAGCAGCATCTAAACAGTTAAATGACTGGCATTGGATGGATCTCTGATGACAGTCATTACAAGTGTGTCAGCTGTAGATAGCAACTAGCACCTGAGTGGCTCCTGGCCCTCACCTGACCCAGGTCCGGCATCCCTGCAAATTAGTTGTTTCAAGAAGCCTATGCACTTGTCTGACTATCGCTCCCTCTTCAGTGTTTTCCAACGCTCATACCTATGACACTCACCATACTATTAGTAGCAGCAATGCAAGGTACTACAGCGTTGTCCAGGTGAACAGTGTGCAGTACTAATAACTGCTAATAGTATGGCAGGTACAAGAGCTGGAAAACACTGAAGAGGCTGCAGTACCCATACAAGTACCATTGCGTCTTCAAACAGCTGCTCATAGGGGTTTCAGTCTATTGCTTACAGCCTATCATGAGGCTAGGCTGTCAATATAGAGGTTAGATAATGAAAGGGGCACTCCGGGAAAATCTTTTTCTTACAAATCAACTGGTGTCAGAAAGTTATATAGATTTGTAATTTACTTCTATTTTAAAATCTCCAGTCTTCCAGTACTTATCAGCTGCTGTATGTCCCGCAGGAAATGGTGTATTCTCTCCAGTCTGACACAGTGCTCTCTGCTGCCACCTCTGTCCATAGAAAAACCTCTTCAGCTCTGGACAGTTCCTGACATGGACAGAGGTGGCAGCAGAGAGCACTGTGTCAGACTGGAAAGAATACACAACTTCCTGCAGGACATGCAGCAGCTAAATATGAGAAGACTGGAGATTTTTTAAATAGAAGTAAATTACAAATCTGTATAACTTTCTGAAATCAGTTGATTTGAAGGGAAAGGTTTTTCTTGCCCTCAGTTTGGGTTTGGGGATTTTGCAGCTCAGTTCTATTGAAGTGAATGGAGGTGAGTTGTAATACCACACACGACCTGAGGACAGGGGCAGTGCTGTTTTTGCAGGAAAGTAGCTGTGCTTTTTCTTATCCTGGCTAACCCCTCCAGTATCTCCTTGTGTATGTAGTGATATGGGCCTGGTGTATCCTGTATACAGTATTACTCTCTGTAACAGGCCGGTGTTTGCACTGATTTGAATAGATTGGATGTGCAGCCTCCAGAATCTTCCTATGATGTTTGTCACATACGCAGCACTTCTGCTTTTCCTTAATGGCGCTATTAATAGTGATGTTCACTGGAAGACGGAGCAGGAAGTAGACTTGGAAATCTAACCACTTTTATTGGTAAGTATAAAGCTGTTTGATGCTATTAGGATGTGATCTGTTAGTAACCTACAAAAGACAAATCATAGGTCGTTTTTATTTCATTTTTTTTTATATCCCCCTCAATGTTATAGGGACACGCTGACATTGACTTAAAGGGGTACTCCAGAGAATATTTTTTACTTAAATCAGTTGGCCTCAGATAGTTATATAGATTTGTAAATTACTTCTATAAAAAAAAAGTTGTCTTCCAGTACTTATCAGCTGCTGTATGTCCTGCAGGAAGTGGTGTATTCTCTCCAGTATGACACAGTGCTCTCAGCTGCCACCTCTGTCCATGTCAAGAACTGTCCAGAGCAGCAGCAAATCCCCATAGAAAACCTCTTTTGCTCTGGACAGTTCCTGACATGGACCGAGGTGGCAGCAGAGAGCCCTGTGTCAGACTGGAGAGAATACACCACTTCCTGCAGGACATACAGCAGATGATAAGACTTTAATTTTTTTTTACCAGAAGTAATTTACAAATCCGTCTAATTCAGCACTTACACGGAACGATTATCGTGCGAATTTGCACGATAACGATCGAATTTGAACGATAAACGTACATGTAAACGCAGCGAATGATCAAGCGACAAGCGAGAAATCATTCGTTTTGATCTTTGAACATGTTTTAATATCGCCGTTGGTCGTTCACAAAAAAATCGCAGATCGTTCCTGTGTAAACAGTCGTTCACCGATTTAACCTATGTGCGAGATCGGCTCAAGCGATCGCAAAATGATTTTTCCGTACGATATATCGTTCCGTCTAAACGCTGATCGTTATAAAAAAAAATCGTTACTTCGAAATCGTTAATCGTACGATCGGGCGAATTATCGCTCCGTGTAAACGCAGCATTACTTTCTGACAAAAGTTGATTTGAAAATATTTTTTTCCCTCTGGAGTACCACTTTAACTGTTTAGATGCTGCTATTAATAGCAATAGCTACATGTAAACAATTTTTAGGCGTGTCCCTAATAGTCTAGTGCTCCAATGTGCACAATGCCATCCTGGTATCATAAGAGAAACAGATCGCTGATCTCAGGGAGACCAGCCAAACGATAACACTGCCGGCTGCTAGTGAAAGCGCTCAATGCAGTGACATCCTAGGTGCATTGGCTGGGTCCTTCCTGGAGGGATATCTGGCTAGTCCTGTGTTTCGAGACTCTTCAATGAGGCTCCTCGTGCTCTTCTTTTGTAACCTGGTGTCATGGCAGCCTGAGGCTTCACTAGTCCTTACTGTGACAGATCTTTGGCAGGCTGTACCAATAGAACTCTAGTCAACCAATGATTGCTTCATTTACTTCTTGATGCTTGAAGATGCCGCCTCCCTAATATTGGATATGCCCAATGGGACATAGTGGAATAAATTTATTGGGATTATACTTAATAGTTTTATGGTTACAATAACTAGTAAGAAATAAATGACTGTGCTTCCATGTTCTTCCATGGTCATCCAAGGCCAAAGAGGACAACTGCATAATTTTTTGACACAATTTTTTTCCCTCTGGAGTGTCCCTTTAATACTCCTCAGTTAGTTAGTACTAAGTGAAAGATGACTCTGACCCTTGACCCCTGTCCTCTGTGTACGGGCCTACCTGCTCACCAGTTCCTCTACTGAGAGAAACCGATGGTTTTTCAGTTTTTATGGCCATTCTTTAGGGCTTATCCTCCGGCTAGTTCTGTAGCTGCCTTGTTGTTTGTCAGGCACAGCACCGTACATTTTGTAGTGGTTGTGCCTAGTAATGAATGGTACTACAGAATATATAGCACTGTGCCTGAACCCCCCTTAAAGGGGTATTCCCCCCAAAATTATTTTTGCATTAATACCCTGCCCACCCGTAGCTTTCCATCTTTCCAATATAAAGTTAGTACGGATTCTGCACAGTTTTGCTGTTATCCAGCTGCACTCACCCCCACGGATTGCAGAGAATCATCAGACCTCAGTCCACACCGACACGCTCCCTGCTCCCTGCTCCTGGCCCTCACCCTCGGAGTCAGCATCACATGTCCTCAGTCCCAGCACAGTGAAGTGACTGAGAACACTCACCAGAGCGCACCATCCAGCAATCACCCGCAGCACACAGCCCCCCCCCCCACCCCGTGGCATCCCTCACTCACCCGCGGCACCCCTCCCCCCCGCGGCAAGCTCTGCCCTGCCCCCCGCAATCGCCCACGACTAGCTCCGCCCCCCGCAATAGCCTGCGACTAGCTCCATCACCCGCGGCAAGCTCCCCCCCCCCCCCCGCGACAAGCTCCGCCCCTCGCAATCACCCGCATCACCGCCAACTCAGCTCTGCTACATCGGCATCCCCAACTCAGCTCTGCTACACCGACGTCCCCGCCAACTCAGCTCTGCTACACCGGCATCCCCAACTCGGCTCTGCTACACCGGCGTCCCCGCCAACTCAGCTCTGCTACACCGGCATCCCCAACTCGGCTCTGCTACACCGGCGTCCCCGCCAACTCAGCTCTGCTACACTGGCGTCCCCGCCAACTCAGCTCTGCTACAACGGCGTCCCCGCCAACTCAGCTCTGCTACACCGGCGTCCCCGCCAACTCAGCTCTGCTACACCGGCGTCCCCGCCAACTCAGCTCTCCTACACCGGCGTCCCCGCCAACTCAGCTCTCCTACACCGGCGTCCCCGCCAACTCAGCTCTGCTACACCGACACAGCCATCTCAGCTCTGCTACACTCTCATCATCTCCTTCATTGTCTCAGCTCTGCTACTTCACCATCATCAGGCAGAAGCATTGCATGATGGGAAATGATGTAGTTTCCTATCTTGGATATAGACCATGTTTTAGAAAAAGTTGTAACTCAGGAACGGCAGCAGCTAGAAAGATGGGAGACATCTCAAAATACTCAGGGGGACTTGGTGAGTAAGGCCAGCTAGGTTTGGGAGCATTACATTTTTTTAGCTCTTGGGGGGAATACCCCTTTAATCTGTTGAAATTCTAACTACCTTTAGCCACCACTAGGGGAAGCTGACTGCATACTGCTTATACAGGGAGCTCTATAGTAAAAGAGTACGCAGTAAGGTTCCCCTAGTGGTGACTAATGGTAGCATGTATTTTATAAGGAGCTTTGTATGAGAAATACGGAGCTCTGACTGATAGTGTATGTAGATATATATGTACATATACACTAATTAACGTTAAAAACTTTTGTGCCTCCTGTAATGTTTTTGTGTTTTTCTCCCAGTCACTTTCTCACTTTTTCCCTCCACTTTATAGCCGACACGTTACACAGTCCTATCTGTACCTGCCGTCATAGTGACGCAATGTTGTGGCTACATAACCGCAACAGGATGAAATGCTGCAAATATCCTATCCTCATCCCATGAGGAGGTGACATAAAGCTATAAAGTTGCTTAGGCGCTGAATATATACTACATCATTTAATAACATGAGTATTACTACAGCTATCCTGTTGTGCAATCTTGCGTGATGGTCTATTTAAATCTTAAAGTAACCCTTTCTCAGTTGCCACTTGCAGTACCGCATTTCACCACTACAGTTCTAATATAAAAAGTGGTATAGAACACCATGCAACAGCGCCCCCAGTCAAAACTGCTTATTAATACACAAACTGAAATACATCAGTATGTAGTACGGATGACAGGCCGTTTGCTTCATTCACAATCAAACAACAACACAATTGCTGCTATTTTAGGGCTAAATGCTAAGTTTCTGCTAAGAACCCCAGGACCCTAAATGGTGAGGATAAAAAATTATTTTAGTCTCCTCCTTGTTAAAAATATCTGTTTCCTTCTTTAGCAGAGACAATATGCAAATTAGTTCCTTGCATAACAATTATTGCATAATTGTATACATAATTTTAACTTTTTTTTCCCATTGTAATTGAGCCTAACGTGTGATACTGCCTGCCCAAGCAAATGAATGAAGGACTGAACGGTAATACAGATAGCAGAGCCAGTGTATCTAAGCCAATTTTGTGTGATACTGCCTACCAAAGCCATTGCAGTAAGGCCTGTACTGTAATATAGACTGCAGAGCCAGCGTATCTAAGCCTATCGTGTGATGCAGCCTGCCATCCCACTACAGTAAGGCCTATACTGAATAACTGACTGCCAGAGTGTCTAAGCCTTACGTTTTATATTGTCAGAGTTGTTGCATGTAAATCCGTATTGAAGTGAATACAAATTTTTTTTTATAGCTTTGGCTGTCAAGGCATGATGGGAGTTGTAGTTTTGCAACAGCTGGAGGGCCTGAGATTGACACCTGTGATTTACAACCAATCATGTATTAAAGAGGTATTCCAGGAATAATTTGCAGGAGGGTCCGACCTCTGTGCCCCCCACTGATCTCCATATCGGGCCCCGGCTTCTGTATTATAAATAGAGCCGCAGGTACGTTTTGTGACCCGCGGCCCTATTCATTCCTATGGAGCGATGGAAAGAGCCGGGTACGCTGGAAGAGCGCTGTACTTGGTTCCGTAGGAATAAATAGAGCTGGGTGTAACGCACCGTACCCGCGGCTCTATTCATTATACAAAAGCTGGCGGGGTCTGATACGGAGATCGGCGGGGGTTGTATGTGGTATTTCCATTTACTTCTGTGTAACTAAGCTGCAAAACCAATACCCAAACTAAGGACAAGAGTCTAAAAGAAAGCGGCCATGTTTTTGTAAGTCTAGATCAGGGGTGTTAAACTCAAATACACAGTGGGCCAAAATTAAGAAATTAGACAAAGTCGCAGAGCAAACTTGATAATTATTGAAGTGCGAATGCGGCGGTCCTGGCACTGTCCAAGCAGCATGCGGTGTTCCTGGTACTGTCATGGTGTGTGTCTACCAGACCTGTGCACTCCCCAATAGTCTCATATACTAGCTAGCCCTCCCCATAGTGTCTTATATAGTAGTCAGCCTCCCCCATAGTCTCATATAGTAGCCAGCCCTCCCCATAGTGTCTTATATAGTAGTCAGCCTTCCCCATAGTCTCTTATATAGTAGCCAGCCCTCCCCATAGTCTCATATAGTAGGCAGCCTCCCCCATAGTCTCATATAGTAGTCAGCCCTCCCCATAGTCTCATATAGTAGCCACCCCTCCCCCATAGTGTCTTATATAGTAGCCACCCCTTCCCTATAGTCTTATATAGCAGTCAGTCCTTCCCAATAGTCTCATATAGTAGCCAGCCTCCCCCCTAGTCTCATATAGTAGTCACCCCTCCCCATAGTCTCATATAGTAGCCAGCCCTCTCCCATAGTGTCTTATATTGTAGCCAGCCCTCCCCTATAGTCTTATATAGCAGTCAGTCCTCCCCAATAGTCTCACATAGTAGCCAGCCCTCCCCCATAGTCTTATATAGCAGTCAGTCCTCCCCAATAGTCTCATATAGTAGCCATCCCTCCCCCATAGTCTTATATAGTAACCAGACCTCCCCAGTAGTCTCATATAGTAGCCAGCCCTCCCCATAGTGTCTTATATAGTTGACAGCCCTCCTCTGTAGTCTTATATAGTAGCCAGCCCTCCCCAGTAGTCTCATATAGTAGCCAGCCCTCCTTAATAATCTCATATAGTAACCAGCCCTCCCCATAGTCTCTTATATAGTAGCCAGCCCTCCCCCATAGTCCTCATATAGTAGCCACCCCTCCCGAATAATCTCATATAGTAGCCATCCCTCCCCCATAGTCTCCTATATAGTAGCCAGCTCTCCCCCAATAGACTCTTATATAGTAGCCATCCCTCCCCCACAGTGTCTCATATAGTAGCCACCCCTCCCCCATAGTCTCTTATATAGTAGCCACCCCTCCCCCATAGTCTCTTATATAGTAGCCAGCCCTTCCCCATAGTCTCTTATATAGTAGCCACCCCTCCCCCATAGTCTCTTATATAGTAGCCCCCCCTCCCCCATAGTCTCTTATATAGTAGCCAGCCCTCCCCATAGTCTCTTATATAGTAGCCAGCCCTCCCCCAATAGACTCTTATATAGTAGCCAGTCCTCCCCATAGTCTCTTATATAGTAGCCAGCCCTCCCCCAATAGTCTCTTATATAGTAGCCAGCCTCCCCCAATAGTCTCTTATATAGTAGCCAGCCCTCCCCCAATAGTCTCTTATATAGTAGCCAGTCCTCCCCATAGTCTCTTATATAGTAGCCAGCCCTCCCCCAATAGACTCTTATATAGTAGCCAGCCCCTAGAACAGAGTTGTTTAAAGAAACCTGTCACCTGTGGATGGCCCCCCGAACCCACCCTTCCCCTGGATACAGCCCCCCATACTTACCCCATCCTGCCCGTCCCACTCCTGATGCCGGTCCAGCTGCAGAGATATGGCCGCCAACTCATCTTCTCATGCAAGTATGGGGGGTTGTATCCAGGGGTAGGGTAGGTTCGAGGGGTCATCCAGGGGTGACAGGTTTTCCCATTAGCTTGGACTCACCTTTTCTGCGGCCCAGAGGCCACAGGAGGCGCCCAGCGCAGGACATGTGTGATGATGTCACTGCAGGCGTCGGGACACCTCTCACATACTCCTAGGCCGCAGGCTAAAAACTGTCTGTGGCCTACAAGAATATAATATGGCCGGTCTGAGCGGCAGTCCAGACCACCCATATTATAATCTAATGTGATGGTGGGCCAAATGTAATTCTAACTCTGAATTGCCTGGCGGGCCAAAAATTATAGCACTGCGGGCCAGAGTTTGACATGACTGGTCTAGGTAATTCCTTTAAGTGTTGATAGGTCATCTTGGAGAAAGGCATTAGGGTCTGTAACAGATGAGTGCACCTTGCAGACACCTGTACGGTAATAGAATGGAGGTCATGTGATGCTGACTGACAGGCCATGCCTGGCTCCCTGTACCACAGAACATGGTGGTCTGGGGGTCTGAGGAGCTCGCTGGATCTCTGACCTGCTCCTTCCTGACAACAAGGTGGAAGGGAAACTTTGTAAACAGCAGCTTTGCAAAACCCTGACTTCCTCCTGTTCTTCTCACTTCCTGGTCTGTGGTGAATTCTGCTTTTCAGTGCTGCAACAGCATCTATTAACCCCTCTAAACCCGAACAGAACAACATTTCCGGAGTAGCTGTCCAACCTATATCGGCTGCGCGAGTGATCTTCACATCTGTGGTGTTAAAAGAAAGTAGCAAATATGGACGCACTCATCAGTCACAGATTTGTTGAATTATTGTTTTCTTTTGTAAACTTTATATGTGACTGACATATAAACATAGTGAGTAAGCTCCAACCAGACACTGATCAAGCAAGGGGTGCTCCTAGATGTGAGGCCTGAGTGCAGCCCTGTAGTATAACACAGGATGTAACTGAGGATCAGAACCATTCACATATTTAGCCTCTTACACGGTGCTTAGTAGCGGGCATAAACTTTAAATAACATACATGCATGTATTATACTGCAGCCCTGGGACTTCAAGTACAGTATATAGAGTCCTGGGGTGAAGACCTAAAGATGTGGTTGGGATCTGCAAAAGGTAACATCTGGTGTGTGGTCTCCTCCTCACTGTAGGGATGGTATGGGGCAGGTGATGGGACCGGTCTCCTGACTGTAGGGATGGTATGGGGCAGATGATGGGCAGTGCCCGGTCTCCTCCTCACTGTAGGGATGGTATGGGGCAGGTAATGGGCAGTGCCCCGTCTCCTCCTCACTGTAGGGATGGTATGGGGCAGGTAATGGGCAGTGCCCGGTCTCCTCCTAACTGTAGGGATGGTATGGGGCAGGTGATGGGACCGGTCTCCTCCTCACTTTAGGGATGGTATGGGGCAGGTGATGGGCAGTGCCCGGTCTCCTCCTCACTGTAGGGATGGTATGGGGCAGGTGATGGGCAGTGCCCGGTCTCCTCCTCACTGTAGGGATGGTATGGGGCAGGTGATGGGACCGGTCTCCTCCTGACTGTAGGGATGGTATGGGGCAGGTAATGGGCAGTGCCCGGTCTCCTCCTCACTGTAGGGATGGTATGGGGCAGGTGATAGGCAGTGCCCGGTCTCCTCCTCACTGTAGGGATGGTATGGGGCAGGTAATGGGCAGTGCCCCGTCTCCTCCTCACTGTAGGGATGGTATGGGGCAGGTAATGGGCAGTGCCCGGTCTCCTCCTAACTGTAGTGATGGTATGGGGTAGGTGATGGGCAGTGCCCGGTCTCCTCCTCACTGTAGGGATGGTATGGGGCAGGTGATGGGCAGTGCCCGGTCTCCTCCTCACTGTAGGGATGGTATGGGGCAGGTGATGGGATCGGTCTCCTCCTGACTGTAGGGATGGTATGGGGCAGGTGATGGGCAGTGCCCGGTCTCCTCCTCACTGTAGGGATGGTATGGGGCAGGTGATGGGCAGTGCCCGGTCTCCTCCTCAATGTAGGGATGGTATGGGGCAGGTGATGGGCAGTGCCCGGTCTCCTCCTCACTGTAGGGATGGTATGGGGCAGGTGATGGGCAGGGCCCGGTCTCCTCCTCACTGTAGGGATGGTATGGGGCAGGTGATGGGCAGTGTCCGGTCTCCTCCTCACTGTAGGGATGGTATGGGGCCGGTGATGGGCAGTGCCTGGTCTCCTCCTCACTGTAGGGATGGTATGGGGCAGGTGATGGGCAGTGCCCGGTCTCCTTCTCACTGTAGGGATGGTATGGGGCCGGTGATGGGCAGTGCCTGGTCTCCTCCTCACTGTAGGGATGGTATGGGGCAGGTGATGGGCAGTGCCTGGTCTCCTCCTCACTGTAGGGATGGTATGGGGCCGGTGATGGGCAGTGCCTGGTCTCCTCCTCACTGTAGGGATGGTATGGGGCAGGTGATGGGCAGTGCCTGGTCTCCTCCTCACTGTAGGGATGGTATGGGGCCGGTGATGGGCAGTGCCTGGTTTCCTCCACATATGACACTTATAATTGAGGCCAAAAAGTTCAATCTTGGTTTAATCCGATAAGAGAATCCTGTTTCTCACAGTCTGAGACGCCTTTTTGATGAATTTATTTTTTTTGCACCGTCGGCGGCTTTCATGTGTCTGTTACTAAGGAGCGTCCGCTGTGCCATAAAGCCCAGATTGGTGCATGCTATATGATGGTGACCCTCAGCACCATCCCATTCCATCTGCACACAGGATCTTCGGCGATCAGCCAGAGTCACCATTGGCTTCTTGTTCACACTTCTCCTTCAGTTACTTAGTTTGGCGAGGCTTCCAGCTCCAGGAAGAGTCCTGGTTGGTCTATACTTTTTTCATGTGAGATTTATGGAGGCCGCTATGCTCTGGAGAAGTTCCAGGGCTCCAGAAATGTTTTTGACTCCTTCTCCATATCTGTACCCCCACACAGTCCTGTCTGAGCTCTACAGGCACTTCTTCCCTCCTCATGGTTTAAGTTTACCACAGATATAAGACTATTTGTAAAATGCTCAATAGCGGAGTCCCCCAGAGCTACTGATACAGTGTTGCAGAATACATTGTAGGTTTATATAAGGTTGATAAAAAAAAACAAAAACGGGAAATTATAAACCAGATATTTGCCCATGTCAAAGTGCCTTAAAGCACATAAAGTACATTTAAAGGGGTACTTCACCCAATAAAGTGCCAGATATTTGTAATTTACTTCTATTAAAAAATCTCCAGTCTTCCAGTACGTATCAGCTGCTGTTTGTCCTGCAGGAAGTGGTTCCAGTCTGACACAGTGCTTTCTGCTGCCACCTATGTCCATGTCAGGAACTGTCCAGAGCAGTAGGAAATCACCATAGAAAACCTCTCCTGCTTTCCAGACTGGAAAGAATACACCACCTCATGCAGGACATACAGCAGCTGATAAGGACTGGAAGACTTGAGGTTTTTCAATAGAAGTAAATTCCAAATCAGTGGCAGTTGATTAAATTTATTTTTTTTTGTAGAGAGACCGTTTAAGGGTTATCATTTGCTCCCTGCACTGTGGATGTTTGCTTGAGGTTATGTATTAATACTTGCGACTAGTACAACAATCAGACCAAACTTCAATGCTTCATCGAGAAGCTCTGGACTGTCCTGGAAATTGGTTTTATAGCTTAGTGTTCTCCTTTAGCGTTATTTTATTTGTGGCGTAAATATCTCCATCTCTTCCCCCGTGATCACATGAACGATATTGCACTCGCCATACATACAGGCATCGGTCTCGGGGATCACGCAGCTCCCAGCCCTGTCACCAGTAATTTTAGCCACCACATTTACTTCACAGCCGCCGACTTGTCATGTGAGGTCGGCCATTCTGCAACGTTCAGGCTTTTATAACATCCACATTCTGCAGGGCTTTAGGCTGCGGGTCACACTGACCTTCTTTAACCTCGTTTCTTGTTTATTTTCTAATTTCCTTTATTTTTTGACTTTTCTTACATATTATAAGCCGAGAAATGCGACACCAGTGCAGTCACACTAAACGGGTGCAGGTTACGGTGATACAGACAATGCTATAAAATATACTTCTATATAGATGGCTGCTGACTTCTCCGCTGTATGACCTCCATCCATTATATCATATTTTCCAATATCTTCTCTATTACATAGTACTGCAACAGGCAGCACCACCATCATGACTGGATATTTACAGGGGTCCCACCATTAAAGAGAGCAGCCGCCACAGGGAAGGGGAAGCATCCTTATTATGTTTTGTATTAAACCTTAAAGGGGTATTCAACTCAAACATATCTTGAATATTTTGCTGCCCATAGGGAGACTAATAATTCCTTCCATACTTGTTATTATCTACTTAGTCTCCTTCCCCCAGTTCTAAGCTGCTGCTTTCTGCTGAAGACACACAAATCTGTGTGTGAGCTTTTCTCTCTGTCTCCCCCTCCCTTTTGAGATGCCTGATGTAAACAAGTCCCTGGCAGGCTGTATCTGCAACATTGTAGCCTCTATGTTATGCTGGAAAGATTAATCTGAGGCCAAGTTGCTAACAAACTCACTGTGATTAACTCTCCCAACATTACAAAAAGCTGCAATGTTGCAGATAAAGCCTGCCAGGGACTTGTTTACATCAGGCATCTCAGAAGGGTCAGGGAGACAGAGGGAAAAGCTCACACACAGATTTTTGTGTCTTCAACAGAAACCAGCAGCTGAGAACTGGGGGAAGGAGACTGAATAGATAATAACAAGTATGGAAGGAATTGTTAGTCTCACCATGGGCAGTAATGTATGAAAGTTATGTTTGACTTGAATACCCCTTTAAGGTTCAATACAAACCGTAATAAGGATGCTTCCCCTTCCCTGTGGCGGCTGCTCTCTTTAATGGTGGGAGCCCTGTAAATATCTAGTGATGATGGTGGTGCTGTTTGGTTATGTTTTAGTGGAATACCCCTTTAATATTGCTGTGCTAGTGTAATCATGGCGGATTTCATCTGATGGTGTATGCACGAAGAGATAAGGAAGCGTTACTTCTGAAGAAGAACGTCTCTGTCCATGCTGCACCTTGTAGAGCTTATTCTACAACACGTGGCAGGCGTGCAGCTCTGAACTGTATAGCCCGTATATAGTATAGTACAGTATATGGCTGTACTGTAGGCGTATACACAAGGATATAACCATCCAGTCAGCTTAGGAGTATGTTACTCTGCTAAGGTAGTAACCACACTTCTTTCTCTACACCTGTTAGTGAACTATTTGCCCACGTGTTACCGATATCTACAGTAGTAATATCCACATTTTAAGAAACATGTAAGAAAGTGATATAGAGATAGATAGTGACAACCTAGTAGTAGACGCCAGGGGGCATAGGCACCACAGAGGCAGCCGATTATAGTTTCACCCTATTATCATTGGTGGTATTATTCAGAGCTGGGATGTGGCCTAAAGAGTTTTTGAAGGAGAAGTCTGGTGGGGAACTAAAAAAAATCATTATTGGCAGAGGGAAATAAAAACACAATGGGGGGATTTATGATCTTGGTCTTATATAGGGCCCTGCCCCCTTTTCCCCGGCAGGATTCACCGACCCTGGGCCCGGCGTACTAAATCTACACCTGCTTCCACCAAGTGTAGATTTGGATCATGATTTAAGGGAGAAGGGGCGAATTTGCACGTTCTCCATGGCATACGCTTCGGGCGGACGCTTCTTAAATGTCCCCCAATATGCTTATTGTTCCCAGAGCCTGCGCTGCGCCCCATCACTGTCATTTTCCCCACATCACGACCCGGGTTCCATGTCACCAAAGGGTGGGATTTAGCCCGCTCAGGCAATAAGTGACTGCAGTGGTGTCCCGTTCCAGTCACTGACTGGCGGAGTGGGACACCAGTCAACTGAATTGTGACATAGCCAGTGGGAAGCTCAGAAGACAGCCGGCTTGGGTCCACGAGCAGGACAGGGTTGGACTTCTCCTTTAAGTGTACTTATGCATTGAATTTGGGAAGACAATGTGGGGACCCCCGGATGACGTTGTAGCGGTGGGATGGCCGGTCACTTGCTAGATGGAAGTGTGATGCCACTTCTTGTGGTGGATGGCCGAGATACAGACGGACCTTAAAGGGTTTTGTCACATGACGCTAGTACCTGGTGGGCACACAGGTGTGATGGCACGCCTGCTTTTATAGTGTAAGGCCGGTTGTACCCTTCTCCCCTGTGGTCGTCGTCCTGTCGGGTTGCTGTAGGGTCCCTTGGCATTGTGTGGTCAGAGCGGTGTAGTAACCCTCTCGAATAGTGGTAGGACCCGCCACCCACAGAAAGGGGAAATGTCCCAAGGTTGCGGTGTAAATTCTGTGCAGGTGGTAGTGCAT
The DNA here is from genome assembly GCF_027789765.1 of Dendropsophus ebraccatus. Classification (NCBI taxonomy): domain Eukaryota; kingdom Metazoa; phylum Chordata; class Amphibia; order Anura; family Hylidae; genus Dendropsophus; species Dendropsophus ebraccatus. Next base: position 67,309,884 of record NC_091467.1, on the reverse strand, counting down.
AATCACAGACTCAGTTGCTAACGTTGACTGGGTTTACTACTTGTAAATGTGCAGCAGGTAATACAACAAATCTTGAGGTACACTTGATACAGTTCCAATAAATACTTGAACATAGAACCACCAGATCTGCTTGATAAGTGCTAAATAGGATGTAGTAGAGTAAGGCTGTACTGAGGTAGTAGAGAGGAGGGTGCCGTGAGAGTCTCAATCCAAGTAGTAATGTTCTCTGCCGGGAGGTTGGAGTGCATAGAAGAATACTTTTAGAAGAAGACAACCTGTGCCTGTGTATTGACCTTTCCTATAGTCTTCACACCACCTAATGCCCACTAGCTTTGGCTTAACCGTACTAATGGGTGACACAGGCCCCAGACCTTGTTACCTGGGATGAGCAAAAAGCTGAGGGTTTTCTGCTGACACTCGCATTGTGAGATTGCGTTCATAGACTTTCCAGTAACTTTGCTCCACCTAGATCAGTTCCTAGCTCTTTGGCTCTTTTGTGGATACTGTCCTGCACTGTGGTTACTCCTAGTCGTCGGCGTGGGTTGAGGTGATCTGTTGGCTAGTCCTCTCCTGAAAGGTTTAGCACTGCATCACACAGCGTGTGGGTGCTTCAAGAAAGAAGTTTGTAAGAGGTGTCTGTCTTGCGTCCTACCCATGCGGGGTACTGACTAAGACTGCAGTTGTCTGTAGAGGGGACCTGGCAGAGGGCCAGGGCCCAGGTAGTACCTACGTTGAGAGCTATCTGAGCTGTCTCCCTTCTCCACCGAAGCTCAACTAAGACTCCTCCTTCACCCAAGGGACTAACTTCCTAACCAGCGTGTAAGGTGCGCTGTGGTTGGGTGGAAACAGTGCAACAGAAGAGTAGAAAGGAAAGAGGTGAAAAGACAGAAGAAAGGAAAGATCCTACTGGTTCACAGAATCTGGTACACACAAATACAATAACCCTTTGAGACACTTCAGATATGCAGCTTCCATACTTCAGTTATAAAATACAGCGACATCTAGTGGTCATCTCTTAGTAATACCTTAGCTGCAACAAGACCACAAAAAGTACAGACTTTTACGAAGGGTGTGGATAATAGTAACACCCCTAGTGGGACACCACAACAACACTGGGCATCTGTAAAGGTTTATGAAGTATATATACTGAATGCTTCCCCCCCTTTCTTTATTAGAGCCCATTGCCCTTTCAGCTTTCCTATATAAAGGTTAGTCCCCTGACCCTGAGTTCAGCATGAGATCCAGTGATCGGTTGCAGTGGGAACCACAATAGACGGTGATGGGAGCATGGCCTTGTTATCAGGCCTACACTAGCCAGGGTCAGGATTTCAATGCCAGTCTTGGTAAAATGGTTTGATTAAGGAAGAACGTCCAACGAAAGGGGATCCCATGGATGGAAACTACTCATTGCTGAAAGGTAACAGAGGAATGGTTCTGAGGAACAGTCAGGAAACAGCAGCCGAATACAACGCTGGTGTCTGACTAAAGTGTCCAAACTTACGACTTACTGTCTCTACCCCATGGATGGGCGACAACAGCAGAGGACCAGCTGCAGAACCTAATGTGTCTAAGGGAAACAGGTTAGAATCTGGGGCATCACCTCTAGGTTGTGGGGACCAAATTCATCCCTTCATGGCAGCTGTTTCCCATATGGCAGAAGGACAATGCATTATCCGTAAGGGTCATACGGTCATGGATTGCTTCATACAAGCCTGCTAAAGGCAGCTAAAGCTTTGGCTGTCCAGGCATGATGAGAGTTGTAGTTTTGCAACACCCGGGGGGCCTGAAGTTGACCCCCGCCCTGACCTAGTGGGTTCTGTGGAGAAGGAGGTCCAACTTGATGAGCGGCTGCAAGTGACCATTCAGTGTATAGATGCAGAGTGCCCTCTCCAGATGTATGGACGATATCTGGCATCAGCTGGCCACATGCAAACAAGAAGTGGGAAATGTCCAGAAACCCACTGAAGGGCATGAGATGATATTTGTATGGAGATGCGTGACGATAAATTGAAGAAATACTCGGTCTTGGGGAAAACCCCTTGAATGTTTTTGTGAGTGTGGAGGGGAAGGACGGGGACGGTTGTATCTTCTATTTCTGTGGTGTCTTTGGTAACTGGCGGTGGGGGCCGTAATGATTACTTTATATACGAGTGACATCGGTAATGACTCATAAAAATGTCCTGCTTAAAGGTCATCTCCGTCTTATGATGAGAGGTGCACGATAGCAGAGCCATGAAACACACAGCGCATTCATCTGTGACCAGACACAGTGAAAACAATCATTTACTGACATGGCGGCAAAGTGGAGTAAGACCTCTGCAAATTCTCCTGAAAATAGAGGGGGATTCCACTCAAACTTAACTTTTGATATGTTGCTGCCCATGGTGAGACTAACAATTCCTTCTATACTTGTTATTATCTATTCAGTCTCCTTCCCCCAGTTCTGAGCTGCTGCTTTCTGCTGAAGACACAAAAATCTGTGTGTGAGCTTTTCTCTCTGTCTCCCCCTCCTTCCCCCTCCCTTCTGAGACAGCCGATGTAAACAAGTCCCTGGTAGGCTGTATGTGCAACATTGTAGCTTCTTTGTAATGCTAGGTTAATCTGGATTAAGTTGCTAATGAGCTCACTGTGATTAACCCTCCCAGCATTACAAAGAAGCAGTCACTGATTGGCTGAGCGGGCTAAATCCCACCCATCTGGCCCGGGTTGTGGCGTACCCTGAACTCGGGAGAAGATGACAGCCAGCGGGGTCCGGGAGCTCCGTGGCTTGGTCCATTGAAGTCTATGGACTTGTCTGGAACACGCTGCAGTATTCGCTGGGAACCTTTTCTGATTGCTGACGTAGCCTGAAAACATGATGTGAACACATCCTAAAGTGTAACCCAGATTCTCATCCTGTTTACCTTAGATTAAGCACCAAGATGTGTACATCATGTGTAGCCACTGTGCTGGTAAAACGTGCTGAACCCTATTGTTGTTTTCTATGGAGACATTGTTGTAGCAACAGGCGGCTAAGTAGTGATGATGGCCGTGGTTTAGGAAAGGCTGCTCATAATCCAGATGCAAATGAAGCCGGACGCCCCTTTACACTTTACAGACTAGTCTCCATATTCACATTAGGTCTCACAATGTTGTCTACTACTCCTACTATTCCTACTACTACTACTCCTACTATTCCTACTACTACTACTCCTACTTCTCCTACTGATACTTTTACTTCTACTACTACTTCTTCTTCTTCTCCTCCTCCTCTTACTACTACTTCTACTACTATTACTACTACTGCTACTACAACTACTTCTCCTCCACCTCCTCCTACCCCTACTACTACTACTACCACTGCTACTACAACTACTTCAACAACTACTGCTTCTACTACTATTATTACTACTACTACTACTACTACTACTACTACAACTACTATTTGAGCAGCTGCTTAGGTGGTAGAACTAGGGGCAGCCCGTAGCAAAGGTTGCATGTCCCTCAAGGGTTCACTTTAGAATATAATCATTCAGTAGGAAACTGAATCTGACCTCATAATGGTCAACTGTGACATCACTATTCAATCTCACCCTGTACCTGTACACTACCTCTCTGGCATCATAGTCTACCCTAGTCTTGCTAGACTGGCTGACCTCATTGCACTTTGTGACACCATTATCCAAATATTGTACCCTTAAAGATTTACTTTGTGGCCTCATTGCTATGACATCACCATCCAGTCACAAGCAAACAGAGTACAAAGACTATGACCTCAATGCATTCATAGTATTTATGTCACAATCTATACACATAAACCCCTCAATAGACTTTGCCCAGCTCTTCATAGAATCTGATCACAGACTGACCTGCCACTTATCTCACTGCAATCACTCACTGTGACATCACCATCCGATCAGACTGACCTGATCAATGACTGTGATGTCACCATGCAATGACAGAGATACTAGATACTTGGTTTGACTTCACTGTGACCTCACCATCCACTCACCTAACTACACCATATATGACCTCACTGTGTGACCTCACTGCCATCACTATGATATCACTAATCATTTACATAGACTTGGGCCTTGCTGCTGTTGTTGACATCACCGTCAGGTTATGACTAACCTGCTGTCTAGACTTTCCCTGGTCATATCATCAGACTCATAATTGAGTTGGAAATTGACTGAAGGGGCCACTTAAAGGGGTTCTCCAGCTAAAATATTTTTCTTTAAAATCAACTGGTTTCAGAAAGTTAAACAGATTTGTAATTTACTTTTATTTAAAAATCTTGAGTAATCAGCTGCTGTATGTCCTGCAGGAAGTGGTGTATTATCTCCAGTCTGACACAGTGCTCTCTGCTGCCATCGCTGTCCATGTCAGGAACTGTCCAGAGCAGTAGCAAATCCCCATAGAAAACTTCTCCTGCTCTGGACAGTTCCTGACATAGACAGAGGTGGCAGCAGAGAGCACTGTGTCAGACTGGAGAGAATACACCACTTCCTGCAGGACATACAGCAGCTGATAAGTACTGGAAGTGCTTGGACTTTAGATTTTTAAATAGAAGTAAATTACACATCTATATACAGTATAATGTTCTGAAACCAGTTGATTTGAAAAAAATTAAAATATTTTTTTCCTGATAACCCCTTTAATCTGGCGGTTTGATGGTCTCTGTACAGGAGCCATCCCTTTGCTGGGTCCTTCCCTGTAGAGATATCTGGCTAGTCTCATGTTTTGAGACTCCCCGGACCTTGCTGCATATTGTAATTCCCAGGGGACAAGCACGTTAGATGTCACTGCATTGAGCACTTTAACCAGCAGCCGGCAGTGATATCTTTGGCTGGTCTCCCTGAGATCAGTGATCAGTTTCCCATATGGCTCTACTAGGCATGGCTCCAACCTACTCACGATCCTGCTCCACACTGATGAGGGGCAACACCCCGAAACAGCTTTATGTGGATGGATACCTGGCCTTGTTATTTTCCTGGTCCTATCATCAGACTTGTAATTGATTGAAGGACCACGTAATATGGTGGTTTGGTGGTCTCTGTACAGGAGCCACCCCTTACCAGGTCCTTCCCTGGAGGGATATCTGGCTACTCCCGTGTTCTGAAGCTCCGTTGACCTTCTTGCATACTGCTGCCTAGACATTCTGTGTATGACCTCACTGCAATCCCTGTGACATCACCATCCAAAGATTGACCTGCCACCTACAGTTTATGACCTCACTGTCACATCGCTATGCAATCACAGACTGATCTGATACATAGAAGGTGTGACCTCACTCCAGTCACTCTGTGACATCATCATCCAGTCATAGTCCGGCAGCGGTGACATAGACTGTAGTGGAAATACCCGATTGTACATGTCTTCAGGCTGCTGTCTATAGTCATGTCATGGAGACCTTCTGTCGTTTCCATGAGAGATCCGCTCTTATGTTGGACAATTCAGGGATTTCCCTGACAGTAACCAGAGCGGTGTTCTCGTTCAGCAGAAGAGAAGTGCACTATAATCACATCCTTTATTTGGGGCACAGATCTCTCAACAACAACCATTGAGGTTCCTATTAAATGACGCTCATGCCCAAATATAATCCGCAGCTGTTTATATGGCTGTCAGCACATTAACCGCAAACACAGAGCGCACCACCCGCCCCGTATGCCATAGGGCTGTACCCAGGACACCTAAAAATTTCCAGTCTTACAGTACTTATCAGCTGCTGTATGCCGTGCAGGAAGTGGTATATTCTTTCCAGCGTGACACAGCGCTCTCTGCTGCCACCTCTGTTCATGTCAGGAACTGTCAAGAGTAGCAATTCCCCATAGAAAACCTCTCCTGCTCTGGACAGTTCCTGACATGGACAGAGGTGGCAGCAGAGAGCACTGTGTCAGACTGGAGAGAATACACCACTTTCTGCAGGACATACAGCAGCTGATAAGTACTGGAAGGCTGGAGATTTTTTAATAGAAGTAAATTACAAATCTATATAACTTTCTGAAACCAGTGGCTTTGAAAGAAAAAGATTTTCGCCGGAATAACCCTTTAAGAAAGGGGTGCAAACTAAAGGATAGAAACCTAGAAGGTTGATTTCACAGGAGCATGCTCCATCTAGTCCGCCCTTATGTCATCATATTATCTTAGGATAGATATACCGTGTATGTATGTTTAGTCCAGGCAGCTTTATATTCCCCTAAATCCTTCTCTTTGGAAGTCTTCACCAACACAGAACTGCCGATATCATACTCTGATAATCCTCTGGATTCCTCCTCCCCAAGTGTGTTATTTTACATTGGGAAACTGCAGTTTCCATTGTTTTCACCACTAATCTAGTAAAGTTAAAGGGCTTATCCAGCGTTAGAAAAACATGGCCGCTTTCTTCCAGAGACAGCACTGCTCGCCTCCTGTTTGGGTGCAGGTTTTGCAACTCAAGTTCCATTGAAATGAATGAAAATTAGCTACAAATCACACTTGACCTGGACAGAAGAGTGGTGCTGTCTCTGAAAGAAGGTGGCCATGTTTTTATAACGCTGGATAACCCCTTTTCTATATTACTGACACCACTGGGAATATCAACCCTATTGCAGAACTTTATAACATCAGCAACAGACAAACCTACAAACATCCTCCATAATAGGCTGCTTGTTACTAGGTGGTTAGAGTCCCATAAATCCCAGCTAGAAGCTCATGCAGCTGACAGCTCACTCACATGAATGGTCAGTGTAACATCTATGTGACCGGTGCTCGCTCTCTCCTCCTGACCTCTCTCTCGTGCTCTCTCTCGGTCTCTCCTCCTGACCCCTCTCTCTCATGTGATAACCTCACACACTCTCTCTCCCCCTGACCTCACTCACTCTCTCTCGTGATGACCTCACTCTCTCTCTCTCCTGACCTCACTTGCTTTCTTTGTCTCATGATGACCTCTCTCTCTCAAGATGACCTCACTCTCTCTCTCTCTCCTCCTGACCTCTCTTACTCTCTTTTTATCTCTCGTAAAGACCTCACTCTCTCTCTCCTCCTGACCTCACTCGCTCTCGCTCTCTCTTTATCTCTCGTAATGACCTCACTCTCTCTCCTCCTGACCTCACTCGCTCTCTTTCTCTCTTGTGATGACCTCATGTGACAGTGAATAGGTCGGGATCATCATCAGGCCACCGATCCAGGGTTTATTGTCTGGAAGAGGATGTAGATCACGAAACAAAGCCCAGTTCTCTCACATCGCAGCCTCCTGCTACCAAACACCATATCCCGACTTCCGAATCCCACAGTTTTCTATAGCTGCCATGATCCTTTCACATGGATACACCCATTTACATTGATCGTGCCATACAATAAAAACAACCTCTCCAGACCCGCGCTAATAAAACCTCTAAAGCAAAGACTCCTTACTAAGTGCCTGCATCTGGAAACAAAAGAGGCATTTGTGGTGTCCTACCAGGGGTGTTACTAGTTTATACATCCCTCACAAAAGCCTGTACTCTTAAGTAAAAGTGGTGATGAAGTAGTACCTAATTTTTGCCACTAGATGTCGCTAGTATGTATTTCTTGTATCTATGTATTGCACAGCTGTAGTACTCAAGGGGTTATTGTTGTTTGTGATCTGTGCACCAATGAGAAATCTTTTCTCTTTTCCACCTATCTCTGTTCTTTTTTTCTTCTTTGCACTCTCTTCTCACCCACCCACATAACATACCCTTTAGGAAGTTGTCACATGGGGAGAGGAAGTGTAGCCTGGTTCCTGTACAGAGAGCACACAAGCCAGAACGGTCCCTACAGCAGTCAAGTTGGGCCCTGGCTTATGCCAGGTCCCCTGTTAGAGGACGAGTCCAGTATAGTCTAGTCTGGAGTGTGATAGTGGACAGACACACATGGGAAGCACGGACACTCTTTTCTTGAAAGCAGCACTTCTATATACTATTCAGTGCTAAACACTCACAGAGAGGACAAAGCCAGAGATCATCCCAGTCCATGCCCAGAACGACCAAGTCCAAAGGTGCAGGACAGTATCCTGAAGCAAGAGGAACTGATCCGGATAGAGCAAAGTTGCTAGAAGCCTACGTACTCTATCTTGCAGCGCAGGTGTAACCAGGTAAACCTGACCACTGTGCTCAACCCGCGTAACAAGGTCTGGGGAAAGAGTATAGCTTGCCACTCTAAAATAAAAGCAGGTGTGCCTCCATACCTGTGTGCCCACCTGGCACTGGCGTCATGACAGTACAACATCTGGTTGAGCTATATCTCGACCAACCACCATTTTAGTGGCGTCACACAGTATCATCTGGCAAGTGACTGGTGGAGCCTCACAGCAGTGCACCACAAATTCATCTGTCACTCCTGAAATATTCTGCACAGTAATCCCTCTTCTGTGTAGTTGCCTATGACCTCCAACCTTTATCTGTATCATCATTTACAGTTCGCGCCATCATCATTAAAGGGTACTCTTTTTTTTTTTTTTTAAATCAACTGGATTAAGAAAGTTGTATAGATTTGTAATTTACTTCTATTTAAACATCTCAAGTCTTCCCATACTTATCAGCTGCTGGATGTCCTGCAGGAAGTGGTGTATTCTCTCCAGTCTGACACAGTGCTCTCTGCTGCCACCTCTGTCCATGTCACGAACTGTCCAGAGCAGGAAAGGTTTTCTATGGGGATTTGCTGCTGCTCTGGACAGTTCCTGACATGGACAGAGGTGGCAGCAGAGAGCACTGTGTCACACTGCAGAGAATACATCACTTCCTGCAGGACATACAGGAGCTTATCAGTATGGGAAGACTTGAGATGTTTAGATGTAAAGTACAATTCTGTATAACTTTCTGACACCAGTGGATTTGAAAGAAAGATTTTCACTGGAGTAGCCCTTTAAAGAAGTCTGTCACGGGGACCCCGATGGCTGTCTTCTTAGCTCTCCTCCAGCTACATCATGACCCAGCTGACAGATGCCTCGCTAAGCCAGTCATGTCTGTGACGGGGCACCGCTGTAGTCACTGATTGGCTGAGCAGGCTAAGGGCCCTATTCCACGGGACGATTATCGTTCAGATTATCGTTAAATCGTTCGAATCTGAACGATAATCGTTCGGTTGAAATGCAGTTAACGATTAACGACCGAACGAGAAATCTTTGATCGTTTAATAAGACCTGGACCTATTTTTATCGTTGCTCGTTCGCAAATCGTTCGCATTGAATAAGACATCGTTCGGTCGTTCTCAATAGATACGAACGCAATAGCGAATAAATAGCGAAGAGAAACGATCGCAATTACGATCATAAGTAACGATTATCGTTCCATGGAAATGAGTGAACGTTTTCAGGTCTTTCGCAATAGCGGTCGTTTGAGATCGTTAATCGTTAACGATTATCCAAACGATAATCGTCCCGTGGAATAGGGCCCTTAATCCCACCCGCTTCTGACTTTCAACCTGGGTCATGACGTACCAGGAGAAGAGTATACCTGGCGGAGTACAGGAGCCTGGTGATGTGGCGCAGGGTGGGCACTGGTACAGGTGAGCATATTGTCTTTTTTAATTTCCCCCCACCCCCTACCCATAGTGATTTTTTTGCCTTCTCCTTTAAGTCACCATTCCCAAGAGATCATCCTCATCTGCTGAAATACTCTGTGCTGTGGGAAGCATCTAGTCCTTACAATATTAATGAAGGACTCAGTATGTGACCCCTCTCTTTTGTCCTCACTTCCACATCCCCAGTACATACTATAACAAGCTTATTTTTTTTCACCAGATAGGTGGAATGGGAACTAAGAGGGGCCGCAATGTTTAGATGTTTCCGAAGGGCTGTGGAGTCAGAGTCGGAGATAGTTTTGGCTGGAGCCAGAAAAAATGTACCGACTCAGACTCCAGCTTTAAAAAAAACTTTAGAATTGAGTTTTGATATGAATTTTATAAGTTTTGCTCATCAATACGTTTTATGAGCACCATTCTAATAGGACACTGTCCCTATTACATAAGGGTGGTCAGGGAAAAGTTGTCAGTCACTATTTGACAGTTTGTTTCTGAGCTGGAAGAGTCCATTGTGTGGGGGGGGATCTGTGCTGTTCACTTCCTGGATGCTGGATGACTGTATATGAGCAGCAGTGTAATATGAAGATATCCTGTGTAATATAGAGGAGGAAGAGAAGATATAAGTAGTGTAGCAGTAGCCTCAGTCCTCAGTGTGGGGCTTTCTCTCTGGGAGAAGATTGTGTTTTTCTTCAGTGTGCTATGGCTGCAGCAGTGTGTGTGTGTGTGTGTGTGCGCGCTATGGCTGCAGCAGGCTGTGTATGTGTGTATGCTATGGCTGCAGCAGGCTGTGTATGTGTGCTATGGCTGCAGCTGTGTGTGTGTGTGTGTGTGTGTGTGTGTGTGCGCGCGCTATGGCTGCAGCAGGCTGTGTATGTGTGTATGCTAAGGCTGCAGCAGGCTGTGTGTGTGTGTGTGTGTGCACGCGCTATGGCTGCAGCAGGCTGTGTATGTGTGTATGCTAAGGCTGCAGCAGGCTGTGTGTGTGTGTGTGTGTGCACGCGCTATGGCTGCAGCAGGCTGTGTATGTGTGTATGCTAAGGCTGCAGCAGGCTGTGTGTGTGTGTGTGCACGCGCTATGGCTGCAGCAGGCTGTGTATGTGTGTATGCTAAGGCTGCAGCAGGCTGTGAGTGTGTGTGTGTTATGGCTGCAGAAGATTGTGTGTATGAGTGTGTGTTTGTGTATGTGTTTGCTGTCGCTGCAGCAGGCTGTGTGTGTGTCCACAGTGACCCCTCTATGTCACTATGGCTGACATCTATATTGCACGGATCTGGCACTGGTAGCAGTGTTTATTAGTGTATGGTGAATATTTAGTTATAAACATAGAAGATTGTCAGCAGGAAAATACCACCTGCTCCATCTAGTCTAGTTGTGAGTAGTTCAGGACATGGAGGCTGGAGACTGGCTGCATCCACTGCACACACAGGAAAATCTGCTTTATATACAGTATTCCTTATTCCCTCAGAAGTCGCCCCAGGATCATGTAGGACATTAGGGAGAAGCTGCTGAGCCAGTGTGATAAATAACTCCCCTGGTATCTGACCGGCCATTTATGAAGGAGTGGTAGTCTGAGTCGGAGCTGCAGTTTACCTACCCCACAGCCCTGTGTTCCGTCACCCCAATTACACGATCGGCTATCACTCCCCACTGTGATCATACAGGAATAGGGTTCAGGCTCCACGATCTAGTGATGGCTGGAGATGTTTGGCAGTCCGGGCATGCTGGGAGCTGTAGTTGGTGCAGGTTGGATACCACTCATCTACAGTGACTAATAATCTGGCATTATATTGATCCCTGTGTTTTGCCCCGCAATGATATCCCCACCAGTCACGTCACATGACCACCCCAGCCCTGTCACATCCTTATTTTCAGGGTCCGGATGACTTGCTACCTATAAAGAAGCTTCTTCCAGTAAGATGCCGTCCACATATGACTCATCTTCAATCTCTGCACCACACCACCATTAATGTAAGTTGCAAGAATTGTGGCCAGGATATCCTGTATCAGCCTATAAGGTTATAGGGCAGCACAAAAGTCAGGTGTTTTGCAACCTAAAGGGGTACTCCGACACTTTTTTTTTCTTTTAAATCAGCTGTTTTCAGAAAGTTCTATAGATTTGTAATTTACTTCTATTTAAAAATCTCAAGTCTTCCAGTATTTATCAGCTGCTGTGTGTCCTGCAGGAAGTGGTGTATTCTCTCCAGTCTGACACAGTACTCTCTGCTGACATCTCTGTCCATGTCAGGAACTGTCCAGAGCAGGAGAGGTTTTCTCTGGGGATTTGCTACTGCTCTGGACAGTTCCTGATATGGACAGAGGTGGCAGCAGAGAGCACTGTCACACTGGAGAGAATACAGCACTTCTTGCAGGACATACAGCAGCTAATAAGTACTGGAAGACTGGAGATTTTAAAATAGAAGTAAATTACAAATCTGTATGACTTTCTGAAACTAGTTGATTTGTAAGAAAAAAAATTCTCTGGATAACCCCTTTAACCACCTGGTTAGCTTCTCCTCTCAGCCATCCATTCTATGTTTATCCATTGTTTGCCTCCTGGCAGCGTCTGCATCACTTGGTCCAATAACCCCAACTCTATTACACTATTGTCATTCATACCGCCGAATACTATACAACAATAAGGGCGCTTTACACCATTGCACTACCTATATGACTATGGTATTGGGATCCCCCTAGATATGAGGATCAGAACCCCAGCTCAATTGAAGGGGTTGATTCTTTCAAATCAACTAGTCCCATAAAGTGCCAGAGATTTGCAATTTACTTCTATTAGAAAATCTCCAGTCTTCCAGTACTTATCAGCTGCTGTACATCCTGCAGGAAGTGGTGTATTCTCTCCAGTCTGACACAGTGCTCTCTGCTGCCACCTCTGTCCATGCCAGGAACTGTCCAGAGCAGCAGCAAATTCCCATAGAAAACAGTTCCTGACATGGACAGAGGTGGCAGCAGAGAGCACTGTGTCAGACTGGAAAGAATACATCACTTCCTGCACGGCATACAGCAGCTAATAAGTACCAGAAGACTAGAGATTTTCTAATAGAAGTAATTTACAGATCTCTGACATTTTCTGGCAACAGCTGATGTAAAAGAAAAAAAAGTTTTGTTGAACTCTCCCTTTAATATCCAGGGGACCACATTGCAACACATAACAGATCGTAACACATCCTGCCTTCCCTGTAACAAACTTTATCGATATACACTTAGAAAACACTTTTTCAAAGTTCAAATGATGAAGCACTCACATTGAGAGAATTGCTTGGTTAGCATATGCATAGTATAGTATTATAAGAGTCCCTCTTACTATCCTATAGGTATGAGGGTATAACAATGATTGTTACTTACGCAAATACCCCAACATTTTCTGCAAAAGGGACCAAAAGTAGAGTTCCCCTTTAAATGCTATATTACTCTCTGATATTTGCCTGGCTGCAGGGCTCCAGGCGTCAGTGATCTGCAGGGTTTCAGGCTCTCAGACCGGTCGCACTTACCTTGAGCTTCCTTACAGCTTGCCTCCCATCACCTGCAGGGGGCAGGAGTTCCGAATCGGTGGTCCCTAGAGATGCCAGCTCCTCATCGGACCAGTGTCACACACATCTGCACATCAGAGACATAGAGTGTGACCGAGAGGAGGAGGAGGAGGAAGAGACCACACCCCTCCTGGGGAGGATGGACGGTTATAGAGCTCGCAGGAGGCTTCTCTCTATACCAGGGATGGGGAACCTCCGCTCTCCAGCTGGTGCAGAACTACAACTCCCATCAGGGCCGGGACAGGCAAAGCTAAAGCGGCTGATTCTGTCGGCTTGTTTTTTAGGTAGGATGTTTGGGGGGATGATGAGCCCACACCCTGCTCCGAGCTGCTGGTCTATGTGGTTAAAACAGGAACCAGCGGCTTCTTTCATCAACACTTTACAGTAACAAACCCTCGTAGGGTGAGTGCCGGCACCTAGAGGAGATGAGCACAGTACTGGCACTCACACTCAGCTCACCAGCTACAGGCTCGCTTTCTCTTTCTCTATCTTCTCTATACTATATGTTGTTGTTGTTGTTTTTTTCATATAAAAGACCGAAACAGTCGATTTCCAGCGGTATTCTGGTGAAAATCTTTTTTTTTTTTTCCAAATCAACTACTTTCAGAAAGTTATATGGATTTGTAATTTACTTTTATTTAAAAATCTCTAGTCTTCCAATACTTATCAGCTGCTGTATGTCCTGCAGGAAGTGGTGTGAATTCTTTGTCTTGACACTGTTCTCTGCTGCCACCTCTGTCCATGTTAGGAACTGTCCAGAGCAGGAGAGGTTTTCTATGGGCATTTGCTACTACTCTGGACAGTTCCTGACATGGACAGAGGTGGCAGCAGAGAACACAGGAAAGAAAACATCACTTCCTGTAGGACATACAGCAGCTGATAAGTACTGGAAGACTGGAGATTAAAATAGAAGTCAATTAAAATCTATATAACCTCCTGAAACCAGTTGATTTGAACGGAAAAAAAATCGACGGAGTACCCCTTTAATTATATTTTTGTTATTTCTTTTTGAAGCACTCTTGATTCCAGAGCGCTGTACAAATGATAAGAGATAACATACAGAACGTAACATAAATTCTGGAAAAACGACATAAGTAAATGGCAGACTGGTTCATGGGGAGAAAGAATCAGTGATAACGTCCAGCATCTCCAGAACGGCCGGCTTTGTGCTGTGTTTGGGTCTATAGTGTTAGTTCCTACCAAAAGGTCTGCACGATGGGAAGGAGACAAGATGGCGGGGGCATTATGTGGATGTTAGGCTATGGCCACACGGCATTTTTGGAATCATTTTTTTATGCGTTTTAATGCAAAAAAACGGATAAAAAAAATGGATGCATTTGTGTTTATATGTTTTGATCCAATTTTCCATTGACTTCCATTATATAAAAAAGGGTTAAAACGCATCCGTTTTTTTTAACGAGGTTGACCTGTGCCCTCAGCTTTACTGTGACCTTTGCCACCTACCTATCATTGTACACACTAATGCCCCCCCCCCGATGGCAGCAGTCAGCAGGATAATGCCCCGACCACGCTGCAGACGCTGTTCAGGAATGAGGACCCATAGATTCTGTGGTTGCGAGGTGACATTGGCACGATAGGACAGAGATAGGATAAGGATAAGTGTACACCTTATATTCTGTCGGCCATCAGTGTAAGGTGTATGCGGATCTCCTGAAAGACTAAAATGTGTTCAGAAACAAGTCTCAAAAAAACGTCCTGCTTCTGACTGGAAATCCTGTGGCCGTACACAGAGGACAGTTTAGGTGTGGATGCCGTCCGACTGCTGGGACCCCCACCAACCCTGAGAACAGGGAGTGCTCACAATGGAGGGTTCAGTGGGCTGTAGCAGCAGGTTGGATGCAAGGCAGTACAGAAGGGAGGAGAATGGCCACCAGAGGGCAGTACAGATGGGAGGAGAATGGCCACCAGAGGGCAGCACAGATGGGAGGAGAATGGCCACCAGAGGGCAGCACAGATGGGAGGAGAATGGCCACCAGAGGGCAGCACAGATGGGAGGAGAATGGCCACCAGAGGGCAGCACAGATGGGAGGAGAATGGCCACCAGAGGGCAGCACAGATGGGAGGAGAATGGCCACCAGAGGGCAGCACAGATGGGAGGAGAATGGCCACCAGAGGGCAGCACAGATGGGAGGACAGGGGATACCAGAGGGCAGCACAGATGGGAGGAGAATGGCCACAAGAGGGCAGCACAGATGGGAGGAGAATGGGCACCAGAGGGCAGCACAGATGGGAGGAGAATGGCCACAAGGGGGCAGCACAGTTGGGAGGAGAATGGGCACCAGAGGGCAGCACAGATGGGAGGAGAATGGCCACAAGGGGGCAGCACAGATGGGAGGAGAATGGGCACCAGAGGGCAGCACAGATGGGAGGAGAATTGCCACAAGAGGGCAGCACAGATGGGAGGACAGGGGACACTAGAGGGCAGCACAGATGGGAGGACAGGGGACACTAGAGGGCAGCACAGAAGAAAGGACAGGGGACACTAAAGGGCAGCACAGAAGGGAACAACAAGGGATACCAGAGGGCAGCAGATAAAGGAAGACAGGGGATATCAGAGGGCAGCACATATGGGAGGAGAATGGCCAAAAGAGGGCAGCACAGACGGGAGGACAGGGGATACATGAGGGCAGCACAGAAGGGAGGAGAGGAGACACTATAAGGCAGTACAGAAGGGAGGAGAATGGACACTATAGGGCAGCACAGAAGGAAGGACAGGAGACACTATAGGGCAGCACAGAAGGAAGGACAGGAGACACTAGAGGGCAGCACAGATGGGAGGATAGGGGACACCAGAGGGCAGCACAGATGGGAGGATAGGGGACACCAGAGGGCAGCACAGATGGGAGGACAGAGGACACCAGAGGGCAGCACAGATGGGAGGACAGGGGACACCAGAGGGCAGTGCAAAAACAAGGTTAGGAGACACCATAAGGCAGTACAGAAAGCAGGAGAGTGGACACTAGAGGGCAGCACAGAAGGAAGGACAGGGGACACTAGAGGGCAGCACAGAAGGAAGGACAGGGGACACTATAGGGCAGCATAGAAGTGAGGAGAGTGGACACCATAAGGCAGCACAGAAGGGAGGACAGGAGGCCCTAGGGGACAGTAGATAAGGGAGGAGAGTGAACTCCAGAGGGCAGCACAGAAGCTTATAGGTATATAAGGTAGATACAGTGGTACCTCGGCTCTCGAATTTAATTGGTGCTGGAAGGCAGTTTGAGAGCGGAGCAGTGTCTTCCCATAGGAAATAATGTAATTGTATTTAATTGGTTCCAGCACCACTAATAATTACCTACAGTACCCATATATTACATTGAAAAGTGCCAAGTGTAATCACTACATGTATTGTAATACAGAGCAGCACCATATACTGTGTACAGTACAATACAGAGCCACATTATATACTGTACAGTACATTACAGAGCGGCGCTATATACTGTACAGTACATTACAGAGCGGCACTATATACTGTACAGTACATTACAGAACAGCACTATATATTGTACAGTACATTACAGAGCAGCACTATATACTGTACAGTACATTACAGAGCAGCCCTATATACTGTACAGTACATTACAGAGCAGCACTATATACTGTACAGGACATTACAGAGCAGCACTATATACTGTACAGTACATTACAGAGCAGCACTATATACTGTACAGGACATTACAGAGCAGCACTATATACTGTACCGGACATTACAGAGCAGCACTATATACTGTACAGTACATTACAGAGCGGCATTATATACCGTACAGTACATTACAGAGCGGCATTATATACTGTACAGGACATTACAGAGCGGCATTATATACTGTACAGGACATTACAGAGCAGCTCTATATACTGTACAGGACATTACAGAACAGCACTATACTGTACAGGACATTACAGAGCGGCACTATATACTGTACAGGACATTACAGAGCAGCCCTATATACTGTACAGGACATTACAGAGCAGCACTATACTGTACAGGACATTACAGAGCGGCACTATATACTGTACAGGACATTACAGAGCGGCACTATATACTGTACAGGACATTACAGAGCAGCCCTATATACTGTACAGGACATTACAGAGCGGCATTATATACTGTACAGGACATTACAGAGCAGCACTATACTGTACAGGACATTACAGAGCGGCACTATATACTGTACAGGACATTACAGAGCAGCCCTATATACTGTACAGGACATTACAGAGCAGCCCTATATACTGTACAGTACATTACAGAGCAGCCCTATATACTGTACAGTACATTACAGAGCGGCATTATATACTGTACAGGACATTACAGAGCGGCACTATATACTGTACAGGACATTACAGAACAGCACTATATACTGTACAGGACATTATACACAAGAAACATTCAACAAAACCAGTAATTATAGTACTGTAGTCATTAACTAAGTCACTCACTCATTCTTTACTGTATAGTGCCCCCCCCCCCCACCCATCCCAGCACTGTAACAGAGGGGAGATGGCGGTGCACTGACTGTACTACTACTGTACTGTATATGCACTCCAGCAATCTTATATGGTACAGGATGGGAGATGGTGGTGCACTGACTGTACTACTACTGTACTGTATATGCACTCCAGCAATCTTATACAGTACAGGATGGGAGATGGTGGTGCACTGACTACTGTGCTGTATATGCACTCCAGCAGTCTTATACAGTACAGGATGGGAGATGGTGGTGCACTGACTACTGTGCTGTATATGCACTCCAGCAGTTTTATACAGTACAGGATGGGAGATGGTGGGGCACTGACTGTACTACTACTGTACTGTATATGCACTCCAGCAGTCGTATACAGTACAGGATGGGAGATGGTGGTGCACTGCCTGTACTACTACTGTACTGTATATGCACTCCAGCAGTCGTATACAGTACAGGATGGGAGATGGTGGTGCACTGACTACTGTGCTGTATATGCACTCCAGCAGTCTTATACAGTACAGGATGGGAGATGGTGGTGCACTGCCTGTACTACTACTGTACTGTATATGCACTCCAGCAGTCTTATACAGTACAGGATGGGAGATGGTGGTGCACTGACTACTGTACTGTATATGCACTCCAGCAGTCTTATACAGTACAGGATGGGAGATGGTGGTGCACTGACTACTGTGCTGTATATGCACTCCAGCAGTCTTATACAGTACAGGATGGGAGATGGTGGTGCACTGCCTGTACTACTACTGTACTGTATATACATTCCAGCAGTCTTATACAGTACAGGATGGGAGATGGTGGTGCACTGACTACTGTACTGTATATGCACTTCAGCAGTCTTATACAGTACAGGATGGGAGATGGTGGTGCACTGACTACTGTACTGTATATGCACTCCAGCAGTTTTATACAGTACAGGATGGGAGATGGTGGTGCACTGCCTGTACTACTACTGTACTGTATATGCACTCCAGCAGTCTTATACAGTACAGGATGGGAGATGGTGGTGCACTGACTACTGTACTGTATATGCACTCCAGCAGTCTTATACAGTACAGGATGGGAGATGGTGGTGCACTGCCTGTACTACTACTGTACTGTATATGCACTCCAGCAGTCTTATACAGCACTGTACTGTATGTGCAGCCTCACCAGCGCTAAACTCACCAGGTACAACCCACCATCCACGCTTGCAAAAACGTTCAG
Source organism: Dendropsophus ebraccatus (assembly GCF_027789765.1). Classification (NCBI taxonomy): domain Eukaryota; kingdom Metazoa; phylum Chordata; class Amphibia; order Anura; family Hylidae; genus Dendropsophus; species Dendropsophus ebraccatus. The sequence continues at coordinate 67,291,135 of NC_091467.1, read as the reverse complement.
ATACTGAGTAAAGTGCCCGAAAAGTGTTTGACAACCGAGCAAGAGTTTGAGAACCAAAGAAAACTTTCCTTATAAATGCAGTTTGAGTTCCAATCAGTTTGAGAACCGAGGGATCACTGTACAGGTTATTTCCATTTGGAATTGGAAAGTAATTTTTCTTCCTGGGGGGTGAGGACAATTGGCTTCTACGTCATGGAGGTTTTTGCCTTCATCAGGATAAATATTGCAGAACTATAGACTGGGCTAGATTGCTGTATGTCTTTTTTTAGGCTTATAAACAGTGTTACAGTGTATACTCGGATCAGCTGCTCCTGCATATTTACTGATCAGACAACAACTCCATTCTGCTCAGTCCTTGTTTCTCCACATCTGTCGTGTATCACCAGCATGATACGCAGCGCTGCTTAGTCCTGTTGCTTGTGCAAAATCTAAAAGGTCCTGGGCTGTCTCCTGTACTGGCCATGTTCCTTTAGGTGCGGGGCTCCCTCTTGTGGTGGATTTCATGTACTACAGTAACATTATATTTGGTGGAGTTATGGTCATTTGTACAGGTATCACTAGAGGTAGTTTTGGCATCATGACCTTATTTTAGCAGTTTTATGCACATGCTTGTTAAATAGCTTTTTTTTTTTTTATTTCAGCTAGTACACCGAGTCTTGAGCCCTTGTTGTTATATTATTTTCATGTTATTTTTTTGTAAGCCTATACAGTCGGTGACCTTACCAGTAGCCTATATTCTTAAAGGGGCAAGACTACGGCATAAGCTGCAGATTTGTGATCCTCTACTTGTCTCTTATATTCTGAATCTTTACATCTTCCATTTATACTGTATGCCCATGTAACCTCATATAACATATAGACTCCAGTCCCATCTATAGACTGGTAATACAGAATTACAAATCATTCTAAATAAATAAAAAAATGACCAAATAACCAAAGTTGGTGTTTATGTCTCATTATTAGGAATCCTGCCTTCTGTGTATAATACATATACAGTATAGTGATCCAACTATAAACTCCCTCAGTTCCATTACTTGCCATTAGGCGGCACTGCAGCCTAGTGTAAAGATGTCTATTGTCGCCACAATGAATTACAGGCCACATTCTCAGTGGGGTCGGCCCATAAATCACCAGAGCTCCATAAGTTATAATCATATTACTATATCCTTATTACATATTGTGAGCTATGACATCAGGGCGGTCTGCACAGCTCTCATAGACACTAGCAAACTAGCCCCATATTTTTTCAGCAGCCTTTTCACAGCATAACAACATATGGGTCCTTGTGTCTGATAAGGATGTTTTTTTTTTTTTTTTTTTAATCACTGCATGTAAAATTTGAAAATAAGGAACTTTACAAAAGGTTTTGTTTAAAATATGTAATAAGTAACAACTTCTATGCAAATCCCCCCATCTCCATGGTAACAGACAACAAACATTCTGTGTAGTCTGATCCAACAGTCACACTTTGCTCCAGCAGTCCCCTTTCTTACATATATTGGAACAATACAAGATCAGACTATACAAGTTTTGTTTGTTGCAGTGGTAACTCATAGACCTGTATAGAAAAGCATATTGTAAATTAAAGAAGTATCACAGCAACCATACTCGCCTGATCCCCTGCCGCTCCTGGCCATATTAAAGGAAGGACTGTCAGAGCTTTAGTAATAGGAGGTTGGGGCAGATGAGTATGCCTGTTCTTAATTCTTAAAGCTCCAATACCTAGTATAAAAATTATTTTGGAATACCCCTTTAATACCGACTCCAAAATAATCAGTTCAGAAACATTGGGACATTAAAAAATAAACAAAAAAATTAAAAATAAATAATATTATATAATAAATAATAATATAATATAAAAAGTTGCTTATAAAAATGGAGAAATGTGAATAAATATATATTCCAAAAATAATTCAAATTAGTAATTATAAGGGATAATAATAATTGTTCCATTCCAGTTTCTGATGACAGAACTATATAGAAAATGAACTTGTCCTGTTGTGTAGTTTTATTATTTTCTGTATTTTCTCCCCATCCAGGAGCGGCTGATCCTTCTCTCCCTCTCTGGATGTGAAATTATCCCTTGGATTCAGCCTCTTTGGGAACCAGAGAACCATGAAATCCCCCAAACAGCCCTCTCCGTCCAAGGCAGAGTGCCACTTCAGGCTGCCGCCCCCCCTGGCCCTCCACACCCCTCCTGAGGCTTGGATACCCCTTACAAGCACTCAGGAATGTCACACCCAGAGCCGCAGCAGGTGGAAAAGACAAGGGGCAGCGTTCCACGCAACACGTGGCGGCATATTTTGGAAGGGACTTCTCGAAGTAACATCACTTTGGCATCTGGTGAAGAAGACTCCATAAATCGCCCATCTCCACAAGGTAAGAAAACGACCGCTTTGTCGCCTTGTATGTTCTCGCCAATCCTGATACAGACCCAGAATTCCCTTTGTTCATAAACACCGATACAGTATAATAACAGAATAGGTGCCGAAAATTAAATCCAATTTTTGCCTAAATTTTTTTTTTTTTATTATATTTTATTATTTATTTATTGCATTTGGCTAAACGGAATAGAAAAAAAGTAACTTTTTTTCCCCCCCTTTAAATTAAAGCTTTTTTTTTTCTCCCTCAACTACTAAATGCCTTGAATTAGTCCCTGGTAATTATTTTGGCATTTCAGAATACCAAGTGGTTGGAATAATGCTCGCCATTCATCCCCCGCCGGCTAATCTTCAAGAAAAAGCCACAGAGAGACACACAAAATGCTATTTGCCGACAATTGAATAGAGCTGTCACTCCAGCACTGAACCAGCCCCGATGGCTTCACAACGCTCTCATACCGGGAGCTCCACAAAACATACTACATTTTACTTGCCGGTTAAAAAAAAAAAAAAAAAAAAAAAAAAATTGGCGTTTTTTTACAATGATCTCCTATTCTGTTGTGTGCAGAAAAAAACAACAACACACAAATGATATATTATTACATGTCGGACGTAATTATTGCCATTATACGGCCCCGGGAGCCACGCAGGAAACTGTTTAAGTTTTACCCCTGTAGAGAAATCATTGAGATGCTTGTTTAATGGGATTTGTTATAGTGATGCTATGGAAGCCAGGAGCAAGGTACAAGGATGGGGGCTCATAGGCTGGAGGTGAGGAGAACGTATAGGAGGGAGATAGGGACAACTGTGATATACTAGATGGGTTTATATAAGAAAGCAAAAGGTAAGAGAGGATTATCTATATTTCTTATTCTATCTATCTATCTATCTATCTATCTATCTATCTATATTTCTTATTCTATCTATCTATCTATCTATCTATCTATCTATCTATCTATCTATCTATCTATATTTCTTATTCTATCTATCTATCTCCTATCTATCTATCTCCTATCTATCTATCTATCTATCTATCTATCTATCTATCTATCTATCATCTATCTATCTATCTCCTATCTATCTATCTATCTATCTATCTATCTCCTATCTATCTATCTATCTATCTATCTATCTATCTATCTCCTATCTATCTATCTATCTATCTAGCTATCTATCATCTATCTATCTCATATCTATCTATCTATCTATCTAGCTATCTATCATCTATCTATCTCCTATCTATCTATCTATCTATCTATCTATCTATCTATCTATCTCCTATCTATCTCCTATCTATCTATCTATCTATCTATCTATCTATCTATCTATCTATCTATCTATCTCCTATATATCTCCTATCTATCTCCTATCTCTCTATCTCCTATCTATCTATCTATCTATCTATCTATCTATCTATCTATCTATCTTTCTATCTCCTATCTATCTCCTATCTATCTCCTATCTATCTATCTATCTATCTATCTATCTATCTATCTATCTATCTATCTATCTCCTATCTATCTATCTATCTATCTATCTCCTATCTATCTATCTATCTATCTATCTCCTATCTATCTATCTATCTATCTATCTCCTATCTATCTATCTGCAGAGATTTCAGAGAGGTGTGTGCCAGTTGTAGCTTCAACCACAAGCTTCCTAAATAGCAAAGTAAATCCGACGGCACTCCTGGATGACGTGTAAAATTAGGTGTTTATTGTGGTATCAAAAGTTTCTCAGCACAGCAATGAAAGATAGGCAACATTTCTGTGGCCTCTCGCCACCATTTTCAAGGGCTTGAAAATGGTGGTGAAAGGCTACAGAAACGTTGTATATGTGTGATATATATACAGGGGCGTCCAAAAGTAGGTGGGCAGTATGTGTGATGGGGAGATTTATCAAACATGGTGTAAAGTGAAACTGGCTCAGTCGCCCCTAGCAACCAATCAGATTCCACCTTTCCTTCCTCACAGACTCCTTGGAAAATGAAAGGTGGAATCTGATTGGTTGCTAGGGGCAACTGAGCCAGTTTCACTTTACTCCATGTTTGATAAATCTTCCCCAAAGCCCTATTACACAAACTGTCCCCCTACTTTAGGACCACCCTGTGTGTGTGTGTGTGTGTGTATATATATATATATATATATATATATATATATATATATATATATATATTAATTAAACGGGTTGTCCAGGTCAATAAAAAAAAAACTGTTCTCTTCCCAAACAGCACTATGGACTAAAACAAGTATGTTTTTCTAATCCTGGATAACCCCCTTTAACAGTACAGACGTGTAGCTGTAACATATTAATAGCTATGATGATGTCACCTCCATAATTCATGTGACACCGCAGCTATTTACTGGCTCTGTTTGTATGTCATGTGACCGCTGATGACATCATTGCAGCAGGGGGAAAAATTCAGTTAAGCCATAAATAAAAAACACTGAAAACCTCCGTACCGAACAATTTAATTGCATGTAAATTCTTTTAGAGCAGGGGTAGGGAACCTTGGCTGTTCAGCTGTTGCAAAACTTCAACTCCCATCATGCCTGGGCAGCTGAAGCTTTAGCTTTGGCTGTCCAGGCATGATGGGAGTTGTAGTTTTACAACAGCTGGAGAGCCAGGGTTCCCTACCGCTGGTTTAGACTAAGACACAATCTTCTCCTGTCACCTAAGGCCTAAAACCAGCTATAGCCGACAACTGAAATATAGCTGTCAAGGTGTGTTGTGCGTACAGGTGCCTTAGGGCGATATGCGGTCTAGCCGATCATCTAGTTGGGCGACTACTCTATCACGTAGGTCTCTTGACATTAACCTTTCAGATGGCCCTTCTCTTCTATTTCTGTGAATAGGAATCCGAAACAATATAAATACTTAGTCCGACATTAGTGTTTAACACTTTACCAAGTGTCTGGACGGCGATGACTTAATTACGGACAAGTGACAATCGGAGCCGCCCACAGAGGAGAACCAGTGTAAGTTTCAGATTTTAGCTGACAATATATTCTTACCTGTGTAACCGGATTCCAGCACGACTGGAGCTCACTGACTGACACAACATGGCTGCCGAGGGACAGGGACCAGGTGAGTCAGTAACCCTATTGCTAGGAATAGTGGTAGGGTGGATGGGGGACCCTATTAAGAGGCAGGATGGGCTATTCCAGATCCGTGTGAAATCCATACAGCGCTCCTATGGTGTGAGCACTATCACATACAGTCATATAGTTTGAAGGTAATTGACCTGAATTGCAGTGTGAGGCTGGGTTCACACTATGTATATTTGAGGCAGTATTTGGTCCTCATGTCAGGTCCTCATACCAACCAAAACCAGGAGTGGATTAAAAACACAGAAAGGCTCTGTCCACACAATGTTGAAATTGAGTGGATGGTCGCCATATAACGGTAAATAACTTCCACTATTTCAATACAACAGCCGTTGTTTTAAAATAACAGCACATATTTGCCATTAAATGGCGGCCATCCACTCATTACAACATTATGTGAACAGAGCCTTTCTGTGTTTTCAATCCACTCCTTGTTTTGGTTGCTATACAGCCTCAAATATACGTAGTGTGAACATAGCCTAACAGTGTATTTGTATTGGGGTGGAATTATAAATTCAGTGTGTATGCAGAATACAGAAGCCAGATGAGACGTGGGAAGTAAACTAGATACTGTAGGTTATGCATAGTATACTAGGTAGGTTGTGCATGGTTTAATAGGTTGTGCATAGTATACTAGATAGGTTGTGCATAGTATACTAGATAGGTGGTACATGGTATACTAGATAGGTTGTGCATGGTATACTAGATAGGTTGTGCATAGTATACTAGATAGGTTGTACATAGTATACTAGATAGGTGGTGCATAGTATAATAGGTTGTGCATAGTATACTAGATAGGTGGTGCATGGTATACTAGACAGGTTGTGCATGGTATACTAGATAGGTTGTGCATGGTATACTAAATAGGTGGTACATGGTATACGAGATAGGTGGTACATGATATACTAGATAGGTTGTGCATGGTATACTAGATAGGTGGTACATGGTATACTAGATAGGTTGTGCATGGTATATTAGATAGGTTGTGCATGGTATACTAGATAGGTGGTACATAGTATAATAGGTTGTGTATAGTATACTAGATAGGTGGTACATGATATACTAGATAGGTTGTGCATGGTATAATAGGTTGTGCATAGTATACTAGATAGATTGTGCATAGTATACTAGATAGGTTGTGCATAGTATACTAGATAGGTTGTGCATGGTATACTAGATAGGTTGTGCATGGTATAGTAGGTTGTGCATACTATACTAGATAGGTGGTGCATGGTATACTAGACAGGTTGTGCATGGTATACTAGATAGGTGGTACATGGTATAATAGATAGGTGGTACATGGTATAATAGATAGGTGGTACATGGTATAATAGATAGGTGGTACATGGTATACTAGATAGGTGGTACATGATATACTAGATAGGTTGTGCATGGTATAATAGATAGGTGGTACATGGTATACTAGATAGGTTGTGCATGGTATAATAGATAGGTGGTACATAGTATACTAGATAGGTTGTGCATACTTTGTAAAAGCCATGTATCCTGTTCTGTCTATGAAGGCAAAATCTGCAAAATAAGTGATAGAACTGGGGAAATACAAAGTATGTGAGATGGATATACCTTCATTCTTTCCTTCCTTCTCCCTCTTTCATTTCACAGCGACCATTTTCTTAGTATTAAAGCAGATTTAATAATGATCTTTATTCCGCAGCGCTTTACAATTCAGATTTATTCCAAATGAGATAATTAGCGTCATATTTTATTTTTTATTGTAACCCTGCCATATCCCATTTCTCTCACATACATTTATTATTCTTATGTTGACAGCGTAATAAAAAAAATACCCCAATAGTCTAATTATCCACAATTTAGCTTCAGCTCTGTTTAGGATGAAGGCGGGTTCAGTAAGCTAAATAAAAAATAAAAAAAGATAATACAATGTTATTCATAAGGTACTTCTAATACAATGCATCCATAAAATATGGTTAATACAATAAAATAATAAAATATTATTATTGATACATTTAATTAGCTAAAAAAAAGATGGACCCTTCTTTACAAAGACCCATAGGTTTTCAGTTGCACCAAGACCTGTTGTTTTTTTTTTCCAGTTAGTTCCAACTTTTATTTTTATTTCTTTATTTAAATAATTTAGTTATTATTTATTTGTTCATATTATTGTCTTTATTCATATTATAATTTTTTTTTTCATTTATCCATTCATAGTATTTATTATTTTATTTATTTATTCATTGTATTTATTCACATTATTTTTTATTTATTCATTCATGTTATTTATTTATTCATATTATTTATTTTATTTATTCATTTTATTTATTTGTTTATTTATATTATTTATTTATTAATTCATGTTATTTATTTATTCATATTATTTTATTTATTCATATTATTTGTTTATTCATATTATTTATTTGTTTATTTATTCATATTATTTATTTGTTTATTTATATTTATTTATTCATTCATTCATTCATGTTTATTTATTCATATTATTTTATCTATTCATATTATTTATTTGTTTATTCATATTATTTATTTGTTTATTCATATTACTTATTTTTTTATTTATATATTCATATTATTTTATTTATTTTTAAAGTAACCTGTTGCATTGTTTTGTATTTGGATTAATTTAACAATAGAGAAGTGTACATAATAAATACATAAATTAATAGTAAAGGAAAATAAATAAATAAAAATGTTAAAGCATATATTAATAAATAAAGAAGAAAAATAAACAAAATAAATATATACAGTATAGATATGTGTGTGTGTGTGTATATATATATATATATCTCCATACACACAATATTGTGGGATATATATATATGTATATCCCATAATATATTGTAATTCCCGGGACTTCTCACCAACAATAATTAAACCTGAGATGAATTTATAATCTTTGTGAGGAGCGGAGTCTCAGTACATTCAGTTTCTTGGCTGCAGTTGAGTCGGGATAAGGAGCATTTTTCTTTTTTCTTTTTTACTCTTTGGCCGCAGTCACTATCCGCCATCTTTTGTATTTGTATTTGTGTTTAACTTCTCTTTTATTCGGTAGATTGTCTTGAAGTATATAAATAAAATATATACACCAGCCCAGTGAGTTTTTGAAGCCCGTTCAGGAGACTTTCCCCCGCTCCCTCATTGCTCTGCCGCCCAGAAAGGTGGCCCTGGTTCATCCTGGGCGGGGAAGGAGCTCGGAGTGTCCACACCATGTGAGAATGACCCCCCTCCCGCACAAACGGGAATAACACAGGCGAAACCCCATCCCCATATCAACAGAAAGTGACATTCACCCATTCTACACAGCCGCCATTCAGACGACATTGTTACCCCCAGACAGAGTTGTCTCGTCGCTTTTGTCAAATCAATATTAAAATGGTTAAAGGCCTTTTCAGTCTGGAAATCGGCGCAGAACAAAGGTCAAATCACTTGGTTCTCCATCTAATTCAGGCGGAATATTAAGGGACTGGAGAAGGAGAGAGATGGAGAATTCCCCCACACTGCCCAATGGATTACCAGACTGAGGGAGCGACAGGAAGGAAAGGGTTACCCCCCATTATAGAGTGGACATATACAGAGATATATGGGGGGGAGAAATATATAATATATGTTGGGGGAAATTTAAAATAAATAAATAAAGATAAAATTTGTACATTTAATAAAAAAAAAAAATAGAGCCTTTTTTCCATAGAAAGTTTTTATACAAAATTTTTAATTTCTATATCAGTTTCATGTTTAGTTTTAAAGGATTTTAAGAGGACATTACAATGTATAAAAGTAGGGCGGGGGGGGGGGGGAGTAGAAATATACATTAACCAGCACCCCATTAGAGGGGTATTTCAGGAAAAAGCTGCTTATTCCCTGGAGATTGCTGGGGTCCGACCTCTGTACCCCCTGGTGATCTCCGTATCAGGCCCGGCTTCTGTATTACTAATAGAGCTGTTGATACGGCACATTCCTATGGAGCGACGCAAAGAGCCGAGTACACCGAAAGATTATTATACTCCATCGGTGAATAGGGTCATGTGCCATACCTGCAGCTCTATTTATAATACAGAAGCCGGAGGGGGGGGGGGGGGGGCGTATTGATATCAGTGGGGGGGGGGGGGGGTACAGAGGTTGGACCCCCTGCAATCTCTTATGTTTAAGTAGATTTTTCCTGGAATACCACTTTAACCAAGTTACCTACGGGGTAGATTAGACTGGGTTCACACTATGTTTTTGCAGTCCGTTGAAAGGCGCGCGGACATACTGCAGAATTCTGCGGACATTATCCGCGAGAATTCCGTAGTATGAGCCCACCCTTATAGTTCCCCAGCCTGTGACTCTTTGGCCATCTGGACATAAGGAGAGTTGTAGTTTTGCAGCAGCTAAACCTCCATATACTCGGTAACCTATAGTAAAAAGCGGCATGCCCCAACCTTTAGATATCCAGCTGTTGCAGAACTACAACTCTCATCAGGCAGTCGGCGGCTGCTGCCGGAGATCCAAGGTGTAGAACATGTGGTGGGAGTTATACGATAAGGGGGAACGGAGGGTTATTTATTTGTTGTTCTTTATTTTAATTAGAAATTGGACAGAAACAATGGAAACCAGCACACAGACGTCACTGTCACATGTAAAAACAGGGACATGACACTGCTGAGACCCTCACCAATCAGGGGAATGTGCTGGGGGGAGGTCCATTATAATGCTAAGGAGCTGCCTGGATGTATAGGATTGACCCGATTCCAGTACTTATCAGCTGCTGTATGTTCTGCAGGAAGTGGTGTATTCTCTCCAGTCTGACACAGTGCTCTACACTGCCACCTCTGTCCATGTCAGGAACTGTCCAGAGTAGGAGAAGTTTTCTATGGGGATTTGCTACTGCTGTGGACAGTTACTGACCTGGACAGAGGTGGCAGCAGAGAGCACTGTGTCATACTGAAGAGAATACACCACTTCCTGCAGAACATGCAACAGCTGATAAGTACTGAAAGACTGGAGATTTTTAAATAGAAGTAGTTATCAAATCTGTTTAACTTTTTGAGAACAGTTAATTTGAAAGCCCCCCCCTTCCCGGAGTACCCCTTTCAGTTGGGTAAAACAGAAAAAAAACCCACAATGAAATGTATTGTTGCAGATTGCCAATAGATCTGCATCATCATTGCACATTTTAAACCAATTGTCTATTTTTCTTTTCTTCCTCACAAAGTGTTCACAGTCTGATGTGGATTTCCCTCCGGCTTTCTCAGGATTTGCAGGACAATTCCATTACACCATGTTTGATAAATCTCCCCTTATATGTCTATATTATTTGCAGTACTGTAATACTGTAAAACACCATAGGGTGGCAGCATTTGGATACAGTACAATGATATGATGTGGGCATGGTATGGAAAGGTTTTATTAACACTGGATGGCAGTAATATTTAGGTGCCCTTTCTGTAACCATTGCTTTGTTGTGCGTTTCATATTATTTGGGCACCGGACCAAGAACTGACAGGTTTGACGTAGGAACTTCCAACTATGGAGCATGGCCTATAACAAGGGTAGGGAACCATGGCTCTCCAGCTGTTGCAAAACTACAACTCCCATCATGCATGGACAGCCAAAGCTTTAGCTTTGGCTGTCCTGGCATGGTGGGAGTTGTAGTTTTGCAACAGCTGGAAAGCAATGGTTTCCTACCCCTGGCCTATCAGATCTCTTTAAACATAGGGATAGACAAGCTGTCCTCAGCCGTCTGTCCCCTATGCTGAGATGCAGTGAACCTATACCCGGACAGCATGTGGCCACATAAAATCTACCACCACCTCCGCCCACCCATTGGTGATTGACAGATTTGTCCTTATCACTCTGCACAGGAAAAAAACCTGTAGGTAGCTGCTCTTTACCTAAATGTCCAACCCATTAAAGAACCTTAAAAGGTACCCCCAGGGATTTTCTTTCCTTTAATTCATCTGGTTACAGAAAGTTATGTCGATTTGTTAATTACTTCTATTTAAAAATCTTCAGTTTTTCAATACCTATCAGCTGCTGTATGTCCTGCAGGAAGTGGTGTATTCTTTCCAGTCTGACACAGTGCTCTCTGCTGCCACCTCTGTCCATGTCAGGAACTGTCCAGACCAGCAGCAAATCCCCATAGAAAACAGTTCCTGACATGGACAGAGGTGGCAGCAGAGAGCAGTGTGTCAGACTGGAGAGAATACACCACTTCTGCAGGACATACAGCAGCTGATATGTATGGAAAAACTTGACATTTTTAAATAGAAGTAAATAACAAATCTATACAACTTTCTGAAACCAATTAATTTAAAAGAAAGAGATTTTCACCTGAGTACCCCTTTAAAACATGACTAAAGATTAGCCAAATATCACATTCATCTGTAGTGAACATTTTGCTCAATCAGTTCCCTCCTCCCCTTCCTGTAAGTGCAGGACAAGGTGCTGATCTCCTGGAGATGCCTTTATACAGTTCCGGGGATATTGGTTTTCCTGAATGAACCATGTAGATTAGGATTCCGTCGGTAAAGGCAGTTTAACAAAGGGACAAAGTCTCCAAAAGAAAACAGTAGACATACAGGAGCTGGAAGTTTTGAAGGGATTGTCCAGGGAGCACAAAACTCATTGCCCCTCCCCCCCCCCCCCCCCCCCCCCCCCCCCCCCCCCCCCCCGACATGTTTTGCTGCAGAAGCAGTGTCATCGGGGGAGTATATATAGAAATGATATCTGGCTACATCCGACTTCGTCCAAGCAATGGGAGTTGCATTCATCTCTAATTACAGTAATCCACATATGATGTCCAGCAGATTCACAATGTTGTTGCAGTTATCATTTCTATATTGGATTCCCCTGATGACTCTGCTTCTGTAGCAAAACATGTCTAAGGGGACAATGAGTTGGACGTGTGAAATATTTGAATTACATCAGTGGCAGTTCAGCCTCAACTAGGTTAAAGGAGAAGTCCGGCTAAAATTTTTATTAAAGTATTGTATTGCCCCTCAAAAGTTATACAAATCCCCAATATACACTTATTACAGGAAATGCTTGTAAAGTGCTCTTTTTCTCTGCACTTACTACTGCATCAAGGCTTCACTTCCTGGATAACATGGTGATGTCACTTCCTGGATAACATGGTGATGTCACTTCCTGGATAACATGGTGATGTCACTACCTGGATAACATGGTGATGTCACTTCCTGGATAACATGGTGATGTCACTTCCTGGATAAACATGGTGATGTCACTTCCTGGATAACATGGTGATTTCACTACCTGGATAACATGGTGATGTCACTTCCTGGATAACATGGTGATGTCACTTCCTGGATAACATGGTGATGTCACGACCGGACTCCTAGAGCTGTGCGGGCTGTGGCTGCTGGAGAGGATGATGGCAGAGGGACACAGAGGAACACAGGGCACTGGAGGGACACTGAGCATCCCCCTGCCATCATCCTCTCCAGCAGCCACAGCCCGCACAGCTCTAGGAGTCCGGTCGTGACATCGCCATGTTATCCAGGAAGTGACATCCCCATGTTATCCAGGAAGTGACATCCCCATGTTATCCAGGAAGTGACATCACCATGTTATCCAGGAAGTGACATCATCATGTTTATCCAGGAAGTGACATCACCATGTTATCCAGGAAGTGACATCACCATGTTATCCAGGAAGTGAAGCCTTGATGCAGTAGTAAGTGCAGGGAAAAGCACTTTATAAGCATTTCCCGTAATAAGTGTATATTGGGGATTTGTATAACTTTTGGGGGGCAATAAAATACTTAAGTAAAAATTTTCGCCGGACTTCTCCTTTAATAGTTGGATGCCAGCAATCATTGATCAGTATCCCTTTCTATATGCCCCTCCTCCATACAGAGCAGACATGGATTATCAGTCTAACCACTGCTTTCAGAGCAGAGTGATGGTCGGTAACCCCAGACAAGTTTGCTCAATGAATTTGTTTGCAAAAATCTTAATCTTGAAAAGTCCTACAAGTATAACTATTAGCGGAGATGGGAATACCCATTAAATATTATCATATGTAGTAACCACAAGTGAACAGCAGATGTCGCCGCTGTCAGTTCTATTCTCCATCCTTCCTGCTGCTGTGATATCACCAGAGAGTGTGAGGTGATGGCTGCACGGCATTAACACATGCCAAGATACTAATCTGTGTTTACATGTAAATCCTTCAGCACATTATCCCCGGTGATACCCAATACACTTGTCAGCAGCCGCTCGTGTGTGTGGTGACAAAAGATGCTGGGGGACCCTAAAGAACTACAGTTATTAGATAGATGTCTGTTTGGGAGAATATAGTGATAACAATCCATGTCATTTGCCTGTGTATAAATAATCTGAGGAGATTCAGAGGCAGAAGTCTTACAGACAGTAATGTATGGGGGGAAAAGTATGTAAGTTAGCTGCTTAGCTCCTCTGTACCATGAAGTCTCTCTCTAGTGCCATCTATAGGTGGAGGATCTTGTAAGTCAATGTTTCCAAGAGTCTGAAGACGTAATTAGGGATATCAAAGCAGCCATCCATGTATCATATTAAAGGTACTGAGCGGGAGACAGGTGGGGAAAGGTACAGAGAGGGGGAGACAGGTGGGGAAAGGTACAGAGAGGGGGAGACAGGTGGGGAAAGGTACAGAGAGGGGGACAAGTGGGGAAAGGTACAGAGAGGGGGAGACAGGTGGGGAAAGGTACAGAGAGGGGGAGACAGGTGGGGAAAGGTACAGAGAGGAGGAGACAGGTGGGGAAAGGTACAGAGAGCGGGAGACAGGTGGGGAAAGGTACAGAGAGGGGGAGACAGGTGGGGAAAGGTACAGAGAGGGGGAGACAGGTGGGGAAAGATACAGGTGGGGAAAGGTACAGAGAGGGGGAGACAGGTGGGGAAAGGTACTGAGCAGGAGACAGGTGGGGAAAGGTACAGAGAGGGGGAGACAGGTGGGGAAAGGTACAGAGAGGGGGAGACAGGTGGGGAAAGGTACAGAGAGGGGGAGACAGGTGGGGAAAGGTACAGAGAGGGGGAGACAGGTGGGGAAAGGTACAGAGAGGGGGAGACAGGTGGGGAAAGATACAGGTGGGGAAAGGTACAGAGAGGGGGAGACAGGTGGGGAAAGGTACAGAGAGGGGGAGACAGGTGGGGAAAGGTACAGAGAGGGGGAGACAGGTGGGGAAAGTTACAGAGAGGGGGAGACAGGTGGGGAAAGGTACAGAGAGGGGGAGACAGGTGGGGAAAGGTACTGAGCAGGAGACAGGTGGGGAAAGGTACAGAGAGGGGGAGACAGGTGGGGAAAGGTACAGAGAGGGGGAGACAGGTGGGGAAAGGTACAGAGAGGGGGAGACAGGTGGGGAAAGGTACAGAGAGAGGGGGACAGGTGGGGAAAGGTACAGAGAGGGAGACAGGTGGGGAAAGGTACAGAGAGAGGGGGACAGGTGGGGAAAGGTACAGAGAGGAGGAGACAGGTGGGGAAAGGTACAGAGAGGGGGAGACAGGTGGGGAAAGGTACAGAGAGGGGGAGACAGGTGGGGAAAGGTACAGAGAGGGGGAGACAGGTGGGGAAAGGTACTGAGCGGGAGACAGGTGGGGAAAGGTACAGAGAGGGGGGCAGATGGGGAAAGGTACAGAGAGGGGGACAGGTGGGGAAAGGTACAGAGAGGGGAAGACGGGTGAGGAGAGGTACAAAGAGGGGGACAGGTGGGGAAAGGTACAGAGAGGGGGAGACAGGTGGGGAAAGGTACAGAGAGGGGGAGACAGGTGGGGACAGGTACAGAGAGGGGGAGACAGGTGGGGAAAGGTACAGAGAGGGGGAGACAGGTGGGGAAAGGTACAGAGAGTGGGAGACAGGTGGGGAAAGGTACAGAGAGGGGGAGACAGGTGGGGAAAGGTACAGAGAGGGGGAGACAGGTGGGGAAAGGTACAGAGAGGGGGAGACAGGTGGGGAAAGGTACAGAGAGGGGGAGACAGGTGGGGAAAGGTACAGAGAGGGGGAGACAGGTGGGGAAAGATACAGGTGGGGAAAGGTACAGAGAGGGGGAGACAGGTGGGGAAAGGTACTGAGCAGGAGACAGGTGGGGAAAGGTACAGAGAGGGGGAGACAGGTGGGGAAAGGTACAGAGAGGGGGAGACAGGTGGGGAAAGGTACAGAGAGGGGGAGACAGGTGGGGAAAGGTACAGAGAGGGGGAGACAGGTGGGGAAAGGTACAGAGAGGGGGAGACAGGTGGGGAAAGATACAGGTGGGGAAAGGTACAGAGAGGGGGAGACAGGTGGGGAAAGGTACAGAGAGGGGGAGACAGGTGGGGAAAGGTACAGAGAGGGGGAGACAGGTGGGGAAAGTTACAGAGAGGGGGAGACAGGTGGGGAAAGGTACAGAGAGGGGGAGACAGGTGGGGAAAGGTACTGAGCAGGAGACAGGTGGGGAAAGGTACAGAGAGGGGGAGACAGGTGGGGAAAGGTACAGAGAGGGGGAGACAGGTGGGGAAAGGTACAGAGAGGGGGAGACAGGTGGGGAAAGGTACAGAGAGAGGGGGACAGGTGGGGAAAGGTACAGAGAGGGAGACAGGTGGGGAAAGGTACAGAGAGAGGGGGACAGGTGGGGAAAGGTACAGAGAGGAGGAGACAGGTGGGGAAAGGTACAGAGAGGGGGAGACAGGTGGGGAAAGGTACAGAGAGGGGGAGACAGGTGGGGAAAGGTACAGAGAGGGGGAGACAGGTGGGGAAAGGTACAGAGAGGGGGGCAGATGGGGAAAGGTACAGAGAGGGGGACAGGTGGGGAAAGGTACAGAGAGGGGAAGACGGGTGAGGAGAGGTACAAAGAGGGGGACAGGTGGGGAAAGGTACAGAGAGGGGGAGACAGGTGGGGAAAGGTACAGAGAGGGGGAGACAGGTGGGGACAGGTACAGAGAGGGGGAGACAGGTGGGGAAAGGTACAGAGAGGGGGAGACAGGTGGGGAAAGGTACAGAGAGTGGGAGACAGGTGGGGAAAGGTACAGAGAGGGGGAGACAGGTGGGGAAAGGTACAGAGAGGGGGAGACAGGTGGGGAAAGGTACAGAGAGGGGGAGACAGGTGGGGAAAGGTACAGAGAGGGGGAGACAGGTGGGGAAAGGTACAGGTGGGGAAAGGTACAGAGAGGGGGAGACAGGTGGGGAAAGGTACTGAGCGGGAGACAGGTGGGGAAAGGTACAGAGAGGGGGAGACGGGTGAGGAGAGGTACAGAGAGGGGGAGACAGGTGGGGAAAGGTACAGAGAGGGGGAGACAGGTGGGGAAAGGTACAGAGAGGGGGACAAGTGGGGAAAGGTACAGAGAGGGGGAGACAGGTGGGGAAAGGTACAGAGAGGGGGAGACAGGTGGGGAAAGGTACAGAGAGGGGGAGACAGGTGGGGAAAGGTACAGAGAGGGGGAGACGGGTGAGGAGAGGTACAAAGAGGGGGACAGGTGGGGAGAGGTACAGAGAGGGGGACAGGCTAGGAAAGGTGCATAGTGGGAAATGGTACTGAGCAGGAGACAGGTGGGGAAAGGTATCTAGCTGGGACAGGTGGGTGGAAAAGTACAGAGAGGGGGACAGGTGGGGAAACATAAGATTCCCAGACTGCTATAGACAATGCAACTAAGCAGAAGTCCCTGATCATTGTTATGCTGCGATGGAAATATAGTAGCAAAGTGACACATAAGTCCATCAACTGTATCCTATCTCTCCCAGCATGCATCTCTCTGGTAACTGTGTTTTTTTGTCATATTTGCCCCCATTGGGTTATTACCCAGCATCCCGAGCAGCAGATACATCCCCCGCTCCTGTATAGATCACCCACAACGTACATTTTATGACAGAAATTCCTTGCGATACGTCGGCACTCGTGTATCCCCCTCTGTAACAAGAGGCCCTGATGAAGAGCGGCTAATGAGACGTGTGGAGGCCCGGAGCTCCGACTCCATCCATCGCCTTCCTTCTCAGGCATCGCAGCCAAAGCCGGCTTCTTTTGTGGCCTCCTTATTACAAGAAGGACTAATTAGGAAAAGAAAGTGTAAAATACAGATTAGAAGCCCCCCAATGAGGCATTTGTTTCAGTAACAGGCCTGGCTGTAAATGGGAGGTGGGCCTGGCGGAGCGCTCTCGGGATAATGGCGAGCCTCCTCCACCTCGCAGCGGTATAGTAATGGGCAGAACAGGAGGCTGCCCACTCTTCGTGTTGCTGATTCAGAGGCACGGCAATTAATTAAAATTGTAGTGCCTGACGTCTAAAGAGACAAAGAGGGGGCTGTGGAGGTGACCCCATGCCGAGTAACCCTTTCTCCTCCGCCTTCTTGTGACTAAGCGCCGCGCTGCACTGCGACTAATAGGCCAGAGCTGCTATTTGAATATATTTAGATTCTTTTATGCGGAGCCTGCGGGAATATGCAGCGGGCAAGCGGAATTCTGGGAAATGAGACCGCGCTGAACGGTGACTTTGTAGCCCCGAATTAAGATTGTTTTTTTTAATTCTGTTAAGAACGTCATTAATGGACGTGGAGTGGACATCTGTATAATAAGACTTCAGGCCGTCTGGTTTTAGTAAATAGATGGATTTCCCATGAAATAAAGTCGGAATGATCTCTTCTGAGGGTGCGTTTACACAGAGAGATTTATCTGACAGATTTTTGAAGCCAAAGCCAGGAATGGATTTGAAAAGAGAAGTCTTTCTATATGACCTGTGCCCTGTTTATAGTCTGTTCCTGGCTTTGGCTTCAAAGATCTGTCAGATAAATCTCTCAGTGTAAACGCACCATTAGACATCCAGTTTTTAACCAGTTGGGCGTGTCTATAGAATGAATTAACCGATCAGAGATGAGGGCCTGAGTGTGCAGAGAGTGAAAGGTAACACCTCCTTGGGGCAGAGGGTATGGCACTAAGAAAGTGACACGCTGACACTTGGGGTACAGGATGATGACACTTGGGGTACAGAATACTGACACTTGGGGTACAGGATAGTGACACGCTGACACTTGGGGTACAGGATAGTGACACACTGACACGGGGTACAGGATAATGACATGCTGACACTTGGGGTACAGGATAATGACACTTGGGGTACAGGATAGTGACACACTGACACGGGGTACAGGATAATGACACCCTGACACTTGGGGTACAGGATAGTGACACAATGACATTTGGGGTACAGGATAGTGACACGCTGACACTTGGGGTACAGGATAGTGACACTATGACACTTGGGGTACAGGATAGTAAAATGCTGACACTTGGGGTACAGGATAGTGACACGCTGACACTTGGGGTACAGGATAGTGACACTTGGGGTACAGGATAGTGACACTGATACTTGGGGTACAGGATAGTGACACTTGGGGTACAGGATAGTGACACGCTGACATTTGGGGTACAGGATAGTGACACTGGCACTTGGGGTACAGGATAGTGACACGCTGACACTTGGGGTACAGGATAGTGACAAACTGACATTTGGGGTACAGGATAGTGACACTTGGGGTACAGAATACTGACACTTGGGGTACAGGATAATGACACTGACACTTGGGCTACAGGATAGTGACACGCTGACACTTGGGGTACAGCATAGTGACACACTGACACGGGGTACAGGATAATGACACGCTGACACTTGGGGTACAGGATAGTGACACAATGACATTTGTGGTACAGGATAGTGACACGCTGACACTTGGGGTACAGGATAGTGACACTTGGGGTACAGGATAGTGACACTGACACTTGGGGTACAGGATAGTGACACTTGGGGTACAGGATAGTGACACTGACACTTGGGGTACAGGATAGTGACACTTGGGGTACAGGATAGTGACATGCTGACACTTGGGGTACAGGATAGTGACACTGACACTTGGGGTACAGGATAGTGACACGCTGACCCTTGAGGTACAGGATAGTGACACAATGACATTTGGGGTACAGGATAGTGACACGCTGACACTTGGGGTACAGGATAGTGACACTTGGGGTACAGGATAGTGACACTGACACTTGGGGTACAGGATAGTGACACTTGGGGTACAGGATAGTGACACGCTGACACTTGGGGTACAGGATAGTGACACTTGGGGTACAGGATAGTGACACACTGACACTTGGGGTACAGGATAGTGACACGCTGACACTTGGGGTACAGGATAGTGACACTTGGGGTACAGGATAATGACACTGACACTTGGGGTACAGGATGGTGACACTTGGGGTACAGGATAGTGACACTTGGGGTACAGGATAGTGACACTTGGGGTACAGGATAGTGATATGCTTTTTATCAGTGCTATCGGATACGTTTGAGGTTTTCACGGGTAGATAGCTCCACAAGTGAAGACTCTTTGGGAATACCCCTCTCTGCCTGTAGGTGTCACCGTTGCTTTTGCTGTTTATATTGACCATGAGCGATACTGGCAGGTTAGGACATAGGATGATGGCAGTAAAGCTGAATATAGGGAGATTCATCTTCTCCTCTCATTCATTATTTACTTGGTTATAAAATACGGGAAGACTTTTGTGTGACCTGTACATATTGGGGTATAATGGATTCAGGTGCGGAGTACTGATCACACTTGTGTAGTGGTAATATATAGAGATCAGCACCCTGGAGGCCGATTTTTCGGCGTTTGATAGAAAGCTGCATCCATGTTTTCCAGGACTAACTAGGGCTGCATCCAGCTTCTTCAGCCACCGACTCTGAAAATGCTGGATGATGGGACACATCTCTAGTAGTATATTATTTTGGAAGTTTTTTTGTTTTTTTTTTTACCCTTTTCTTTAATAAATATATAGAAGGCTGGGTTCACACGGCAGTCCAGTTTTTCATCAGTCTTATTATAATAATAAAAAGTATCAACAGGCACGTTTTTTTTAGTGTGCACAATAACGTGGCCGACCATGTTTTTGTGTATGCAGAAAAAAACTTTTTTTTTTTTTTTTTTTTTTTATAATGGAAGTCAATGGTAAAATTGATGCATCTGTTTTTCATTTTTTTTTATTTTTTTTTTTGCATAAAACGGATAAAAAACTGGACTGCCTAAGGCTCGTTTCACGCTGTGTTTTTCCTATTCTTTCAACGTATCTATTTTTGATTGGTTACTTTTAACGGACAGAAAAACAGTCAACACTATTTTTGTGTATGTTAAAAAAAAAAAAAAAAATTGTTTCAATAAGTTTTTCTTTTTATAATGGAAGTCAATGGAAAAATGGGTCCAAACAGATGGTACACAATTGCATCCGTTTTTTGCATCCTTTTTTTCCATAAAATGTATACATTAAACGCATAGGACAAACGCAGTGTGAACCCAGCCTAACATTGCAGTAGAACTTTATTAAGAAACGTGTACATTTTTGTTTTACATTGAGCGGCAGCAGTAAGGGGCAGCTCATCCTCTTTGCTGCCACCAGTGGTTGTGTTGGGAACTGCAGGACAGCTAAATCCCTGTTCCCCACATAGTTATATATAACTAGGGCTGCTGCACAGTCATCTTCATGTAACGCCGCCCAGCTGAATAAAAAATAAAAAAACATATTAAGCATTTATTTTTTATTCTTTATTTTATAGCATTGGGCAGTCATGGAACTGATGGCCGTGATATGAATACATATGTGACGGTTCATCCTATTGCTATGTTATACAGATAAGGACGGCAAGGTAATCCCTGAAAATAGCAAGCAGTGAGCAAAAGCTGATAGGGAAAGGGGGAACGTGTTTGCTCCTTAGCCAGGTTTTCGATTGTAGATAAGACTCCATGTCCCCCTGGAAAGTGCAGTTCTATGTTCTCTTAGGAAAGGCCAAAGCCATTCCTGGTTCAATAAGTGATAGACGCTTATAAAACATTTGTGTATATAGATAAAGTAATCCACCGCGCCAAGAGTAGCCCCCCCATACTGAACTCGCCTGACAACTGGTGTGCCCCCATCTTGGTTCAATCTCTATAGGAACTCATGTAATTTCTGACTCTTATCTGCTACACACAATCCCCCTCTCACTATCACTATTTTCAGTTTCTCACACACAAGGCCTCGTCCTTTTGCCTAAATTGGAGTGACCCATGACAAGTCAGCGTAGCAAAGAGAGGCAGAAATAGTTATATACAGAAATAACGAGATGTTCTTTTGTTCTTGGGGAGATAAGCTGCTGCCAAAGGAGTCTAGAGGGAACAGAGGTGTCTTGTGTGGCTTACCTCTCTCTGGATACAGAACACATACAGAACACACTCAGGATAGATGGCTGTCAGCTAATCTATTATCTCTAGTTATCTCATGTAAGAATAAGGGACCTATTAGACAGAGCGATAATCTGCTGATTCAGGCCGATTCGTCAGATTATCGTTATGTGTAATAAAGGCAACGATCAGATGATAACAACGATCTTTGGCTGGTCATGTCTTTTGTTCTTGACTTAAAATTATCAGGCACCGACTGTACAAGGATAGGTGTAAAAGTGATACATGCCTATGTCTAACATGGATACGGGGCTATGTGTAATTGTGATACATGGCTCCGTCTAATATGGTTACACGGCTATGTGTAATTGTGTTGTCCCACCACGGGTGTTTTTTGTCTTTACACACCTTGCAAAAGTCTGTACTTAAATAAAAGTGGTAATGAAGTAGTACCTAAGTTTTGCCACTAGATGTCGCTAGTATGTATATTGTGTACCTAAGTATTGCACAGCTTTAAGTAACTAAAGGGTTATTGTTTCTAGGATCATGACACCAATGAGAGCGCTTTCTCTTTTCTGCCTATCTCTATCCTTCTCTTTCTCTTGCACTCTCTTCTCACCCACTCACAGGCGCTGTAGGGGGAAGTCACATGGGAAGAGAAAGTGTAGTCACACCTTAGGGAGTCTTACTCTGGCTTTGGTAGAGGACAGACTCAAGCCAGAAAGGTCCTTGCAGTAGCCAAGTAGGGCCCTGGCTTATACCAGGTCACCTGTGGAGCTTTTGGGTTGGTCTCTGTAGTGAACGGATGCACATGAGATATCTTTTCTTGACCACAGCACTTTGCAGTGCTGAATGCACACTTAGAGAAGACAAGTCAGGGATCATCCCAACTCACGTCAAGAACCAGTCTAAAAGTGCAGGACAGTATCCTGAAGAAAGAGAAACTGATCCGGATAGAGCAAAGCCTACGTACTCTATCTCACAGCGCGGGTGTCATCAAAGAACTCTGTCCTTTCTGCTCATCCCAGGTAACAAGGTCTGGGGCTTGTGTCACCCTTTAGGACGGGTCACTGGTGGGCAAAGACCAAAGAGTCAAAACACAGGCACAAGTATTCTCTGTACTCAAGTATTCTACTTATTCTCCTTCTAAAGTGCCGGCAGAGCACACGTCTACCCTGGGTTGGGACTCTCTCGACCTCCTCTTCTCTACCTCTCCGAATCTCTTCTAACTCTCAGCACGCAACTCTGTCAGCGCGGCTGTACTTCTTGAGCTCTCAGCACAGGTTGTGTCATTAAAGATTAAAGTATATTATCAAGTGAAGATCCTACTGTATATCACTGTATTGAGCCTTCCTGCAGTAAAGAAGAGTTAATTTATTTTAACTGGACTCAGTGGTTATTCTCTAAGCACCTACACATTGCATCTTCCTTGGGTCATCTCCCCTTTCTGTGGGTGGCGGTACCAATAGTCCGGGTGGGTCACAACTCCACTCCGGACCACGGTGATAAGCGCCCAAGGGATTCCCTCACATCCTGGAAGGTTACTGACCACAGGGGAAAGTGTATAGCTAGCCTATCTAAAATAAAAGCAGGTGTGCCTCCATACCTGTGTGCCCAACTGGCACTGGCGTTCACAACAACCTAACATCAAGCTGAGCTATACTCCGGCCAACCACCACAGAAGTGGGGTCACACATTACCAGCTAGCAAATGACCGGTCCAGCGTACACCACATAATAGTGATACATGGCTGCGTCTAATATGGATACACAGCTATGTGTAACAGTGATACATGGCTACATGTAATAGTGACACATCGCTCTATGTAATAGTGATACATGGCTGCGTGTAACAGTGATACATGGCTACATGTAGTAGTGACACATCGCTCTGTGTAATAGTGATACATCACTGCGTGTAATAGTGATACATCGCTCTATATAATAGTGAAACATCGCTCTACGTAATAGTGAAACATCGCTCTACGTAATAGTGATACATGGCTACGTGTAATAGTGATACATCACTGAGTGTAATAGTGACACATCGCTCTATATAATAGTGAAACATCGCTCTATGTAATAGTGACACATCACTGCGTGTAATAGTGATACATGGCTCTGTGTAATAGTGATACATGGCTATGTGTAATAGTGATACATCACTGAGTGTAATAGTGACACATCGCTCTATATAATAGTGACACATCGCTCTATATAATAGTGAAACATCGCTCTACGTAATAGTGATACATGGCTATGTGTAATAGTGATACATCACTGAGTGTAATAGTGACACATCGCTCTATATAATAGTGAAACATCGCTCTACGTAATAGTGATACATGGCTACGTGTAATAGTGATACATGGTATGTGTAATAGTGATACATCACTGAGTGTAATAGTGATATATAGCTGCGTGTAATAGTGATACATGGCTCTGTGTAATAGTGATACATGGCTCTGTGTAATAGTGATACATGGCTGTGTAATAGTGATACATGGCTCTGTGTAATAGTGATACATGGCTACGTGTAATAGTGATACATGGCTACGTGTAATAGTGATACATGGCTATGAGTAATAGTGACACATGGCTCTGTGTAATAGTGATACATGGCTGTGTAATAGTGATACATGGCTACGTGTAATAGTGATACATGGCTACGTGTAATAGTGATACATGGCTATGAGTAATAGTGATACATGGCTACGTGTAATAGTGATACATGGCTATGAGTAATAGTGACACATGGCTCTGTGTAATAGTGATACATGGCTGTGTGTAATAGTGATACATGGCTACGTGTAATAGTGATACATGGCTACGTGTAATAGTGATACATGGCTATGAGTAATAGTGATACATGGCTACGTGTAATAGTGATACATGGCTATGAGTAATAGTGACACATGGCTCTGTGTAATAGTGATACATGGCTGTGTGTAATAGTGATACATGGCTATGAGTAATAGTGACACATGGCTACGTGTAATAATGATACATCACTGCGTGTAATAGTGATACATGGCTCTATGTAATAGTGATACATGGCTACGTGTAATAGTGATACATGGCTACGTGTAATAGTGATACATGGCTCTATGTAATAGTGATACATGGCTACGTGTAATAGTGATACATGGCTATGAGTAATAGTGATACATGGCTATGTGTAATAGTGATACATGGCTGTGTGTAATAGTGATACATGGCTATGTGTAATAGTGATACATGGCTATGAGTAATAGTGATACATGGCTATGTGTAATAGTGATACATGGCTGTGTGTAATAGTGACACATGGCTACGTGTAATAGTGATACATGGCTGTGTAATAGTGATACATGGCTATGAGTAATAGTGATACATGGCTACGTGTAATAGTGATACATGGCTGTGTAATAGTGATACATGGCTATGAGTAATAGTGACACATGGCTACGTGTAATAGTGATACATGGCTACGTGTAATAGTGATACATGGCTATGAGTAATAGTGATACATGGCTACCTTCACCTTAGGTTGCAGCTAGCACATGCCCCAGCTGTAGAAGGTGCGGTATTATTCTATCCGTGCCACTATGGCGTCACCCCACCCCCCATCCCTGACCTCTTGCACAGAGTATTTAGCAGTCGTGTGCAGTGTTGTTACATCACTGTGGAAAAATTCTTGATTTGGATTGATAATGACCCCCCCAAGACTCACACACACACCCCGACCACAGGCGAGAGGGTTTCCAGATCATTAAAGGGTTTTATAGGCCGTTTCGCAGCGGCGCTTTAACAAATTCATCCTGCAGCGAACTGTCTGTGTGAATGGGGCATCCTGCTAGGTGGGGGAATCAGCGCTGCGGAGAGGAGGAGGAGGAGGGGGAGGAGGGACACTGCGCTTGCCAAAGACACCCCACTGCTTTACCAAAGCTGGGAGCAGATTAATCAGACACTAATTCGATTTGCAACAGCGAAAGGATTTTTTTTTTTTTTTTTCCACAGCTCAGTGTTTAGGAATTCGGCAGGGGCAGCCATAGAGAAAGGAGAGGGGGCAAATTAGCATAGACCCCCATTTCCAAATGATTCCGCCTGATCCAGCGCTTGTTTGTTCTCCTCTCCCCCTGATTATAGTCTGCTCGCCTTGACTGACAGATTGTATGTAAAAAGCCGGGCTGCTTAAGTGTGGAAATAGCACTGACCTGGTAATGAGGGGCTATCAGCCTCTTACAGTGCACTGAAAGGGAGAAGGGCTGAGAAAATGGATTCAAAAAAGGTGTTTGGGTGGTGAGTGCCGCAGAACTTTTCTCTCCCCCCCCCCCCCCCCCCTTTCTTCTTCTTCTTTTCCTCTTGTCCCCGGGCGCTGTTTTCTTTGCCTGCATGTGTGCCGAGGTTTTCAAAGTCTTCCCAGATCCGCTGATAAGACACGGATTTGTGAAGGTGTTTTGAAAGGTCTCCGATCAATCTTCTCCTGGATAGGGGAGAGCACAAAGAGGCTGACTCGGTGACAAAAATAAAAAGAGAAACTCTAATCCGGCAACACTTTCTGTTTACGCCTCAATTCAGCCGCGTTAACCCCTCGTGTGCTGACAAGGAGGCGAAAGGAAAGAGGGAGAGAAAAGCTTGTTATTCTATCATAGAATAGAGAATGTCAGCGTGTCACTATCCTGTACCCCGTGTCACTCTCCTGTACCCCAAGTGTCAGCGTGTCACTATCCTGTACCCTGTGTCACTATCCTGTACCCTGTGTCACTATCCTGTACCCCAAGTGTCACTATCCTGTACCCCAAGTGTCAGCGTGTCACTATCCTGTACCCTGTGTCAGTGTGTCACTATCCTGTACCCCAAGTGTCAGCGTGTCACTATCCTGTACCCCGTGTCAATATCCTGTACCCCAAGTGTCAGCGTGTCCCTATCCTGTACCCCAAGTGTCACTATCCTGTACCCCAAGTGTCAGTGTAACTATCCTGTACCCCAAGTGTCACTATCCTATACCCTAACTGTCACTATCCTGTACCCAAAGTGTCAGCGTGTCACTATCCTGTCCCCAAGTGTCACTATCCTGTACCCCAAGTGTCACTATCCTGTACCCCAAGTGTCACTATCCTGTACCCCAAGTGTCACTATCCTGTACCCCAAGTGTCAGTGTAACTATCCTGTACCCCAAGTGTCACTATCCTGTACCCCAAGTGTCACTATCCTGTACCCCAAGTGTCACTATCCTGTACCCCAAGTGTCACTATCCTATACCCAAAGTGTCACTATCCTATACCATAACTGTCATTATCCTGTACCCAAAGTGTCAGCGTGTCACTATCCTGTACCCCAAGTGTCACTATCCTGTACCCCAAGTGTCACTATCCTGTACCCCAAGTGTCACTATCCTGTACCCCAAGTGTCACTATCCTGTACCCCAAGTGTGAGCGTGTCCCTATCCTGCACCCTGAGTGTGAGTGCAACTATCCTGTACCCCGAGTGTCAGTGTAACTATCCTGTACCCCAAGTGTCAGTGTGTCCTTATACCATTGTATATTTCTTTCCAGTACCCAGTTTGATCAGCTTTGTACCTACATGAGCATCCGCAGTAGTTGGTGAACTGTAGCACTATGGGAAGCCATGATAACCACTCACACAAACGGCCAAATAAAGTAGATTCTCACTATTCCTTGTGGTCATTGAGTTTAACTAATCTGTGAATATGAAAAATCTTATATTCTTTATCATTTTTATCCATTGACTTTCAATCCTTTCCCTTCTCTGGGGTGTGACTGGCGGGAGACAGTGACAATGCCTCGGTAACATTCTAGGCTATCATTCCATTATTTGCATAATCTGCTCCTTTATCTGCACTGATTAGTTAGGATATAATGCCCCTCTCCCCCCTCCCCCCCTTTTTTAATTTTGCTTTTCCCCCGTTTATAATAATGATTGTGTTGCTTCCATTGAAAACCCAAAATTCCCAGATAAAACGTCATCAATGTATCGGTTCCTAAATTTCTATAGAAACATAATGGAAGGCAAAGGCATGGCGGGGGGCTTTTGAGAGTGGTGATTATTCGGCTCTGTAAAGCCATTAGATGTATGAGTCACGTATGACAGGAAGGATTCCGGAAACAAAAATGCAAAAATGTGGGACTGGAATTTCTTGGGCTCGCCTTCCATCCACACTGAGCTATTACAGGCTGCATCATATACTTTGTTACTATTGCTGTACATACAGGACAAAGCAATAGGAGCTAATAGATTATTTGAAGAAGTAGACCTTATAAAAATAAAATTAAATAAAAAAAATATATAAATAAAGTTACAATCTACATTTATATGCAATTTTTGATACTATTTATTAGGATCTTTGAATTTCCATCAGCCTGGTGGAAAACATAAATAAACCCTATATATCTGTCTTATACCAGAAATTCTATATATATATATATATATATATATATATATATATATATATTATATATAAATAAAATTAATTATATTTTTATTTTTTTTTTACAACTCAGGGCCCTATTACACGTAGCAATAATCATCTGATCATCGGCTGATCTTTGGTTTAGGTTTGGACCTAAAATCATCGGGCGTCGACACTTAGCACATTGCAAAGTGTAATAGCGATGCGGTGGTCCCATCCTGTGACTGGCTGGGCGGCCTGTCAGCTGACAGACCATTCAGATGCTACTGCCGCCAGGACTAGGACGCTGCGGAGCACAGGAGTATCAATGGGAGCCGGGGAGTGGCAAGGTATCAGGTGTTTGGGCAAGGGCTGCATGGATATCGCTAATGATGTCCATGCAGCCCTTGCTGCCCGATTATTGGGCCGTCTAATAGGTCCAGTAACAAGCACTGATCTAGCAGATCGGCGCTTGTGTACTAAAATTATCGGGCCGTAGTCGGCCCCTGTAATAGAACCCTCAGACTAAAGACCCCTTTTAAGACTTGCGGAGAGTTCCTCTTTAATCCTTTTCTCCCTCAACCCCCTACATCATCT
Source organism: Dendropsophus ebraccatus (assembly GCF_027789765.1). NCBI lineage: Eukaryota > Metazoa > Chordata > Amphibia > Anura > Hylidae > Dendropsophus > Dendropsophus ebraccatus. The sequence continues at coordinate 67,262,515 of NC_091467.1, read as the reverse complement.
GTGGAGGGAAAGTCGGGAGGCCCCTATATACACTAGTTGGGTGGTCTTGCCAAAATTGGCAAGTTTGGCCAACTTTTTTTCTAATGTTTTGGGATTCTTAAAGGGGTTATCCAGCACTACAAAAACATGGCTGCTTTCTTCCAGAGACAGCCCCACTCTTGTCTCCAGTGTGGGTGGGGTTTTTCTGCTCAGTTCCATTGAAGTGAATGGAGCTTAATTGCAAACCGCACCTGAACTGGAGTTGTCTCTAAAAGAAAGTGGCCATGTTTTTGTTGCACTGGATAACCCCTGGCCCTACACATTCAATGGAAGTAATGTTATTATAGTAAAATTTATGAAACGGGACAACATTTTATTTTACACTTTTTCTTTATTTTTATCACATTGATTTATACAAATTTACCAAGAAAAAGGTTTGTATGATGAACACAGTCGAAGGGAATAGCAGATATTTTAGCTGACTATTGATGTAGTTTATTATAGAGCGGAGTGAGTGGTCTTCTGCTTTGCTTAGTAGACATACCCTGATGAGAGTTCGGAGATCTGGAAACATGTTAGTAGTGGTCACAATTATGTCAGGAATTTGCACGTCTATTTTCCCCAGGTAGACAAGCTGAGAGAGTACAAATATCTGTGAGCGATAGAGACTCTCCCAGGACTGACACATCTTACAGCCTCTGGTAGAACATACCATACAGAATCCACACACTATGGACACTCCTACAATACTCCTAAAAGCTTGCCTTTTTTTTCTTTAAAGGAAACCTGTCATTACTTTCTTGCCTGAACCATAAGTCAATGAGGGCGTCCCAGCAGCTTATACCCTGCTATCCCTATATAATACGGCTCTCCTTGTTTGGGTGCAGGGAGAGATTGATCAGTGGTCCTAAGGACCTACAATGTGACCTATAGACGGATGAGCGTCCTACACTGTGACCTATAGATGGACGGGCGTCCTACACTGTGACCTATAGATGGACGGGCGTCCTACACTGTGACCTATAGATGGACGGGCGTCCTACACTGTGACCTATAGATGGACGGGCGTCCTACACTGTGTCCTATAGAGGGACGGGCGTCCTACACTGTGTCCTATAGAGGGATGGGCGTCCTACACTGTGTCCTATAGATGGATGGGTGTCCTACACTGTGTCCTATAGATGGACAGGCTTCCTACACTGTGTCCTATAGATGGATGGGTGTCCTACACTGTGTCCTATAGATGGACAGGCTTCCTACACTGTGTCCTATAGAGGGATGGGCGTCCTACACTGTGTCCTATAGATGGACGGGCGTCCTACACTGTGTCCTATAGAGGGATGGGCGTCCTACACTGTGTCCTATAGAGGGATGGGCGTCCTACACTGTGTCCTATAGAGGGACAGGCTTCCTACACTGTGACCTATAGAGGGATGGGCGTTCTACACTGTGTCCTATAGAGGGACAGGCTTCCTACACTCTGTCCTATAGATGGACAGGCTTCCTACACTGTGTCCTATAGACGCACAGGCTTCCTACACTGTGTCCTATAGATGGACAGTCACAATCTAGCGGAGTTTTCATTCTGTTCGGCTTGTAGCGGTGCCATCGGTGTTGCCAGTGTAGTCAGGGAGACCGGCTGCAGGGACATTCATTTCCTAGCAACTGTTTTTCACTGATACACAGGTAATGGAATTGCTGTATATCCATCTCATCAGGTGCCGTGCACATGTATAGAAGTATACATTGCTATATATGTTTTGTTAACTAATTCTTTCCCAATAACATTGAACCCTATGAGAAGGTCAAGATGCTTCACTGACCATGAGTTTTTGTTTTTTTTTAAACATATGTTTATTGTTTTCATATGCATTGACAAGAATCCATAACATCTCAAATGTCACATAGGCATGACAAACAGAACAATAGATCAGTACATTGAGATAATGCGTCCGACCCTACCCATCTCCATATACAAGAAAGAGGAAGGCTAGTCGTGGGTCTGACAAGGATTGGTAATGGATAGGTGTCAGTAAGTCTAAACAGAAAAACCAGCAGAAGATGGAAATACAAATAAGGAACAAAAACCCCAACTGAAAAGCCCTCCCTAGAAATTGGTTTAAACATGTCCCCAACAGAGTATGACCAAAGCATTGGGGCGGATTAACTTTTGCAGATGCACCAGAATTCTAGTCCCAGTTGCACCAAGGAATTCAGCTTAAATGATTTGCACAAGATTTATAATGTGTTTTAGAAACATTGAGGAATTTTTGGGCCTCGTCTGATAAGGGGCGTGGCTTCACTAGAAATGGGGCGTGGTCTAAATGCACCAACATTTTGGTGAATGATTATGGCGTAAAGTAATTCAACTGATGGTCTAAACCAGGGATGGAAAACTCCGGTCCACCAGCTGTTGCAAAACTACAATTCCCATCTTGCCTGGACAACCAAAGGCCACTGTGATAAATCTGGTGCACTTAAAGACTGTGTATATTATAAAGTATTAGTAAATCCCTACCCCACATTGCCTTTAAAAAAAATTTTTTTACCCCCTAAAATTTTGAGCCACAAGAAGTCTTGCTTTCAATAAATTTGCTATTCACTCTCTGTCGTTAGGCTCAATCTGTCTTTAGTAACAGAGACACCAAGACAGAACACAGGAAGTGGGGTAATGCTTATTTCAGATTCCCAGTAATCTGTTCATACAGCCAGTGTCTCAGCTCCAAAGTGATTACTGATTTCTTTACTATTCTTGTGACCAGCAGCTTCTTGGGTAGTGAGTTACACTGAACTACACTTGTGTGTGTGCTATGTCTTATGAGTGTGCGTGTTAGAAACGCTTTTCACTTGCTGAAATAAACAGAATGCAGTTTGTCTTCTGTATCATCTGAATAAAGATAGCTCTATCCAGAATGCCCAGAGCCAGTGTTAGCAAGTATAACACATACACTCCTGTGTGGGCTATATCATAGGCAGTATAGTGGCAGGAAGTACACCACAGGGCAGTGCTGGCAGAGAGGGTCACACTGAAATCTATGCCTCAGGGGAGACAAAAACATTAACTGAGTGAGTTCATTTTTGTTACAGGGACTCTGGTACACTTTAAAGGGGGTTTGTGGGTAAAACTAAGGTACCTGACACCCCTGCTGATCAGCTGTCCAGCGCCCATACTTCACAGTTAAAGGGACTGGAAGCACTTTGTCTCCATTCACTGTGTAGTGGCCGCACCTGGTTACAGGTCAGCCGATGTTCACTTGAAGTGTCACCAGGATACAACCGCTTTTGACCCTGCCCAGTTGGCAATGAACAGCTGATCGGTAAGGGCTTCATGCTGATCAGTGACCGATGAGCTATCCGGTGGACCCCTGATATGGGCAGATTCACTATTGCAGTGGCTGTCCTGTGAAGTCTCTGGGTATGTGCGCAGTCCATTCCCCCAGCTCCCCGCTACTTCAGGTACTGTACAGGATAGACATCTGTCCTATATTTCTTTAGTCTCTAGCAGGGTGGGCTCTTCTCTTACTACCAGACCCTTTCTTTTGGGACATCTCTCACACCATGCACTTTCTTCACAACCTGTCATCACCACCATTTCATATCACTTCATTCACTGTCAAGACAGACCTTGTCTAAAATCCCTTCAGCCAGACAGTCTCATAGCAAGAAACGTCCCCCATGCCTCCAGCCTCTGTCATGATTGACACCTCCTCATATCCATGCAGGAAATGCACAACTTCACCCTGTAGCAGTATACAGCAGGCAGAGCTCTGCTGACACTATGAAGACCGGCAGCCTCTCTCCATCCAGCCTCCACTAACACAGCCTTAGTCCATGCAGCCTCAGCCTCTTACGCCTATGGCCTCTACTAAGACAGTTACAGCTCCTGGTAAGACGCGCACAGTCCTGCAATCTCTGCTAAGACACATGCAGTCATATGCAACAGGTTCCCGTGCCTCCTCAGCCTCCGAGACGTACAGTGCTGCCTCTTATCCTAGTTAACTCTTTCTTAGAAAATGTCACATCCTTCATCCCTTACGTCTTTCTTCTAATTCTTTCGTTTAACCCCCAAGACTCTCTCAGTCCTTGCTCGCCTCTCCCATCACCTTTCTTCTCGGTTTCTTTGCAAAATGCAGCTGACCTGTTATTTTTGGTGCTCACCTTATCTGCAGGCTCTCCCTGTCCCCTTCTGTCTCACACTTTCCCTTGGCTAAGGCAAGCCTCCCTTTACTCCACTCCCTGCCTCTATCCTCCAGCCTCCCCCCTTCTCTTTTTTCACCTCCTCTCCCCTCCTCTTCTTCTTCTGCATGTGAATCAGTTGCTCGCAGCCTCCCCTGCCCAATGTTCTTCTACCAGTGGGTGTCGTTGTAATTCCCCCTAATGCAATGTCATTCCTTGAGATGACCTCAAGCCAAACAGTCTGAGAGCTTCATTCACTTTCTATAGCAAGACAGGGAAAGACAGTCACCAAAAACTTCTCATCTGTGCAGAAGGATGTGAGGATTCACTCTGCAGATTGGCTGACTCTTCTCACCATCCTCACCAGTCTCCAAAGCTCAACCACCCCATGCTGCACAGCCTGCCTAGAGCCGCCACCAAACTTTCTCAATTTCCTTTTTTTTTTTTTTTGTATAGCGCGACTTTCACTTTTTGAACTTTTTTTTTTTACCCCCAATTTGCACCGTCTCTAATTTTATTGTAAGGTAGTGCATTTTTTTTCTATACTTACTTTTTATTTGCAGAATGCTAGGTAAGAATTTTCACTTTAGCAAAAGAAGGTGTAAAACTTCCTCTAAAGTCCTCCGATAGATACAGCTTGTGTTTCCATACCTATTTTTTTTCTAATTTAGTCTTTTTTTTTTATTGGACAGGACTTTTATGTTGTCATTTAGTCTTGTTTTATATCACACTCACTTTTGCAGATAAAAACTTTTGCAGGATGTCTTTGAAATGGTAACTTTTTTTTTTTCTTCTTTTGGATCCTTTCTGCTAAATGATGTCATCTCTGTTTGATTTTGGTTGCTAGTGTATTTCAGCTATTTTTACCATCTGTTTTTAGTAACTCCTAGGTGACTAAAATATTTTATATTATTATTTTTCTTTTTTTCCCCCTTCCTTCTTTCTGTGTTTGCCTTCATTTTTGCTAGGAGTACAGGCCAGTGGAAGGATCTGTGGTCAAGGCAGGGTTAAGCTGACTCGAAGATGATGCTGAAAGGGCAGTTTTTGCTGTTGGTGCTAGTTTCTTTGTCCTGTACCGCTCAAGAAAGTAGAGGAGGATATGGGATGAATATGTTTTCCATCCAGACGTCGCAGCCTGATCCGTGCTACGATGAGAACGGGAATCCTAGGAGATGTATCCCGGACTTTGTAAACTCTGCTTTTGGGAAGGAAGTCAAAGTGTCAAGCACCTGCGGGAAGAACCCATCAAGGTATTGTGTGGTGACGGAGAAAGGGGAGGATAGATTCAGGAACTGTCATTTTTGCAATGCCTCGGACCCTAAAAAAGCTCATCCACCCTCCTTTTTGACTGATCTCAACAACCCCCACAACCTTACCTGCTGGCAGTCGGAGAACTATATTCAATATCCTCAGAATGTCACTCTAACCCTGTCACTAGGGAAGAAGTTCGAGGTGACTTATGTGAGTCTCCAATTTTGTTCTCCAAGACCGGAATCCATGGCTATCTTCAAGTCTATGGACTATGGGAAATCTTGGGTACCATTTCAGTTCTATTCAACCCAATGTCGAAAAATGTACAACAAACCCAATAAAGCGGTCATTACCAAACAGAATGAGCAAGAGGCTATCTGCACAGACTCTCACACAGATATGCACCCTCTCTCTGGAGGCTTGATAGCCTTCAGCACCTTGGATGGTAGACCCTCTGCACATGACTTTGACAACTCCCCGGTCCTTCAAGACTGGGTGACAGCCACGGACATCAAGGTAGTGTTTAGCCGTCTTCACACTTTTGGGGATGAGAATGAAGACGACTCAGAATTGGCCAGAGACTCTTATTTTTATGCCGTTTCCGACCTTCAAGTTGGGGGTCGGTGTAAGTGCAACGGACATGCCTCGAGATGCGTCAAAGACAGAGACGACAACCTGGTGTGCGACTGCAAACACAACACTGCTGGACCTGAATGTGACCGCTGCAAACCTTTCCACTACGACAGACCTTGGCAGCGAGCAACGGCGAGAGAGGCCAATGAGTGTGTGGGTGAGTAGACACAACTTGTAGTTCACTCAGTCGAGTTGTAGGGACAGCCAGAGAGAACGGAGAGTGGTATTAGCCAAGGGACAAGATGGTGTTATCTACTCACAAGTGCAATCTCTGTCGCCTCTTCTCTTTGTGTCATGGAATTCCATAGGCTTGGATACAGAAAGGGCTGTGACAGTCCGTGTTGACCTTTTTGTGTCTTTGTCGAATAGTTGGCCTTTGCAGCTGGCCATGCTTTTGTGACTTGAACAAAGTGCGTATTAATGGTTATTGCCTATACATTGACTCATAGATTAAACAGCCCTGAGCAATTTAGACACATGACAAAGAACTAATATTTGCTCCTATATCTGATTGTTAACCTGAAGGAAAAAAAAGTCAGAAGTTACAGTAAAACTTTAGACCTCTTCTCATGTTATGGTGATACTCTTCTCCCGTCTTATCTAGTCTTTGCAGCTTCGGATAAATTAAGTTTCATTGAATGTCTTCCATTGAATTTCCCGGTGATGTCACAGTGAATCTTTATCCCTGTCAACACGCGACTGATTCAGAATTTGGCCCAAACTGGCTCTTAAAACACCGCCCGGACGGCTGAAATTTCCCCTGGAATGGCTCCATGGTTAGTTAATTAGTTAATGAGCCCGGGGAGAAAATTGCTGTGCAAGCGATACCTTTTATTGCCTGAGTGAGTTGGGTTATATTGCAGAAAAGACAACACAGGGGAAAGGTATAACGTCCCGGGCTATGACGAAGGCGCCAGGCTATGATGTCATATTACTGTGGAGAGAGGAACATTACTGCAGTGCAGGAAATAGTCAGTTTCTTATTAATTTGCAGACCAGATAAAATATAAATAGATTTTAGATAGATAGGTGAACAGATATGGAAGGGACAGATAGATAGATAGATAGATAGATAGATAGATAGATAGATAGATAGATAGAGATAGATAGATAGATAGATGATCTATCTTCTATCTATCTATCTATCTATCTATCTATCTATCTATCTATCTATCTATCTATCTATCTATCTATCTCCTATCTATCTATCTATCTATCTATCTATCTATCTATCTATCTATCATCCATCTCCCTTCTTCTCTATCTAGTTATTTTTCTCTCTGTCTAGGTCTGTAATGTAACTTTATACCTGATGGGTTTTGTTAACCCTTCATATATCACCTCTGGGTTCACACACAGCATTTTAATCCGTATTTTTGGCCAAAATCAATAGCAGATACACACAAAAAAAAAGTACAAATCTTTCCATTATAGCTTTGTTCCTGGCTTTGGCTAAAAATACTGACCAAAATACTAGGTGTGAACCTGTGCTTACACTGATTAAAATGATGACACATTTCAAATAAAGAAAGTGACTTAAAAATATGAATTTACATTACTAGAACATTTCAATTCAAAAAGAAAATTAGGAAAAAAGTTTAAAGAAAAAAATGTCTTCCTGGAATATTAGATAACTAAATCACGTAGCTGTTATCGTTTCCAAAGACCTAAAACCCAGCGGGAGAACCGTCATCTTCTAAGATCAGAAGAGAATAAAGTGTCGCGTAGCGATATATCGATCCTAAGTCACAGTTATTCAGAATTGACCGTCATCGCTTCTTTCTCCACTCATTTTCTGCTTTTTATGCACTTGCACCATAATTTAATTTTGGGAGGAGTCCTTTTATTTTTTGTTAAACTTAGTATTTTTTATTTTATTTTATTTAACACCATATATAATTTATACAAGATAGAGTAGACACATTCACCAGAAGGCAGAATGGGCTAGACCTCAGGTTCTTGGAGATACGTTGCAGTTTTTGGAGCAGCTTTTTATTTAGGTTTTTTTTTTTTCTTTTTTTGTTTCTTTTTTTTAGTCAAAGCCAGAAGTCCAAAGAGTAGATTTAGAACTAATAGGAAATATAAGAGAAGGACATATACTTCTCCTTTCTGCTGGACACACTATTTGGCTTTGTTTTTAAAAAACTGCATCAGAAACTGCAGTGTGTGAAAGCCGCCTTACAGAGGAAGCGGTGGAAATAAATATATTCTGTTATATTAGTGTATGAATTCTTAGTAGTGTTATTATGCGGATTTGTATCAGAGGATAATGGCCTGGGATGTGGCTCAATTGTAGCAGATTTTATATATATATATATATTTATATATATATATATATATATATATATATATATATATATATATATATATATATATATATATACTATAGCTATACAAATATATACGTCTGTGTGTATGATATGTGTTTGTTTGATCTGATGCCCAAAAAAATCAATAGCAGACCCCTTGAAGTGTGCATGGCGTTCAGCGCTCGGGATATTACCAGCCGTAATGCTTTCCATATTTTAATATTCCGTTCACACTTTCTTTGGGGTTGACATGTTCTCTTTTCTTTAAAAATAAAACAATCACGCACACATATATACTGTATACATTTTTTGTAATTCCAAAGCCAAACTATTCTCCTTGTGATCTGTATATTTCTCCGCTTCACATTTCATTCTATTATTATTATTATTATCCTTTAGCGAATTGCATCTTGTATTATCCACCTGCAAACCATTAAAGCGCGGCTATCACTAATGACCTAATTGTTCGGTAAATCTGCTCAGTGATTTGTCCCATCTGATAATCACTACCACATCTGTGTATGGAGAGGAGCAGGCAGACAGTAACAGGGCCAGGGAAGCACTGAAACCCGAGTGGTTGGGGTTCGTGGATCCGGGTGCAGGTTTGTGCCCTGTAGTTTGGGCTAGGTCACATGGTACCGGGCCATGTGACCTTAGCGCATCTCGATTATGGTATCATTATTCATATATGTTGCATTACATAGATCTATTACTCCCGTTTGATAAAAATCCAAAGATCCCAGATCTGAGGGTAGAAATCACAGAGCTTCGGTTGGCGTGAATGTACGGCACGTGATGCATTCTTTAATGCTTCAATTTGTTCCTATCAACAAGTAGGGGAAAAAAAACAACAACAGAGAATGAGTTTTTGCCTGCGTTCACCTCCTCCCCTGCTCCGACACGAGAAGAGGAAAAGACATGTACAGTACATAAAAGTTTATGGACGTCTTTCTTTGCTGTCCCACAGGCCATTAGATCTTACAGTGTCCATAAAATATTTATAGGGAACGGTTATTTTAAAAGATGGTAGGAAATGCGCTCACGTTTACCGCTTTGTCACCCCGACTTCTTACAGCGAAACATAAAGAAAATTGACATCTGCATAAAGTGATATATTTATTGTGTTTTTTTCTAGATTGTCCATGACTAGGCAGTGTATCTCAGACCAACAAGTATATATATCCTCCTATATCACCCTGTCCCCCCTATCTACTCATAACAGCACAGCGCTGCACCTAGATAGGGATAAACTGGTGCAATGCTCTGCAGCCGTGTCACTTAGCTGAGGGACTGAGAGAGTAGTTTGTCTCCTTAAGGAGACTGGCAAACCACCATATGAAGACTTAGGGCCTATTACACGGGACGATTATCGTTTGAAAAATCGTTAGATTGTTTGGATGTGAATGATAATCATTTAGTGTAATAGCAGACAACGATTAAACGACCAACGAGAAATCGTTAGTCGTTTGATAGAATTAGGACCTATTTTTATCAGTGATCGTTCGCATGGAATAAGACATCGTTCAGTCGTTCGCAGTAGCGACTAACGCAATAGCTACGACAAGACGACCGCAAGAACGATCATAAGTAACGATCATCGTTCCGTGTAATTTGGTGAACGATTTCAGGTCGTTCGCCATAGTGGTCATTTGAGATTGTTAATCGTTGGTCGTCGAAAAATCGCTTCGTGTAATAGTACCCTTAGACTATGCAATGCTTCATGGGAAAAAATATGCAAAGTAGCTCTTCTTGCAGAGCAAAGGGTGGGACAGTAGGTTATTGCCATGCCATGGGCTACGTACGGAGGGTGACTCTCCGCATTTGAACACTAACATGCAGATAAATGCAAAGCATCACCGATATAGTAAGTTGCATTCAGACAACTAAATGCAATAGCATCAGATGCTGCAATAAGGCGAAATGTTATTTGCTAGTTAGGTGTTAATGGAGTTGTTTGTTCCCCTCCCACTTTTCCTGACACGTTTTAATAGTTTTAATAGTTGTCATTGCATTTATTGCATAATCTGCGATAGGCTCCTCTACCACATCTCCGTTGTACAGGAACATCTTTCTTCTTAACTCTGTTTCCTTTAGTTTCACAATGATTCCTCATCTGGCAGATTCATTCACAGTGTTGAGGGAAGAACAGACGGCTGCTGTCAGCTTCATTGAGAACAAGTGGTATAGAACAGCAGTGAATAAACAGCAATCTCATCTGTCACAGATAGAACTGACTGATCCTCCCAGCTCAGCTAAATCCAGGGTAAGGCAGGAGATGAGGCTGGGGAGTATGTTTCTTACCCATCATGGTTAAATCTTAAAGGGACCACTCACTTTCGTGTCCCCATCCGGATGATAAAGTGAACTTATAGTCCTACTCTATCACCCGCAGGACTGCAGAGTAAACATTATACCAAGCCTCACCAGGCAGGCCAGACAGATATATGGGTGGCTGTCCAATATGGAGGACAACGTATTCGGGGTGGTGCGGAGAAATAAGAGTAATGACAAAGCCATTGAAAAGCACCGGTCAGGGGATGGATACTAGATACAGAGGTAAAACTATCCAGAACAGAGTGTTCTCAAGAACGGGAAGAGAACTATGGAGGGCACGAGAGACCCCATGACAACTCTGAAGGAGATACAGATATTCATTGCTGCCAAGGTTGGACAGGCGAGAGGAAAAATAACTCTTCTCGGTAGCATCTTCTTGGGGTTGCGTGAACGCAGCAGAAGAAATAGAAGTCCCAGAGGAAAACCTGCTGCGGTCTGCAGGAGAACTTCATCTCGGGAATCAATCCAGCAAGTCAATAACCCGAAGCGTGAGGACAAAAATATCCAGAAGAAGACTTTAAAACAACATTAAGAAGTGGACAACTAGTGTCCCAGCCTCAACATCATAGCTGCCCCTACACGGACGAGGGGCGTGAATAGTGGTCTGTTCTCATCACTTTTATGGAGACTTTACAAGGCTTTTCCACTTTACTGCACCCAAGATGCTTTGCGTTTGATCCAGACAATAAAACATGGAAAATTTCCAAGGGGGTGATAATTGTTGAGCGTATGTTTCATGCATGATCAGTAACTTGCTGTAATATATGCTGTGAATGTCCGCAAAGGGGTTAATTCAGCCCAAATCCTTGGAGGTAACACAGCGGCTGAACGACTCTAAACATCCAGATATTCTCTGGCAGCGAGCCACCAAAGTGGAGGAGCCAAACATACCTCTGCCGAAATGAGGTCTAGGACCATGTCTGGTGCAAAATCTCTGCAGACTGTATGTACCTGAGGCTAGAAATCATTGACAACCCCGGGGGATGACAAATCCCAGCATATTGCCTAAGATCTATCACTGTGTTAGTGAGGGGTGGGCTCTTTCCCACTGCCACCCAGTCTACAAGGGTCTTATATCTGCCACTACTCTAATGTTTGACATGGCTGGTCCAGCTTAGAGGATATAATACGCTGACTGTGCTCTACCATTCAACTTGATGTTCAGGTCAATGAGATTTCTTTCATGTTGATTCAGGCTGTGACTTTGTAGCCCGGGGCGTCTGGCAGAGTTGGACAAGACAGGTGATGTGAGGCTAATGTCAATGGAAGCTTTCCTCCGCTCCTCCGCCGTTAGGACGACATTTCACACATGGACCCCGAGGACATTCGTCGCCTCTCGCCCACGCTCACCGGAGCTACGCTGACCCGTCGCTTCATAGATTCACTTACACTCGGCACAGCTTAGTCATCCATCTGCCCTTTTCTACCACAAATGTTTTCTATGGGTCATGGCACGGACAAAGCTGATATTCGTTGTGACTTTACAGAGCGTGGAGATATAACAAGATAGAGAGCAGATGTAGTCATACAGAGCTGTGGGTATTTTGGGAGAACAAAAAAAAAACCTTTTTTATGGTTCCGGCTAGAGCTATAGGACCACCATGGGAGTTGCAGAGAGGTTGTCACCACTTGAACACCTTGAGCTTTTATTTGTGGTTGAGGGAGGTCTTCACCCTGGAAGCCATAGTTTACGGCTCTCTGATTCATCCACGCACGCATCCAGTGGTCTGCATGGAAAATCTATTCTAGGATGGTGCATGGCCGGGCAGATTGTTCTCACCAGACAATGAAATGGATGTTTTCTGCAGTCCCGGGAACATCTGAGTTCACAGCGGTGAAGTTTTGTGAGGGGCAGCAGGGTGCACACCTGAGCGGGGACCTCACTGAGTCACAAAGGGCCTTTATGTAACCACATGTCAGTGTATAACACAGCCGCTCCGGGAAAATCTTTTATGTTCACTTTTCTCTGTTGACACAGCCCAGATGTTCATTTGATGATATTATAATACAGTAATAATCTATAATCTCTTCATCTCTCCTACAAAATGAACACTTCTCCGGTGCTAAATATTGTCCCGATGATATCTAAAGGAGAAGGAAAGCATGTTCTGCGTTCGATCCCAGGTTATTACACAGCGTGGGCTCCAGTCCACCTGCAACATGGGCTCGAAAGGCAGCAAATATCAAATTCAGATTCCTCACTTCCAGGACAATCAACTTTTTCCCTATCCACAGGATAGGAGAAAATAGAAGATCGCAGGATGTCCGACCTCTGTACCCCCACCCCGCCGATCCCTGTATTGGGCCCCCCTCTTCTGTATTATGAACAGAGCCGCGGGTACCCACGACTTTATTCATTCCTATGTAGGCATGGAAAGAGATGAGTTCGCGGGAAGAACGCTGTACTCAGCTCTTTCCATTGGCTCCATAGCAATGAATAGAGCTGTCACGTGTCATATTCGCGACTCTATTGATAATACAGAAGCCGGGGACCTGATATGGAGACCGGCAGGGGGGTACAGAGGTCAGACCCCCCGCAATCTCCTACTCTTCCCCTATCCTGTGTTAATTTTTCCTGGAATAGTTGGGGGAAGCACAAGCTACTAATATATTGGTCAATACTGGACTAGACCTTCACTAGTTCATTGATGTGCACCATGTATGAGATCTGGGCCACCATATGATTGAAAATCAAACAAAACAAAGTGTGAACAAGGTCTATCACTGCGAGGTTATTCACATCGGGTTCTGATGAGGACCAACAAAACTATTGTTGAAGTAGAAATAAATGTCTGTATAATCCAGGGATGGGGAACCCTTAGCCCTCCTGCTGTGGCAAACAGTTCCCATCATGCCTGGGCAGCCGAAGCTAAAGCTTTCCAGGGAAGTTTCCCGATCCTGGTATAATTGTAGGTGCTTTTGGAGGAGTTGCCATTTTCTTCGTTCTTTTATCGCTTTCCTATACTTTGGCCCTTATTTGTCAGCCGGACCCATAGACAAGGCCGTAAATGTAAACCAGCTGCTGGCCATACGTTTTCATGCCCCGGGATTAAGCCAGGATCTTCATATTTTCCACTTAACCCTTGTGCAGCCTGGGGGGGCATTACCTGAATGTTTCAGGGGTCATACGGTGACTTTGCTTGCTGGAGACTTGTGCACATGTGTTCGTATACGATCTGGTTAACATATGAAGAAGTCTGGAATTTCTTCCACAACGCCTACCATGGGCAGCATAGGTAAAATGCGAGATTCCATTACAGAATTACGTCTGTCTCTTTTTGTGTTAGTGATTCCAGGTCTCTCGCTGCCTGCGGGTGGGGCAGCACCTGCCTCCATTATGTTGTATTGTTAGCCATGTCGTGCAGCATTTGTTCTCTTTGTCATTTGCCAGGCAGCTGAATCTGAACATAAAAGACCACGTCGTTGAATTCTTAAGTTGGCTATAGAAGAGGCCCCGCCATTGGCCATATCAACACTTTCACAACAGTGTTCCTGAACCTTCGGCTCTCCAACTAATACAAAACAACAACTCTAATCATACCAGCTGATTGTATCTCCTTCTAGCCTACCCAACCAAGTATGTTAGCCTACCCACAAACATGGTACAACCAAGGGTAAACCATTGCCTCTCCACTGGGTTATGCCTATACCTGTCCTTCGACTGTAAGGCTGCATTTACACGTCCCGTAAAATTGTCCATGGTTGCGGATCCGCAACCACGGCCAATTTTAGGAACCATTTAAGTGAATGCAGCCATTCGCACAATCCATGCCACCACCCCCACCGCGAAAAAATAGGACATGTCCTAGTGCGGATTGTGGCACAGATCCCCCCCGCGCCGCTCGGCAGCAGAGATGACAGGACCACAGAAGACAACTACTCGCGCTCCTGTCATCTCTGCTGCCAGGCAGCGGGGGGACTGCACTTTGGGGGATCCATGCCTCGGATTTGAGGGATCCAGGATCCTTCTCCAGTCATCGCAGCATAGATCGTGTGAATGAGGCCTTAGATTAGGAAGAACTTTGTGTGACAATCATTGGAAGGAGTTATGGCAAATGAGGATGAATCCGTCACCGACACCTTCCCGGCAGTTCTTGACAATATGAATTGTCACGATACATTAATAGCTGTGCCTGTTTCTGCCAGTCTCTCTCCATTATCCCTGGTATAGACTCTCTCGATACTTTAAGAGTTAACAGACCAGAGTACATACCGTAACTATCAAAAGCACCAATCTTTCCACAGAGCATTTCCGGAGACACTTAGAAGTCAAGTGGTCGATATTCCGGATTCAAGTCCCAGCATCTTCAATAAGAAGGATTTGGGTGCCCCCCCTCCCCCCTTTCCTCGCTGCCTCTCCCCCACGTCCTCGTAAATATGTATCCTAACTTTGGAAGAGGCGGCAGACAAAAGGAAGGAGAAACAAAAGACTAAAAAAGCTACCCGAGAAATATGTCAAATATGTCTTCAGAGACCCAGTCCAAGGCAATTAGTTTTCCCCTCAAATCAGATTAACCTGTACAAGGCAGCCGGCGACTGGTGCCAAACCCCACTTCCTGCTTTCCCAAGAGTTTGGCATGTGGCGGGGAGAGACTTGTGTTGTCAACAATTTTACGAAACGCTCTGAACCCTGCGAGTCGGGTGATGGGGAGGAGGGAAGAGTCTCTCCAGAGCACCTCAGAAACTAACGTGAAATGTAAATAGCTGCAGAATACGCCAGCGCCAAATAAACTCTATTAGCTGTGTGGTCGCTCAGTTCCCGCCTCGACCCCATAATACATCCAGGATGTACACAGTACAGAATTGCCCTCCAAAGTGTGCACCCCTTAGGAGCTGGCACTTGTGGGGAGGAGTCACCCCATGCAGGTTAGCTCCACCCATGAGGAACAGGGATAGGGCCCACCTATGCTGAACAGTAAGGGATTTACTCTATGGTATATTTCATTGTACAGATAACTTGAAGGAGTCAGTGCATCAGAATAAGGGACCAATGCAAATTTATTGATTTTTTTATTCTTTTTTTATACCCAAAGGTTGAAATCCAGTCGGGCTGTATTCTTTTCATAGCTGAGGGTTTGTTACAATTGTTACTGTCCTGGAATAGACTCCAGACTGGTACATGAATCTGCTTTGTGTTACAATTAGAGTTGAGGGAACTTTCAGCATGTTCTGGTTCGTCCGAGTGTGCAGCGTTTGTAGATGTTGGATGGAGCTCTAGGGAGTCCTGGATAGTCCTGCTGATAGTTCTAGTGCAGTGCTCACAGAGCATTGTAGAGACCAGGCATTAACCATTGATACCTTCAGTGAGTAGATGAAGCCCGACTGCTGACTGTGCAGGGAAAATGAGGGGAGATAAAGGACCATGTCAGCTTATCCTGTGTAATAGGGACCATAGAAGTTTCCTTTCTTGCTAACTTAAGGCCCTATTACACCAAGCGATTATAGGCCGTATTCTGTCGTTACGACCGATAATCGATTGGTGTAATAGCTACTGTTAAAAGGCAACGATCAGCCGTCATGCACAATGTTGCAAACCTTTTTAACGATAACAACGGTCTGCTGACCGTCGCTCTGCGCAATAGGAGTAGTAGCAGCCGACCGCCGCTATCCCCTATGGGCGCCGTCTGGGGAGCCCCTGCTGCAGCTCCCTGTGGTCCCCCGCACTTACCCGCTTGCTGTTGGTGTGTGTTGTACAAGGCGTGAGTGCTGACCTGACAGGTTGGTGCTCACTTGCTCCTCCTTATCGGACCCTGTATTAGGGGCTTTAGCTGCTGTGGTGGATCTCACTGGGATCCTCATTCAAACACAGACCCTCAGGCTGTGACTTAGTGCCATAGTATAATGTCTGGGGTCCTGTGATTTATTCCTCAGGAACGTGAAGCCCCCCCTGACACAACATCAGTGTTACCCAGCGTGTGGTGCGGAGTTACCAGCTGATGGTTCCATGAGTCACTATGACAATGAGCACCGACCCCTGATTGATTCTCGGCCATAAAGCTGTCACTGCTCTCTAAGGGATGTGATTAGAGGCCAGAGGTCAGTGAGGCTTCCAGGGCAGAGCTGCAGGGTGTCCTGGCATTCTTCAGTCCTTGATACCAGCCCACCCTGCACCCCAGACCACCATGCCCTGCACTGGAGGACCCCTTCATTTATTACAGGCAGTGGGATACATTGATACCATGAGAGGAGAGCATGCTGGGAGTTGTTGTTTTGCAATAGCTGCAGAGGTTGGAGACCACAAATAACCAAATGCTCCATCGCGGGGTCCAGTATCTGTATGGGATGACATCTACCTCCTCTATGTAGCGGGTAGGTGGGATACCTCCATACATACAGCACGCTGCTGCGGATTGAGCCTGTTATTGGGGCTGGCCTCCCGTCCCCCTTCTCTCTCTCCACCTCGCTCTCTCTTCCTGCAGTGTGGAGGGGCGCCAAGTTCTTCTAAAAAGTGGTTTTTCTATGAGATTTAGTGGTTTACCTCATGTTTGTGTAGCAAAGTCTCCGACATTAGTGCAGGATCAAGCTCTTAGTGGTCTTCCCAAAGTCTGTGTGTCGCACATCAAAACACTCATTCATGGGGTTTCTGCTGGAAGCTGGCCTCCTGCTGTGTGATACACTGAGGGCTTCCGGATCAGAGCCCGGGCAGGGTACTCTCCTTATATATAAACCCTCGAAGGCCGGTCATCTCTAT
The DNA here is from genome assembly GCF_027789765.1 of Dendropsophus ebraccatus. Classification (NCBI taxonomy): domain Eukaryota; kingdom Metazoa; phylum Chordata; class Amphibia; order Anura; family Hylidae; genus Dendropsophus; species Dendropsophus ebraccatus. The sequence goes on along the minus strand of NC_091467.1, from coordinate 67,245,142 downwards.
CTATGCCAGGGTAGGGAACCTTGGCTCTCCAGCTGTTGCAAAACTACAACTCCCATCATGCGTCTCTCCGTATATAAGCCCTCATGGGCCGGGTCATCTCTACCTATGTCAGGGGTAGGCAACCTTGGCTCTCTAGCTGTTGCAAAACTACAACTCCCATCATGCATGGACAGCCAAAGCTAAAGCTTTGGCTTTCCAGGCGTGATGGGAGTTGTAGTTTTGCAACAGCTGTAGAGCCATGGTTCCCTACCCCTGATCTATGTGGTATAGGTGGTCTCCAGCACACTCCCCTCGATATATGTTCTATAGCAATGCCCCCTAATCTGTCAAGCTGTTGCAAAACTACAATTCCCATCATGCCCTGATCAGGGGACATTGCTATAGGATTGCTATATATGCCCACTGTATGAACCTGGTGAAGGTGAAGCTGTTCTCTCATCCCCACTCAGCGTGAAGTTTGTCCATTGCTTTCACCCTTGTGTATTTAGGTGGCTTAGAATAGATGGCGAGCTCTTGGGATCAGACCGAGGTGTTGATGAGGTCTCTGCTGCATATGTTTGATGTAGTTAAAGCCGCTGTTTATTAAGCAGATAGGGAGTGGGAGCTTAGGGAAGGGTTAACATTGAGGAGGAGGGGATGGACACTTGGGGGCCCCTGGAGACAGCTGGAGCGGTAATTAGCTGGAGCTGCAAGATGGTGACCGGGGGCCCCGAGTGTTTTGCTAAGCGGTCAGGCCATTCACACCTCTGGAGATCATGTATTTGTTTAACCAAGGTGACCTCCTTCCTTCTGATACTAGTTACCAGCGGGGGTATATAAAGCCGAGGGGGGGGGGGGGGCAGCAAGTCATGGGCCCAGCAAATCCTAGAACACAGGACTTGCTTAGATACACTAGTCTCAGCAGACGGTATCGCACATCATTAGGTTTAGCTACACTAAATAGTATCACAAGTAGAGTTCAGTATACTGCTTAGTATATAGGATAGAATTGGATACAGCGACACAGCATCACACAGATCTAACCCCATCAGTATCACACACAGATAGACTGACCAGTACACGGTATCCACAAAAATAAGCTTAGATACACAACTCTTCAACAGGTATTACATGTTATTATGTACTAAACTGTGTATCTAAACAGGTAAAGTGTATCTAAACTGGTTCATCAGACCAATTTTGGTTTTACATTTGTTAGGCTTATGGTGCGTTTACATGGAATGATTATCGTTTGAATTTTCGCAATAACGATGGCATTTGAGCAATAATTGGCTCGTGTAAACACAGGAAACGATCAAGCGACGAGCGATAAATCGTTTATTGTGATCTTTAAGCATGTTCTCAAATCAGCGTTGGTTGTTCGCTAAAAATTCGCAGATGGCTTCGTGTAAACGCACCATATGATACACTGACTGAGCAGATCATGATCACAGGTGATTGGTTTAGATACACTAACTCAGCAGATACACTAACTCAGTATCACAGATGATGGGATTGGATACAGAAGCTCAACACAGTTTCACATGTATAGGCTTATATACACTAGCTTAGCAGGCAGTATCACACCGGAAAGAGTTAGATACACTAGCTCTGCAGATGGTATCACATAATATAGGATCAGATGCAGATCATACACACGCACACACATTAGGCTTAGATACACTAGCTCAGTAGACAGTATCACACGATAGGATCAGATGCAGATCGCACACACGCACACACATTAGGCTTAGATACACTAGCTCAGTAGACAGTATCACACATGATAGGATCAGATGCAGATCGCACACACGCACACACATTAGGCTTAGATACACTAGCTCAGTAGACAGTATCACACATGATAGGATCAGATGCAGACCACACACACACACACACACTAAGCTTAGATACACTAGTTCAGTAGAGAGTATCACACATGATAGGATCAGGTGCAGACCATACACACGCACACACATTAGGCTTAGATACACTAGCTCTCCAGACAGTATCACATATGATAGGATCAGGTGCAGACCATACACACGCACACACATTAGGCTTAGATACACTAGCTCTCCAGACAGTATCACATATGATAGGATCAGATGCAGACCGCACACACATTAGGCTTAGATACGCTAGCTCTCCAGACAGTATCACACATGATAGAATCAGATGCAGACCACACACGCACACACATTAGGCTTAGATACGCTAGCTCTCCAGACATTATTGCAGGATAGAATAAATATACTGGCTTAGCAGCACAGTTTAGACATTAGGCTTAGATATATGGCTGCACGTTATACTTGTTGCTCTGTATAGACGATGCTTGATGTATTGTCTCCTCTCTCAGCCTGGATATGTTTGCTGTGTAGGTCGTAGACACCATGTTCCATTTGGGGGGGGGGCGTCTCTGGCCCTTGGTGGGGGTGTCACCTCCTTGAATTGCCGGCGATTACCGAGCAGCACATAAACTGCTGATATCATCTCTCTCCTTACTCTATAGACTTTCCAGCCGCAGGGAAGGTGTGCGGTGAGCGGAGGGGCCTCTGACCCTCTCTATGAGTCCACAGTGTTCAGTCGTCACTGTAATCCATCCTGACAGGGGTGATACCTGCGAGCAGAACGCTGAGCGTAAGGAGAGACAAAACATTATATGCTCAACCAGCAACCAGGAATGTCATTATAATAGCACACAATGACCAGACCCTTCAAGGGGAGCTCCACTATTCCCATACCATGTGACGTCTCACCGGACACCATTAGAGATGAGCAAACTTGCCAAAAGTTTGGGTTTGCACGAACCAAATAATCAACATTTGAATCCACCTACTCCAGGTAGCGGGATTGAAATGCCGGCAAGTTCCCTCATAGACACCATGGGGGAGATTTATCAAACATGGTGTAAAGTGAAACTGGCTCAGTCGCCCCTAGCAACCAATCAGATTCCACCTTTCATTCCTCACAGACTCTTTGGAAAATGAAAGGTGGAATCTGATTGGTTGCTAGGGGGCAACTGGGCCTGTTTCATTTTACACCATGTTTGATAAATCTCCCCCCATATCTCCTTGTTCTGTGAACATGACCCCTATACCCAGTGGTATCAGGATAGAATTGCACATGTTCTTCTGGAGTATCCCTGATATCTAAAAATTCAAAAAGACACCATAGCACTCCTATTAGTCTCTACCAGACTCCCAGCATGTAAAAGAGTCTCTCAATAAATAGGGATGAAACAAAGTTACCAATCCTGTAGTCCAGCAGGATAAAGTCCATGTAAAAATATACAAAAGGTAACAGCATCCAGGCATTGTAAAGTGCAAAAAATAAAGTGCTTTATTCCATCATGGCAGTAACATAGCAGCAACGTTTCGACCTATGGGGTCTTTCTCAAGCTGCTCCCTGATATCTGTTCCCATGGTCATCCTGCCATCGGTTGGACTTTATTCACATCATGTTTTATTCAACATCTACATCGGGAAACTACCGACATGCACATGTTCTTGGGCCTCAGATTGTCAGACGATGGCCAAAAAGTAAGCGTTTATTTTCTATCTTGCTGAAATGTCAATCTGCTGCATACAATGAAGCCTGGAATACTGTACTGGACCACACTATCCCATAACAGATACCATATAAGCCTACGGTAATAGAGCCAAGGGATCCATCATAGGTATATGTTATAGATACCTCACATAGGGAGAGAGGACCCTGCCCACAAGGGCTTACATAGGGAGAGAGGACCCTGCCCACAAGGGCTTACATAGGGAGAGAGGACCCTGCCTGCGAGGCCTTACATAGGGAGAGAGGACCCTGCCTGCCTATGAGGGCTTACATAGGGAGAGAGGACCCTGCCCACAAGGGCTTACATAGGGAGAGAGGACCCTGCCCCTGAGGGCTTACATAGGGAGAGAGGACCCTGCCCACAAGGGCTTACATAGGGAGAGAGGACCCTGCCCACAAGGGCTTACATAGGGAGAGAGGACCCTGCCCACAAGTGCTTACATAGGGAGAGAGGACCCTGCCCACAAGGGCTTACATAGGGAGAGAGGACCCTGCCCACAAGGGCTTACATAGGGAGAGAGGACCCTGCCTGCGAGCACTTACATAGGGAGAGAGGACCCTGCCCACAAGGGCTTACATAGGGAGAGAGGACCCTGCCTGCGAGCACTTACATAGGGAGAGAGGACCCTGCCCACAAGGGCTTACATAGGGAGAGAGAACCCTGCCCACAAGGGCTTACATAGGGAGAGAGGACCCTGCCTGCCTGCGAGGGATTACATAGGGAGAGAGGACCCTGCCCCCGAGGGCTTATATAGGGAGAGAGGACCCTGCCCACAAGGGCTTACATAGGGAGAGAGGACCCTGCCCACAAGGGCTTACATAGGGAGAGAGGACCCTGCCCACAAGGGCTTACATAGGGAGAGAGGACCCTGCCTGCGAGGCCTTACATAGGGAGAGAGGACCCTGCCTGCGAGGGCTTACATAGAGAGAGAGGACCCTGCCCACAAGGGCTTACATAGAGAGAGAGGACCCTGCCCACAAGGGCTTACATAGGGAGAGAGGACCCTGCCCACAAGGGCTTACATAGGGAGAGAGGACCCTGCCCACAAGGGCTTACATGGAGAGAGGACCCTGCCCACAAGGGCTTACATAGGGAGAGAGGACCCTGCCCACAAGGGCTTACATAGGGAGAGAGGACCCTGCCCACAAGGGCTTACATAGGGAGAGAGGACCCTGCCCACAAGGGCTTACATAGGGAGAGAGGACCCTGCCCACAAGGGCTTACATAGGGAGAGAGGACCCTGCCCACAAGGGCTTACATAGGGAGAGAGGACCCTGCCCACAAGGGCTTAAATACTGTAGGGAGAGAGGACCCTGCCCACAAGGGCTTACATAGGGAGAGAGGACCCTGCCCACAAGGGCTTACATAGGGAGAGAGGACCCTGCCCACAAGGGCTTACATAGGGAGAGAGGACCCTGCCCACAAGGGCTTACATAGGGAGAGAGGACCCTGCCCACAAGGGCTTACATAGGGAGAGAGGACCCTGCCCACAAGGGCTTACATAGGGAGAGAGGACCCTGCCCACAAGGGCTTACATAGGGAGAGAGGACCCTGCCCACAAGGGCTTACATAGGGAGAGAGGACCCTGCCCACAAGGGCTTACATAGGGAGAGAGGACCCTGCCCACAAGGGCTTACATAGGGAGAGAGGACCCTGCCCACAAGGGCTTACATAGGGAGAGAGGACCCTGCCCACAAGGGCTTACATAGGGAGAGAGGACCCTGCCCACAAGGGCTTAAATACTGTAGGGAGAAATCTTGGAGATGGTTTTGTGAGGAGCAGACAAGGGGAGAGCATGGATCTCGTGAGGATCAGAGATTATATGAGGGACGGTATCGGGAGATCAGATATATATGGGGGAGACAGGGTGTGGACGTTCTTCAACGTCACAGTTAACAATTTAAACTGAATTAGTTTAGACAATGGCGAGTGAGAGAAAGGATTAGTACAGGGGAGAGGGGGAATAGTCAGGCAGCAGAGTTGAAGATGAGTTGGATACCAGCAGTCACAGCTGAGGAAGGAGTGGATTGGGAAATGTTTCCTTGGTGGAGGTGGAAGGAGGTGGTCGGGGTCGGATGTGCAGTGTGCCGTATCTTTGGGTGTACCTGCCGTGTCTTTGGGTGCACCTGTTCAGTCTCCTCACTCCATCCATCCATCACCTAATTTCTTTTTTCTCTCTTAGTCTTCTCCTTCTGTCAGACTAACAGTGTGACATTACGCCTGACCCCCCCCCCCCCCTACCCCCCACCCCCCCGCGTTGTGAGCTTTGTAATGTAACCTTCTTCCTCTGAATATATTGTATGACATATCTGTGTCCTTATTCAGTATATTAGCACATTGTTACCACCACATTGTTATACTACTCCAGTATTCTCTCCGGAAAAGCAGGGGCGTTCCACTGGCAGAACAAACCAGTCCAGATTCCCAGGTCAGTCTCCTGTAAGTCCTCGATCCATAGGCACAGTACAACTTTTTGTCGTTCTCACTACCTGGACATTATTCTTCCATGCATCCATATGCCTAGTACAGCTTCCTAATCTTAAGAATTTTTCGTATCTGTTATTAAAGCACAGTATAACTCCTCTAAGTAATTTACAGCGCCCGTTCTTGCATTCATAGACCCAGTACAATTTCACTGAGATTCTCCATAACTATAGAGAATACAATGGCATCAACTAAATGCCCCCATAGTGCGAATAACCAGGACAGGAGTGACCCCGCCTCCTGGACCATTAGGAGTGACGGCTACAGTAAAGCGTATCATATGATTGGCTGAGAGGTCTTGTAGAGGGAGGAGCATATGTAACAGGCCGGATCCTGCCCCATAAGATCATAGAACCCCCCAGATAGGCCCTTCCATTTTACGTACAATACTATATGTACACTTACCAGACATCATTCATCCACCTGACAGCCCGCCGTTCACTGATAGACGTTTCACAATGATAAGTGGTGTCTGTGTCAAAAAGAGAAGGAGGAAAAAAAACCTCCCTTATTGTGACACACGGTAGTCAGGCTGCCATGAAGCGCTCCATTGTTATTTGCCTCTCTACCACCCAGGGCTATGCATGCTACCGAGAAAAAAAAAAGGGATTTTCCCGGTTTAGGCAAAAGTGAACATAGGTCGACAATTAGCGCTGGCAGAGGTCTGTGGTTGTCGGGGGAGGGAGCAGAGACGTGCGAAGGATAGAGGGAATTGATGCTGAAGCCAGAGACGTGCGAAGGATAGAGGGAATTGATGCTGAAGCCAGAGACGTGCGAAGGATAGAGGGAATTGATGCTGAAGCCAAAGCATCACACGTCGTCGGTAAGGAGCCATGGCTGACTATGAGCTCTGTAACAGGAATGAGGAACCTTCGGCCTCCCAGCAGTTCCAAAACTACAAATCCGGCTGTCCAGGCATGATGGGAATTGTAGTTTTGCAACAGCTGGAGGGTTGAAGGTTCCCCATCCTTGCTCTATAACCTTATGGTCGTGGTGATGTCCAGGAACTCTAGATACTTGTCTAGCGAGACTGTGCCATAGAGCGTGATCCATCATGGAGCCTCTATCCTGCCCAGTTGTAACGTTGACCGGCTGCAATCACAATGGAAACCTCCATTCTTTACACTGCAGCCATGACTGTGTGAACAGAGTTAAAGAGCGCCGAGAAGCTTTCCATTCCTTCCTCTTATTTCTCTGGAAAACAGAGACACCTTGGAACATTTGCGTCCTGATGACTTCTCCATAATTGCTGGCGGTCTCTCCTGCTCCTCCATGGGTTGCCCACAGCTGCTTGGCCACGATTGATCCCACCTTCTCCTATCCAGAAGCTTGTGGTTTTGCCCACGGCTAAGTCTCTGCCATGTGGGGGTGATTGTTCTGGCATCGGTTTCCACTTTCCAGGTGCACAAAACAAAGAGAATCTCTAAAAGCCGTGTAATTCCGATACCCAACAATGGGCAATAAAAGTGGTGTTCACTTCCAGCGACAACAATGTCGGGATTGTCTGATCAAAGTGGATTAAGGTTCTGCTGAATGAAGAATTTATATGGTTTTATGGCTTAGACATAAAGCAAAACCTTCAAATTAAAGGTACACAGGGAATACTGAGCATTTAGGGGTACTGCCTGCGGAGACGTGGGGGGGCGTACATTCTCAATCAGGAAAACTTGTAGATAGAAGAGCTTATAGCTGCCACATAAGTTGTCACCCAACTTTCCAACTGGTCTACATGACCTCAGCTCTATCCTCTACTGAGTTACATCCTGTATTATACCCAGAGCTGCAATCACTATTCTGCTGGTGGGGTCACTGTGTACATACATTACATTACTGATCCTGAGTTACATCCTGTATTATACTCCAGAGCTGCACTCACTATTCTGCTGGTGGGGTCACTGTGTACATACATTACATTACATTACTGATCCTGAGTTACATCCTGTATTATATTCCAGAGCTGCACTCACTATTCTGCTGGTGGGGTCACTGTGTACATACAATACTGATGCTGAGTTATTTCCTGTATTATACTCCAGAGCTGCACTCACTATTCTGCCTGTAGGTCATATAGCCTCTCTTTATTGTAGGGTGAAGTGCTCTTTGTCCACTGTCCATGGTCCTGACATGAAAGACCAGAGATTAACCCTACTTCTCAATTGTCCTTTTCCTTTAGAGAAATATAACATATATAAAAAATATAAAGAGAAAAGCGATGTGTAAGTAGGAAGAACAATGGGCGCTGGTCACACTGGGATATTACTGGAGCTCGAAGAACAAGAAGCTAAAAAAGTGACAAACAAGCTTTAAGGACAAAATGGTTCTCTGTGATAGTGACTACAGGAAAGGGGATGGAAGATCTAACACACTGGGAACACTGTGCTTGTCTGGTACATGAGAGAAGTGTACAGAGAGGATATCCCAATGTATTCAGATGAATGCCTCCACAGCCACCATCACCATTCTGCTGATTCTTATACAATTGAAAACAGTTGTCAAAAAAGTTGCCCATAACAGCAGAATAGTGAGTGCAGCTCTGGGGCATAATGCAGGATGTAACTCAGGATCAGTACAGGATCAGTAATGTAATGTATGTACACAGTGACCCCACCAGCAGAATAGTGAGTGCAGCTCTGGAGTATAGTACAGGATGTAACTCAGGATCAGTACAGGATCAGTAATGTAATGTATGTACACAGTGACCTCACCAGCAGAATAGTGACTGCAGCTCTGGAGTATAATACAGGATGTAACTCAGGATCAGTAATGTAATGTATATACACAGTGACCCCACCAGCAGAATAGTGAGTGCAGCTCTGGAGTATAATATAGGATGTAACTCAGGATCAGTAATGTAAAGTGTACACAGTGATACATTATTTACACAGTCAGTCATCTATATGTAGATTGTATGTGTCACCTGTAAATACTTTTGGGAAATTAAAAATAAAAATAATAACTATAGGCATACTATAGCAGAAGATGCATCGTGTACGGTAAAAGTGCAAAAGTATCTCTGGGGATTCATTGGATTTTTATATGATCTATAAGGTGATAACTGGTGGCGTCTGGGGAACGTGGTGAGATTTGGCAGGAAGGGTTCATTGAGGCGATAAGATATAATTTGCCCTGCAGGGAGCAGACATGGCCCACAGGCATTGGAGGTGACTTGTTTTGAAGCTGAAAGAGCACAGGGATATATTACTGGAAGCTGGGAGAGGTAGAGCCGCTGTCTGTGCCCCCGGATAGAGTCACTGTTACCATGCAGGTTCGCCTGCCTGGCATCTAGTACGTGCACTCTGCAGAGGAGGCCATTATGACTGTGAAGTGCAGGGCCAGATCTGCAACTAGGTATGGGAGACGGCGCCTATATCTTATAGAAAAAGTGTGTGTGTGTGTATATATATATATTGTTTAACAAAACTTACTGTTAAGACATATAATCTGTTTGTGAGTGACAAGGTTTGGGCAGATGTTGTCTGGCAGAGCAATGTTCCACCGTCTCCTTTGTGGTGATGCACTGAATAGCGAACAGTGAGCCTCTGGTTCCTGATCACCCGTCAGCACCTGTATCTGTACTTTCTTGCTCACTTGGCTATTGAAACAGAAGGTTTTCAGGTTGATGTTCTGCTTTTCCATTAGAGGTATCTGTGGGGTTTCATAGTAAAACTCCACGCCCCTACCCCTTGCTTATAGTCTTTATTACTTAGCTTTAAAGGAGAAGTCCGGTGAAAATTTTTATTAAAGTATTGTATTGCCCTCCAAAAGTTATACAAATCAGCAATATACACTTATTACGGGAAATACACATAAAGTGCTTTTTCCCTGCACTTACTACTGCATCAAGGCTTCACTTCCTGGATAACATGGTGATGTCATGACCCGACTCCCAGAGCTGTGCGGGCTGTGGCTGCTGGAGAGGATGATGGCAAGGGGACACAGGGCACTGAAGGGACACTGAGCATCCCCCTGCCATCATCCTCTCCAGCAGCCACAGCCCGCACAGCTCTGGGAGTCTGGTTGTGACATACTTTTATCCAGGAAGTGACATCACCATTTTATCCAGGATGTGAAGCCTTGATGCAGTAGTAAGTGCAGGGAAAAAAGCACTTTATAAGCATTTCCCGTAATAAGTGTATATTGGGCATTTGTATAACTTTTAAGGGACAATAAAATACTTTAATAAAACTTTTAGCTGGACTTCTCCTTTAAGGGTAAATTCACACGGGCGGATCCGCCGGGAGTTTCACGCACAAAATCCGCAGCTAATCCACAATACATATTATTATTATTATTATTATTATTATTATTATTATTATTTGTATTGCGGATTAGCTGCGGATTTCGTGCCTGAAACTCCCGACGGATCCGCCCGTGTGAATTAACCCTAAGTGGCAGAATACACTAACACCCCACATTTCTTTGCTGTATGATTCTAAGGTTGTGTAAAGAGAGTGGCACAGGGCTCAATTTCTTTTGCGCAAAATAAAAAACAGCAAATGATGGCTAAAAAAGTAGCTAACTTAAACCACGCCCCTCCCTGCGAATATTTACAAAAATTGCGCAGCCGACATAAACTGGTAAAAGCGCAAACTGCTTCATAAATCATACCTAAACATTTACGCAGCTGCGCAGAAACAAAAAATATTCCAGAATAGTGGCCCAAAATGAATGATAAATATGCCCCTTGTTTTTTTTAAGTCCTTTGAGTCATCGGGCTGGGTCAGGTCCACTGCCACTAAACTGGTCAGATATCCAACATACAGTTGGCCATGCTGACAGTGCGAGAGCGTTCTGTTGTTGTCTGAATGCAGTATCACTGGTTTCCATTTTTATACTGCTCCCTATATACAGGGCCGTATTTACCACTAGGCACCCGTGGTCCGGTGCCTAGGGCAGCACCTTGCAGGGGGGCAGCACCAGGGTGCAGGGGAACAGAAAAAACTAATTTTTTTGTTTTTATTTTTTTAGTTTCCCTCCTCCCGTTCAGACTTGCCAGTAAATCTGGTGTCTTTTCCAGGGGGGTGGTGGTTTGGTGGTATTGGTATACCAGGTCTGGTATCGCCAATAGGTGCGTGTAGATGGGGCGTCTTCAGATTTAGTGCCTAGGGCAGCAGCAGCTGTTAATACAGCCCTGCCTATATACAAGAATATAACTACTATAATACTGCCCCTATATACAAGAATATAACTACTATAATACTGCCCCTATATACAAGAATATAACTACTATAATACTGCTCCTATATACAGGAATATAACTACTATAATACTGCTCCTATATACAAGAATATAACTACTATAATACTGCCCCTATATACAAGAATATAACTACTATAATACTGCTCCTATATACAGGAATATAACTACTATAATACTTCTCCCTATATAAGAATATAACTACTATAATACTGCTCCTATATAGCAGAATATAACTACTATAATACTGCTCCTGTATACAGGAATATAACTACTATAATACTGCTCCTATATAGCAGAATATAACTACTATAATACTGCTGCTATATACCAGAGTATACCTAGTATAACCCTGAGCCCCCCAGGTGTCCCCTCCTTAGTAGTAAATGGTGACAAGGCTGTAAATCCTTATTGCCCTCTCTGAATACCTGTGTACATTCCTGAATACCTGTCAGCCATAAGAATGTGATCTCTCAGCGTGAGATACGACGGCGAAAACCTCAACGTTTGCAATTAAGTTTTAAACAGAAATTCTACAAATAAAATCTACATATTAGTTAATTTTTAAAATACATTTAATTCCACCATGTTCTCTTTTTCTTTTTATGGGAGCAGTGCATTGTGGGAGCTCAGCTGGTAGCCATACCCAGCTGTAAATGGGGAACCCTGGATTCAATAGCTGAATGTGTACAGAACCATTGAAGACACCCGCCCAGGTCACATGACATCGATGCTTTGGGCTATGATATAAGAGTAATGCTGCAGATACACGTTGGACCTCGTTCACATCACATTTTTAAGATATGTTGCTGTGTCTATCGGGAGGTATCCCGCAAAGGACCCATTGACCTAAATTGACCAGACATGGTGCACTAGGCCACACATTCGTCTTATGGTTTGTCTCTCAGTGACTACAGTATTGACCAAATGGGTCACTAGTAGACTGTGTCAGTCCACTATAGGGGTATCTAGGTATCTAAATGGAGGATAAGTGTCTGAGTGTGGGGAAGTCTGACGTCTTAGGACCTCGTACAGTCTACAGAACAGGTATGGAGTGGTGGGTCAGCACGCTCATGCATTCTCTATGACATTGAAGAGAGCTGTTCATGGTTTTTCCCATTGCTCCCATTGACAATGTGTGGATCCTAAGCTAATTCACCGCTCCATGTCCCACGTTCTGGAGTTTGTGGGGGTCCCAGAGGTCAGACTGGCTGCAGTCAGAGACTTAATCTGAAGCCTATGGATAGGGGATCTATTTTTAGGGCTGGAATACCCCTTTAAAGTTAATGGCTATGGTACCTTTTTACCGGTATCCTGACATAAACCAATGATGTACCCCCAAAACATGCTGTCAATGAGGCCTTTCATAGTTGGTCACTGCTTCGCCTAACCCCCTCATAAACATGTGCACCCTGCTTGGTGTGCATGCGTTCTAATGAGAAAGGGGACAACTTAAAGAACAGAGGATCAGGCATGTTGAGATTGATGTCCAATCTGTAATAAAGTGGGAATATTAGGAGGACTGGGACAAACTACCCCCCCCCCCATGCGTCATCTAGGGTGACATAAGAAGTGGTATGAGGAGGAATCCTTCCTGTAGTAATAAGAGGAGGAGGAGGAGGAATCCTTCCTGTAGCAATAAGAGGAGGAGGAGGAATCCTTCCTGTAGTAATAAAAGGAGGAGGAGGAATCCTTCCTGTAGTAATAAGAGGAGGAGGAGGAGGAATCCTTCCTGTAGTAATACGAGGAGGAGGAGGAATCCTTTCTGTAGTAATAAGAGGAGGAGGAATCCTTCCTATAGTAATAAGAGGAGGAATCCTTCATGTAGTAATAAGAGGAGGAATCCTTCATGTAGTAATAAGAGGAGGAGGAATCCTTCATGTAGTAATAAGAGGAGGAGGAATCCTTTCTGTAGTAATAAGAGGAGGAATCCTTCCTATAGTAATAAGAGGAGGAGGAGGAGGAGGAATCCTTCCTGTAGTAATAAGAGGAGGAGGAGGAATCCTTCCTGTAGTAATAAGAGGAGGAGGAATCCTTTCTGTAGTAATAAGAGGAGGAGGAGGAACCCTTTCTGTAGTTATAAGAGGAGGAGGAGGAACCCTTTCTGTAGTAATAACAGGAGGAGGAGGAGGAATCCTTTCTGTAGTAATAACAGGAGGAGGAGGAGGAATCCTTCCTGTAGTAATAAGAGGAGGAGGAGGAATCCTTCCTGTAGTAATAAGAGGAGGAGGAGGAATCCTTCCTGTAGTACTAAGAGGAGGAGGAACCCTTCCTGTGATAATAAGAGGAGGAGGAGGAGGAGGAGGAGGAACCCATCCTGTAGTAATAGGAGGAGGAAGAGGAATCCTCTTTAGAAAGAGTCCTTTAAAGGGGTTATCCATCTTTAGAAATACACAGCCACTATCACCGCTCTTGTCTCCAGGTCAGGTGTGGTCTGCAATTACTCTCCATTCACTACAGTGGAACTAATACCCCTATTCCACCGGTCGTTAAGAGGAGCAAACGAGGGCTCTCAGCGCTCGTTTGCTCCTCGTTCCCCGCTCGCTGCCGCCGCTATTCAACGCAGCAGCAAGGAGCAGGTGAGTGCGGGAGGGGCGGCGGGGAGCTGCGGAGGGGGCTGCCCGGGTGATCGCTGATCGTCCGGGCAGCCCATAGGATACAGCAGCGTCTGCTGCCGATGCTCCTATTCAACGGAGCGACGGCAGCAGATCTCTGCTGTATCAGTCGCTTGTTTTTCAACATGTTGAAAAACAAGCGACTGCAACGATCAGCCGACATGAACGATGTCGGCTGATCGTTGCACTCTATTCCACAGCACGATTCGTTCGATATCGGCCGGATACGAACGACATTCGTCCCGTGGAATAGGGCCTTAAGTTACAAAATCTGCTGGTGCCAAGTTTTCTAACGCTGGATTTCCCCTTTTAAGTTTTTTTTTTTTTTTTAAAGATTCAATTATAGACACAAACAAACAAGCCGAGTGTTGCTGAGGAGCGTGCGGCTATGGCCGTGTATTCTGGGTCTAGAACATCCCAGGACGCCGTGATACAAGTTTGGGAACAATAAGACATTTTTAACAGACAAACATTTCTGAAGTAAATTTGGATCTGGTTGAAGTTATTTCTTCGCCTTTCTTTGTCTAGACTGAAGCCATGTCCCTGGCGACACGACATCACATAGACACAGAAACAATGCAATATACAATAAGGGAGAGAAGAGAGAGTTGTAGAGAGCTGGGCCTCCGCCATGTGACCCGTGAAGTTCAGGGTGGAAAGGCCTCAGTGCTATAAAAAGGTCTGAATGTGTCCAAGTGTGACACCTCGCCCCTCCTGACACCTCCACTGACATCTATAGAGTAACCTCCTTTCTTCCAACACTTCTTCTGTGTCTCCAGACAAGTCCTCACTCAGCAGATCGTCAGCACCGCGCAGCGCCCCCCGCCCTCCCGCCAGCTCGCCCCCCCAGGCCTGTCAGGAGGCCATCATCACGACTGGATTGTTGTGACAGCGGATCCTTGTCTGACAGAAGACATTCCTGTCGCTGGACGTTCACAAGCAGCGACCCCACTGAATATTTGTAGGACTTTAGGCATCAAAGCAGAACTCCACAAACACTTCTCTCAGTGTCCCTTTCCTCATCATTCATCACAGTGATTGCATCAGAGGGTGTATAGGGGAACACAGGTGACGGCCCGACATTCCTCACACCTCCATACTGGTGGCTCTAGCAGTCAGGAATAGTGTCATCTATCACTAAACAGCACGGAGAGTACTGCCATGTTACTGACACCCGGCACGGAGAGTACCGCCATGTTACTGACACCCGGCACGGAGAGTACTGCCATGTTACTGACACCCAACACGGCGGTAACATGGCAGTACTCTCCGTGCTGGGTGTCAGTAACATGGCGGTACTCTTCGTGCTGGGTGTCAGTAACATGGTGGTACTCTCCGTGCTGGGTGTCAGTAACATGGTGGTACTCTCCATGCTGGGTTTCAGTAACATGGCAGTACTCTCCGCCATGTTACTGACACCTAACACAGAGAGTACCACCATGTTACTGACACCCAACACGGAGAGTACCGCCATGTTACTGACACCCAGCACGGAGAGTACCGTCATGTTACTGACACCCAGCATGGAGAGTACCGCCATGTTACTGACACCCAGCATGGAGAGTACCGCCATGTTACTGACACCCAGCATGGAGAGTACCGCCATGTTACTGACACCCAGCATGGAGAGCACCGCCATGTTACTGACACCTAGCACGGAGAGTACCGCCATGGTACTAACACCCAGCACGGAGAGTACCGCCATGGTACTAACACCCAGCACAGAGAGTACTGCCATGTTACTGACACCCAGCACGGAGAGTACCGCCAGACCCATGTCCACTGTCATTGCTGGTTATTCCACAGTCCAGAAAGCTGTTGTAGTAAAGCATGACTGTGATCTGCACTCAGGCCGTGTGGTCATGTTATGGACTCTCATATGATTCTTCTTCTCCATTATCATCCTATCACGGTGAAGCATGTAATGGCTATAGTCAGTGCTGAGCGTCTCCGTCCTCCCCGTCTTACCATGCTCCATGTTGTGTGTAGTATGTGACCTCTCATGCTTCTCTCTGCCTTTATCCCCCAGCCTGCAACTGCAACCTGCACGCCCGACGCTGCCGTTTCAACATGGAGCTCTTCAAGCTGTCAGGGCGCCGGAGCGGAGGGGTCTGCCTGAACTGCCGACACAACACGGCCGGCCGCCACTGCCACTACTGCAAGGAGGGTTACTACCGGGACATGACCAAGCCCATCACCCACAGGAAGGCCTGTAAAGGTGAGAGGAGCCACGCTCGGTCTATGGGCGCATGATGGTGGATGGAAAATGTTCTTTATGTAAGATGGCGTTTTGTGATGACCTCAGCCTGATGACATCATTGTGTGTACCTGTATAGTGGCATTCCTGTCTGTGAGGTGGCTCTACTCACATTGTACAGACAGGGGGCGCTATTCTAAGGTGCCAGTGAGGCAAGTAACCTCAACCCCCCCTGAGCCCTCATGGTCACATCTACCAGCTGGACGGATGCCGCTACCATTTCCTCCATCTATAGAGGTTGACATGAGAAGACCTTTGCCTGGCAGAAATGATGTGTAAAAATGACTACTGCTCCCTCCAGAGCTGCACTCCAACCTGAAGGTGGTGACGTACCACACTCCACGTAGTGCAGACTAGTTGTATCTAAGGAGTTGGGTGAGGGTCTCGTGTCTTACAGCCGTAGCCCCCCCGTCAGTTCCTACAATGGCTCCCACTTTCAGAAGCCGATCGTCCTAGGAAGTCAGATTTTCCTGGATGTAAAGACGTAAGTCGCCATACCTTGTAATTCACTGTTAGAACCAATTTTCCATCATGCACTGCCCCAGCTAGAGATCTTAGAGTAACCTGGGACTTGTAGTTCTCCCACAGGACAATAGGATTATATAGACTAGGTTCTGTGGACCGGGTTGTCCTTTCCTCTAGGTATCTTTACTGCGCTTTAACCCTTTCTCCTCGGGATAG
Source organism: Dendropsophus ebraccatus (assembly GCF_027789765.1). Classification (NCBI taxonomy): domain Eukaryota; kingdom Metazoa; phylum Chordata; class Amphibia; order Anura; family Hylidae; genus Dendropsophus; species Dendropsophus ebraccatus. The sequence goes on along the minus strand of NC_091467.1, from coordinate 67,228,359 downwards.
CATTATTATAACCTGCCGGCAAGCTAAATGTTAAATTCCAGTGACATAGAAAGAGGTTAATATTTTCAGTATGGGGCTGCGCCACCCCCCTCCGGAGCCCGGCACAGGTGTGCATACCAGGGGACAGTGGGACGCATTGAACAGGTTAAGCAGACCTGGAGAAAAGTGAAGGGGGGGGAGGGTGTAGATTTTGGTACAAAGGCTGGATGCTTTGACGAATGGTCCCAGACATATTTTTGGGGCAGATTGGAGGGAGAGAGTAACAAGAGGGAGGGCGGAGGGGAGCAGGCAGGTTAAGCCACGAGCAAACATATCAGAGAGTGGAGGGAGGAGGGGGCACCTGGGTATGTGGATGCAGGTGTTGTCCGCCTGAGGTGAGGCTGTTCCCACAAGTGCAGGAGTAGACTCCATTATGTCACATCCAGCCCCTTGGCGGACACCTGCAGCATACATCCGTGCATCTCCACCAGTCACCAGGGCCGCAGTGCCTGTCACTTATAGGATGGCAGTGCCTGTCACTTACAGGTGTCACTTATAGGATGGCAGTGCCCGTCACTTACAGGTGTCACTTATAGGACGGTAGTGCACATAACCTCCAAATGTGACTTATAGTATGGCAGTGCCTGTCCCTCACAGGATGGCAGTGCCCGTTCCTTACAGGTGTTACTTATAGGATGGTAGTACCTGTACCTTATAGGATGGCAGCGCCTGTCACTTACAGGTGTCACTTATAGGATGGCAGGTCCTGTCACTTACAGGTGTTTCTTACAGGATGGCAGTACCCGTCACTTATAGGTGTTACTTATAGGATGGCAGTGCCTGTCACTTACAGGATGGCAGTACCCGTCACAGGTGTCACTTATAGGATGGCAGTGCCTGTCACATACAGGTGTCACTTATAGGATGGCAGTGCCCGTCACTTACAGGTGTCACTTATAGGATGGCAGTACCAGTCACTTACAGGTGTCACTTATAGGATGGCAGTGCCTGTCACTTACAGGTGTCACTTATAGGATGGCAGTGCCTGTCACTTATAGGATGGCAGTGCCTGTCACTTATAGGATGGCAGTGCCTGTCACTTACAGGTGTCACTTATAGGATGGCAGTGCCTGTCACTTACAGGTGTCACTTATAGGATGGCAGTGCCTGTCACTTATAGGATAGCAGTGCCCGTCACTTACAGGTGTCACTTATAGGATGGCAGTACCAGTCACTTATAGGTGTCACTCCTGTGTAGGGGTCTAGCTGCCTCTGAGTAGGGTATAATATTATTCCCTCCTCAGATTAATCTCAGCCTTATTAGGTTTCCACATCCAGGACAATACTGAAATTAAATCCATTATGTAAGCGGGACGACTCCTACCTGCCCAGCCCTCACATCTGTGGTAACCCCCCCCCCCCCCTGGCACCACAAGCTTCCTAATAATGTGGCAGACGTCTCTTATTAATATCAGCAATCCCTGTGCTCTCCTCCAGGGCCGGGATGTGCGGGGAGCTGGGAGGAATCCAGTTTCCGGCCGTCCTTTTGCTCTTTCTTTGTCCCGTCTCTATAGAAAGGGTTTGATCGCTTTTATCCACCTGGCCCAAACAAATCCTCCAGAGGTTTAACCCCTTAATCCCCGATTTTCTGGATGCTACAGTGGTGCAGAGTTGTCACATTCTTTGCCTTCACAATGGCTGGAATTTAAAGGGCTATTCTATTGAGAATACAGACGCCATTTGTTTCCAGGAGTTGTTACTTCCTTCCCAGACACAAGTGGTACTCCTTCACACAAGGGCACGCTACTCCAGCTGGAGATCCCTCTAACCCACATGCGTGCTGCCATGTCATCTGAAGTGATGACACCTCTGGGGGTCGCAGGGCACCGTCAGGTTTACTGTACTGTAGGCTGAATGGTGCAGCAGTACATACATCTAACCAATGCTCCATTCATATGGGGGCATAGGACCCTTGTGATCAGTAGAGTCCCACTTAATGCCTATATATATATATATATATATATATATATATATATATATACACACACACATATACACAGAGGCTAACCCTGCCGAAGCTGCGGCCTCACACACACCTGCCCCCGCTCTCCGCATCCTTGTCCTTTCGTCACAATCACTCCCACGTTTCTCGAAGCCGTTTGGTATTTTCTCTTTTTTTCGTCACTCAGTGAGATAAATATATAACGTGACCTTTCAGCGCGTTCTTGTTTGACAAATGTATAGCGGGTGACATGCCAGGTGTTATATGTGTATACCATTCACATTGCACCTGTGCTATGAGGCAGGTGCTTTAACCTCTTCCCTCCCAGAGACATTCCAGAAGATCCCGCAGACAGGGTAATCTCCCACTGGGTGAGAGGTAGGAGGCCCCCATATACACCAGATGGTCAATCAGTCCCATAGAAATCGCTGGGGTCTGCAGACACCAATCTGAAGTCTATGGTCCGCCTAACATGACAGCATGTATCTATTCCCGGACAGCACACAGATCATTCCAGAACAATAACTTAGATTGGAAAGTCCAATCAGTAACCTTGTATTTTAATACGTTGACCATTGGGCGGCCGTTCTCATTCTACACGCTGGTAAACCTGGCCGAGCCCCTACGTGTGACGGGATTAGGTCGTGTAAACGCTCGGCTCTCACTTCTGCACTCGTCTTCTTTTCCTTTCTCGGTCGCCCATTGTAATTTCGCCTTCACCTCCTCGTATAATGTGCCGAGAAAGGAGACAAAACCCTTTTATTACCCGAGAAGGAAATCCATTAACCCCTGCCTTCCCAATGACAATCTGGTTGTTTACATACAGGGCGCCAGTCTCTTTGGCAACAATCTCCAACACATGACTCTCCATCTGCTACAAAACTACAACTCCCAGCATTCTCTTTGGTCGTCAGCTTTTTGCTGGGAGTAGTAGTTTTGCATCAGGATGAAGATGAGATTAATATATGTATAGGACATGGGTCTCCAAACTGCGGCCCTCCAGCTGTTGCAATACTACATTTCCCATCATGCCTGGACAGCCAAATCCAAAGCTTTAGTGCGGGCATATTGGGAATTTTAGTTTTGCAACAGCTTTAGGGCTGCAGTTTGGAGACCCATGGCATAGGATGTTGGTATATGCTGTGGTGGGGGGGATGCATCTTAGTAATCTGTGGTTGTTGTATTCTGATCGGCCTGTTGACGCTTCAGTAGAAGGCTTGCATGATAGAGATCCCTACCGCTGACCCCCTGCTCCCGACCTGCCTCCCCCTCCCTGCAGATCTAAGTGTCGCTGTGTAATGTGGTTGTAGTTTTTGCTTTCTGACCTTGTGCTGTTTTCCAACCCCTTCTCCTCTGTTCCCCCCGCAGCCTGCGACTGCCATCCGGTTGGTGCTGCCGGCAAAACCTGTAATCAGACCACAGGGCAATGTCCTTGCAAAGATGGTGTGACTGGTATAACGTGCAACCGATGTGCCAAGGGTTACCAGCAAAGCCGCTCTCCCATTGCCCCCTGCATAAGTATGTGTTGTCGCTGTTACATGTTTTATTAACCAGCAGGGCCATGTACCCCTGGGTATCATGGCCGTCCTATAACTTAATGTATACTGCAAATCTGGTTGTATCACACTCACACCTAGATATAATGGAAGCAGCCATGTCCTACCGTAGATATATACTGCCCTGTCTCCAAGCGCCAAAGACAGTCATACAAAATAGGCTTAGATACCCATGCTAAGGAGACTGTGTCACACATGATAAGCTTGCATACTGCAGTATGACACATCATACAGATCAGTACACAGTGTGATATGTTGTGGACCTATATATACACCAAAACACAATACAGTATTATACTATGGCTCAAAAGACAATATCTTACTAAAGAGATTAGTGTTAGCGTATCACACAGTAAGCTTAGATACACTTATCCAGTAGCCAGCACCACACATAGTAGACTAAGATACATCACTCAGCACAGAATATCACACAGGATAAGCAGACAGTATCAAACATCATCAATTTAGATACACCATATGAAACAACACACGCTTAGATACACTTGCTTGGTATAATTACTGGAGCTTCTGCTGGTTCAGCACCACCCAGGAAGGAGCTATAACCATCTATTAGCTTAAAGGGGTACTCCAGTGAAAATCTTTTTCTTTCAGATCAACTGGTTTCAGAAGGTTATATAGATTTGTAATTTACTTCTATTTAAAAATCTCCAGTCGTCCAGTACTTATCAGGTGCTGTATGTCCTGCAAGAAGTGGTGAATTCTTTCCAGTATGACACAGTGCTCTCTGCTGCCACCTCTGTCCATGTCAGGAACTGTCCAGAGCAGGAGAGATTTTCTATGGGGATTTGCTGCTGCTCTGGACAGTTCCTGACATGGACAGAGGTGGCAGCAGAGAGCACTGTGTCAGTCTGGAGAGAATACACCACTTCCTGCAGGACATACAGCAGCTAGTAAGTACTGGAAGATTGGAGATTTTTAAATAGAAACAAATGACAAATCTATGTAATCTACAGCCAGCTGATTTAAAATAAAAAGATTTTTGCCAGAGTGCCCCTTTAACGTTGTGTCCACGGTACAGAGAAAGTCTCATCTACAGCCCCCAATAGATCATGACATGAGACATTTGTATAATGAACCGTTCTGCACAGGCTCCAATATCTCTGCAGGGTCGTCCATATTCACTGCGGCCGGCAGAGCTCCTGACATGCAGCACAGAAAAGGGGCAGAACTTTTCATTCTACACGTTAGAAACCCTTTAAGTCTTAACATATCTAATAAAAACTGTGAGAAATCTGTAAAGATTTTATAAATCTCGTTGTATGACTTAAATGTTAGAATCCCCCACACACAGACCCTCCATCCCTTCTACGTCCTCTCCTAGCCCCATGCTGTAATCTCCCTGTGTCCTCACGTTTTACTCTACCCCCCCCCCCCCCCCCGCTTCCATTAATGCTGCCCGCAAGTAGCCCGCAGAGACGCCCCGGCTCGCTTCTGTAGTCATGCACGTACCCATAGGGAAGACTAACAGCACATTCCGACATCTATACTAACACAGTGACATTTCCATTCTGCCATAAGGAGATGTTAATAATGGTGCCTCTCTCTTTCTTTCTCCCGGACGCCTGCTCTCATAGAGATACCTGTAGCTCCTCCCACTACGGCAGCCAGCAGCACAGAGGAACCTGCCGGTAAGTTGCACTATTTTTCAGGGTGGAAGATCTAGATTGCATATACTTAGGCTGAGTTCACACTGCGTTTTTGCAGTCTGTTTAGCTCGGTGCTTCTCAATTCCAGTCCTCGGGCCTCACCAACAGGTCATGTTTTGTGGATTTCCTTAGTATTTCACAGGTGATATAATTATACTCAGTGCATCAGGTATTATCACAGGTGTCTTTGTATGGGAAATTCTTAAAACATGACCTGTTGGTGAGGCCTGAGGACTGGAATTTAGAAGCACTGCTTTAGCAGATCCATTTTTAAAGGGTTAATTTTACGTATACAGAGATGTAGTCATCTATGTATTTGTGTACTCAAAAAAAATCAACCAAAAAAGAAAAAAAAACAAAAACGGATCAGTTTTTCCCATTAAACAGATACACTAAGGCTGGGTCCACACTGTTTTTGTAATCCGTTTGTGAAAAAAATAAAATAAAAAAAAACGGATGGAAAACACAAATGCAGTTGTGTCCATCTGTTTTGATCCATTTTTCCATTGACTTCCATTAAAAAAAAAAAAAAAAAACCCGGATCAAAACGCAGGTTTTTTTAAACATACACAAAAGTAAGGTCAGCCACGTTTTTGTGTGCGTTCAAAAAACAGATGCGTTTTGATCAGTGGAAAAACGGATGAAAAAAAACGTATTGCAAAGACGTGGTGTGGACCCAGCCTTAACGGACTGCAAAGACACAATGTGAACCCAGCCTAAGTGTATGTGGACACTACGGAATCGAGGCAGATAATCCGCCGCTTGCCCGCACGAATCTCCACCCATGCCACAGACTCCATTCTATGCACAGGCGGCTTCTGCCGTCCACCTAAAAAATTGGCAAGAATCCACCTGTGCATTGAATGGAGTCTACGGCACGGGTGGGGGTGAGCGGCGGATTCCGAATTGTCCACATACGCTGTATGGGCTATCTTTTGTATAATTTATTGTACGCGGAATCTTTTCAGCTGCCATATTGGATTCAATATCTTACAATTCTGTGTCATAGAATAAGAGGTCTTTACTTAGCTTCATCCCATCTGCCCAGTCACGCTCCTAGTAAGATGTATTTTTGGAAATCACAAAGTCAGCCATTTCTATAATTGCCGTAAAATCATTTTCATGTGTGAAAGAAACACGGGGGGGAAAATTTAATTTTGAATCAATTTCAGGTAAATATTTTGTTAATCGCATAAACTCAATTACAGAAGAATTAGTGTATGTATGGGGCTTGTGGTACAGAGCAGGGCCGCTGGGCCGCACACCACTTACCCTGCTGGACAGGCCACCTTATCCATCGGGATGTCAGAGGTCACCAGCTTTCTGTACAAACACTCTCCGAGGGAAAAGACACAGGAAGACATAACCAGGCAAAGTCTGCGCTTACTGCTGAGCATGCAGATATGACATGGATATCTCACATAGGTAGACAGTTCTCTATTATAGGTAGGTAGATGTCTCATGTGCTGATTGTCTCCCCGTTACCTGCACTGGTGGTCAGAGATACATGGAAGGACCATAGAACCAATTTTATGTGAGTGATACATGGTATGGTAATATTTTTCTACCCTTTAGTACATAAGTAATACAGCCATAGGCTATGCTCACACACAGTATTTCCGTCAGTCTTTTGGTCAGTTTTTTCTCAACCCATTCCTGGTTTTGGTTGAAAAAAGACTGAAAGACTGCCGGAAATACTATGTGGACATACATGATGTTGCCATACAGTGTACAGTATAAGTGATAAAAATGAATGATATGGCCAGCCAATGCATAAATAATACCACCATATCGCTTCTGGCCTTTTGGCTAAGATCACGTATAGTATCTGTTCTTATCAGTTTAATACGTCTCCTATCTGGGAACCATATATTAGATGGATTTTATTTTAACAACAGGGAGATGGAAAAAGAGCTCTGTCTTCTCCAGGCTTTGACCTGGTATTGCAGTGCTTTCAGGTGCAGTGCATGGAATATTCTGACATTGCATAAATACTACCATACACCGATATTGACAATGCATAAATAATAAATACTACCATACAATGAATATGTGATATAGTCAGACAATGCATATCATATTCTCACTGTATGACGGTATGATTTATCCATTGTCTGGCTATAAATAATACTACCATACACTGAATATATGATTTAGTCAGACAAAGCATATCATAGTCTCACTGTATGACGGTATGATTTATCCATTGTCTTGCTATATCATGTATTTAGTGTATGGTAGTATTATTTATAGCCAGACAATGCATAAATCATACTGTGATACAGTGAGAATATGATATGCATTGTCTGACTATATCACATATTCATTGTATGGTAGTATTTATTATTTATGCATTGTCAGTATCAGTGTATAGTAGTATTTATGCAATGTCAGAATATTCCATGTACCCACTATGAGATTGCATAAATACTACTATACACTGATACTGACAATGCATAATACTACCATACACTGAATATATGATATGACCAGACAATGCATGAATTATACCGTCATACAGTGAGAATATGATATGCATTGTCTGGCTATATCATATATTCAGTGTATGGTAGTATTATTTATGCATTGTCTGGCTATATCATATATTCAGTGTATGGTAGTGCTATTTATGCATTGTCTGGCTATAAATAATACTACCATACACTGATGTACAGTCAGTATACCGCACATGCTGATAGCGCTGCCCTGTGCCATTATGGGGCATTGTTTGGTGTCCGCTCCCTCCTGGACATAGGGGCTGTGCAGTGTCTGAGAGCGGCTCTTTACACCGCGTGTCCTATAGATATATACATACATAATGCTGTTTTGAATTGTTGCTCATGTTGGGACGTGTCTGATATGGTTGAGCAGCCCCTCATGCACCGCAGCCTCCTGACATGGAGGAGAAAACTTGTGGATTAGCTGACAATGAGAAGAGACATTAAGATCATGTCTGTAGAGACGGCTGTGTGACAGCCTGCAGCTGAGGACCGAGGAGATGGAACGTCAATAAACAATGGATCAGTTCTGTGTCATCATGACACCACGGGGGAAAAATTCATGTACTTCCCCTCCTAATACCTGACGTACCACCAGAACTGCTGTGTGGCCCCCGGTGCTGTCTCGTGGCACCAGTTCAATCTTGTGTACGCAGCTTATTCGACCCACAGGTCCTGGTTCCAATGTAGTGCTGGGTGGTTCTCCCAGACTGTATCACACATGACCAGCTTAGATACACCGCTTCAGTAGACAGCCCAACACAATTGGCACAGCCAGCTACGCCACATCAACAGATAGTATCACACATGATATTTTAGACAGTACATAAGGCAAAAAACAGGCTTAGATACACCAGGTATCATAAATTACTACATAGGCTACACTAGCTCCATGGATAGTATCACACAGTAGGATTAGATACAGCAGCTCAGAGAGTACCATCATAGAGGTAAGTTTAGTAAGGCCAATAAATAGACAGCAGAGGGAGGTGTTGTATCCATCCCATGTAGTAACATGGCAGCGACACCTCTCCTGTAGAAAAGTCTTCTTGTTAATCCGTGAAACATCTCAGAGGATTAATAAGACAATCCGGAGCTCAGCGCGGAGGTTGATGTGGCCTCAGGCGTTTGTTTGATCGGGGAATGTGCCTGACTATCTAAACGTACCGCCATTAATCCATGACACTGTCAGCAAGAGATCGCCTGTCAATACCGCCACAGGATGAGCAGTGAGGGCTGCGTCTACTGTAATTATATATATATATATATATATATATATATATATATATAATTTATATATATTTATATTTACACGTGTATGGGGGTGCATATGATTAGAAAAACATGGCTGCTTTCTTCCAGAAACTGCAACCATGAGCTCTATAGCAGATCCAAGTGGGAAGAATTGAGGTGCAATACTACATACGGCCTGTTGACAATTGTGGTGCTGTTTTGGGAAAATCTTGAGACTGGCTGCTAGGTATGAGAGCACCATCATAGAGACTGTGGCGGACAGTGGCCCAGGCTAATGTAAATGCATCAGAATGCATTTATTAGTTTTATTAGCTTTATACCTTTTATCTCTGGGTCTAAAACGAAGGCAATGTGGTTTAAAAAAAGTATAGACTAGACAGTCTTCAGATCCGTCTGCCGTACGCACTGGCAGTTTTAGTAAATCTGGGGGCCAGTGTTTCCTCAGCTACTATACTGTGAGACTTGATGAAGTAGCTGGGCTGGTACCGTGCCCACAGCCGGGTCAAGGGTACAGGTGGAGAAGCTCTTTAGACATCTGGCTAGAAGGCGCCCACTCCCCTCACTGCCCTACAGGACGGGGTAAGTCTTAATCTTTATGTAGATTAGGCGCCCACAGTTGTCATCACCGTTTCACCCCATGAATCAGGGATCCGCTCTGCTGCTCATGCGTCCCTCACTAGAGCTATCAAGCAGGCTCAGCTAGTCTACATCCACCAAGTCCATAACGTTAAGCCTCAGCCTGGTTACTTCTCCAGGCTATCCTTTGTATAGCAAGTACATGACTGTTTGCCTTGCCTCTTCCCCAGACCGTCATGGGCTCCTCGGTTTTTGATGGAGGCAGATAATGTCCCATCCGTGCCGCGGGCTGCCTCCTCATCCACTATAGAGCGCAGTGTTGGGTTCGCGAAGAGCTGTTTTCTTGGCAGAGGTTCTAGGATTCCATTGAGTATTAGTAATTCTCTCTCCGCTTGCATTTCATTACATTCAATTACTTGCTCGGTGCAGGGCCGGAGCTCTGTGTAAGTGCCTGAGAATGCGTTCAGAATAAAGTCCTGTGTGCTCTCACTTGCTCGCGGCTCTGTCACTCTAGGCCTCTTTGTCAGCAGTGCCATCAGCGGCTATGCCACTTGTGTGACATACGGATCATGATTGTGAATTCCGATTCAACTCTTTCTAACCGTATGTGGACCATACCTATTCGACCTATGAAAAATGTGTCCAGCTGGGATACATGTTTACATCAACGGGAAGAGGTGCAGAAGAACCAAAGATCTGGACATCTAGCACTGGATGTCAATCCTTCTTTTCATTGTCTGGATGAGATGAGTCCACCACTGATGGTATTACATGACTGTATACCACTTCTGTAGGGGGTCACTAGTTCCTTGTGCCTAGTTTACATTTTACGACCTAATTTACGACATATCGTCATCGGATAACTAAATCTTCTGCACCATGTACGTGCCCACCTCTAATGATCTTCAAGGTGCTTCATTGTACAGAAAGCAAAGCACTGACTTGTGACACCATGGACCCAGCATCTAAATTGTACAACTAAATGGTACTAATTCTATACATCCACTGTGCCCATACGCATTCCTATACAAAGAGAGTCAAAGAATTCAATGGTTCTCCCTAACCCTGAATGGCACAAATGAACAATGGGCCATTGCTGACAATACAACGGGTCCAGAGGTCCCACGGGGGTTAGGCTTGAGGTGAAAGAGACCACCGGAGGTGGAAGACGCAGCACTGTCATTCTATAAGAAGCTTTGTTCAGGGTCTTCTCTAAAAAGAACAATGGATGGTTTTATCTGAATGTTGGAATCTCTCATTATATCCTCCTTCCAGCCATTGTCGAGGACATGTATCAATCAGAATCAGCAGAGATGGCAATTCGTTTTTCTATTGGCCCAGTATCCTGAAATACAACTATTTGTCTTTATGCCGGATGGACGATAAAGATGACGACTATGGTTTTACCAACAACTGGAAACAACTGGATTTACGAATATTCTTAAATATCGGTTATTATTGATCATGCAGTTCATGTCTTTCCTGAAGTTCTCGTTTGTATCAGTTCATACGGCTCATGTTTCTCCCTAAGATAAGAACTTCAGATCTTCATTTTTAATAATTCTATCATTGATTTGGTCAGAGATTTGGTCAAGCCTGCTTGTGTTCTTCACGACTTGGAACTCTCAGCATTTGATTACCGGTGGCTGCAGAAGTTTGATGCAGCCCAAGGGAGTCCTGGAAAATATGGATACAGTCTATGGCCGTATCCATGTTTTCTAGGCAGCCTTAGGGGCTGGATCCAGCTTCTGCAGCCACCGGTAATCAAATGCTGAGAGTTCCGGGTTTGGACGAATGCTTGAGTTGCGCTCATCTCTAGTCAGTAATGCTTTGGTTGTGGCTCCTCTAAATATTTTTTCTTAATATCAAAGTTTAGAGTCGTCAATACTTCACGTTCTGCTTCTTCATTGTCCACCTCCGGGCGACTACTTGACTATAAGATTTTTCTTTTTGTGTCTCTGATTATCCTGTACCAAGAGCATTTTCCCATAGAATCCACAGGATATTAAACACAAGAACCCAACACTGATAAAGGGTATTGGATACAGGAGCTGCTACATCTCCAAAGTGTTATCTGACGTCCAGGTATTGACTTGAAGGAATAAACCATTATTGGATAATTAAAACCACTGGACCGTGTTATTGGATGAGATTTTGGAATTCTTAAGTTCTTTCTAACAGAAAATGAAGACTCCTCACTCTCTTGGGCCTAATACAGAAATAAAACCAATAACAAAACTTCCACAATACATTTAGATCGATGAACAAACTTCAGGATCTGTTCTAGAAATATTTTTTCTCGCAATAGTTATACAATACAAAACCAGAAGACAATAATCCATCCATTTATTTAACTCCACTGACAACACTTACCGTTATTTCAGCCCATAAATCTCCGGCTTTCATCCCACACGTCCGCAGGCTGAATTATAGGGTTTATAAATAGCCGCTACGTTGAAATGTAACACGTCCCCCCACCACCTCTGTATTGGAAACACACCGGCCAAAAGTGTTTTTCTTTTTCTATCTTCTTGGCCTTGCCTTAAAGACGGCGTTCCTTTAATTGCTTCCATCTCCCACCGGTTCCTTGATCGCCAGAATGCAAGTTTATCGCAATATGAGACACTGTGTATACATAGCTCCGAGATACCAGAATATACTAGAAAACCAGTTAAAGGAAAGGCTGGGAAATAGCAAAAAATATCTATACTTTTCATTGTAGTTCTCGGAGCCCTCTTCTGCTTATTCTTACCTTCCGATAGCTCCCACACCACCACATTTAGTTGTACTAACAAAACTTTTTTTTTTTTTATTGTTTTTGCTATATGACAGTCTTTTTGAAGTCTTAAAATGCCATCTTGATGTGTTTTTGAATGACATTTTTTGTTCCTATAAGATACCGGTGTTCTTTATTTAGGAAGCACATAAAAAAACATCATACATACTCCATCTTTCTCTAGTGAGGACCCCCATGTGGTCATTTAGAATCTTACTTTTTGTACCAGACAGAACCAGGAATTCCTTTAACACAGGGATGGGGAACCTTCGTCTCTCTAGCTGTTGCAAAACTACAATTCCCATCAGGCCCGGGCAGCCAAAGCTAAAGCTCTTGATGTCCGGGCATTATGGGACATGTAGTTTTGAAACAGCTGCAAGACCGAAGGTTCCCCATCCCTGCCATAACATATAAACTATATATCTGATCATAATGTGACCTTATTACAAGTATGTAAGTCAGTGATCGCCGACTCCCAGCATGCCTAGAACTCTAGTCATCTGCACATCACTGACTGCTGCAGGATGGCCTCTATAGGCCATTGCACACAAGTATCTCCGAGACAGAAGCCTCTATTTTTCACCCGGTAATGCAATTTTTTGTATTTTTTTTTTTTTATTTTCTACTTTTTTTTTTTGTGAAATTTTTGTTAAGATAGATACGTCCTTTATTGAGGGAGTGCTTTATTGAGGGAGTGCTTGCAAAAACATTGTAGCTCCTCTATTGTTTTTCATCATGCATCTCAGAACCTTTAGAAGGCTATTTTGACTATTTTTTGTACAGTAAGCTATAGATCTGGCAACAATTTCAACTTATAACCTGCAGCTTTCCAACTATTGTGATACTATAACTCCCAGTATGGCTGCACATGCATGCTGGGAGTTGTAGTTTTGCAGCAGCTGGAGAGTCACAGGTTGCTGGTCACTACTGTACATTACATGCCTAACACCAGTTATTAAAGAATGGTCATTTTTTTTCTTCCTCTCCTCCAGTCAAATGAGAACCTCCCAGCTCGGAGAAGATGTGGTGGTGGTGGGGTCTGAAAACAATAATGAGGCCTAATCTAATTACATGGTTTATTTGTGGTGATTTGTCCTCCAATCAATCTTGCTCAAGCAGAATAATAGGCAGATAATGTGCACTGAGCTGAACTTCACTTGTTTCTGAGCCGCAGGGTTAATGAGAGGCGTTGGCCCCGGTGGGAGCAGTCATCCATTATCAGGCACACAAGCTCATTGAGAGGCATCGGATGCTAGGCGACAGGCAGGATGCCATTCACACACACTTGGTATGGGACACGGGAATAGCCTTAGTATCCTGCCAAAAATACCAAGGTTTGAAGAACCTCAACCCGATAAAGAATTTGTAAGAATATTGGCTATATAACACAGGAACGAGTTCACCATTACAGCCAATCTGACGGCACCCGAGTTGTAGTCGCCAGGACTCACAGGGTTAAGCATAATGGCAACTGCAGGAAAGGTTACTGCGAGATTATAAGATCTGCTATGGGATGACCTATACACATGTGACGCTCCGCATTGATTGGGATTTTTCTCTCTCCGTAGATTGTGAGACCTACTGCAAAGCATCAAAAGGGAAGCTGAAGATTAACATGAAGAAGTACTGTAAGAAGGATTACGGTGAGTGTCCGCCTAATGTCAGCGCTCGCTGATGGAAACTCAGCATTAGGATCCTAGAGAACCTCATAGAGCTGCGGGAGAATTGTCTTCTCTCTATAAGGAGCGATATATTCTCCTGCTCTATATATGTAGTCAGCAAGTATCAGAAGCATCAGAAATCTCATTTTACCTATGTATAGAAACAGAATTGGTTTGTTTCCCCATAGGGATGTCACATGAATAATATGAACATGACCATGGGTGTAAAGACCCAAACTACAAGTGTTATATAGGCATCTATGATACCTTTAGTTTGGGGCATTAGACCTGTGGTCGAGCGGGGCGTCCATATTACTTACTCCCCTTTGGTGTTACAGTGATAAGGCTCCCCCGGTCCCCCACCAGTCTCTAGCTTATTGGCCTCCACCAATCTGTTACGTTGATTCACTGGCGGCACCAGTCACACGGGATGACACATGATTGCTCTGGCCAGAGACTGGTGGATGAGCAGGGTATGAGTAAAGTTATCCTTCTTTCTTTTACATGATTAGCTGTTCTTTAATCTGCTTAGAAATAGGAAGAAAACTTTTTTTTACAGTTTTTATTGCAGATTTTGATGGAAATTGAAATTTTTCTGCATGTACTTAGTTTGTGTGTTCACTTTCCCTGCAGCGCCACCACAGGTGAAATGAAGCATTACACAGGCTCCATTTACATTACTGGACTGTCTGTGTAATTCAGGGGATGATAGGTCCTCCAGGTCTAGAGACACTCCGAACACAGGACCCAACACTATTAACTGAATTTCTTAAAGAGGAACTATCAGCAGGTTAGACAAATCTAGTCTAAAGTGCTGATAGCCCTCTACTATGTTTGGGGCGCAGAGGAGGAAGGTATGTCTCTTACCTTCCTCCTCTGCATTGTTCTAGTGCTGGTTGCAATTCACTCCTGGGCCCGTTAGGTGCACTGCCCCCGCCCCAGAGTGCCGATCCGGGTGCTGGTGCTCTGGGTGCGGGGTAGTGCTACTAACGGTGCTCCAGACTGAGGATTACACAGCTAACAGCACAGGAACGGCACTGAGGAGGAAGGTAAGAGACATACTTTCCTCCTCCGCTCCCTGTGCACAGTAGGGGGCTATCAGCAGATTAGATTCGTCTAACCTGCTGATACTTCCCCTTTAAGAGGCAGTGGAGGGATTTTTACACCAGACGCCCTCTAAGCGGTCTGCTAAATGTATTTGGTAGATTTCATCACTTTATTGTACTCTTGCCTAGAGTTCCCCATTTGCTTATCATCTCCAGTTCTTGGTGGCCCACTAGACTTGTGGGTACAATGCAATGCGGGGAGTTTTCCTGTATATCACATCTGATACGAGGTGTTGGGCGCCTGTTCGCTGCTTGTGACATTTCATTGGTTCTGGCAGGATCCATGCACTCAGCATTGGGCTCTTTACAAATGAGATGTATGGCTTATAAAGAGAGGGACATAGAAGTTTAAGTAGGTTTCCAAAAACAAAGCGTTGGTAGGATTTGCATAGTAATCAGTGCCCAATGGGATAATGGAGCATTATTGGGGCAAAACAAAAAAAAAAGCCCCAGCCATTGATTGAATGTCCTACTTTACATGTCTGCGCGTCTCCGCCCACATTCTCACCACGCAGCCAGATCTGCTGTGGCGACAATTTATAGCCTTATGTTTTCTGCGGAGCTGAAGGAATGAGGGATTCCAGATAGACGATGCTGCGGCCTGTGCAGCCAAAGGGGAATTGTAATGCGTTGCTGCCCCCTCTGCTAGGCGCAAAGGGTTTGGAAAGCGCAGTGGGCACCGGAGGCGACTATTTAGTTTCTCCCGCTGTGGGCTCTGCCCTTACTTTCCCTCCCCGGGCGCAGATGAGAAGACAAGCTTTTCTCTACAAGGCCTTGGCCCGCCGCCACTGCGTTCTGACAAGAAAAACCGCCTGTGTCCTGCGCGGCGGCAGAAAGAGGAGAGTAAAAAACCTGACATGTCGCATTCTGCCTCCCGGCAGGGGGTGCTTAACAATCGTCAAACGGGCATCTAAGGGACGCCTGCAGCTCCATTTAATACGTCCGCTCACTTACAAACCGCAGCTATTTCACCTCAGCGTGAGGGCTTCTTTTCCTGGACGGACGGTTAATCCGCTGGTGTCTGATCTCTGTGGCTTGGAAGGGCACGGCTTTGTATGGAGGGGAAGCGGGAGCTGCCAACTTTCCCAGAGAGCCTGGAAGGGTGGAGGGGAGACTCTAGAAGGGTAGGCCATGCAGCTACGCCTCGACTACAAACAGTATCTCAGCCTGGAAGTGGCAGGGGGCCGAGGCACTGCCGGGCACAGAGGGACGCGGGTAAGGGTCCTATCCAAGAGCAATGGAGATAAAAGAGAAAGGAAAGCTCAGCCTCTTTAGAGTATAAGATCCTTATAGAGAGGAATTCTAAACCATTATGCCCAAATGAGATTTCATCTGCTGTAAATCCTGGCCCGGTACTGGGAGGAAAGGGTTAAAAAGCCCAGTGTGTATGGTGTCCCCCCATGCTGTACTTATATTATGCTTTGTGTTCCAGCTCCTCGCCATCTTCGCCACCTCTGCTTGCTGTCAGTAAATGAGAACACTTCTATCTGGAGGCTCACTAACCATCCTGGATGACACATGAGAAGAGAGAGCACTGAGCCGCTCCATCAGGACAGGAGCTCTGGATGTAAATTCAAATGTTTCCATTCACTGGCAGAAAGCAGAGATCTAGGAAACGGTTTGAGACTGGGAAACCCCTGTAAAGGGAAAGTCCAGGCTTAGAAAACTTGTCCCCTTTCTTACAGAGACAGCACCTGACTGGTCCTCAGTTTGGGTGTGGGTTTTGTAGCTCTGTTCCATTGAAGTGAATGGCACTGTAATATAACACACTGGGGATAGTAGGTGGCGCTGTATTTCAAGAAAGAAGCTGTGATTTTTTTTTTAAAAAAATCCTGGATAACATTTTTTAAGGGGCACTTTAGCTAAAAAAATGTATTTCAAATTAACAGGTATCAGAAAGTTATAGATTCGAAAATTACTTCTATTTAAAAATCTCAAGTCTTCCAGTACTTTCCAGGTGCTGTATGTCCTGCAGGAAGTGGGGAATTCTTTTCAGTATGACACAGTGCTCTCTGCTGCCACCTCTGTCCATGTCAGGAACTGTCCAGAGCAGGAGAGGTTTTCTATGGGGATTTGCTGCTGCTCTGGACAGACTTGCAGTTTTAAATAGAAGTAAATTACAAATCTATATAACTTCATGAAACCAGTTGATCTGAAAGAAAAATATTTCCACTGCAGTACCCCTTTAAATACTCTCCTATTATCACAAAGAAAGTTTTCTGGTCTAATAAATTTTTACAGGACTCCTACAAGAGACAGGAAGAGTCCTGCTTTCCCCCCCCCCACACACACACCGGATGATTGACAGCTTATATCCACCTCATATCTATCTCCGTACCCACCTTCTACTCAGGGAAACAATGCAGGCAAAGCAAGGTGTTACTGTGTGCATAGAGGCCTGGGGTGCTGGGGTGTAACCGCAGGGAACCCGCATCCCTTTAGCTGTACCAAAACTACAATTCCCATTATGCCTGAACAGCCAAAGCTTTACCTATCCAGGCATAATGGGAATTGTAGTTTTACAACAGCTGGAGGGCAGCAAGTTCCCCATCCCTGCAGTTTTTCTTGGTCAGCATTCACACTTGGCGTACCCACACATTTGTTTTGGGTGTAGATTGAATGCTATATTATGACAGTATAATAGATGCAAGTGAGATTTCATGCCCATTGTATGAGCTGTCTGTTGTAGATTATGCTGCAATGCAAAGGGGCCTAGGTAAATGGGTAATGTATCTTTGTTGGACGCTTAATACTTGCTGGGACCTTTAGTTCCACAACAAACAGAGAACCACAGCAGCTTCTGCATAGAGCAGCCTGGTGAGTAAATGTTGTGTGTGGCAGAGCTGGTACATAGGCGTTTCAGGAGCATGTGCCCCCTCCCCAGCCGGTGACACATCCACAGCCTGCACTCATGTTTTCACAGCTGGAAGGTGAAATAAGAAATTCTGGAAGACTTTAGGATTGAGAATGTTGATTTTTCCAAAGGTGTCTCCCCCCCCCTACCCCCCCCAGTGGGAAGCTGGAAGGTTCTCGTGTTCCTGTGCGGACCGGCTGCAGACGGGATGGTCAGATGCCCTGGTTAACTAGATCCTGTTGGGCCGGTGGATGACAGATCAGCCACCGGCTACCAGGACCATCCCTAACTATGGGGGCTGTACTATACCTGTGAGCTCAGGATAGGCAGCGTATCCCTCATCTGGATCCATTATAGTTAGAGATGAGCGAACCGGGTTCGGGTTCGAGTCCATCCGAACCCGAACGTTTGGTATTTGATTAGCGGGGGCTGCTGAACTTGGATAAAGCTCTAAGGTTGTCTGGAAAACATGGATACAGCCAATGACTATATCCATGATTTCCACATAGCCTTAGGGCTTTATCCAAGGGCCCTCAGTACACTGGATGTGTGTTAATGGAGCATGAAATGTCCCTATTATATGGCTGTTGAGAGTACTGCAGGGCGACTGTCACACGTCCTCGCCTGCACTAGTGTAAGCAAGTGGTCACCATCCCAAACACTATCCCCCTCACTACCTGCAGTCCTCAATATGTAGGATTTCTATACAGATTAGTGTATAGCAGTGTAAAGATGGTGAATATGGGAAATATGCTGATAAATCCACAAACAACTCTGGATTTGTCCAAGCCAGTAAGGACTGAAATACTCTTCTGTAGGAAGCAAAGTCTGCTGATATTTCAATATAAAAGCATACAGTAAAAACATTTCATATACTACTGCTCCTATATACAAGAATATAACTACTATAATACTGCTCCCATATACAAGAATATAACTACTATAATACTGCTCCTATATACAGGAATATAACTACTATAATACTACTCTCTATATACAAGAATATAACTACTATAATACTGCTCCTATATACAAGAATATAACTACTATAACACTGCTCTCTATATACAAGAATATAACTACTATAATACTGCCCCCTATATACAAGAATATAACTACTATAATACTGCTCCTATATACAAGAATATAACTACTATAATACTGCTCCTATATACAAGAATATAACTACTATAATACTTCTCCTATATACAAGAATATAACTACTATAATACTGCTCCTATATACAAGAATATAACTACTATAGTGCTGCTTCCTATATACAGGAATATAACTACTATAATACTGCTCCTATATACAAGAATATAACTACTATAATACTGCTCCTATATACAAGAATATAACTACTATAATACTGCCCCTATATACAAGAATATAACTACTATAATACTGCTCCTATATACAGGAATATACTACTATAATACTGCCCCTATATACAAGAATATAACTACTATAATACCGCCTCTTTGTTAAAAAAAAAAATGGATCTTTAAAGTCGGGCAATGTTCATACATGACTGTGTTTTATCTTGAGGCTTTTTATTCCTCATTTTACAGCCGTATTTTACTTTGTGTGACCCTAGCTTATATGCAGTGATGAGGCTCTGAGGATGGAGGATACAGAAGCCTCCATTATTGGCCTGGTGTCCTGGTGCTGCTGGTGCTGTCAGAAATGTAGATAAAGTGCAGGGAGAAAATCTTACACTTAGTAGAGGAGTAAAAAGTTGTGCGTATAGTGAGAGGTAAATGAAGAGGTGATGGATGTGACTCTGTCCCTAAACTGTATCTTCCAAAAACAAATATGTTGTAATCTGTAATTCCTGACATAACTGCAGCGCTGCAAATCTATTCCAGCTGGGCTCAGTGACTGACGTACCGGTGTTCTTGTCTTTCAGCCGTTCAGATCCACATTTTAAAGGCGGACAAAGTAGGAGATTGGTGGAAATTCACAGTCAACGTCATCTCAGTCTATAAACAAGGAAGCAATCGAATCCGCAGAGGAGACCAGAACCTTTGGATCCGTTCCAAAGACATCGCCTGCAAGTGCCCAAAACTCAAGCCTATGAAGAAGTACCTGCTCCTGGGCAACGACGAGGACTTACCCGACCAAAACGGGGTGGTGGCAGACAAGACCAGCTTGGTCATACAGTGGAGGGACACATGGGCCAGACGGCTGAGAAAATTCCAACAGCGAGAAAAGAAAGGAAAGTGCAAGAAAGCCTAGAGGCTCAGAAGACCCAGGGCCCTCGAGGGAGAATCCAGAGTTATGTAGAAGAGTGAGGGAGGATCGTAATTGCTGCTTGCTGTAGAGTCTGGAGCAGATAGGTTTATCGATTTAGAATTTTTTTATTATTTTTTTTTTTCAATATTTTCCCAGAAGGAGGCTGGAAACTCGATTTTCAAAGCTGGTCGTTGGTAGATAAAAGGCAGAGAGGACGAGAGAGGGTCACTTTTACTTATGGACCTGATGCGTTTGCACCTAATATGTAGAGTTGATTCACAGACACCAGATCACAGGACAGAGAGAAGGAACGAGGGAAGGGGGGTGGGGGTGGGACTGGGCTTGGGGGAAAGAGTTGTTGCCGAGAGATTTATGGCCATGCAAGCTGTGAAATTTGCACCTGTTCAGTATCTCCTGCGTTGTGAGTCATTAATTGTAAAAACATTTCTCACGTTCTGCAAAGTCAAAGCCCTCTGGCTTCTTTTCCATTGAGATGGAATGGGGATAGACAACCAACCCCTCCTAGCAGTTTAGTAACCTGTAAAAACACCCCCCAGGGCGGGGATTATTTTTGTTGATCGCCACACTGCAACCAGGCAACAACAAAAGGGTTAACACAGCGCTATTCCTGATCTATGGTATTGTCCTTCCTGATCCCCACCCCTATTCATTTTTTTTGTTTTATTTCTTTTTTACTTTTCTATAGGTGCTGACTGCTAGGTACGAAAAAACCTAGGAAAAAAAAAGATTAATTTGTAAAAACAAAATGCAAATCCTAACATTTTTAAGTATGTATATCAATGAAATAACGTTTTTTTTGTTGTTTTTTTTTTAAGAAAACAAATCTTTATGTTGTGTTTTTGTATATGTTTAATAACTCCCCCCCATTACCCGCTCACCCTGTATATAGCAATGCATACAGGATTGACAGTATTAGCCGGTCAGGACTGGGGTGGGAGGGGATTAAAGTAAACTTGTCAGCAGAGATTATTATATATATACTGATTTAAGAAAAATATATATGGAGTTGATGTAGCTTGTGTTTAGACCCAGCGGTCCAGGACACGTGTACTCCTTGTGTTTTTAATATGCTCCTTTTTAGAGGGGTTCCATTATAGATATTACTTCCCCCGGGTATATGATACCATTAACAGAATGTTAGGTCTAGCTTTGTATAATTGCGCACAACAGTCTCCCCGCGTAATCAGTAGTCAACCCGGCCGCCATTTTGCCTACTTTGTGATATCTCAACGGGTTTGTTTACAAGGACGAATTATTGGTGTCCCCAATAAAGGGAGGGTGTAAAAATACTCCCAATGGAGAGGCTTTCCCACTTCCTATTGTTTGTCTCTGACACAGTCCAAACATACAGCCATGTGAGCGAGCCATGAACACCAACCCGACCGGGAATAGGTATTAGGTATCATTTCTTGGTTGCTGTGAATGTCAATAGATACAGTGGAAAGTCACTAAGCACAACGTAGCGCAGCGATCTGACAAACAGGCGAGACTATGAATACCGCACAGATGTGTTCTATAGTCACAGCCCATAAAATGGAAATCTGGAAATAATCTCCTGTGGATTTGTTGGGAAGTCTCATGACATGTCTCGCTCTTCAACAACCACTTTGTTCTTTATTGGTAGCAAGATTATACATGGTTATACATGGAAGCAGAAACCAAATGGTCATCAATGCAATAGGACGATATGCAGTAAAGCGAGACATACGTTAAGGTTCTTTGGTGGTTGTTGAGATTTGCTGTATGATGTGAAGAACGTTTCCATTACGGCAACGAAGGACCAAAAAATTCCAAAAATGTTTTTTTTTGTTGGCATCTCGGAGTTTCCACCTCCTCTGCGTACCACAAAATAGTTCTTGAGTTTTTGGAGCTAAATTTACCAATTTTCCCACCAGCCATATTTCTTTCACATATCAAGTATGGTTGAGGGGTCTGGCTGCTAGGGCCACCAATCGCAATCGTTGTTACAACGGAAGCCATGACAGCAGTGGCAGACCTGTTGTATGACAGACCCCAGTGACTTACATGTCCATCAGTTTGATGGGAAAATAGCAACAAATACTGATTGAGTCTCTAGGGATATTGTGGGCAGAGCCTAATATCCACATAACAGGGGCATATCCATAGTGGGAGAGGTAGGGTACACCTTTAATTCTATAAAGTCCCCACTGCCCATTCTATGTCTGCAAATAATAAAGACAATGCACACAACCTGCAAATACTGAGCAACATCATTGGACTCATAGAAGAATATTGATAGGAAACAAGGATGCTGTAAAGAATTGGATGGTGGGCATAAAGCTAGTGTGCAGGGCCGGACTGTATGTTACATAGAGTATAGTCTAAATATAACCTGCTAATAAAATATCTGCCCTCGAAATTTCCTTTTTATGTGTAAATATGAGACCTAAATTCCCCTTTGAAAGCAAAAGATCATGGCAGAGTTAATTGGAGTTTGTTTTGGCCCGGGGACAGGATCGGGCTGTTTGGAGTGGTGGGGTCAGGATGTGTGATGGGTTCTGGAATAACCTCCTCTACCTTTCCAAAACTTCTTAAAAACACTGAGCGTTAAAGGAGAACCATCACAGATACACAGAAAAAGTCTGGTTAAGGAGAAGTTCCTCTCTGGGTGTGAGATAATGACCCCATCTCCTCAGCAAGGGTCAAGGCGAGGACCCTCTTACAGTAATACCGGTCCGCATGTCCTGGAAACCGCTCTTAAACACCTTCTTCCTGGACTTCAGACGCTCTATTTGCCCAGTTAATTTGAGGAGATTACCCTGCGGTGCATCCGTTCAGGGGTCAGAAGTTAAACACCGAGCTTTTCTCACAAGGGCACAAGTGACGCCTGTGGTTTCGGTAAATGGATTCATTTGCTGAAGTTACTGTGGCCACATGTGTTTGGCGCTCATGGGGCCCATGTGGCGTTATTGACACAAGGCGACTGGTTTGTGAATTAAATAACATCTCGCAATTACGGGATTATGTGCAGCAGACGTGATCTTGTTAACCCTATACTTAACATGTCCCTGTTCTGTAGTGACTATAGTAAAGTCTATATGGGGCAGGATCTAGCCTATGTGTCCCGCTACAATACAACACAGCGGTAACCCAACATACTCAAGTAATCTATCGGACAAGTGAACCATAACCACACCGAATGGTTTACTAGCGATCTATGTATATTAGACATACAAGGCCGTGGATTTTGTAATCATCCAAGGGGGGTCAGAATGGTTTACATGGATCTAGGTAGATTTGCTTATTGCTGCTAAAGTCTCTTTACGAGAGGGGTCATCTCTGATAAGACAAGCCCTCTAAGAGCAGCAATCCATCACCGAACCTTATAGACGTCTCCAGAAAGCCTGCGTGTGAGGTTACACCCTCTGGGCTCAATATCTTCTTACCAAATAATTTTCTTGTAATTAATACTTCTATAAGAAAACTAAAGAAAAACCAGATTAATATTCCTCAAGGGTTTCCAGGGGGTTAAGATTCTGGCCGACTGACATTTCCCGAGCTGGGCAGCAGGTACTAATATTGACATACATGATCTCAGCTGGCACGAGCGCCTCACGCAATGAAAACAAACATTTTTAAAAAGGCAGGTGTCCCAGTAGAATATCGGAAGTCTGGAATTAGGATCGGGGAAGAAGGGGTGGGGGGGTGCCGTTAGCTGGAAATGATGTTTGCTAAATACCATTCATTGCACGTGCTGGGGTCAGGGATGAAGCCCCCAGTGGATGAGGAGGGGGCTGTAGAACATTTACATCTCTGTGTACAGTATGTGGATTTTGGAGCCCCCCCCCCCCCCTTTTTATTTTTAAGAAAATACAGAGGAATTACTAAGATAACCACTCCTTTGGACACAGCTGTCCAGGGATGATGGGAATTGTAGTTTTGCAATAGGGCCCAATATACCACTACTATCAATAGGACAAACACTAAAGGGTCCATTTTACTTTACTGAACACTATGGTGCCTTTTTTACTAGTAGATTCCAACATTGAGACCTCCAGCAAGCAAACAATCTCTGTATATAACAACATACACCACTCTATAAACAGCAAAAGGGCGCCATCTAGTGCTCACAGTACCATGAAAAGAAAATCTACAAAGTGTGCCTGATCTGGCACATAACAGTGAAAAAAGCCATGACAATATGTAAGGATCTGATTGGAAGACCAGGTAGACAGATACAGAAGTCGTAGCTGAGAAAGAAGCACCGACAGCCTCCAGAGGTAGTGAGAATTCCACTTTATTTGGACAGTAGGCTGCAAGATTAATCCAATATTCTTCATTATCAGGAGCTGATGGAGAAATTGGATCAATTAAGGGTCCATTTACACAGGAAGACTATATGCCAAAGATTTGAAGCCAAAGCCAGGAATGGATTTGAAAAGAGGCGAAATCCCAGGCTTTCCTTTATGACCTGATCTCTGTTTATAGTCTGTTTCTGGCTTTGGTTTCAAATCTTAGGCAGATAATGTTTCTGTGTAAATGGACCCTAAGAAACACATTGGCCTGTTTTTATTACTTTTAGAGGTCGGCGTGCTTCTTCAACAGCGGTTTTCTCATATGAAAGACTTGCATTAAAAGGCTAATGGTGGAAATGTTCCATATGGATATATGATAAAATATAGAATATTGGTTTCGAGAAGACAACCATATGGGGGATGACAGCAATCTATAGGTCTAGACCAGTGGTCCGCAGTTGTTGTGAAGGTACAACCACCACCATGCCCATAACACAGGTTGCGGAGGGATGCTGGGAGTTGTAGTTTCGTAACATCTGAAGAGCCAGTAGAGGTGACGGCATACACTTGAGTGTGTCAGATGGGTCACGGTGCCTCTTACTACAGTCTGTCCCCGATACAGAACTCAGATTAATCAAGTGGTGAAATTCTGTTTTGAGAGAGAAAATCTTCCCTAATCCTTTGTTACTTCAAGGAGCTGTCTAATCGAGCGGAGTCCTGTGTTACGGCTGACGTATCAGCGCTGTGAAATAACACCGGATTAAGGGATTTTCTCACTTGAGATAACATAACAGGACTTGCTAAATATAAGCACGTACGTCACTGCTGACCACCCGGGAATGGGCATACGTGTTATGTCTCCTATACATGATCCCAGTACTGTACGTGTTATAAGCCGTGGGTTCTGCTAACCCTACAAGCATCTATAAAAAAATAAATGGTACTCTTAGTTACGGGTGAGGTTCTAGCCTCTAGAACCTCTTCTATGACAGCAGAAAGCTTCATAGGCCAAAAACAAAAAGTTCACAAAGATCTAGATTTCATAACATCCAGCCTCTCAAAATATCCAAAATTTTATGAAAATCATCCATTGTTTCCCTTAACCACGAATCTCCATAAATCCCAACCGAGACAGCGACATTCACTCAGCACCAACCATTAAAGATAGGCGAAGGGTTACAATGGCCTGTGTCACTATGTCACGTTATATATATATACGCCTTTCTAGGGCCCACAGGGGGGTGGGGTGGGGGGTGAATTTTAATGTTGTTTTTTTTGTGTTTCATACTAATATATTGTGTTTATTATATATGAATATATTTAATGACACGTGAAAAAAAAAGGTGTGGATTTTCTATGACGTATTGTGTAGGTGGAGACTTTGTAACTGAGACACCCACTTGTTAGGACTAAATCAGCAACTGGTTAATTAAAATTTTTGTTAAACTCACGAGCCGCGTCCTGTTATTTCGTAATGAAACGATGTATGCCGAGTGTGGTGTCCTGTGCGAGAGAAATCTTGACGTTATGTAGGGGAAGCCATAATTGTTGTTTTATGGGAAATAGTCAATGTAGACTGGACTGCTTATTTTGGTCTTAGGGTGTGTTTAGACAGAGATTTATCTGACAGATTTTTGAAGCCAAAGCCAGGAAAGAAAAGACTAAGACTTTTCTTTTCAAATCCATTCCTGGCTTTGGCTTCAAATTAGACAAATCTCTGTGTAAACGCACTATTGGATTGCAATATGCACTCTTGCTGTGTCTATAAGTATAAGTGTCTATACAGAGATTGCTGTCAATCACTAATTAGGACCACCCACTGGATTCCTATGGGCTGTCAATTACTCATTAGGACCACCCACTGGAATCCTATGGGCTGCAATCACTCATTAGGACCACCCACTGGAATCCTATGGGCTGTCAATTACTTATTAGGACCACCCACTGGAATCCTATGGGCTGTCAATTACTCATTAGGACCACCCACTGGAATCCTATGGGCTGTCAATTACTCATTAGGACCACCCACTGGAATCCTATGGACTGTCATTCACTCATTAGGACCACCCACTGCACTCCTATGGGCTGTCAATCACTCAATAGGGCCACCCACTGGACTTATGGTTACAGTGATCATGTTCCTCTTCTGCAAATATTAGGTTGTTAAATTTCCCATACAGAACTGGAAGGTTTATTGTAAGAATGTCTATCTGTATATCTGCCTGTCCTCAATCTCATCCATCTACTGTCTCTCTCTCACCTATCTTTAGGTCCTTACACAATTAAACCATTGATTATTGGTAGGCAGGAATCCTCATTGTCGATATAAGTCCAATATAAAGGTTCAGCGATGAGCTAGAAACCTCTTCTTTATTGGCCGATCACACCTTTTGTGTGCCATTTAAATAAGAAATTTAGATTGTCCGTATATGTCTGCATCTGTGCAATAAACAGAAGGGTACGGTCACACCTACTATCTGTGCTGCGGATTTTATTACCAGTAGAACATCTGCAGCATATATAGTAGGTGTGAACATGCGGCTATAAAGTAATAACCCTAAACATTTAGGTTCCCTATTATGCGTGATGCAGGTAACATTAGGTTATAACCAGTATGCAGAACCATTCCCTCCACGTGTATGATACCGATGTGACATACAGCGGGGTGCAGGATGACGTACTATGCTATAAGGACTAATACAGCCATCATACTACAGGTATAGAATGACCCCACCATCTGGGTGACGGATCACAGACCAGCCGTATATACAGCTTCATATACTTAACACGGAAGCATTCTGTAACTTGGCTTTCATTGTGCTGTAAAAGTCTACGGCAGATGGGATGATGGGAGTCGCCCTATTAAATCTCCTGATCTCCTCGTCCCCGCGTGTTTATAGAACGGCACACAAGAGAAGAACATCAGGTTTTCATGTTCCGTCTGAAGACGCTGCCAGGATCCCGTCTTATCTTTTACAAAACATCTCCAGAGCAGACAAAAGTGTCGGAGTTTAATTAACTTTTTACGGCGCCAAAATAATCATCTTTCGGCGGTTGTCCGCCTGTTGTGCTGGAGATATACAGTGAAACCTATGAGACAAAGGGCGCGTTCTATACGAGAGCGGTGGCGAGACACTCCACCAGTGGCGTACATGGCACTCCAGTCTCATTACCATCCGCTGAGAACTCCATTAAAAGCCTTTTGTTTTATTATAATCAGGGCCGGAGAAGAGTCTTATATCCGAGCCGCTGGGTGTGGGAAGATTCTGCTGGAATGTATCACTGACATCACACACCGGCCCCTGTATCCGGGGGCCCATAAGATCTCCTATAGCATAGGAGGAGGGCCGGAGCAAAGGCGTATGAGGATAACTGCGAGATGAGGTCATGGCTTTATACACTGGATCCTAAGTAGGGAGACGCCATGACAGACATTATATACTACATAGTGGAGTCCTATTATTGTGACCGGTAGGCAGTGACTCTATATGGTAGGTGTCACAGGTATCTGGAGTCTGGAGCCATGCTGACTGCATCCCACAGCTGCTGGAGGAGCCATAGAGCCAACACCACCATCCTGGTTCACATCTGGGGAATTAGGGGCCGGGCTAGAATGTGTAAGCCGGTGTCAGACATTTCTAGCTGTGTGACATGTCGCATTGTCTTGCTGGAAGATCCCAATCGTCCATGAAAAGATAACGTACATGATCTGCAAGGATGGATTTATTCCTAGATCACGTGAGAGCGCCACAAACACACTCGCCATAATTCTGCCCCCACCAGCTATGGCTGCAGGGTGTTTGTTCCAGGATGTTTCTCTCCTGACACGCCAACGTCCATCCAGAAAACGTGGCTCATTAACAACAACCCTTTACCGACCACCAGAGAACCACTTCTGATACTGACTTGAACACTGAGACCTTTTCTACCTATACAACTTGATTATAAGATGTGCAGTGACCAGGTGTCTGCTCCGGAGACCAAAACACAGTAGGGATCGCTGATCTGTTAGACATACACGTGGTAGCCCTCTGGTGTATATTGGCGGTGAGTTGCTCCACTGTATGGTGTTTTTCCGTCCTCGCGCACCTTTGTAGCCGATGTTTAACTCTCATATTAATGGCACATGGTGTTCCACAATAAAATAATGTGGTTACAGAATTTGGACACAATATTTTGTCCCCTGTGAATCCATGACAATATTCAGTCATTTTGGGCAGGTATCTATTAGTATGGTACATCTTTGCTTACTCTTTATGTGTCAGACTGTGCGGCCATCTCCTGGGTACAGCGCCCTCTTCAGGTCAATCACGGATTCTCAGCTGGATTCCGGCTGGGCCATTCCACAGCTTTCATCTCCTGGCGCGGCCATTCTTATGTTGATGTGGAGGTATGCATTGGGTCACTGTCCTGTTGAAATGTGAAATTCCTCTTTATCGTCAGCTTTTTAGCAGAGTCCTGAAGGTTTTGTGCCAAAATTGACTGATACTCGCAATTGTTCATCATTCCTTCCTCCATGACTAATGCCTTAGAAAAACAGCCATAAAGCATAGGGCTGCCCTCAGCATTCATCACTGTGGGTATGGTGCTTTTTTGGTGATGCCCAGTGCCGGTTGTGGAATTCTGGGTAAGATATTTATCCTCAGTCTCATCAGACCGTAAAGCGTTTCCCCACAGGCTTATAGAAGACTTGATGTACGTTTGCCAAAACGTAGATGTGTTTGGATGTTTATCTTTGTAAGAAAGGGTTTCCGTCTTGCCACCCTACCCCACAGCCCCGACATATGGAGAAAACAGGATGATATGGTCACATGCAGCGCACAACCAGGACTTGCCAGGACTTCCTGCAGCACCTATAATGTTGCTGTAAACTCTTAGCAGGCCCCCCGGACTTTTATCAATATTTGATGAATGTCCAGTTCCTGGTAATGTATCTTAGGGCCCTATTCCACAGTAACGATCAGCCGATGATCGTGTCATTGGCTGATCGTTCATTTAGGGCCAGACCTAAAATCATTGTTCCCCCACTGCGCATCGCTACGGTTGAATAGCGGTGCACGGCAGGCGACCAACAATTTGAGAAGCAGCAGCAGCATACATTACCTGTCAGGTCTTCTGCTCCGCTCCGTCCTCCTCCCCGGGTCCCGCGCGCTCTAGCTTCAGAATGGCCTGTCAGCTGACAGAGCGCTCAGCCAATCACAGGACGGGACCCCCGCGGCCTGTGATTGGCTGAGTGGCCTGTCAGCTGACAGGCCATTCTGAAGCTAGAGCGCGCCGGACCCGGGTAGGAGGATGGAGCGAAGGAGAAGCCCTGACAGGTAATGTATGCTGCAAGGACATCGGTAACGATGTCCCTGCAGCCCTCACTCAACAATCATCGGGCCGTGGAATAGGCCCAGTAAACAAGCGGCGATCTAGCAGATCGGCGCTCGTTTACATCGTTGATCGGGCCCTCCTCGGCCCGTGAAATAGGACCCTTATTGTATCCACTTCTTGATGACATCTTCATTGTGATCCATGGTATATCTAATAACTTGGAAATGTTTTTCTCCCCTTCTTCAGACTCATACCTTTGATGCAGATAGATAGATGATAAATAATAGATAGATAGATAAATAGATAGATAGGAGATAGATAGATAGATAGATAGATAGATAGATAGATAGATAGATAGATACATAGATAAATAGATAGATAGGAGATAGATAGATAGATAAATAGGAGATAGATAGATAGATAGATAGATAGATAGATAGATAGATAGATAGGAGATAGATAGATAGATAGATAGATAGGAGATAGATAGATAGATAGATAGATAGATAGATAGGAGATAGATAGATAGATGATAGATAGATAGATAGATAGATAGATAGATAGATAGATAGATAGATAGGAGATAGAGAGATAGATAGATAGATAGATAGATAGGAGACAGATAGATAGATAGGAGATAGATAGATAGATAGATAGATAGATAGATAGATAGATAGATAGATAGGAGATAGATAGATAAATAGGAGATAGATAGGAGATAGATAGATAGATAGATAGATAGATAGATAGATAGATAGATAGATACATAGATAAATAGATAGATAGGAGATAGATAGATAGATAAATAGGAGATAGATAGATAGATAGATAGATAGATAGGAGATAGATAGATAGATAGATAGATAGATAGGAGATAGATAGATAGATAGATAGATAGATAGATAGATAGATAGGAGATAGATAGATAGATAGATAGATAGATAGATAGATAGATAGATAGATAGGAGATAGATAGATAGATGATAGATAGATAGATAGATAGATAGATAGATAGATAGATAGATAGATAGGAGATAGAGAGATAGATAGATAGATAGATAGGAGACAGATAGATAGATAGGAGATAGATAGATAGATAGATAGATAGATAGATAGATAGGAGATAGATAGATAGGAGATAGATAGATAAATAGGAGATAGATAGGAGATAGATAGATAGATAGATAGAGAGATAGGAGATAGATAGATAGATAGATAGATAGGAGATAGATAGATAGATAGATGATAGATAGATAGATAGATAGATAGATAGATAGATAGATAGATAGATAGATAGATAGGAGATAGATAGATAGATAGATAGGAGATAGATAGATAGATAGATAGATAGATAGACAGGAGATAGATAGATAGATAGATACATAGATAGATAGATAGATAGATGATAGATAGATAGGAGATAGATAGATAGGAGATAGATAGATAGATAGATATATAGATAGATAGACAGGAGATAGATAGAGAGATAGATAGATAGATAGACAGGCCATATGCCCCCCCCCTCCATTGCTGTATGTAGTATCTGGTGTGCACTGCTGCTTATAATTTTCTCTCCATCCTATAACACTTCCCTTATAACCTCCTCCCCAACATCTTTTTTTTTTTTCTCCGCCGCAACAGGTTTTTCGTTTCACGGCGTTAGATTTGTCATCTGAAGATGGTTGAGAAATGTGTGTGGATGCTTATAAATTGCCTGCGATGTGCCGCCATATGGAAGCATTCAGAGAAGCCGAGCCCTCGGGAAAACCACTATTCTACAAATTGTTTTCTTGGGGGTGAAGCGAGGCTCTCGGAGCAACTTGTTACATCTCCTCTGCCTGCACCGCGCTGTGGAACTGACCATTATAAGGATGATCAGGCTTACATTATATACTGGGAGAAACAGTAATACAGATACAAGTATCAGTCATTGTTATTGCTACCCAGAATCCTCTCAAAGACCTACACAACACACACTAACAAGGTATATAATGTATATACAGAGATTCCACCAGCAGAATAGTGAGTGCAGCTCTGGAGTATAATATAGGATGTAACTCAGGAACAGTAATGTAATGTATGTACACAGTGACCCCACCAGCAGAATAGTGAGTGCAGCTCTGGAGTATAATACAGGATGTAACTCAGGATCAGTAATGTATGTACACAGTGACCCCACCAGCAGAATAGTGAGTGCAGCTCTGGAGTATAATACAAGATATAACTCAGGATCAGTACATTATCAGTAATGTAATGTATGTACACAGTGACCCCACCAGCAGAATAGTGGGTGCAGCTCTGGAGTATAATGAAGGCTCTAGAAGTAATACATGGTAGATATGAAGTGTCTGAGCTTCTCCTATACAGTGGTTATAGTCGGACATAGGCCATGTATTACTCGGGGTGAAGGGAGATGTGCTCGGTCTCAGAACAGCTGTTTTCAGGTACGCTGGTGTCACGCAGGTCTGGGAATGGATGGGCGTTGTCCTGGTGCGTCTGTGAATATTTATATACACTCTGTATATATTATTCTGATATATAGTGCAGTTATTGCAGGGATGGGGAGGGCGGCAGAATGTAACCCAATCATTGCCAGATTTCTAATAACCATGAAGTGAGGCGGCGCGGTGACAATATCAGAACATCGGCCTCAATCACAAGCTTATAAAAATGGCTTTATTGTGTGTGAGTGGTTGGGAGAGTGTAGAAAAGAAGAAGCGGATGATAAGTTATAATACTATGAGTCCGTCCATTGGTCCGTTCCTGCCATCAGTGCCCGCCGCCTCTTACCGCACCGCCAGGACACCGACATTCTCACTACTGAAGATGCCCATCACTTCGTTGGCCAAACCGCGACGACTACTATAGCGATGAGAAGTAGAACGATGACCGTCATCATGGCTGCAGGGAGAGAAGAGAGGAAAGGGTCAGTCATTACACCAAACATTCATATAAGCCTCTTATCTAGGTCTAGGAAAGCTGGGTGACAACTACTACAGCCGCCAGATTGTCACCCAGCTCCCAGCACACATGTATGCATTCTATAGCGTTACAGCTCGTTCATGAACCAGGAAGCTCCGGATGAGCAGGCCACCCATCAGTAATGTGACTATTATTATTATTAGGTGATGCTGCCCGCCTGGACGCTTCACTAGTAATTTATCACTTCCATTTGGCATCTCTGGTCATTTAGACAGCGCTGGCCTCTCCAAGACAACAGGTGGCAGCGCAGGATTGAGGGGGATCAAGACATTCCTTCCGCTACATTCCCCGGCCGTGTTAGTGTCCTGTTGTGATTATGTGCTCTATTACTACGATTCCACGGCCCGGACGGCACAACCTCTGGGAAAGTCTGGGAATATGAAGCCGTAGAGCAGGGCCCTTATACCAGTGTGTGCCCACTAGTCCCCGACATGGCAATGCAGCATGGCACACGTATTAAAGGGGACTTATACTGTTATAACACGGCATATTTCTTCCACTAGAGACAAATGCAGGATGGGAGTTGGTGGAGTCCGGCTGCTGTAATGCTTTGCTCCAAAGTTTTATATAAATGACAGTATCACTTTAAGGGATCTGTCAGCCATATATCATGATCAGAGCTGAACACATGGGCCAATAACTGATAGGAGACAATACATGATACCGGTCTCTCAGCTGTTATAAAATCATGTTTTTCTTCTAAGTGCAGGAGTCATAGAGGCAGTGTTAAAAATGGCTCCTCCCTCCCTGCATACAGGGCTCAGTGCTGGAAGCCAAGCAGAAAGAGGTGGAGGAGAGATGAGGCACGCATGCTGCAGCTCAGCCCAGCCTCTGGGACTCTTATTATAATATGATTTATTTCTTTGCAAACAGCCATAAGAAACAAGTATCATATGTTTTATCTCGGTATTAGCCATCCACTATGATGTAGAGCTGACAGATTCCTTCCTGACAGATCAGTTTTTAACCTAACAAGTTAGTAGCGGAACAATCTTAGTCTTACAAGAGGGAGGAGCCAAACTGGGGTATGTTCCTAAAAGTAACTGGTAAAATTTTAAAAGCCCCTAAAACTGCAGAGAATATGTTCAATAACACAAGAATCAGTAACAAACTATGTACAGATAAAAAGGGGGAAAATCGATGGGTAGACTTCACATGCTACAGGCTGGTACCTTAAAGGGATTCTCTATCCATAATCAGCTGCCACTCTAGACATCATGTAATGTTATGCAATTCCCTTCCAGCCTTCACCAGTTAGGAAACCCCCTTTAAGAAGAGTGGGTGTGCCTAAAGACTATCGATGATGTACATCGGTGACACTAGATTTTGTATATAAAAGATATTACATCCTGGAGAGCCGGACCTAATCTCCAGACTCTGCACCCCCCGCTGTCCTGTACAGACTTCATTAAGGGGGGCTTATGACATATTTTAATATCCGTCAACCAAGAACTTGCCCCCCCCCCCCCCTCCGTCCTCAAATCTGGGAGAACAGTAACATGGGAATGGTCAGGTAGGTGGTCAGTGTTACAGTTACATCCACATGATGCCAGGACACAAGGTCTCCAGCAGAACATTGCCCATCACACGGCCCCCGCCATCTTCCCATCACACGGCCCCCGCCACCTTCCCATCACACGGCCCCCGCCATCTTCCCATCCCGGAGCCACCTCCTCCCCAGGTAAGTGACGCACAAGCACCGGCTGTGATGGAAAACGTGATCCATCAGACCAGGCGGCATCTTCTATTGCTCCATGCTCCAGTTCTGACGCTCATGTTCCCAATGGTGGACTCTAACCAGTGTGCGATGTCCTGCGTGATCTGACACCTTTCTATCATATACAGTAGGAACTTTTCAGCACTTTTCTTTACAGCAGCTATTTAGTGGGATAAGACCACATGGGCTCCTCACACATTAATCAGCCCCAATGTCCCTGTCCTCAGTCACCGGTTGCTCACCCTTTGACATATTTGGTGGGTACTGACCACTACCCAACAGGACCCCGGCGTCTACACATCATTAGTCGCTCAGATCCTTAGGGTCCTATTAGACAAAGCGATTTTTAACCATTACCGATTAACGGTTGTTTATCGTTAACCTGAAACTGTTCACCATATTACACAGAAAGATAGTCGTTATTTCCGATTGTTACAACAATCGTTTACTCCATCTGGTCCTGGCAAAAGACGGAACGATGTGCAATTACACTGAACGATTAGCGTTGATTTTAGGTTTAGATCTAAATCAACCATCAATAACACACAAAGAATTTTTCGATTGTTGCCTGCAATTATACAGGACGATTATCGTTTCAATCCAAACGATATTCGGCACAATAATCGTCCCGTGTAATAGGGCCCCTCCATTTACCCATAATTCCTGCTTCCAGCATTAACTTCAATACGGAAAGATATCAGATATGAGATATGGAAATGAATCAAAGTATAAATATTATAATTGATAGATTAGTAGATCCTAATGATATGCGTATTTTCTCTCTATCCCTCCGGCTTCATCATCCCATGTGAACTTCTCTCCCATTATAACATTTTTTTGCTTGTGTTCCTCTCGCTCCATGGCAACATTAACCCTCGTAACACTTGAGGGACCACCGGCAACAAAAGGGCAATGGCCGTAGCTTATGGCATATATCAGGAGAACAGCGGCACTAAACTTACAAGGACTTTCTCATCTGTGCACAAAGGCAGCAATTGTCGGCTGTCACAGGGAGATGCAGGGCCCGGTCTCCCTGGCACGGTGGTATTTACACTGTCAGCTCTCCGGCTCGCTGTGCGGCTGAGAACCTGCTTCACATCCTGGCAGCCATTCAAGTAGAGTGTGAACAAAAAAAAGCCCGTCATAAATATGTCTTGTTCTGACGGCCTCCCTTGTGTATCGGCCGCCTGGATGCACAAGTCTGGAGCGGGGAGCGCTGCGGCTCAGGCTGATTTACCGTGAAGGAGCACTCCGAGGTGTCGCTCTACCCGAGTGTGGAGAATATGGGATCAATTACGGGGGCCGCGCTAATGGCTTTATAATAAGGGTAGGAGGGTAATGGGGAAACAGGGATTCATCCCACTATTTTCCCGATTTACATTTAATAAACTGAGAAACGTCAGTGGACAACGAAAATCTAAGTAGAGTGGAAAAGGTTAAAAAAATAAAAATTCAAATTTTTATATTACTAAAAATGCAAATGAGAAATCCACCCTCTGTTTTCCATCACTCAGCCAGTTGCTTACCCATTTACATATATTTTTTCTCATAGTCCTTCATCAATGTCTGGTCTGATACTCCAGTATAGTATACTTTGCCAACAATAGATGTTAGACTTACAGGCCTATAGTTTCCAGGACCACATTTTGACCTGTTCTTGAATATTAGTACCACATTAGTTATGCGTCAGTCCTTTAGAACAATCCCTGCATTGTGTGTTTCCAGCTTTCTTTACACTTAGAACAATCCCTGTCAATATAGACTCTTTAAAGGGGAACAATCAGCAGGTTAGACAAATCTAACCCGCTGATAGCCCCCTATTGCACAGTAGACGCAGAAAAGGAAGGTACGTCTCATACCTTCCTCCTCTGCGCTGTTCCCGTGCTGTTAGCAGTGTAATCCTTGGTCTGGACCGTTAGGAGCACTGCCTTGCCCCCATAGCACCGAGTCAGCCTGCCCCCTCCCTTTATTATCATTAGAAAGAGCGGGCACTCTGGGGGTGGGGCAGTGCTCCTAATGGTGCTTCAGACCAAGGACTGCACTGCTAATAGCAGGGGAACGGTGCAGAGCAGAAAGGTAAGAGACATACCGTTCTCCTCGGCAGCCCATCTAACATGCTATTAGTTCCCCTTTAAATATTTGGAATAAGGGTCCTTTTACACGTGAAGATAAATCACTTAAGCACTTGTTTAGTGAACGACAAGCAATGATTGTTTTCTTTTAAACAATAGGTATTTAGACAAGAAGATAAATCTTTATGAATAGTAGTTAATACCATCATAAAAATTATACTAATTGTGTTCGTATA
The DNA here is from genome assembly GCF_027789765.1 of Dendropsophus ebraccatus. Taxonomy (NCBI): domain Eukaryota; kingdom Metazoa; phylum Chordata; class Amphibia; order Anura; family Hylidae; genus Dendropsophus; species Dendropsophus ebraccatus. The sequence continues at coordinate 67,191,592 of NC_091467.1, read as the reverse complement.
TATATATACTGTGAATGATCGTAATTGGGTTTGAATCTATATACTGTGAACAATGACTATTTACACTGAAAGACTTGGGCCCAGTGATTTGTGTATTTTAATGTTTTTAAAGCTAAACCGCACTTCTTGTTATGTTAGGCAGGTGAGATTTATTGGAGGATTTACATCATCCCTACTCACATAATCTGTTATAGGATTCTCCTCTGTGAATACAGTAGAAAAGAATGTACATGTATTTAGTAGATTGGCCTTTTCCTCATCTCCCTCCACTATTACACCTAGATTATTTCAGTTTTAACTTTATTATTTAAGAGCATTTTGGGAATCTTTTTACTTTTTGTGGCAATCATTCCTTCTGGTTTTTGTTTTTTTGTCATTTGTTTCAATTTTATTTGCTTTTTTATACAATTTATTCTTCTGCCTAGAATTTTTCAATGCTTCCCCACTAAAGTTAGAGATCTAAGGGTTTCAACCTCCCTGCTCCCCGGCGATCTCCAGATTGTAAATTACTTCAATTTAAAAATCTCCAGTCTTTCAGCACCTGATGTGGCAGCGGTGGTGGCGGACATGAAAGTGTTCTTGGCCGCTGACAAGACTCAATGTTGAATGTCGGAGGAAGAAGCAGGCCAAAATATTTGTCAACAAATTTTCAATCTTATGTCCACCTATTTTGCCACACAACGTGGTATCTCACCTCAGATATCAGCGGAACCCTGGGGGATCTTCCCTTGTCTACATGCTTCACAGAGTAACAGCAGCTTTTCACACAATATTTTTTGAGATTCCCTTCCTCCCTCCAATCCTCTCCACTCCCCTTTTCCACCTTTTCTTATTTTGTTTCTTTTCTCTTTTTTCCCCTTTCTTTCTCCTTTCCTATCTTTTCTCTCTGTCTCCCTATTGAGACCCTAAGAATTCTGAATTGTCTAGAAAAAAGTAAAAAAATTTGCAACTATTCGTTGAATTCTGAGCTCTTGTTGTTAGGAGTTATGTGTACCCTTTAACTGGAAATGATATACCACTTCCTGCAGGATATACAGCAGCTGATAAGTACTGGGAGACTGGAGGAAATAGAAGTAAATTACAAATCTGTAAAGAGGGCATACTCACCTGTCCCCAAACCCTGCTGATGCTGTTCTAAAAATGCCCAATCCCTGGTGTTCTCCTCTTCTTCCTGTAATGATTCTTTCCTGAAGGAGATGCCGGCTCAGCCCAGTGTTTGGCTAAACTGACACACCTTGCAGGGGAAAAAAACATCACAAAACAACAAAGAGGAGGAGAACAGCAAGGTCTGGCCATTGTCACCAATCTTCCTCCATACACAGCACCTCAGCAGCTTAAAGGTTACAAAGGTTTAGAAAAACATGTCCGCTTTCTTTCAGAAACAGCACTGGGTTTGACTGGGTTTGGTTTTACATTTACGCTCCATTCACTTCAATAGAACAGAACATATAACAATAGACATTTGTTACATGTTCTGTTCAAGTTGCCAAACAACAGAATAGTAATCGTAACTTCTTAATTTTGGGGCGTCTGGTTGACGCTCCAGGGTCCCTGTGATGCCCATGTTCCTGCCCTGTGTTTATGAGCTGGTGACATTACTGAACCGTAGGCACCATTGGGCATGGAAGGGTTAAAAGTGGCATCTGTTGGTGAAGAGGATATGAGCTAAGTGTTACATCCAGCATCTCTCCCCAGTGCCCGGCCTGCTCCAGGCTTCTAGGTCACGACTGTTCATTTAACAGCTAGAAGAAGCTCAGTTACTGGACGGCGGATCTGGCAGAGGCGGCACACAAAGCCAGGAACGGGCAAATGATCGGCCGGCTGTACTGCGACTAATGTGTCCTGCTGGACCCCAGCCCCTCACTAAGAATCTGCTGTAACAACAACATAACACATGTTACTACCAGTGCAGCCAGAGCCGGAAATCTACCTGTATCCATAATCCTACTCTAATACCGCACATCCGCACCGCGCTAACATACTGCAGATTTACACCTGTAACATAGACAGCAGGCAAGTGTATGGGAATGTGACTAATAGTACTCATGTTCTTGTATACGGGAAGCAGTATTATAGTAGTTATATTCTTGTATATAGGAGCAGTATTATAGTAGTTATATTCTTATATATAGGAGCAGTATTATAGTAGTTATATTTTTGTATATAGGGGGCAGTATTATAGTAGTTATGGAACAAGGTAGAAAAAGAGAGGCGGTCACTCACCATTAGATGCCGAAAACATTCATTTATTCATCCAGGAATGAACAAAGCAAGGAAGGTGGAAGGTGGAGGAGCAGGTGCAATCAGACGAACGTTTTCACGCTATCGCGCTTCGTCAGGTCTGGCCAGACCAGACGAAGCGCGATAGCGTGAAAACGTTCGTCTGATTGCACCTGCTCCTCCACCTTCCCCCTTCCTTGCTTTGTTCATTCCTGGATGAATAAATGAATGTTTTCTGCATCTAATGGTGAGTGACCGCCTCTCTTTTTCTACCTTGTTCCATATCGGACTGTTTTCTTTGGCGTTGAGCACCTCCATGAGCCGTAACTACATCCAGGTGAGAGCTTGCCTATCCACAAGACTGCTGATATAGTGTGTATTCCCGTAGTGCCAGCCACCCAGTTCTCACCCTGTATTATAGTAGTTATATTCCTGTATATAGGAGGCAGTATTATAGTAGTTATATTCCTGTATATAGGGGGCAGTATTATAGTAGTTATATTCCTGTATATAGGAGCAGAATTATAGTAGTTATATTCCTGTATATAGGAGCAGTATTATAGTAGTTATATTACTGTATATAGGAGCAGTATTATAGTAGTTATATTCTTGTATATAGGGAGCAGTATTATAGTAATTATACGAACTGGAGAGAATGGAACGGCTGCACATCCCATCTATGGCTGATACTAATGCCGCTAGGCCTATATTAAAAATCAACACCAGAGTGTCTGTATATGAATTGATCAAGCCATATTGCCCCGTGTACCACCGCGCAGGTCCTCTGGTCCACACGGGTCCCTACGCTAACTCCACACCGTGTCGGTCAGCGACCGCCAACCCCGCAAAGCGTGCACGTACAGGGAAGGGAGGCCATGGAACGGCCCTGCAACCCCAATGTCACAGGACCAGACCCAAAAAGCCCCACCAAAACCCAGCCAGCACCACCGGCGGGGAAGACACAAGTATGGATATGGTATTACACTTACCATTGCTGCTCTCACAGAATGGGGAAGACATAGGGTCCAGACATGTGAGCACAGGCATATCCTGCTAATTTTGATCATGTGGGTCTTATAAAGGAGTGCTAGAGCTGTTATGCAGCCGAGAGGTACTAGTATCAGCCATAGGTGTGAGGTGCAGCACTCTTTTTCTTCCCTGAACCGTATTATAGTAGTTATATTCCTGTATATAGGAGCAGTAATATAGTAGTTATATTCCTGTATATAGGAGCAGTATTATGGTAGTGATATTCCTGTATATAGGAGCAGTATTATAGTATATTCCTGTATATAGGAGCAGTATTATGGTAGTTATATTCTTGTATATAGGGGTAGTATTATAGTAGTTATACTCCTGTATATAGGAGCAGTATTATAGTAGTTATATTCTTGTATATAGGAGCAGTATTATAGTAGTTATATTCTTGTATATAGGAGCAGTATTATAGTAGTTATATTCCTGTATATAGGAGCAGTATTATAGTAGTTATATTCTTGTATATAGGAGCAGTATTATAGTAGTTATATTCCTGTATATAGGAGCAGTATTATAGTAGTTATATTCCTGTATATAGGGAGCAGTATTATAGTAGTTATATTCTTGTATATAGGAGCAGTATTATAGTTGTTATATTCTTATGTATAGGAGCAGTATTATAGTAGTTATATTCTTGTACATATGAGGTGGTATTATTGTAGTTATATATCCCTTACATACTTTGTAGGCTACACATTATGGTGGCCAATGTCCACAACCCATGCTGTTCCTTAGTGGTACAGTGTGAATGTAGAATTGTGTGATATTATCTCTTCATGTACATTAGCCCTTGCCTCGACCTCTTACAGGGGGCAATGAACCTCCAAAAACGCCATTGCTCTCTGCCCTGTGCATCTGCAGTTATATCACTGCCCAGTATGAAACAATGTCCTGTAATTAATCCTGAGTTGGGCCATGTGCTCGGCGGTCTGCGTACAGTCTGTGTTTTAACCGCAAGATGGACGGAAAAATGTCAACCTGATGCTCGGCGACTTGTTAGCACTGTGTTCATATGTCAGTAAAACCACAAAGGTCTGGATTTCATTTCTTCCTTGGCCACGGAAGGATTTAGAGGAGGAACAGGGCGGACAAAGGACAGGCTGGAGGGATAGGGAGAGAGTCACGGACAGAAAAGTGCCGCTCTGGTGAGTATACTCCGCCTTTCCACTGCTAAAACCTTAAGTAGCCGGATCTCAGTTCTGTCGGCTGAGCCAGGGACATTTAAAAAAAAAAAAAAAAATACAGTATATGGTGCAAAAACTTTCATTCAGCTTATCTAGCCTTGAAGAACACCTGTCACTGTCTGCGGCACAGGTAGCTACGCGATGTAAACTAGCGCTTCTAGCTAGATTGGCGCTCCTTCACTAGGCCTATTACATGGCCCGATAATCATTTAGCAAGGGCTGCAGGGACATTGTTAGTGATGTCCGTGCAGCCCTTGCAGCCAGTGATTCGCTGAGCGGCCTGTCAGCTCAGACAGACCTCTCTGGAGCCGTAGCACGCAGTTCGGGGATACATACAGAGTGCAGGAGAAAACCGGGAGTGCGGACAGCGTCAGCTGTCGGCTGTGCATCTCTATTACATGTACGTCGTGTTTTAAAGAAATGATCGGCTGATTGTTGTCTCTATTACATGGAGCGATAATCGGCCGAATCTGGACAATTTTCACTCTGTGTAATAGGGCCCCAAGACTGGGTAGTTCTCCCTTGCTCTGACTTAATACCTATAGCCCTCTGATGACAACCCCCCCAGGGCCCGGACCTTATAGCCCTGTGATGTCCCTCTCCCGGGGCCCGGACCTTATAGCCCTGTGATGTCCCTCTCCCAGGGCCCGGACCTTATAGCCCTGTGATGTCCCTCTCCCAGGGCCCGGACCTTATAGCTCTGTGATGTCCCTCTCCTGGGGCCCGGACCTTATAGCCCTGTGATGTCCCTCTCCCAGGGCCCGGACCTTATAGCCCTGTGATGTCCCTCTCCCAGGGCCCGGACCTTATAGCCCTGTGATGTATCCCTGGGGGCCCGGACCTCATAGTCCAGTGATGACCCCTGTGGTATCAGCAGCAGATCCTGTATGGTGCAAGGTGCAGCCTCCATGGATCAGACTTCTTCCTCCAGCACATCCCACAGATGATCGAACTGAGGTTTGAGGAATCTGGAGGTCGAGTCACCTTGATCTCTTTGTTATTCCTGAGCAATGCTCCAATGTTCCTGCAGCCATAAAAGAGACACTTGGTGAGTATAATGGTTAGGTAGGTGGTGCCCGTCACATTAACATCCACATGATGCCAGGACACAAGGTCTCCATCCAGCAGAACATTTCCCATCACGCTGCCCCCTCACTTAGAGGGGAAAGGATCCAGCACTGGGTCTACAGCTTTAGGCACAGATAGGACAGGCCCATCCCGGCCACACTATGGGTTAATTTTCATAATAAAACAGACCACAGGCCCACACACAGCTATTGGTAACCTGCCTGCCCCTTATTGTCTGGAAAGGAGGGGAGGACAAGGCTATTCCCTTGTCAAACGTTCTCCTAGCACCAAAACACAAGACAATTCATTCACAACCCTGAAAAATGGGTGAGAAAGGAGGGGGCTGGGCGACCCATGTCATACAAGACACAGCGGAGGGCAGGAAAACATGAGGAAGGGGCTCCTGCACTTGTGGGGTTGTTTCTACAGTAATTTGTCAGGATATTAAATAATTTCAGTTCACCTGTGCCACATACATATACATCCTTAACTATGTATACACAGAAAGTATATTATATAGCACAAAATAATATATAATACAGGAGAAACAGTACTAAGAGGAAAGAGCAGAGGAGTTTATGTGCTGGGTGAGGGTGGAGGGGATTTATTACAGAGTACAAGCAGTCAATGGGCTCCTCCAGTCTCATGTGAAAAAAGCCTCATCAAAAGTTCTGCAACTTTTACTTCAGAAGTTAACAGGCGATTCAATACAGTGTTTTTTTTCAAGATATAGCATATATATGTGATAAGAACCTGTATATGAATTGTATTGCGGCTTTACAATCCTCTTGCCTCCAGACTGATATATCTAAGGCCGGGCTCACACTACGGCTGCTGGTGTGTCTGTGCTCAGATCAGCATGGGCCCAATTCATCTATGTTTGGGTCTTTTTCCAGGTATATATTAAGTTCATCTCGATCCAAGCATGGACACATCAGTAGCCGATTTTCAGTTTTTGCCAATGTATCAGTACCCAAGAGGCACACAAGGTGGTGTGAATCTAGCATAAGGGTGCCTTCACACACACCGGATCCGCAGCAGATTTGATGGTGCAGATTTAATACTGTGTTTAGTTATTTAGATCAAATCTGCTGCGGATCCGCTGCGGATCAGCAGCAGAAAATCCGCTGCGATACGGTGTATGTGAAGCTACCCTAAGGCTCTTTTCACTTCCATATAAGGAACCATGCCAATAGACCCGGAGCAGTCAAATCACGGACCAATTTGGCCGATTATTGATCCGTGTAATAGAAACAACTATCGTTGGTTTAGGTTTGGACCTAAAATCGCCAGGGGACGGACCGTGCATCACTATGTGTAATAGTGATGAGTGGCCAATGACTGACCATTGCCTAAAAACTAGGGATGGTCCGAACCTGCCGAGGTACGAACCCGAACTCTCGGCAATGATTCCCGCTGTCTGCCCGCTCCGTGGAGAGGGTGGATACAGCGGGAGGACCGCCTGGAAAACTGGGATACAGCCATAACCATAGGCTGTATCCCAGTTTTCCAGGCGGTCCTCCCGCTGTATCCACCCGCTGCACGGAGCGGCCAGACAGCGGGAATCTGATGCCGAGCGTTCGGGTTCATACGAACCCAAACCTCGGCAGGTTCGGACCATCCTTACCAAAACCTAATCCCTTACCTCTCTCCGCTCCCGGTCTTCTCTCGACAGTCCCATCCTGTCAGCTAACGGGCCGCTCAGGGGGATTATCGGGCCGGCTAATAGGTCCAGTAAACAATTGCCAATCTAGCAGATCGGCGCTTGTTTACTAAAATGATCAGGACGTAGTCGGCCCATGTTCTAAGACCCTAAGACTTGACTAATAGACCCCATTGTCTTATGACGCGGTCCCTCAGGTTTCGTCGTGTTGTCCATGTCCTGACAGGAAGAAGTTGTTTGCTGTGCTAGCCTTCCTGTCAAATCTGACAGAACCAGTAAAGGAGTCTCTGATGGAAGCAGAAACACGGCCGTAGGCAATGCATCTAGAAAAGTCTGTCGGAGGTATACATCTGTCTATCTGATATCGAAATAGGACTCTACAAACATCCCGCTATTCCAGGTTCTAGTACACGCTGAACAATCATCCGGTTCCTCCCACACGGTAATGTGTCTCCGCATCACGCCCCACACACGTGCACTGCATGAACACTCTCAGCAGTCAGATTCTTCCCTTAGGAAATTGCCTTCATTTTCCAGTCTTGTACAAATCAAACACATCACTGTCACTCCCTGCAGCAATTAACAAATTCCAGACAAATATTAGAGCACAAAAATTATTTTCAATGGGATTTTCAGATGGGGGTCACTACTACGGCAAATTCCGAGAGATGTCAATATTGCCTGGCGGCGAGCACGGGCTTGTGGGGGCATCGAAAATGAAGTGTAATTATAAGTACATGCATATTTTATACATTACATACAAAACACCAGGGCAGGAAAGGTTAACGTGTGCCTGTGCTGGGATACAAAAGTATACAGGGGACGAGGGAAGATTTACGGATTTAAGTCCTTGCTTTTTTTCTTCTTTATATCAAATCACAATTAAAGCAGTAAAGCTACCTGCCATAGCAGTAAAGCTACCTGCCTGATACTGTGCTCTTCCCCAGTTCTCTGACTGGTGAGGCCCAGACCCTATGAACCCCAGCAGATCCTGTAGGGCCTCCATGGATCAGCCTTCGAACCACAGATGATTGACCAGACTAAAAGCTGAGTCACCCCCTTGATCTCTTTGTTATGTTCCTTATTCCTGGAAAATGTCTGCAGTGTCATCAGGGGGTTCCGCTGCTATGATGGGATTGTAGGGGCTTGGTGGTGTACAATGGTTTCTCTCCTTTGCTTATTTTGACAAACATTCACATCAGTAGGTACCTGAAGCTGTGTTGAGTCTGGGGGATGAGTACATAGGCTTTCACCATAGGAGATTTACAGGAAGACATGGAAATGGTTGTTGTGAACAAATTCAGCCCCTGGTATCCAGTTGGACCAATAGACAACTACTCAGGTTCTAGATATTGCTTGAGGAACTTATTGATGGGTTCCAGCTGACTATTACTCAGATGATAATATCAAGGGGAAAAGTCCTGATCGATTTTTAGGGCTTTCTAGAAACAAGTTGTATTCCATAATTCAAGATAATATAGGCAGGGAACTCAAAGATGCACTACTACATCATTACAAAAACTCAGCCAACAGAGGACAAGAAGGCAACCCAGACAAAAGGAAAATTAAAAAAAGAGTATTCACCACTCCCCCAGATGGTAGTGAAGGCCTTAGCAGGAGGGAAATTGATAATAAAAGTCTATCGAGATTTCACTCCAAGGTTTGGCTGGAATGAGCAATGGCAGAAGAAGAGCTAAGGATGTCCATCTAGAATTCTAGATGGTCTAAACTATACAACAAACTCTCTAACTCCACGCTTCCATTTGGGCCGCTGGCCAATAAATCTGTGGAGAACCTTGAGCCCCGTAGGATGCAGGCAGCTCACTAATGAAAAGACTTTATCTGGATCCATATGACGATATAGAGGATATAAAGTAACCCAGAAAAAGAAAGTCTTGTTTAAGATACAGACACACTGACAAATCCTGCAGGCAAGATTCAACAGGCCATATTAATAATCCCGAGGGCAAAGCAGGAGAGACCGAATACATGGAATAGAGTGCAGAAATTACTTGATCCAACAAATTATTTTTGTAGTGAAGATTTTTGGAAATTAAAGTAGATTAAAGGGTGAAGACCTAGAGGGCACTAAGGTCCATATTAGATGGCCCGCTCGCTTACTGAGCCCATATACAGGGCGATAATCATGCAGCAAGGGCTGCATGGAAATCATTAGCGTTGTCTATGCAGTTCCTGTAAAATAAACTATACATACCTCTCCACCCTCCCTGCTCTCCTGCTAACTTAGGCCTGCTTCCTGCAGTGTCTGAAGTGACAGGACGCTCAGCCAATCACCGGGACTAGTGACTGGCTGAGCAGTCTGTCACCTTAGACACTGTGAGGAGGAAGGAGGACATCAAAGAGCACAGAGAGGTATGTATAATATATTTTTTTTCCCCACAGTCATCATCTGTCAACCAGGCACCGCTAATACGCCAGCATCTGATGTTTTTAGGTCTGGACCTAAAGGCACAATCAGTTCATGATCGGTGCCATCAGCTGATTGTTGCCTTTATTGCATGAAACGATGATCTGCCAAATTGGACTGATTTAATAGATCATGTCTCTGTGTAACAGGACTCTTAGGGTCGTATTACACAGAACGATTGTCGTTCAATTCAAAAAATTCTTTGGATTTAAACGATAATCGTTTTGTGTAATAGCAGGCAACGATTAAACGACCAATGGGAAATTGTTGATCGTTTGAAAGAATCTGGACCTATTTTAATCGTTGATCATTCACAAATCTTTCGAACAGCGTTCGGTGTAATAACACGTCATTCAGTCGTTTCCTGGTCTATCAGCCAGGAAAGGACGAGCGCAAGAACGACTGTAAATAAGGATCATCGTCCTGTGTAATAGGGTCAACGATTTAAAATCGTTTGTCATAGCGGTTGTTTAAGATCATTTATCATTAATCGCCGGAAAATTAGACTCCACGCTCTCGCGTGGCCCAAAGCCAAACCAACTCGGTACGGAGTCCACACTCTGTCCGTTACAGGATGGAAAACCACTGTAAGAAGTACTTATCAGTAAAATCCCCTGGATGTATCTTCTATTTCAGCTGCAGTAGAAAACACAATTATACCTAATTAAAGGAGAAGTACGGCCAAAATAACAACTGAAGGCAGCGCCACTGCTCGGCTCACTGATCGCTGCCGGGCTCCAGTTTCTCCCTGCTTTCTGGTAAGTCACGACCAGAGGGAAAATACCCGCTCAGCCAGTCAGTGACGGCAGCGGCGTCATGCCTCAGTCACTGACTGGATAAGCAGGCATTCCTAAGCCCAGGTTGTGACATGGCAGGAGCGGTGATGCAGTGCTGCGAGGGCACAGAGAAGGGTAAGTATACATTGTTTATTATATTTCCGCATTAAGAAGGCATCTGATACATCATACTACTGGCACTCATCACAGTAAGTGATGATCCCTGCACCTTGTTATGATTTACAGCATCATTATGTGCTATTTACCATCTTTTCTCCTATCCAAGTCAGCCAAAAATTCTATAATTCAGGAAGGAGTTAAATCATTATATCCAACACGGTTTCCTATTGCTGCTTAAAAAGAAACTAATGGCCCCAACAAGCTTCAGGCTTTCTCCACAGTAGAAATAATAGGGACTGAGATTCTTTATCGACAAGCACCCCGCTTTTTGTCACTGAGCACCCTCGAGGAGAAAGGGCTGAGCCTCAGTCTGACAAATGATGGTTCCAGTACCCAAGTATTACCGGGAGAACGAAGTCTGAAGGACCCTCTCGATTTCTAGTCCAAGGTAGAGAACAATGGGGTTCCTTGTCTGCTTTTACCGTACGATAGTCTGCATCTCATACGCTCACCCCTCGTGAGGCCGAACCCTTGAGCGAAATGCTAGTCATTAAATGGTGCCTGACCACGGTGAAAACATTACCCACAGATTCAGTGAAAGACCTCCGGAGCAAATCACTTCCGATCTAATAAACTTTATCTGGATGAAAGCATCTGGAAAGGGATTCTGATCAACCGCATCTATAATTTATACAAGGACGCAACAAGCAGTTTGCATAAATACTTCCGTATATCAGGGAGCCATCATCAGGTTGAAGTTAAACAACTAATCATCTGGGCAAGGAATCTTCTCTTCTGGATGTATGGGTTTCCATTGCATTTGTCAACCAGTCGTCCCTATGAAATGCCAACATTACGAGACATTGTGGACCTGGAATTTAGTCTCAATATTTATCTAAGTTGGTCATGAATGCAGCCATGGTGTCAAATTGTAAGGTTTTTTTAAGGAAAGGTTTTAATGGTTCAGTGTCAGTGTGAACACGTACTGATTGGAGCCACAGGAAACAAAGCCTGGTCAGTATTGTTAGACTAGCCAGGGCCAGGACTTTAAAAACTGGCAGCCATGTGGGATTTACTGAAAATGGTCCAGGAGAGAAGAAACAACTAGCGAAAGGGGGTGCTGTAGATGTAAGCAACTTGTCTACAAAAGGGAACATCAAAGAAGTGAAGAATTGTTTGTGACGAAGAGATGATGAACAATCAAGGAAACTGCAGTGGTTTCTACCAAGCCAAAACTCATCGCTCTTCAGAAAAGATGGGCTATGCCAGTGGATGACCGATTCCAGTGCCAGTGTGTCTCAAGAGAAACACAAAAGGCAAGACTGATGCCGGAGGATCGACATTTGGCCTATAGGACTTATCTAGGCATAGTGTCCTACCAAGTTCATTCCTTCACAGAGGTAGGACAACGTCAGCAGGACAATGCACCATGCACAAAGGTCGTATAGGTATGGATTAGCCGCTGGAAAACAGCAGTGAGTTTTCCTTCCTTGTTGGCCTGCAAAGACCCCAGATTTTAATCCTATAGGGCTATTCTGTGATGAGTTAAGGCCCTATTCCACCAACAGATCCGATGACAGATTATCTGTCAAAGATTTGAAGCCAAATCCAGGAGTGCATTTAAAAAGAGGAGAAATTTAGTCTTCCCTCTATGACCTGTTCTCTGATTATAGTCTGTTCCTGGGTTTGGCTTCAAATCTTTGGCAGATAATCTGTCGTCAGATCTGTTGGTGGAATAGGGCCTTTATTTCGGAGATGCAACCGTTGCAAAAAGTGATCCTATCTGCGTGGGTCAATATTCCTGCAAAATGATTTAATCACCTAATGAAATATATACAATGATGAATTTCTGCAGTTTGTAATGCCAAAGTCAGTCAAATGTGTTATTAGATGGGGAAAGTGGCTATTCAGTGTATACCACTCTAAGAGTATGTGCACACTACAAAATTCCAGCGGATCACCCATCGCTGATTTGATAGCTCACCCCCACTGGTGCACGTACGCATCTCCACTGGTCCCATAGACTTCATTCTATGGTTTGGCAGATTCCACCGTCCGCCCAAAGAATGAACCCACTCAGTTACCATGTAAGCATCTATCTTGCATTCAGCCATAATGTAGATGATGTAGGATATATATTACTGTTATCTCTGCACAAGCGCATATTGTATGGAAGAGACTCTCCTATCATTATGATGTCTTAGCAGTGACCTGTATATTTTTATTTAACCTATCGCACATGTGTTCATTCTGTGCTTGGCTACATTGTTGACCTTTCACTTCTGGATCTCTATTATTGCGTTATGTGGTAGTTCAGGATTCCTCCATGTGTTTTTTTTTTTTTAACACGAGGGAATGGAGTAAACCATTGGACGCTTTAGTTATATGCATGGGGTTATGTCATACACTGTTTTTTGTTTTTCATCTCTAAATCAGTGGATCGTTTGGCTGTGAGTGATTTATTAGGAGGGAAATTATTGTATATCTTTACATCGCCACTTGTGCTCTTTGTTACTGTTTAGGTGCATTTACAAAATGACTAGATGTATTCACTTTGTACATTATCTGAACGGAGCATGCGTACTACTGCCCATTGAGGCTAGGAGTCCTGGACGTCTGCTTACTATACTCTGTGTCTAATAAAATGGTTGCGGTCACAACAAGATGGTGCCCAGCCAGAGAAAACAATGGATCGTGGTAAGACAATCTTTCACTGCGATTCCCTTACAAGGTCTCCCATGGCTGCCCGGCACCCTGCTTACTACCCTGAAGTCTCACCCCACTATTGGACCAGTGATTGGGGCGTGCTCGGAGAGGGCGGTATGGCAATTTCTTCTCCCTCTGAACTCCAAACTTTCCCCTGTACTGGGACATCCTGAGTTTACGCCTAGTCTGGAGGACCCGGTCTTCCGAGAATGGATTGAAGCTGGGTTTTTCCATGCTGGTGATTTCATCAAAGACTCCTCATGGTTATCTACCTCCAGCCTGCTGGAACGTGCTGAACCATGTTGCCTGGGCTTCTGGAGAGCAGCACAGTTGCGCCACTTCCTCCTCTGCTGTCCCAACCCTTCTACGCTCGCCACATCCGTCACCCCCTTCAAAGCCTTATGCTCGGGCAAGGAACCCTTACGACAGTCTTTTCTTGGCTTATCAATTTCTGTTGAGTCCCCCGGAGGTACCCCCCCCCCCCTGAGTTTATGGTAAAATGGGAGGAAGAACTCAACCTCACCCTTACATCGGAACAAAGATCCAGGATTTTCACCCTCACGCATAAGTCCTCTATTAGCTCCCACCTTCAGGAAGCTGTATACAAAATTCTCTCCAGATGGTATCGGGTTCCCTCCCGACTGCATGCTTTCATCCCTGAGGTTGAACGAACATGCTGGAGGTGTGGCACCGAGGAAGGTACGTTCCTCCACATTTTTTGGGACTGTACTCGCCTTCAAATTTTCTGGTCCGAGGTCACATGAGTGATACGGCAGGTCACTGATCTGACGTTTCCAATGGGCCCGCCTTATTTCTCCTTCATCACTGCGACTTATCTTTGTCAGTATACAAATGCTTCGTTTCTTGGCAATGGCCGCCAGAGCATGCGTTCCCCTTTATTGGAAGAAACAAAACCCCCCTCCGATCTCTCTCTGGATCTCAAAGGTCAATGACCTCATACATATGGAGGATCTGACAGCTAGCATCCTAGATTCTAATGCTCGTTTTACCCAAACTTGGTTTGCATGGATATAATTCCAAGAAACTGATATGTATAAAGAACTACTGCGAACCCCCTCCACAACTTGATTTCTTTGTCTGCTAGGGGACATTCGCTATACTTTCTGGCTACTTCACCTCGGGCACCCCTTTCCTCATTTTCTCAGTTCCTTATCCCCCCCAATCTCTTCTTTCCCCTCCCCTCCTACATTTCCTTCTTGTGTTCCCGCTTTGTATTTCTGTTCTGTCAGTTTATGTCTTATTCGGTGAATGTATGTGTTGTTTGTCCTTTTTCATGTAGTCCGAGCCCCGGCTCGGCTCGTTGTTTCCTAAATTTTGGAGACCCAGCGGAGTGGTGACACCTTCTTGACACCCTGGTTTGCTGCTCATTCGTGTACTGACATTAGTGGTTACATCTCTTGTCATTGTTCTACTGATATAAGTTAAGACCTCTGAGCAACCACACTTTTTGTTGTACCTTTACTTTCACTGTACTTATATATTTCGATTATACATGGTGCTGGCGTTGTTGCCATTTCCTGGTGTATCCTTTTGAAAATACAAATAAAGAATTAAAAAAAAACAAAAACAAGAAGATGGTGCCACAGCGCGGATGGGATCCACACATGCCACGGCGTTCACGGGAGTCACACATGGGTATTTCTTCATACTGTGTAAGTGCTGAATCCATGTCTTACATGGCGCTCCCCTTATACCTGTTATGGAATCGTTTTATCATCAATGCTTATGGCTATATAAAACGCTGCGGCGGGTTAATTCGCTTACCCCTGAGGAAGTCTTAGTGACGGATCGTGTGGGCTGTCTGCCCTGATCCGCTCGAGATGTGATGCCTGTTGTTACATATCTAATCACGGTTTATCATATAAATTGTTTCTGTATTTTTGGCACTTTTGGATGTTATTGCCCTTTCTTTGCATAGTCCGATTCTACCATCTCTGGTTCTCTTTTTGTGGCTTGTGAGCAGATGCTCCACCATGAAGCTTCCAGTAAAGGTATCTTCTGTTGATGTATCCATCCGGACATTTAGAATCTGGTATCGAGCCTTCCAATGGAGTAAAGATGAGCCTTGTTGACTATATAGTTTTGCATTCGGTTGACTTGTACACTCGACGGGCTGTTTCCACTGCTAGACATTTATAGTTGACCAGCTCGATGCAAAGGTGGCCAAGAAGAGAAAAACTGGGATCTATGTAGACTCCATCTTTTTGTTCAGCTGTAAGCAACAGACTGAGCAAAAATGACTGACCCTACACATTGGAATAGGGGTCCATATATCTTTGGTCATAGGCTTTATAGGATTTCATTAGGAATAAGCTTGCATTGTCTACATTATGTCCTTATAACCAGAAAATGATATTGAGTAATTGGATATTTTATCAAATAACTTTATTGACCTTCTTTGGACTGTCAGTTGATTGCAAGCTCTTGTATCCCAGTCTGCAAGCGACTGGGCTAGACACCAGAGCTCCCACCGTGCTGACCTCTTCCAGCACAGCAAGGGTCTACAAGAAACCTTTTGAGGCTTCTATACATGAAACCAATCGGGTATAAAGTCCTTGGAATGGATAGAGCTTGTTCCCGGTCGCCTGGGTGATTTATCTCTCTCACCCTCCCCATCCCCCACCCCTTGTGCCCAGCATTCATTATACACTAACTCCTAGACACCCCCTCGTCCTCTCCTCTGCAAATAAAGTGGATGAAAAGGGAGAGAGGGGTGAGATGAACCAGGCTTGCAGGGGAAACAAATAGCTGATCTCTGGAATACATTAATTTCCTTTGCTGGAAGCTCTCGGAGGGGATAACAATAGGGCACTGACTCTAGGGTCTGGGATCTTCAAATAAAGACTCCCTGCTGTCATGGGTAGCGGGACGTGGAATGAAGGGCGATATCACATGGTCCTTCGTGTTGTTGTTCCTTTGGCGCAGGCTGGAGGCTATCTGTTTGGCCGTTACTAGGCGTCTTTGGCAGAAAAATGGAGGCATTTCCTATGCTATTGAAGACTTGGTTTATTAGGCAAATAAAGCTGGTGTGAGACACTTTAGTTGGGGCTGCAGAGGGGGAGACAGGGAGAAGTGGGAGCCCTGTATTTATGTTTTGCCTTTTTTCCACCTTCATGCAAGCACAAGCCCCGTTGGAAGACATGAGAATCGGAGGCTAATATCCTGAACTCCATCATGGCCCCAACACAAGAGTCTGACACGACATAAAACTTTAGACTTGCCCATTAACACCTCTTATGCCCCATATAACAACACTTCTCTTCCTCAATGCTGTCTACATCCAATTTCCATCTGCTAAGCACAATGCCTCTCTATGACACCTAGTGCTCGGTCTACCCTTGCTGTAACTTTTTGAAGGGTGAGATCAGCAATCGGCAACCTTCCCATTGCAAAACTATGAAACAGTAAAAGCTTTTAGGATCTATCGCCTATGTTATACCCTACAAGCTTTAAGTATCTTACTTAAAAGCTCCAAGGTGCTAAACTAAGCACAGATTGTCTAGCTCTCCCTCCTATGTAGAAAGCAAGCCTCAAAGTCCATGGTCAACTAGAGCTCTGAACTGTGAAATCATATTGGTCACATTTATATATTAAAAAAAAAAAAAACTTCCCACATGTAAAAGTATAAACCCCAATACAACAGAGATACTGCATTATTCACAAGCAAGGCGGTTGTCACTGTTTGAAGAGAGAGCGGTTGTGCTGAGAAGAGACGTCATCAATGTAACCTTCCTCCATGGGTAAAGAGAATATATCACCGGTGCTACATCCTGAGGTATGTTTGGAATGGACACTGAAAAATTACAAGAATTTGTCAGCCGTTTTGACCCATGAAACAGCCATATATAGAGGTCAGAAGGTGGGCAGAACGAAATCTGTCAAAAAGCGTTGTGTAATTTTTCCATCCACCACCGTGGGAAGTGAGTAGCAGGTGAGCTCCTTGTATTGACAGCTTCTCCACCATGATTGACAGCTCCAGAGTCTTATCAGGAGACTGTTAGATCTGTCAATCACAGTTGGTTAGAGGGGGAGCTCTCAACACAGAGAGTCCAGGGGCGTCAAGTGAGAAGAGCTCACCCACTGGACACTGGGACTAAACAGCAGGTGTCTCCTTCCACTGCCTCGCTTTATTTCATACTTCTTATATTGACTGTGTTCAAAAAAAGAAAACTTTATCAGCTTCCCTCTAGTTTACCACTTTATAAAACACAGCGAATCTTACCATTGCACAATATTATTTCGAAGGAAAATATCTTCAGAGCCGACAATGTTTCACTCTCTGAGCCTGTGAGTAGTGTCCAGGATCTTACGGTTAAGCCTCAATCCAGACGCTGGGAACACAATGAGGTCATGATGATTTCTTTCAAATAGTACCCAACGTAATTTAAAGACAAAAATCAAATTATCTTTAAGGCGGGTGCACGGAGTTTAGGCAGCGGCTGCAGGAAAGGTGAACTCTTTTGCAGAAAGGCTCCTAAGGCATGAGTGAAAGCATTGTGCAAGATCCCAATATACAGTAAATGTAGATTTATTACTCCCAGTCCAGTAAAAAGAGGATGCTGGAATTAGTCACAGATGCCAGAGATGAACCTTTGTACTGCCAGAGGCCTGTTCAGCATTTGTTGCAGGCCTCAATGTTCCGTACCTTAAATTTTCTCAATCTTCATTCACCAGAAAACAATCAATTCAAGGAGGGCCCATCACTTTAGGACAGTATACTGAACCATTCTACACGTGTACACGTGGTAAGTTGAGAGTCGTCTTCTTCCCTCTAGCAAAAGTTGCTGGGATGTTGTATAAAAATATTTGTTGAAATGGAGACTAATGATAATTTAATCTTGGACAATGAATTTAAAAGTCTTAAACTTTCAATGATGTTCAACCAAAAACATTAAAGTAAAAGTCACATGAAACAAAAAGAAGGGCAGGAAGACAGGTGGGTGCAAGAACCTATCCTCATGCCCCGTAGCACTGCTTCCCAGTCTCACTGACAGCTGCCGGCGTCCTGCAGCTCCTTCAACAGCAGCATTACGTACCCTGTTGATTGACTGCAGCTCAGCCAACCAGGCCAAGTCAGTGCCAACATACCGCCCAAGTCACTGACTGGCTGAGGGGGGGCAATTGATCAGCCAGGCAGTTGCAGCTGGGGTAGACGAGTATGTGACGTACCAGGATGCTGAGCAGAAATGATAGACCCGGAAGTTGCGCAACAGAGGCACGGGGAGGGGACTGGTAAGTATAGTTTGTATATTATGTTCCCGCACCCCCGGCCTTCTAATTTCATAGGACTTGCTTTTTAAAGGGAAACTATCAGCAGCTTAGATGAATCTAACCTGCTGATAGCCCCCAACTGCACAGGAGATGCCAAGGGGGAAGATAAATCTCTTACCGTCCTCCTTGGTGCCATTCCGATCCAGTTAGTTGTGTGCCCCATTGTCAGTTGAGACCATTAGGAGAACTGCCCGCTCCCCATAGCGTTGATCCGCCCAGCCAGCCCGTCCTTTGCTAATGATAATGAATGAAGCGGGCCGGATTGGTGCTAAGGGGGTGGCCAGTGCTCTTTACGATCTCACGGGACTGTGAAGCACATGACTAAAGGGACATACCTTCCTCCTCGGCGTCTCCTGTGCAATAGGGACATATCAGCAGGTCAGTTTCGTCTAACCTGCCGATAGTTACCCTTTAAGGAGTGCGGATCCAAAAAGAAGAATGTAACCACTCTGAGGGGATGAGGGTGGTCTGGTGGAAGGGGCAGCAAAAGAGCAGAGTGCAGTTGAGCTCCCTGTGTCATTTAGCAGTGCTGCACTAGTCTCCCTTCCCATCCACCTTCTGCAAGGGGCGCTCACATGAAGAAAAAGTCCTATCTTCTGAAAACATTAACAGGAGCAATTCTTGAACCAACCAAAATTCTGCAGACATGACTTCGGGCCGGGCCTTGTAAAGGTAGCCAAGAAAATGGACGGGCCTGTCTAATGATGCATCTTCTAACGTTTCAAAGGGTGGTATTACACGAAGCGATTATCGTTCGAATAATCGTTCAATCGGTCGTATTTGAACGATTATCTTTAAGTGTAATAGTAGACAACGATTAAATGACGAACGATTGGTCGTTGGTCGTTTAATAGGTTTTGGATCTATTTTTATCGTTTGTCTTTTACACATCGTTCGCACATCGTTCGTTTGAATAAGATGTCGTTAGCCGTTCCCTGTTCATTCGCATATTGAAAGGGGAGTGTTCTTGAATTTTGTTGCTCCAATATAACCGATAATCTTTCCGTGTAGTAAAACGAACGATTATTAGGCAACCGCTATTGCGATCGTTGGAGATCGTTTATCGTTAATCGTTAATTGAAAAAAATCGCTTCGTGTAATACCACCCTTAGACCCTTTGAGGAGGTGTGATCTATTCTTCATGCATGCTTCATAAAAGGCCCTGGAACTTCTCACCTTGTAAAACACTGCACAAGATCATGGTACAAGTAGTATACTACTCCAACAAGTACAATACTGAATGCGGCTTTAGATGTTACAGGCAAAATCTATCGCAGTGCGAAATTAGGAGAGCAACCGGCTGTGTCGCCTTACATATAATCTACAACTCAACTATAAAATTAAGTTGGAAAATCGCAGCTACTCTTACAAGTACATAGAGTAACCCAAGCCTTGCAAAACACACTTTCTTAAACTGGTATTGTGCTTGTGACTTAGCACTACGCAGAACAGGAAATATCCAGATTCAAGTGTTTTCAAACGTCTACATCATCGGGGCATTTACATTTCTCGTCTTTTACTTTGAGTGGATTGGTCAAGATATCCTAAAATTAGGTGCTAATGCCTGCAAGCTTCTGGCTACGCACAGACCCCGGATTATGTGATGTGTTCCGCACAAGCCTCGTACCCCAGTGTCCCAGCGCTAACCGCAGCCAGAAAAAGCTTAATATCATGAAGTCACTTTTTAGGCAACACATTGTATTATTAAATGAAAAGCAAAATTCATGCCACTTACAATGAGTCAACATCATAGGTTACACAGACTTTACCAGACGTACATTATCTTTCCACTCGCTGGAGTATATTACAGTAAATGATCTTTAGGGGTTTGGTTTACAAGCAACTCAGCAAGAAAATCTCTTTCCCATCCAGATCCATGTATACAGGGGACAGTGTTATAATACCTATATTATTGTACATAGGGGACAGTATTATAATAGTTATATTCCTGTATATAGGAGCAGTATTATAGTGGTTATATTCTTGTATATAGGGAGCAGTATTATAGTAGTTATATCCCTGTATATAGGAGCAGTATTATAGTAGTTATATTCCTGTATATAGGAGCAGTATTATAGTAGTTATATTCTAGTATATAGGAGCAGTATTATAGTAGTTATATTCTTGTATATAGGGGGCAGTATTATAGTAGTTATATTCTTGTATATAGGAGCAGTATTATAGTAGTTATATCCTTGTATATAGGAGCAGTATTATAGTAGTTATATTCTTGTATATAGGAGCAGTATTATAGTAGTTATATTCTTGTATATAGGAGGAAGTATCATAGTAGTTATATTCTTGTATATAGGAGCAGTATTATAGTAGTTATATTCCTGTATATAGGAACAGTATTATAGTAGTTATATTCCTGTATATAGGGAGCAGTATTATAGTAGTTATATTCTTGTATATAGGAGCAGTATTATAGTAGTTATATTCTAGTATATAGGAGCAGTATTATAGTAGTTATATTCTTGTATATAGGAGGATTATAGTAGTTATATTCCTGTATATAGGAGCAGTATTATAGTAGTTATATCCCTGTATATAGGAGGCAGTATTATAGTAGTTATATCCCTGTATATAGGAGCAGTATTATAGTAGTTATATTCTTGTATATAGGAGCAGTATTATAGTAGTTATATTCTTGTATATAGGAGGCAGTATTATAGTAGTTATATTCTTGTATATAGGAGCAGTATTATAGTAGTTATATTATTGTATATAGGAGCAGTATTATAGTAGTTATACGGTTCAGGGAAGAAAAAGAGTGCTGCACCTCACACCTATGGCTGATATTAGTGCCCCTAGGCTAAATAAAAAACACATCAGAAAAGAGCACCGCCGGCGGAGAAGGTCGCCCCCAAACAGCACAAGTCTGGATGAGGTATTGCACTCACCATAGCTGCAGACAGAATGGGAAAAGACAGGAGGGATTAAAACCATGTGCACTCAGGTGTCTCCTGCTAATTGTGGTCATGTGGGTCTCACCAGGAGGAGTGCAAAACACAGAGAAAAGAGAGAAACAAAATGCGGTTCAGGGAAGAAAAAGAGTGTTGCACCTCACACCTATGGCTGATACTAGTGCCCCTAGGCTAAATAAAAAACACATCAGAATTTTGTGTATGAATTGATCAAGCCATACTGCCCCATGTACCATCGCGCAGGTATCTGATACACATGGGTCCCTACACTAAGTCCACACTTATAGTAGTAATAGTCTTGTATATAGGAGCAGTATTATGGTAGCTATATTCTTGTATATAGGGGGCAGTATTAGGCTATGTTCACACAACCTGAACACCTGGCTGTTCCGTGACCCCGGCCGGGTCACGGAACGGCCGGTCTCAGCCCGGATCATCCCAGCCGGTACTTAAGTACCGGCCGGGTGATCATTCCGGCCGCAGAGCTCTGATGCAGGTGCATCAGCGTGCGCCCGCATCAGAGCTTCCCATAGCCCACAGTGAAGCAATCGGCCGGAGCCGCTCGCTTCACTGTGTGAACCGACAGGGCTTTTCAGTGAATTCCGGCCGCAGAAAACTGACATGTCAGTTTTTTCCGGCGCCGCATGGGATCCCGGGCGGAGCGCATACGATGTGCGTACGCTCTGGCCGGGATCCCATTGAAAATAAAGCTATGTTCCACCCCTTAAAACTACGGCCGTAGTTTTACGTAGTGTGAACATAGCCTTATAGTAGTTATATTCTTGTATATAGGAGCAGTGTTATAGTAGTTATATTCTTTTATATATTCCTGTAATAGATATTGTAATATATTATTGTATATAGGAGCAGTATTATAGTAGTTAGATTCTTGTATATATTCCTGTAATAAGGATATTGTAATATATTATTGTATATAGGAGCAGTATTATGGTAGTTGAATTATTTCTCTCTCTCTTAGCATGTGCCATTAAACCTTCTTATTATGGTCGCTGTCATTAACAACCTATAGCTTAAAATAAGGGTTCCCTGAAACAAATGTTTCATAGGAAAAGCATTTACATTAATTTAATTTACTCCTATAAAATGCATATAAATATAGACATCCATGGCACATCACCATATCCTTGACAAGAAGCAACAAACATCAATTGTCCTTCAAATTATTTACCAAGCCCTTCCCTACTGGGGCTTTACATTGTGAATACTGTATCTTGCATATTTTAGGTTTCACAAAATGAGTAACTTCGAGTGACCTTCTCAAAACATTCTTGAGCAAGGAGATAAGTCAACGGCCAAAGAAAGACTTCTCCATTGATTACCCAATGTTTGAGGGTAACAAAGACACAAGTGTTCGGCTAAGTCGTCCATGAAAACCGCTTAGGCGTCTTAACTGTGGAATTAAAGGGAAGAAAAAAAGTATAGGGGGGTTTGAAGTTCCCGTGATCAAACTAGTCTTAAGGAGAACTTCCTGACCTCTTTGGTTATGCTTCCCTGGCTGGCTTGTCTCCCGTTAGCCATCAATTTTGGGTCGGTTCCCAGTGGTTCCCTCAGAAACATATTGTTAGCCTTTTGAATCCTAATATCCTAATGTCTCCAAGCCAGGGGCCACCCAGGGTGGGCAATAACAATGCCATTGTGGGATGCTTGGTTTGTCCACCACCCTCGTTCTCTGAACTTGATCTCCAACTGGGATAAGTGACCGTGATCTCTCTCGAATCAAAGGAAACCTAACAAATTGGTGCCTTAATCCACTTAGCCTTCTGTCACCCTGTCCACTCTGGGGTTGTAAGGAGCCGGACTCTGTCTCTTGAAATGGAGGGTCTTCCGCACTAATCCTTCAGTGACCAGCAGGAACACGTATTACTTGGCTTTAAGATTCCTCAACGCTTGCCCTTGGTGTTCCGACTTACAAAGGAACTCACCCATGTGAAACAAAGTGTGTAAAATCAGGGTGAGAACGGTTAACGGGAAGAGGAGGAAAGTTTGTCGGGTTCATGTGAAATCAATAAAATTCACTTCAAACGAAAACTTATGTCGGATTCGCTGGGAAGTGATGTAACAGAGATGTCTACAGTGACTTTACAGCGAGATTGGAGGGGGGGCAGTCCAAAACATGTTTGGGTGGTCTGAGTGTTTCTTATCTCCCGTGAAATTCCATTTAAACATGCTTGTAGTGATAAATGGTAAGTCTATCTACGGAGCCTCGGTGGCTCTGCCCTTGAGAATTCTTTGGAAGGGGCTCAATGTTACTTGGTGTCTGTTCAGAAATCTACATTTAAAAGGAACCTGTCAGCAGTTTTCAGCCATTAAAATGGGCGATAGCCCTATACAGAGGTTGGAAAGATATCTGGTGTCTTGGTTATGCAACTCTGTTTAGTGCCCCAGCTCCTGCTTGTGAACTGTCCATTAGCTGTTGCGCATTCCGCAGCTCGCAGACTGAGCCGGGTGCGCGCGCCACCGCCCATGTTATAGACTCAATTCTATGCACGGGCGGATTCCGTCCTCCATCCAAAGAATAAACATGTTCACCAACGGGTAATCAGTCACCACTCCGCAGTGTGCACATACCCTAATGGAAGGGGCTAGCAAAGTCGGTCTTCTGGGCACTTTCTAAGACATAAAGGCTAACACATAAAAAGTTGCATATTTGAGACACCATGTACCCTTATTATCCCCTCGCCAACCTCTGTATTGGGCAGTCAGCCGAAATGCCAATAACTGAATTGACGCCGTCCTGGCATGAGAGCACCAAGGGAGACACTTCTGATTAAAAAAACTGATGGTACAGATTCTACCAATCCTTACCACAATTTAGCAATGGAAGGTTCACAATTTTGCAATCTTTGAATCTTCTGTTGGTGCAATGCTTGCAGAGACATCACCAATGATTTACATTCTAGGAGGTGCTACTTTTATATGTGTTATAATAAACAATAGGATATTGTAACTTCAGATCGAAAACATGTAGCTTATAGCGGTGACCATTACGGTAAATTATCAGCTGGGGAGATGAGCATGAACCGTCTTAGAGAAGCATTAAAGAGGATATCCCAAGGTATCACCTATCCACATAGATGGGGTCCAATTGCTGGGACCACATGCTTGACCACTTTTCCATTTACTTCCTATGGGACTGCCGTAAGGACTGGTGGTCCCATTATTTGGACCCAAATGATCTGATTTTTATAGCCTATAAATAAGTTATAATCTTGAGAACGACCCCTTTAAGGATGTGCACCTAAAACAAGAAGTCGGACTTTGCAGAATGATGATGGCTTCCACCAATATTCTCACCAGTCAATACACAATGTGTTTTATTTGCGAGCTGGGGATTTTAGATGCTACATATCAATAACAATAGGCAAGCAAGAAAACCTTTTGTACCGTGTCTGATAAATCGTCCAATATCTCTTCGGGAAGCCTGGTAAAAGGTATCTCTGTGAAATCTGGAAGTAATCAGATTTTTCTTTGGAATGGGACCTGCTTGTGATTTTCCAAACCCTTTTATATAGACGCCTAACTTATGAATTTGTTATAATGAAATACAGTATATAGTCCGGCTACGCGTATATGCAGGCACCTAATATCTCTGCCTATGGTTTTTCCACTTTCATGTTCGCATATTGAGTAAAGACGTCAAAAGTTTTTTATTTCCTCAACTTATTGCCGGAACATTTTTTTTTAAGGTGAAAAATATGGAAGTTTATAGGGACAAAATGTGTTCCTTAATGCGTCTCTATATTAAAACTATATAGGGTCACATTCAAAGCACCCATTATAAAGGCCCCTGGCCAGTCCGCTCCGTGGTGAGACAAGAACTGTATCAGCTGCTCTTTTTTCCAAAGAGGTTCTGCAGCAGTTGCGGTATTATGCTATATAGTGCACCAGAACCTCAGCCACTACAGAATTCACTACTGTAAATGACCCAGACAGGGTTAAAAAGAGGCAATTATGTACCATTGTGTTTTCATATTGAAACTATGAGAAAAATGGCTCTTGAAGAATTCAAAGCAGAATGGAGGGGGAGGGGGTGGTAAACTATGGAGTGAGGTAGAGGAAAGAGGAAGGGGGTTCTACTTATTCCTGGCTGGTTTTCAAACACCTGGCAACCCGATTCCAGAAAAAACAAAGCATAAATTCACACCCCCTCCCTGTAAAATCCACTACGGCCCTGTCTCAGTCATATTGTACGCGGCCATTATTTTACGTATTATTTGACACCGTTGGTCGAGTAATAAATCAGGTTTCGTCTTATACATTGTTTTATATAATCCACCACCTTACACGTATATCTACCAGGTGTCTGGGGTCTAACAGGCAATGCTTCCTGGGAAACAGTATGATTAAAGAGCAAAATTCCACCTATAGGTCAAGATCCGACTAATTAAAGAAACTTCAAAAGTGATTAGGGATATTGGCCAAAAAAGAGAGATATCTATTAGAGAGCAACCTGTACCATACTTATGGGTGCATGGCTGCTATGCCTAGCCATGTTATAATGGGTTGAACATTGAGTTACATATAGGTGGCATTAGTTAAATAGTTCTGAGGATGGCTAATTTGCACACTTTTCCCAGAGGAATTGCCTGTAAGACTCCTTACATCAGTTGGATGTCCACAAGGAGAACTGGAACCTTCCACAGGTCCACCAATAGGATTGATTGTTGGCATTGTGTTGGCATAAGGTGTCAAGATCCTCTCACTTTGCCTTATCGTTGTTTGATTTACTTAAAAAAGTTACGGTTTTACTCCAAAGCCTTTCAGGTTAATTTTCGTATTAATAAATTAAAAGACGGGCTCATAGACAGCTACATTGGGTCTGCCGTCAATAACAGTGACCATTATCTAAACTAATTCAGAGAAAATCCTCAAAAACCTAAACAATGGGCAACGCCCAATATTATCGAGCTTTAGGTGTTCCTTCAATTATGGACCTCGTACGGTTAGAAAGTTTTTCTGATACGTTGGGATTACTCACCACACGATCCAGATTTCTTGTCCACCAGCTTCACGTGTCTGGTCTGGTTACGAACTTTTGTGTCCGTGTTTTCTACAAGATTTGTCAGGTCATCGATAATTTCTAAAAGATAAAAAAAAGGAGTAATGTGTTTAGTTAACTGTTGCTGCTATCCATATTGGCGGTAAAAACCAAAACCCCTTACCAGTACTGATGAAGAACAATGGAGTATGTACCATACACGCGTGAGATGCTATGGGGTCCTTGAGAAAGAGACTCCACATTGGTTTTATCACCTATGCTTGGTGGCAAGAACCTGAGCTGGCAAGTAGGTTGGCATTACTAACAAGAAAACAGAGCAAGGCTCATGGAAGACTCCTCCTGGCATCATAATAGGGCCCCTTTTTGAGGTTTACTATAGGGGTGCCTTCAATTCTGACAAAGAGGCCAAAAGAACAGAAATCCAAGTGTGTGTGGGGGGGGGTCATGAGTTCCAACTCTCAATAATCCCTAGAATTAGAGAGGAACATGGCCACCAGTCACCAGTTTGCCACCTTAACACCCTCTCCACCATTACCCCTTTGGATTGGCTTGCTATGCGGTGCCTAAAGTGACTAAAATACAGCACTGTAGTACATGTGGCATCATATGAACAACATCTAAACATTCTAAGTACTGTATTGGCAATATAAAAGGAATGTTCCAGATTGACGTCAGTATAATATATGACCAAGATGGGCTGAAAAGCTTGTTGACCCTCATTGACATACTTCGCTCCAGCATATCAATTTGGTCACAGTAACCAATAACCCCCCCCCCCACAAGCTTTGGTTCAACCCACTAAATTTTCTCATCAGTATGAAGGAGCGATCTCCGAATAATAAAAGCCCGTGGAAATTTCGGAGGCCAAATAAGGAGAGGTTAACGTTGGCCTCTGAAATGTATTGCTTTCAATAATAAGAGGATTAGTTCAATGAAATCCAAATAAATCACACCAGAAATTCTGTATATTCTGAGGAGAGACCAGACTTGGGAAAGTGGAGGGGGAGACCGTGTAGTGTTCTTAACCTTTGTGATGCCAGACGGACCCATAATGCACAGCAGGACAATAGCGCGTCCAAGTGGATTAGGCCACCACTGCTACGTTATTACACAAATAAAGGATATATTATTCAGATTTAGACATTTTGTGACCCGTTTCTTAGTAATTGGCTAACACCACACCAAATCCTTGTCTTTCTATCATCACACAAGTATGACGGCAGCGATCCGGCCGCCCAAGTTGCTCGTCTGGGTTTCTGCGTCAGGCTCTGAGTGTTTTCCTATTTACGTCTTTGGATGTGCTAAAGGCCCTTCAGGCTGAGAACTTCTCATCACCTAAGTATTCCACCGAACACAATGCTAACCATAACGGCAGCCTGGGGCTTCAGGATTAACCCTTTGTGTGAACCCTGGATTTAATTTGTGCAAATTAACTATTTCCTATTCTTTTTTTATTCGGAGATCTGTATCTCATGTCAGTTCTTCACTTACAGTGTTGGGGTTTCACAGCTGAGAGACGACTGATGACCATTACCGCACCCATGTGAGGGTCACCACTCAATTTTGTTAGAAATTTTGACTTATGATGCCATAATATGGAGGCAAGGGATGATGAATAACTAGAAGACATAATGAGGAAATCATTAACCCCTTCATGACCAAAGGTCATTTCTGCACGGATGTCCAGGTCACGATAAAGCAGAAATCTCCTCATTGCCTTCAAAGAACCATAACCCTATTATTTTTCCACCTACAGAGCTGGTTAGGTTGTAATTTTTTTGCCATGATCTTTAGTTTTTATTAGTCTTATAGTGTTATTTTTTAGCGCTTTTGTTTTAGCCTCTTTTCATTTACATCGTTCACCATTGTTATATTTTAATAGATCGTACAATTCCGCACGCTGTGACATATATGTTTATATTTACAAAATTTTATTTTTATAATGGGAAAGGAGGTCATTTTAACTTTTATTGAGGGTTTATTTCATAGGTTTTTTTAAATAATAAAATAATATTTTACTCAACTTACACTATGCTTTTTTCTTACAGTTACATATGCAATCATTAGATTGCATACACTGGTCAATACTATGCTATAACATATATCAGTACTATTGGTGATCCTCCCATATAGCCTGCCTGAGGGCAGACTCTATCAAAGGATAGCCAATCCGGCAAAACAGAGATAAGGAGATCTCCTCCGCGTGCCAGGGAAAGTGAACAGCTATGCTGCAGGGGTCCCGATTAGTCAGTGACAGGTGTTTATCCTGTCACTGACTTCCTTAAATGCTGGGACCACACACATTAAAAGCCCCTTCACTGCAGGAACGTGTGTATATAAAATATATATATATATATATATATATTCCTATTGCATGCGGCGTGTGCAGTAGGAACGTATATATATATATATATATATATATATATATATATATATATACACATACATATACACACACACACACACACATACAAATTGTGGACGTGAAGGGGTTACCAAACTTGTCTATTAGGGCTTAGGGAAAATGTGGGGACAACACCTATACTGAACTTTTATGTTAGGAGATAACAGTCCTATTTTACCCATCATGTGTCATATACAAATGTAATTTTGGTAATTGTATACATGTCCCCTCATGGTACTGGTGTTCTGTACTGCTCTTTTTTACATTTTGTGTTAATAAAGGATATATCCTTGTGAGATTGAGTAGTCCAGCATTTGTCTGATCCCTGCAGATCTTAGTGTTTTTTTATATAGTTAATATGTATATGGTCAGGTAGTGTATATACATAGTATACATTTTTTGGGTTTAGATCCCAGTCCTGTAAACTTTTCAACTGCGATAAATATTATTTTCCAAGTGCAGACTCAAAGGGGTATATTCCAGCATAAAAAAAAATCATAGATTGATAGGGCCATAAGAAAAAAAAACTATATGTATTTACCCTGGTACCCCTTTTGTCTGCTTCCAGTCCAATGCTGCCCCTGTCTTCTGTCTGCTTGCAAGATGAGAGCTCAGAGTAGGACCTGCCGGCTCAGCCACTCGCCAAGACAGGACACCACCGCAGCCAGCGATTGGCTGAGCAGGCAGATCCTGCTCTGAGCTTTCATCTTATAAACAGGCAGAAGACACGCGTTGCACATGTAACAGGGTGGTGTCATTTGCCACAATTTGGAAAAAGTAGGTGTAAACTCAGAAGAAGGTGTGAACGTGGCCATACTACCAGTAACATAAGAGGTCTTGTTTTATATGCCATTTGATTGCCTTTGATCACAGCCTGGCAATACATTGTATGTAACACCAGTGAGAAGGCAGGAAAAGCAGAGACCACGCTTTTCAAGGAATCTTGGTGACTGTGTGAGAAACAGATGGTGCCAAAAATGGATGTTTCAACGTAGCTATTTCTTATGACTAAGGGCTAACTGTACAGCTCGAAAAGCATCAAGATACCGTTGTGGAGTTTTTGTGCATTTCTTTTTTAACTTTTGAATGACATGACACTCTTTGCTGGACTTCTGTTTGCTGCCTAACTAGGTCACAGCTATGAGGGGATAGAAGCTAGGTCAGAAGCTAGCCAAGGCAAGAAGAACGATCGCTCTAATCTCTATCAGTACACCATCCAGCCAGACGTTAGGTTGCGGCACTGTTCCTTTAAGTTTATGACTTTACGAAATGTGGCCGCAGGACAGGCTTCAAATCGACAAACTGAGCTCCGAACGCTCTTGAAGAAAGTTACAAGGTTTGCATACTCCGCCTGTTATCGTTTCTAAAAGCTCTTCTGCTTGTCCCCTGTGGGGATTATGGAAGCTTCCTTCTTGGCTGTCGGGCCCTGCAGTCATCTTTGCTGTCATGCTTAAAGATTATGATACAGAAGGGAAAACAGAGATCTGGTGAACAAATACATCTAACAGAATTCTAGAAAACAACTGGAGATGTTGGGTCAAATAAGAAAAACTAAAGAATTTACAGAAAACATCAACTTTTCACCATGTAAAGAGGATAGACTAGACCACAGCTCCATGCATCCAGGACAGTCAGTGCCCGTTCTAGACATTATAAGAAGTCTGATTCCCCACAGATTCATGGTAACTTTTTAGGGGCTGGGATACCCCTTTAAGGTGACCATAGACATTAGTCGTCCAAACTTAACGATAACTTTGCCTGGATCTGCCACCTAATTTATATGGGATGTAAAAAGGATCAGACATGTTGGATTTTAAGTGTTGAGGTTGATTTGACCAACCAATATTGGCCCAATGGGCACCTCACCATAAGCTCTTTTCCTTTGAAGAGTTCCTACATATGTATATCAGATGTTCATTGGCCAACCTACTGTAGCAACGTTGTTTAGACCTGATGTTGAATATAGCGGGAAAGAGAGATTGACCATGGTGGATGTAAACCATTAATGTGTACCAGATTGCTTTAACAAAAAGTTGATGGCTAAGTGGGCATCAAGCCAATAACGATCTAAGGTTTGAAAAAATTGGGGCATCATGGCGGCTCAGTGTTTAGCACTTGTTACCATGTAGCTCAAGTGTCCTGGGTTCAAATTTGACCAAGAATACCAAGACTGTTCTCTCTATGCACGGGTTTCCTTCCCCACCCTGAAACACACGAAGGGTAATTCACCGCCTATGAAACTGGATCTAGAGTGTATGAAATTACACCATAAGCTCCACTGGAGCCAGAGACTGATGTGAGTGATGACAATCTTTGTACAGTGCTGCGGAATAAGTTGGTGCTATGTAAACAGGACAACTATGTTCACACTGTGTAAGAAGACCACCGGACCTCAAGAAGAAGCTGGTGTTCATTACCACCACAATCTAAGGGGAGATGACTTTCCGAGTAGAAGTTAATACCGGATGATTGGCAAATCCCAGGGATTGGAGAGATCTGTATTTCCTGACGGACAGGAACATGTGAAGGGGAACGCCACTGACTGGCAGTTCCCGGGTAAATTGTATTGCACTTCTCTTGGCCGTGCCAGCTATTCCCACTCCAGTACATGGATGTTTTATGAATGTTGTTCTCTGTGCTCGGATTACACACAATTCCCCCTATTCTGATTGCCACAATCCGCTGGAACGTGTTACATATGTCTGTCACGGCAGCTGTGCTTTTCTTAGAAAAAAAAAAAATACTAAAATAAAAAATGGTTTGACGGGTTCAGTGTAAAACCCCAAGGCAGGTTGTTGTTTTTCACACAGATATTTTAGATGAGATTTGTGTCTTTCTAAGCCGTGATCCGTCTATTACCGAGACAAACTGAGCCAATGGGACCCTGAGCGTATGTCCCGCTGCCAGAATTTTTTACGGCTCAAGATGATTATAAACATGGAACACTGTAGTTAATAAAAATAAATTGTATAACTATATTGCTAAGGTTTGGACATACGCTACTTGCCAGAGGAGTCCCTCAACAAAGTATGACTCCCACTGATCATCTGTAATCTGTGGGCAATCCTGGCCATAGGTGTAAAGCTGCCCTGCAGCGCCACCACAGAAGAAATGAAGTATTACACAACGCCAATGAGTTGTCAGTATAATGCAGGACAGTACAGGTCCTCCAGAGTGAGAGACGCTCTTTATAAACGCTCTATCCTCTGGCCATGAGATGAGGATCGTGAAGAGGATTAAATTAAAGGGATTATCTAAAGATGAAAAGTTATCCCATCTACATAGGATGACTGATAAAAATCTGTTCAGTGGGAGGGTGAGAGCTGGGACCTCCATCATCATCCCCAGGAGTAAACATAATGGCGGCACACCAGTCCTTATCATAAGGGTCCTAGACACTCACTGTTAAGATACCCATCATATATCCTTAGGACAGGTGATAAGTTTTACCCTCAGGATGACCCCTTTAAATCCCTGATGAAGTAAGGTTTATGGTCAACTTTATTAAAAATAATTGGACAACATGGTGGCTCGGTGGCTACCATGTAGCTCTGGCGTCCTGGGTTTGAATCTGACCTAGAACACCAAAACTGTTCTCTCTCTGTCTGGATGGGTATCCTCCTCCTATATCCTATGAATGTACTAATGGTAAATCCCCGCCTATAAAATTGGATCTAGAATGTATAAAAGGACACCATAAACTCCGCTGGAGCCAGAGACTCATGTGAGTGACGACAATCTTTATACCGTGCTGTGCAATAGGTTGGCGCTATATAAACAGGAAATAAAATCTGCATTGGCCAATATGGACGAATGTGTTTACACTGTGTATGAAGACCACCAGACCTCATGAAGAAACTGGTATCAATCACCACAACCCCCCCCCCCCCACCCCTCAAATACGAAAATGGGTATTAAAGACTAAATTAACCTTTAAAGCGTGATGGTGATTAAAAAATAAAAATGGACACAAAAGTTTTGGTTGGTCATGGCCGACATCTCCAAGGATCAGAAAGAGTAGAGGGAGGCGTTCTTCACTTCCTCGCTGTCAATCATTTCCGTCTAGTTGCCGCAAAGTATTATAATGGAGCTGCCTGGACGTAGATCACTGCAGGTTGGAGGGTGAAATGCTCTTCCACTTGCTTCTCCCGAGACCACTGACCAGTCGAAATCTCTTACATGACCCTGTGAGGTGTTGACAGTGCCCATTAAGGGGTACTTGGCATGCTACACATAGTGTCTATTTTTAAGAACGCACATCCTACACATGCCCTAATATTGGGGAATTTCCATCCCATTATGTGATGACATATTGCCAGAATATGCCAACACTTCATAACTGGTAGAGATCCGCCCTATGAAACTCTCTTTAAAGGGGTACTCTGGCGAAAACCTTTTTCTTTCAAATCAACTGAAAGTTATGAAGACTATAATTTACTTCCATTTAAAAATCTCTAGTCTTCCAGTAAGTATCAGCTGCTGTATGTCCTGCAGGAAGTGTTTTCTTTTCAGTGTGACACAGTGCTCTCTGTTGCCACCTCTGTCCATGTCAGGAACTGTCCAGAGCAGGAGAGGTTTTATATGGGGATTTGCTGCTGCTATGGACAGTTCCTGGCATGGACAGAGGTGGCAGCAGAGAGCACTGTGTCAGACTAGAAAAAAATACACCACTTCCCGCAGCTGATAAGTACTGGAAGACTGGAGATTTTTAAATAGAAGTTAATTACAAATTTATATAACTCTCTTCGTAAGAAAAACATTTTCGCTGGAGTACCCCTTTAATCCTGAGAATGACTACAGCACAGTGACATCTCTCTCGTAGCTGTGTCTGGGGCTGGCAGCAACTCCTTTAAAAAAAAATTTAGAAGGTGACAAAGCCCCTTACCAGTGGCTGCATCCCCTTCATTTTTGTGATCACGAGTGGTCAGACCCCCACAAATCCTAGTGATCCATCTTCACTTTATACATTGAAAATCCTCTACTGTAAATGGCCGCTGGAGCTGGTAGCCTGGTATATGAGGGAGATATAGATGTGCTACTTTCTGTAGTATTGGTGCCATCTTAGGTACATGCTGGTGCCCCAACATCTCTAGGCCTGGGCGGTGGTACGTTTCTCTAACCCATAATGTGGTTGGCCCTGTAGCCCGACCGAAAACTGAAACTCCAGAAAATTCCTGACAGACCGGTGACTTGTATAAAAAAAATAAAAGCGGTAATGAGCGACATGCTCATATAATATGGGGGAGCGGGCTACGGAGCGCATGGCTTCCAATACTAATAGGCCGTATGCTAAGTGTATTGTATGGCTCCAGGCCAAGACCACCATATTAACACTCCCGGGGCACGGCACAGCACCACTCCGAATACTGGCTCATTCTCCCAGTGCCAACATATGCAATAAATTAGAGGCACGGTGTTATATACATATTATTCTTACTGTTTTCCTTTCAGGACTGGGAATTACTTATTATTCATGAGCAGGTTCAGGATACGTCAAGTGAAAATATTTGGTTGTACTACTCCGAGCTCGGGAATTATTCGACCTTGTGAAGGTTTTCAGTGCCCGTCCTGGTGGCTTTGTGTCGCCTGCCAAAATGGCTTCAGCCGGGAGACTATGAAGTATATATGCGGTGCTGATAACTCTATCATTTGTTAGAATGTTTTTACTAGACGGTTTATAGCTGCGGGCCGTAAGAGGAGAATTCATTAGAGAAGTGGAATAACAAGTGTACACGGGACGGCGAGGGGGACCATGACCGCCCATCGTGGTGCATGGTAAGGTGGCAATGGTGGGCGCAAACGCCTATATGTGGTAAGATTTCATATAAAATATGGGCGACTTAGACTGTTCTCTGACTGTTAACTTTTTGTACATTTTTAGGGGGGCATTTCGCGGAATGCTTTACAGCTGCCCTATGGAGATGTAAACAACAGAATGGAGGGGACCCTATTGATTTATACAGGAGCGTTTACTTGGCATGCTCTGTGATTATGCGAGAAGGGGATTAGAGATGAACGCAACTGGAGCATGCCCTAGACCGGATACAGCCATAGGCTCATGTCTAGATTTGACCATTGCCTATTGTAAAAGGTCTGATCTCATCTTATCTATACATTGGTGTCACCTTTTATTGTAATTCTCAAGTGTCAGCGTATTATTAGGCTTAGTGTCCAGAATGAAAACTGAAAGATTCTTAAAACTAAACTGATAATTTTCTTTTTTGGTCAAAACAAATTTATCAAGACAACAAACGTGCGGACAATAAATGGCAGATCGGTGTTGGGTGTCAGGACCCAGTCGATCAGTAACTGATCCTATTTTGAGGATACTAAGTTTTGCTCAGGACCCAAACCAAGCCTAACTGGGCCGACTGGTTCCCCTTTAAGCATGCATCCAATGATTACATATACATTTCCGCAATCCATGAAACACTCCCAGATACGTCAAGCGGTTTCTAAGGAAATACTTTTTTGGAAGGAAACCCCAAAAATAAACAGTTCTGATGCCGGTTCCAGAGGATTTGAAAGCGGGGCCAACGTGGTGAGTAACCGTAACAGGACCCAACCGCGGTGCGATAAGCAGATGTGATGCATCACGCCGCTGCGGTCAGGAGTCTGCCAAGTGGTTCCATTACAATTACTATGATTGGCTTCCTGAACGGTTTTGTTCTCTTGCCAATAAAGTTGCCATGGACGGACAAGACCTCACACTGCCATGTGCTACCAACGCTAAGGTGCCCGATACTGTAGAACAAGCAGAACAGAGGTGAATGGGAGCCACCCAAACCATTTTTGTGTTTTTCAATACAGTTCCAGGGTTCTAAAAGCCGCAGAAGATCGGCTGTCTGACACCAGGATGTCGGTCTACAGAAATCTTAGTGTATATAGGTAAATCTTTTATAATCTTATCTATTGGTGGAGAGATTTTAGTCACTGACTAAAGCAAAAGTAGCAACACTGACATCTACTGGTTATAGAGGCCGAGTAAAAGTACCTGATGTTGTACATGTTAAAGGAACACTAAAGGGGAGATTTATCAAACATGGTGTAAAGTGACACTGGCTCAGTCGCCCCTAGCAACCAATCAGATTCCACCTTTCATTCCTCACAGACTCTTTGGAAAATGAAAGGTGGAATCTGATTGGTTGCTAGGGGCAACTGGGCCAGTGTCACTTTACACCATGTCTGATAAATCTCCCCTAAATGTATGGAAGTAAAAAAAAAGTGATCTATTGTATTATTAACACGAATGATCAGCAACAATCATCTATATATCATCTAGTTAAAAATAAAAGCACTACAAAG
Source organism: Dendropsophus ebraccatus (assembly GCF_027789765.1). Taxonomy (NCBI): domain Eukaryota; kingdom Metazoa; phylum Chordata; class Amphibia; order Anura; family Hylidae; genus Dendropsophus; species Dendropsophus ebraccatus. The sequence continues at coordinate 67,155,441 of NC_091467.1, read as the reverse complement.
GTTCTTTCATAGGTCTCCTACATACTCATGTAGGCATCCATTAACCCCCCCGCCCAAAATGAGCCACGAAAATGAACCCACCCTCCCTACTACTGCTCCCCTCAATTACAATGACAAACATGGAAAAGCCAAAGTATGAAAGGATGTCTAGGCATCAGCTGGAGGGCCGCAGGTTCTCTACAATTATGAGTTGAAGGATGGATTCTGTCTACCTATCAGTAACAGTTCAATAATAACTGTGTATGCAGTAAGCTTTGAAAGCTCCCCCTAGTGGTGGCTGCAGGCAGTCAGATTTTTATTTAAAAGTGTCACTTTTTTTTGTTTTGTTTTTGCAGAAGTCACTAGTCCAGGCAATTTTAAGAAAATTTGTAATTGGGTTTATTAGGCAAATATGCCATTATCTGCATTCAAAAAGACTTTCCCCAGGTCCCCCCCCCCTCCCTCCTCTCTCTCAATCACTGCTCATTATCAGGAAATCTCAACTCTTTTACATCAGTTGAGCCCTGTCTAATCTATGGAGAGGGGAGGGGGAGAGAGATTAGTCAGCGGCAGAGAACAAAGGATTACACAGCAGGAGCTGTGTGAAAGCCACTATTCAAATGTCAAATAGGTTAGTGCTGACTTCAGAGGTGACAGCCTGGTGATGTAGCTGTAAATTAACTCTTTGTTGTCCTGTTTTGGTGCCTCATCTACCTCCACCCCTCCCCTCTCCATAGAGAACAATGAAGACGGGGGAGAGCTTCAGACTGCTTTTTCATAATAAAAATGCATTTTCAGCTAATAAACCCAATTACAAAGTTTCTTAAAATCACCTGTACTATTGATTTCTGCCAAAAAAAGTACACTAGTTAAAATTCACTACAGGCTATGAACACCATAACAATAATAATAATAAAAAAATAACTGCAGTCACCCCTGAACTCCTCACCATTTCAGCGCATTCTCTCCCTATAGGTATTGCATGCGACCACTAGGGCAAGTGATGGATGCACACAATGAATGGGACATCATTGCTACACGTTGGGTGGAAGACATGCAGCGGCGTCCGTCATTATTCACAGGGAAATAGTTAAAGGGGTTGTTCATCCATTTTTTTTTCTCTTTTAAATCATCTGGTGCCAGTAGTGCCAGAGATTTATAATTTATTTCTATAAAAAAAAAAAATCCAAGTCTTCTAGTACTTATCAGCTGCTGCATGTTCTGCATTAAGTGGTGTATTCTTCCCAGCCTGGACAGCAGTAGAGATTATATTTATGAGGATTTATGTGCCAAAGTTACGTTTAACAAAGAAGAAGAGTAGTGAGAATGGCGCCCCTCAGTGGCCAAATAAAAGATGAATGCTGGTTGTGTAATGGGTCAGTATTACACAACTGTGATGTTCTGGGAGCCAGAGGAGTAACACGTGCTCAGTAATTGGTAGTGGATGTCAGACTTGCAACACACTTGTTATTATGAATGGAAAGGATACTACTCCTGGCAGCACAGAGGATTTCAGGAGAGAAGTCTGCCATCCACTCGTGATGATGTCTATGTGACAGGGCTGTGATGTAAAGAAAAAAGAGAGAGGGACATAGTGGAAGAAATGAGGTCTCCCTGCAGCACAGAGTATGTCAGGAGAGAACTGTACTGAGAAACTACCTGTTATTATGATAGAGCGTCTGACAGCACAGAGGATTTCAGGAGCAGGGTGTGATGATCTTGGTATGTCTGAGGAGACAGCTGCATGTGAAGGAGGTAGTGTCATTACTAGAGTAGGGGAACGGAGACAAGTGAGAGAGTGGCATGGCTCCTCCCAGCAGCACAGAGTATGTCAGCAGCTGATGACGATGGCGAGTGTCCTGTCTGCTCCTGTAATGATTATATTGATATTAGTCAGGACAGGACTGGGACTGTGTGTGGAATGGGAGGTCACAGACTGAGTGTGGCATGGTCCCTCCCAGCAGCACAGAGTATGTAAGCAGCTGATGACGATGGCGACTGTCCTGTCCCCTCCTGTAATGATTATATTGATATTAGTCAGGACAGGACTGGGACTGTGTGTGGAATGGGAGAGGAGGGGGGGGGGGGGGTCACAGACTGGGCGAGGCATGGCTCCTCCCAGCAGCACAGAGTATTTTAGGAGAGGAGTGTACTGCCCATGACCTGTCCATCTACCATGCTGGGAGTTGCAGTTCTAAAGCTACAGGTTGATCATGTTTCCACAATTTATGTAATCCTGAAACAAATGTTATCCTCGCTTCACTGAGCGCAAGCTCAACAATCTTGCGCTGGTAACCAGTGTAAAACCACCTATAAAAGGGACCAGTATTCCGCTACTCCTGCCAACGCCTTCATACCCGGTGACGTTGACGACTCCTGACATGTAAGTGACGTCCGGGACCCTCCCCCCCTTACACTCGCCTTGTAATCCGTGTCAGCAGCTCTTTCCGGACGCGGCTCGTTAGGGGTTAAGTTTTGGCCGCGTTTAATTGAATGATTTCTTATGGGAATAGTTCAAGGAGGATTTAAGGGCGTCCAAGAGCTATTACCAATTGGCATATACCACGGCCTGGATGTGCCAACTTAAATACTACTCCTTAATGTTACTGGAACGCGCTCCCCTCCAGATGTGGTGGCGGGTCCCAGCTCCGAGGCGCAGGCTATATTTACAAGGAGAAGTATTTGGACTATCCTCTCGCAGTTATCTGGCGGTGGATAACAGCTCTTGTAATTAGAAGCATGTGCTGGACGGGGGAGATAAGAGGCGGCAATGGCTTGTTCTGCTGTCAGACGCCACTTCTGCTATCTCACCGGGGTATTTACAGCCGGCACAGAGCAGCCTGACACCGGGGACACCGGGCAGAGGGCCGACGGCTGACGCTTTTACACAATGGTACAGGAAGAACTAAACTTTTGATGGGACGGGTGGTGTGGGACTACAAGTCTCAGGAGGGAAATTAAGTTATAGAACAGGTTATTGACAGGCAAAACAGAATTTCCCACGGACTGTGCAAACACATGAAAGTTTTCGAGTCAGCGATCTTGATTTTATAGGGTATGTTCCATGTAATACAGTGCTTATAAACATGAATACTCTGTGCTGCCCCTTCCTTTATGTAACTCTAGGATGCAGTCACACTAGCCTTATACCGACCTAATATATGTAGTTTATAGAGATGAGCGAACCTGGAGCATGCTCGAGTCGATCCGAACCCGAACTTTCGGCATTTGATTAGCGGTGGCTGCTGAAGTTGGATAAAGCCCTAAGGCTATGTGGAAAACATGGATATAGTCATTGGCTGTATCCATGTTTTCCAGACAACCTTAGAGCTTTATCCAAGTTCAGCAGCCCCAGCTAATCAAATGCCAAACGTTCGGGTTTGGATCGACTCGAACCCGATTCGCTCATCTCTAGTAGTTTAAGACTGAGTGTAGGCCTGAACTGATATCCATCAGGTCGTGGAACCGAGGGTGGGCCGGGACTTGTGGGCATAATGCAGATACTTAAAAATACATCTGTATTGGGTTAGTATAAACATGGCCTTAGGTTAAAGGGCTAAGGTTTTGTTTTTTTGTTTTCTTTTTCCAAATCTAGCACTACATGAAAAAGTTATATAACTTTGTCACGTGGCGCCATTAGCTTTCTTGCAAAACAATATTTTAATAAAACTTTTCACCGGACTTCTCCTTTAAGCTAGGGCAGGGATGGGGAACCTGTAGTCCCATCATGCCTGGACAGCCAAAGCTTTGGTTTTGGATTCCCCATCTCTGGGCTAGGATGTTCCATAAAGTGACTCCTCTAACTGTAGAGAACCCTTACCTATACTGATGCCTGGCTCATATCCGGACATGATGAAGAAATGTCCAGGAGCCTGCACATCCAGACTGTATAATGACAGGACAGGACTTTTTGTGGTACGGGCTCTGGGTGAATGTACAGACCATGGAATCGACAATTATGTGTATTGAGAGATAGAATACATCGGGTCTTATACTTTACATAACTGCGAACAGTATGCAGATAATTTCTACGGACATGTGCAAGTGCGGGCATACGATAACTACTAAGCTTCCCCTGCTAGATCCTTGGAGATCAGATGTAATCTGTAGGTAAATCTAGATGTAAAGGTCCTATTAAACTAAAGCCCCTATTACACGGGGTGACAGAGAGGAGCAAACGAGCGCCATCTGCCCCTCGTTCCCCGCGGCAAAAGTGAGCGGGTAGGTGCAGGGGAGGCCGTGGGGAGCTGCGGGGGGGGGGGGGGGGGGGGGGGGCTGCCCGGGTGATCACTAGATCGTCCGGGCAGCCCATAGAGGATAGTGGCGGTCTGCTGCCACCGCTCATATTCAACGGAGCAAAGGCAGAAGATCGTTCATTTCGGCTGATCGTTGCCTTCTATTACACGGAACGATTATCGGCCGAATACAGCCGACAATCGTTCCACGTAGAAGGGCCTTAAACGATAATTAGCCCTATTACACGAAACAATTATGCCGATTCAGCCGATATTGGCCGATAATCGTCTTGTGTAATAGAAGGCAACAATGAGCAGACATGAACAATGTCAGCTGATTGTTGCTGTCATTTGTCTTTCAACATGTTGAAAGACAAACGACTATGATAGCACCGATATGTTGCCATCGCTCCGTGGAATAGGAATGGTGGTAGCAGACTACCGCAGTGAGTGGGGAAAGAGGATAAAACGAGCAATGACAGCTCTCATTTGCTCCCCTCTGTCGTGTGTATAGGGGCTTTACTTGGCCGATTACCGACCATTCAGGCCAATTGTTTAGTCTAATAGCACATGTTGAAACATGCTGTAAGATCACTATTACGTCAGCATTGGTCTGCTCTGCGTCGTTCTGTGCAGTAGGAGCAGCGGCCTCTGACCTCAATGGGCTGCCCAAAGACCTGAATGGTCATTCGTGTGGCCCCTTCTGCTCCTCCCTGTTTGTTGTTTGTGCGTGTATTAGCATAGGCAGTGAGCGGGGAATAAAGGGGAAGCAAGCACTGAGCTAACACGGCTAACTGAGCCGTGTCGTGTAATACGGCCTTAAGTGTTGATAAAACCAGCAGTTCAGCTGCTGTGATGTAGAGGAATTTTATATGACTTTGAGGATCAGTGATAACACCTGTAGTGGTTGTCACCCAGTAGGCTACCAGAATAACCAGATATGATATATAGAGGAGACATGTCGAGCCCCGTACCCCGCAGAGAGCCAGGTGTCCTTTTAACCTGTATATTGGTCCCCAGCTAAACACACTATAATAAAGAATAACACGCAGGGTAGTAAATAGACTTGTAAATCTGTTTTTCTCCTTGTTGCTGTACGTTCCCAGATGGAAGTTTGCTTTGACTCACAGAAGAGTTTGCTGGTGTGTCAGATGTGCCTCGATGGAGTTGTTGCGTTTGACCGTTAACCAAGGAAGTTACACAATCCAAAGGTTTGGCACGAGAAGAAAGGCAAGAAAAGCACAAGGAGGAGGGAAGGAGGATCGCTGGTCTATTCTACGCTGTGTCATATGCCTCCTCCCTAACACTGACATGACTCCGGCTAAACACAACAATGTACCTTGCTGCAAGCAGACCGCCACTTACGTCCTGTGCTGGCGCAAGCGCAAAGGCTTCTGGGAAGGTGCCATGCAGGTGCAGAATACATGCATCATTTATACCGTCTTGGAGAATGGACTAAGGTCACTCAATAGTCATGTCAGCACCGGTCCATGAACTGTTGCCGTTGCCCAATCTATGTACCAACTCTACTAGGAAATGTAGCGTCTGATGACAGACAGGAGACGTTTGGCCCACCCAGACTGTGGAGACACAACCTCATATTCATGAATCCACCGTGCCGTGAACAGGTTTTTCGCTATGTAGTCGTCTGACTAAAGAGCCATACAGTCCATGCAGGGATTTTCCTAACAAGTGAACTGTAAAGCTTTGAGCTGGATGACAATAGACAGAGGGTTCGTACCACATTCATACGACATGATGGAAGTCTTATGCAGTTCATTTTGCACAAATCTATCATCCCCCCCCCCAGCCCCCGTCCTTGCTTAAAGGGGTATTCCAGTATCAGAAAAATGTATTTAAACAAAACTATCGCTCCAAGATTTATAGCGTACACCTGACATGAAGTTGTGCAGTGCTTCCATTTTTACTGTGGTGTTGTCTCAGCAGCTCCTTGGCTTCTTTCTCTCTCCTGAGGCAACATATCCTTTGCTGTTTTAGGAGACTTGGCTGAATCTTGTCTCTCAGCTTAAGCCCCACCCCCTGAGTGATGTCACTACCTGACCAGACCCTACAGCCTATCATGTCCCTGTCAAATACACTTATATCTTTATTGAGACTTTTAGGAAAGAATATGGTGTATTCATAGCCTTGTGCTGAGCAATGCCTCAGCCAGAGGAACTGGCAGGTAATGAATGCAGCAGGTGCAGCAGATTTACTGACTGCAGAGCAATAGTCAGTTGTGCATTGAAATGTTCTCCAACAGCTCTGGTCCAGGAGCTGGTGGGAGTGCTGTAAGGGTGGTGTATTCCGCTATCTGCCGAAAGAAATGACATAGAATGGTACATAGAATGGTGTCTATGGAGCCGGCGGAAGACAGACAGCAGAATTCCGCGGATATTGTCCGCGAGAATTCGTCAGTATGAACCTACCCTAAGATAGTGAATGGGGCCGAAGGGCTGAGGGAAAGCCATGCATTATAGAACTTAGAAAATTACATACCCACAAAACAAATGGATGAACCATGACCATTTCATTCATTGGACCAATCCCAGTTTACTGGTGATTATAACCTTCATAACAGGGCAGACAGACATGTAAAACAATAGTATACACGGGGCAATGGACTGAACGTGGTCACTAGCAGACTATGGTCCATTGAAGAGAATGGGCCTGGCTTACGTACATCATCGATGTATGGTTCTGTTCATATGTCGACATATCAGTGGTGTCAAACCTGCGGCCTTCTCCAGCTGTTGCAAAACTACAATTTCCATCATGCCAGGAATTGTAGGCTTGCAATAGGTGGAGGGCCGCAGGTTTGACATCACCGTCTTATATGGTTAGCAGGGCAAAAGGATGGGGTAACAAGTGCCCCCCTTTCCACTGTTGTTACTATTTCACTGCTCCCATTCACATAGTTTTGGTTCTGGTAGGAAAACCCAATTAGCCTTTTATATGATGTAGAAATGTGCTTTATAACCGGAAAACCACCATCTGTAAACACGATAGCGGCTGGAACCAAACGCTACATAAACAAATCACCGCCGCCAATTACTTTTATGGCTTCACTTTCCTTGAAGTTCTTGTGTATGAAAAGTTGTCGTTTTTACGCAGTTTAAAATTTTTTGTTTGTTTTGCAAAATTCTTCTTAGTTCCTGGAAAACACATGAACATAGTAATATCTGACAACGCGTAAAACTACTGGTTTTTAAAGGGTGTTGTGCTTCATCCTGGTCAGGACTGATGAAGAAACCCAAGATAATTCAACGATGGATTGGGTAAAAAAAGACAACCAACCGATACATGGCCACCCGAGGCTGCCCGGATAGGACAGGGTATTGTAAAGTACCCATACCCTCCCTCTAAGACCCCAGTTTTACCCCAGTTTCCATTTGGTACTGCCTTAGATGCGACCAGCTGGAAAACAAGTGCAGAAAACTATTATTCCTTTATCTCGAATCTAAACAAACGCGACATCTCATAAAGGGTCGAATGACTAAATCCTTATTTCCATTAAATAAAAAACCACCGGCAATAATACCATAAAGTGCCACCGTGTGAAGCAAAGGCTCCATTTCCCAGAATCCCCTGTGCCTCGGCTTGGCAGTCAGGCAGGCCGGCCCCGCAGTCTGAGAAGGGGTCACAGCTCGTTTCTCTAATCAGATGACATACACCCTATAAGAATCCCATGCGGGCGTTCAGAAACACTTACACACTGAATGAAAATATTTGTAGACCGGGAATACAGGTGCCTGACCAAGGCTATTAAATAAAAGAGGCGAAAGAAAGAAGGAAAGTAGGAGAAACTCCACTAACAATAACACCATCTGTTCTGCTGTACGGGCCGCTACCCACAATCCTCTGCCGAATGAAATAACACACGTGTGTGTGTGTGTGTGTGTATATATATATATATATATATATATACACACACACACACACACATACACTAGGTTCAACGATCAGCAAATTGAACCTAGTGGTGTGCAATCTGGGAAATATATATACACATATACATAAAACATGCAAAAAACAAAGTGCAACAGCAACCCACAGGTGCAAGCTGTATACTTCCCCCGGTGTACACACAATAAAAACCTGCCCTGTAGAGGATGAGGATCTTACAGAGTGTACCATGTCACAGCGTTACAGAGTGTACAATGTCACCGCGTTACAGAGTGTACCATGTCACCGCGTTACAGAGTGTACCATGTCACCGCGTTACAGAGTGTACCATGTCACCGCGTTACAGAGTGTACCATGTCACCGCGTTACAGAGTGTACCATGTCACCGCGTTACAGAGTGTACCATGTCACCGCGTTACAGAGTGTACCATGTCACCACGTTACAGAGTGTACCATGTCACCACGTTAAGGTGTCCTCAGAGACATGGTCCCTACTCTAGCATTTTTACACTAGCAATGGTCTCTCCTGGGCTGAACAAGCCTACAACTGGGCAGATAGGAGCCAAATGATTTCCTTTTATAGCACCCTTGGGGCATGGGTGGAGTGCAAGCCAACAGGAGGTAGCCACACACCCCACATTCAACAGAAAAAAAAAGAAAAATAGGCAGCACCCCTATGCCTCTGTTCACACTGCATATATATATATATATATATATATACACACACAACCTTTATAGAGGCAGTGCTAAAAGCATCCATTACAGTGCCCAATGTTATGTGCTATTACGCTCATCTATCTCAAGCAGTCTAGTAGAGAGTGAATTTTTTGAGTCAAGGCTGAACTCGCATCACGCAACACCTATTCTTTAGGATGTATTTTGGGGAAACCTCTTTTTTGCCTATGAATAGAACAGCGCCGATGCGGGGAAGCTTGTGCCGCAGTCCTTTTTTTTTTTTAAACACAGTCCTGTTCCCGTGTACGGGAACGATCTATTACCAAGCTCCGGCTTGGGCTGAAGCACTGGAGGCGGATCGGCCCGCCCCCAGTGTGATGAAACCCTCTCTGTGATGTGGCACCATTTAAATCAATGGAACCGCATCATAGAGGGACAGGGGTCTCCTCCCACTGGGGACCAGCCGGCCCGTATACAGTCCTTCAGGCCAAGCCAGTACCCGGCAATAGACCGTCACCGTACACGGGAAATGGGCAGCGGCAATGTTGGCCATTACTAGTTACCCTTGTAAGAAACTAACATACCAAACAGTATATGGCTTCTATTTCCAGGTAGCTATAGAATGAACTACCCACCACCAACAACAAATGGTGACATGGTTACTATGGTACAAGGTAGGAGCGATCGCTTGCCGTTCAACGAAGACGCGCCTAATCCAAACCATAATGTTCCCTCAGAAGTAAATAATGAAAACAAGTTGTTAAAGGCCATTAGCGAAAAAAAAACAAGCCGTAAAACAAATCCTGGCCGGGCGAGGGGAGTATTCTGCCGGCAAGAAAAAAAACCACAAAAGCCTCGTAGACACGTGCCAAGAGATTAGTGTTACAGATCGTATGAAAAAGAAGTCACCGGGGTAGGGTTTTATGGGCGATTTTTATAGCTCCATTTCCAGTAGAGACCTAAAGCCAGACAAGAGGCAGATAAGAGTCTAAATCTTTTGTTCCCTCTTTTAAGTAGACTAAGCAGCCCTCGGCTTTTTAATGGCAGATCAGGCCGGTTACATTATTAGGAGACGTTTACAAGGAGAGAGGAGATTAATCTCTTTGGAGGATCTGTTTGGCCGCTGCGTTTTACATTTACAAGGTTATTAGGGATTGTTTAGCAATAAAGCGAGGTGTGCTTAACGCAAGACTAGAGAGGAGACAAGGTAAGGCCAATAGTTTTCATTAGCCGCTACCTGATGGATCAAAGGTTACTGCAGCTGAGGAAGGAACATGCTCGTATCCCGAAAGGTGGTGAAATAGCCAAACAAATAATAGTAATAGGCAGAATGGAAAGTCATAGTATAGAGAAACTTAGTCCAGTGCTCACAGAGACCATCAGTGATAATTCAGAGCAGTCATGATCCAGTTCTGGTAGAGACCTTCAGTGATAATCCAGTACTCGTAGAGACCTACAGTGATAATTCAGTGCTGGTAGAGACCTCCAGTGATAATCCAGTGCTGGTAGAGACATCTAGTGATAATTCGATACTGGTAGAGACCTCCATTGAAAATCCAGTACTGGTAGAGATGTCCGGTAATAATTCAGTGCTGGTAGAGACCTCCATTGATAATCCAGTACTGGTAGAGATGTCCAGTGATAATATAGTGCTGGTAGAGACCTCAGTGATAATCCAGTAGTGGTAGAGACCTCCAGTGATAATCCAGTGTTGGTAGAGACCTCCAGTGATAATCCAGTAGTGGAAGAGACCTTCAGTGATAATCCAGTACTTGTAGAGACCTCCAGTGATAATCCAGTACTCGTAAAGACCTCCAGAAATAATCCAGTGCTGGGATTGACCATAATTGTTAAAAACATCAGTAATGACGAAGTGCTGGTCAGTACCTCCCAGTTCTCCGCATGTTCCTCCTATTCTAGCCCCTCAATCAGAATCCTCCTAAAGATTATAATCATCCATGACATCACCAGCCACAATATGGAGTTCCATAAGAACACAAATATGTGAATGAGGTAAAGGGAATGTATCACCTATGATCTTTTCTAAACCGTTTCTGTTATCCGATTGTAAATTGTTTCACTTCATTTTTTTGTAGGGTATTATGGAGACTGCCATTTTGCTGCCCTGAGTTTTACAATATTTAGAGATATGGTTTACAGCCAGCCCTCTGTATATTGGTACGACAGACTGGGCCAGGCCCTATTCACCATAAGGTTCAGCCTACAGTATAAAGTATATGGGGGGGGGGGCCCTCCCGGTTTTCCACCAACATAACCTGTCGGGCCTGATGGCTTTTTAGCACTCGACTGCTTTGTTCTCAGAGAGATAAGCTGGAACCAGAGCTATGTTGCTGCAGCTTATGGTGCGTTTACACGGAACGATTATCGTTAGAATTTTTGCAATAACAATCGCATTTGAGCAATAATTGGCTCATGTAAACACAGCGAACGCTCAAGCGACGAGCGAAAAATTGTTCATTGTGATCTTTCAACACGTTCTCAAATAGTCGTTGTTCGTTCGCTAAAAATTTGAAGATTTTCTAATGATTTATTCGTCTAAACGCTGATCGTTATAAAAACCAAATTGTTACTTCAAAATCGTTAAACGATCGATTGGGCGAATTATCGATTTGTGTAAACACAGCATTACTCCTCCCCTCTTTCAAGGAAACACATGAATTCTTGGCTGCATCGAGCATTCAGAAGAGAAAACTGTCGGCCAACTCATTGATCTGCCAACAGGTAGTGAAAATGTGAATGGGGCAGGATCACTGTGTGGCGCAGGTGCCATACAGCTCATCGGTGGGAGTGTGGGGTGTCAGCACCCAACTGATCTGTGATCGATTTGTCAATTTCTACCTAAAGCGGTGAAATAGTTGCACATTTTTTCGGCAGAAATGAGTCTCCAGGAAGCTTTATAGCAACCTCTATTGTCCAAGTGACAAATTCATATTACTAGGGCCGAATATTCCCTTCAGGCCGACGACACATCTCACCAGTATACTTAATATACACTTTAACCCTTGCATTGCTAAGGTAGAAACCCCAAAAAATTAAGCATACTGTTGGCAATGAAAGAGTCAACATAAAAAGCTAACACTGGCAATCTGAACAATAACAACCTCACTTACATTGGCTCTTAGCAAGTATCTGGCCAGGATGAGAAGGAAAGAGAAAAAAAAGAGAGAAAGAAAAAACACCCCACTAGTAAACGTGAGCCAACGGAAAGCACGCAGGACGCTCTTCTACTCATCGTCTCATCTTTTCAACCCAAAAAAGAAGAAATTTATGGGACTGACTCAGTCACCTTCCAGTGAACCCTTTAAGTCGTACTTTCCACCTCTCCGGGACTCGGAGCTGCATCAATCTTTCTGACCATCTCCCGAATACTGATATTTGCCATTTCAGGACACATAGCTCGATAGGGATCCAAAAATTATTTTCGGCAGTAAACTTTAAGGGAAATCTGGGTTTTGGATAAAAGACGTCAAAGTAATATTTAGGTTTCATGAGGCGTAGAGTAACTGCGTCAATGCTGGTCTTCAAACTATGGAGCCTTATTCTCCAGTCACCTCTGGAGCGACACTCAAAATTCTGCTGCATTCCCAATACCACTGTAAGTGATCACTCCGGATCTCTACAACAACTGCACTTGGGGACTGGCAGCCATCACCTGACAGCCGTAGACTCTGTCAGCAGCTAGGCCACCATAGCTGTCTCCCTGGCAGCTGGAACCAAAATGTGCTAGAGACACATTGAGCAGACTCCCTTAGAGTATGTTCACACGTCTGATTTTGTCACGGATTCCGCATCATATCCAATGGATGAGACTGGGGTTTCTACAACTCTGCTCAGATGGATTTTAGCAGCAGCATCATCATGGAAGGACAATGGGGTATTCCCTATGTTAACCTGCACCAGTGTGGGATGGTATTTTATATGGTTGTTGTACAGGTACCATATTTATTCTGTTTCATTTCTTATGGTTCCATATTATGGTACCATTTTTCATCGTTGAGAGCACACATAAAGGTTTTGATATTTCAAAAGAACAACACTGGAATATGGACACCTTTGAAAAACAATTTTTGCTTTGTATAAAAAGTCATCTCTATAGGTCTTCACTAAAAATGTTACTTACTTTTCCTTGTAAAGCCTTTACAGTGTGCTGCAGGAGCTCTATTTTCTCTCTACACAGCCTATAGGACTCTCCCCTGCAGACTGCCCTGTATCTGGTCTTCACTCTATGTAAGCTGTCCTCAAAGGTTTCTCTTCTACCAGTCTACTATCTGGGCTGGCACGTAATCCCAGACCCCTGCTGTTATTGCCATCACTAAGAGACAAGAAACTTCATCAGAAATTCTGACACTTCATTAGAATCTATGGAGAAAACACATTGGATGTCCCTACCAGCTGGGAAGTGGAGTGAACTTGTCCATCAATACTGTATTACGGGGGTCAGTATTTCAGCTTTTTGATGATCAGCCGATTAAAGTCACACATTCCTGTCCGTCCTTACCAGACACAGCTAATATCAATATTGTAATGGCTCTGCACGCTATTGCAGCTTAGTCCCACTCTCTTGAATTGGACACACCACATACTAAAAAGGTATGGAGCGCTGTTCTTAGCAAACGAAGGAGCCGGCACTTTCCTCAGCCGATCGGTGGAGCGCAGATCTAGTAATGCATTTTTTTTTGCAAACAGTCCTGAGTGAAAGTACCATTCTGTTTTGTGTCTTCAGCTCCCATATATACCCATCTGTACCCATGAGTACTGTAGTCCAATCCTGCAGATGCACTCTCTTCAATCTGTCCTCTATTTCTTGCTATACTACATAATGTACTTGCAAGATGTAGGGGATAGGCAGAAGGGAGAAAGGATGTTCTATGGAGAACATCAATGTCATATTGGCGCGTGCAGGGTGACATCAGCGCATGCAGGTATGGCGGCTTCCAGTCACCAGGGGGAGCTCACCACAGCACATTCGTACAGCACAGCAGGGGCAGTGTATGGTACGGTATGGCAGCTTTTGGCCACCAGGGGGAACTCACCACAGCACACTCGTACAGCACAGCAGGGACAGAGATTACAGTATGGCGATGGGATAACGACAGACTGTGTGCAGCTCTACATCTGGCGGTAGGGGACAACATGGATGGCAGCATGCCAGATGGCACTCATCGATCAACAATCCGGCTTTATTCAGTTACGAACCTTCACGTGACCCTTCCTACATTTTTTTTTTATCATGGAGAACATTTAGGTATATTGGTGACATTGGCGCGTTCATTGTGACATCAGCACGTATATTATGACATCAGCACATACAGGAAAAGCGGCAATTGCTTACTGCTTTTAAATCGCTACAATGTAGCAGGCGGCAGATCTACGTATGCCATTAGCGGAAAACTCTCTCTGCACATCTGTCCCGTCCAGATTCAACACTTCTGCAATACATTGTAAAGAAGTAAAAGAAGCAGAAAAAAAACACGGAGATATTTATGTTCCTAATTTGGAGCAAATGATCACAAGTCTTCCGAGTGGAAAAACCTGTCAATTCCTCTATCATAACACTACACAATGTTACAGGGAAAACGGAGAGTAATTTCTCCCCTACAATCTATTAGTCTTGTCAATGGTCTGTGGTTACCAGTATATTTCTGTACTCTGGCTATTTCCACCGCTCCAGGATCTGGAATTGACCTCCCACCACTCTCCATTCTCACATTTTCCCCTCGGCAGAAAATATATATATATATATATATATATATATATATATATATATATATATACACACACATCATATTTCCCCAAAATTCAGACAGCGTCTTTTATAAATTTTTGCTCCCAAAGATGCACTAGGTCTTATTCTCAGGGGATATCCTGTTTTCCATAAAGAATTGACATGTCACATGCACAGCAGGGACAGAGTGTACGGTATGGCAGCTTCCGGCCACCAGGGGGAGCTCACCACAGCACACTGGTACAGCACAGCAGGGACACAGCATGCGGTATGGTGGCTTCCGGCCACAAGGGGGAGCTCACCACAGCACATTCGTACAGCACAGCAGGGACAGAGATTACAGAACGGCGACGGGATAACGGCAGACTGTGTGCAGCTCTACATCTGGCGTTAGGGGACAACAGGGATGGCAGAAGGCCAGACATCACTCACCGATGTGAATCAACAATCCAGCTTTATTCAGCTACAGGAGACTGGACCTGGATACAGTAAGTATGGCTGTTATATAGCTGCCTGCAGGAGATTGGACCTGGATACAGTAAGTATAGCTGTTATATAGCTGCCTTCAGGAGACTGGACCTGGATTTCTGGTAAGTTCAGCTTTGTTTTACAGCATGAAAACAAAAAAAAAAAAAGAATGTATAAAGACAAAATTGCTTTATATCACATTTACTGTTGATTTAGATTTTGAAAGTTATAATGACAGGTACACTTTAAGATTTTCTAGAAACATATATAAAACAAGAAAAAGGCTGAACATATAGGGACACGCCACAAAGTGCAGTTAACTGAGGCTGGTGATGTCACAGGGTAGGAGTATGGTTATTAGATATCAGAGCTGTCTGGTGACGTCACACATTGGGAATGAGGATATCTAGGATGGATGGTGAAGTCACATAGTGAGGTGTGGCCAACAGAGTGACAGCATGGATATCAGATATAAGAAATGGCTGGTGATGTCACGGTGTGTGGGTGTGTGGTTATCACGGATGGTTGGTGATGTCACAGCGTAGGTGTATGGTTATCAGAGTTATCTGGTGATGTTACACAGTGGTAGTGTGGAGATCTGGGATGGATGGACACAGTCAAAGAGTGTAACTGTGGTTAACAGATACCATGGATGGTTGCTGATGTCCTAGAGAGGCAGTGAGGTCATCAGATATCAAAAATGGCGGTGTGGGAAGCGAACAGAGAGAGGATGCGGTTATCAGGGATGGATGGTGATGTCATACCAGGGGAATGGTTACAAAGAGGGTGTGATCATCACAGATGAGTGGTGACATCGCAGAGTAGGTGTGTCATTATCAGGCATGGTGGGTGATGTCACAGAGCGGTTGTGTCATTATCAGGAATGGATGGTGATGTCATACTGTGCGGAGTGGTTATAGAGAGGGAGTGGTTATCACAGAAAACTGGTGATGTCACAGAGTGGGTGTGTCATTATCAGGACTGGATAGTGATGTCATACCCTTGGGGGGGTTACAGTGTGGATATCACAGATGACTGGTGATGTCACAGAGTGGGTGTGTGGTTATCAGGGATGGCTGGTGATGTCACAGAGTGGGCGTGTGGTTATCAGGAATGGATGGTGATGTCATACTGTGGTTACAGAGAGTGAGTGGTTATCACAGATAACTGCTGATGTCACAGAGTGGCTGTGTAGTCATCAAAGAGAATTACTGATGTTACAAAGTGGCAAAAAGCTAAAAACTAAATAAAATAAAAAGTTTTCACACATTATAAAAGACATGTACAGCGCAGTTTTTGGGAAAAAATAAAAACAAAAAATTTTTTAAACAATTTCGAACATTCAATGCAACCCTATAAAACCCCGGGAAAGGGGTCATGAAGGTAGCTGTAAATAAGACGATATGACAGCCCTTCAATCACAGCCCACAGTGCCAGCTCTGTGCCATACTCCCTGCCACCCGCCAACATACACTACTCTTTCCGCCTGAGGTGACGGAGAGTTAAACAGACCCCCAGACATGATTTAGGGCTCCTACAAAAAGTCAGCCCTGCATGGAATCTCTTCTCTTAGTCATCGAAGCCTTTGATGCGAGTTTGTCGGAAAAGGGCACAGGCTCTGGCAGAAGCTAAAACCCCTGGCATGGAGGTTCAGAATATGGAAAACCCTCCCACGCAAGCTGCCATGAACACGGATACTGGCTTCTACTTCAAGTGTCATCCAAGAGGAAGAGGTGACCGTAGCGGCCCAGGAATTGGGAGTTTAAGTGGGAAAGTTTACTGAAAGAACTATAAATAATCACTATCTAAGGCTATGTTCACGCAACGTAAAGAGACCGGGTCACGGAACGGCCGGTCTCTGCCCAGATCATCCCGGACGGTACTTAAGCACCGGCCGGATGATCTTTTCGGCCGCAGTGTTCTTATGCGGGCGCATCAGCGCGCGCCCGCATCAGAACTCGCCATAGGACACAATGAAGCAAGCGGCCGGAGCCGCTCGCTTCATTGTGTGAACTGACAGGGTTTCCTACGGCCGCAATTCACTAAATTGCGGACGCAGAAAACTGACATGTCAGTTATTTGCGGGTCCGCATGGGATCCCGGCCAGAGCGTATACGACATGTATACGCTCCAGCAGGGATCCCATAGCAGATAAGGCAATGTTCCACTCCGCATAAAGTACGGCCGATGGCAACAACGGCCGTACTTTTATGTAGTGTGAACATAGCCTAAATCTGTTTTTACAAAAATCTGATAAATATAAAAGGGAGAGATAGTTAATAAAGCATCATATACAGAGCCTCATTGCCTCCCAATACTACAAATGTCAGGTCAGCCGAGGTCCTATACAATCTGAGACAGACTGAACTGCCTGACAACCGCATATCATAGCCTGCACCACCGATGTATCCAGTAGAGCAGTGATTTTCAACCTTTTTTGAGCCGCGGCACACTTTTTATACTTAAAAAATGCCGAGGCACACCACCAACCAAAATGGCACAAAATGTCACTAAAACAGTACATATTATACATACAGTTAATAATAGATTCTAAAAGTATTTATACTCACTCAGTGTGAAACCTGGGCCTGTTTTCTTCTCCCCCCTGTGCTTCTCTCCACCATACTTCTCCCCCCCTGCTTCTCTCCTGTGCTTCTCTCCCCCATGCTTCTCTCCTGTGCTTCTCTCCACCATACTTCTCCCCCTGCTTCTCTCCTGTGCTTCTCTCCACCATACTTCTCCCCCTGCTTCTCTCCACCATACTTCTCCCCCCCTGCTTCTCTCCCCCATGCTTCTCTCCACCATACTTCTCCCCCCTGCTTCTCCCCACCATACTTCTCCCCCCTGCTTCTCTCCTGTGCTTCTCTCCACCATACTTCTCCCCCCTGCTTCTCTCCACCATACTTCTCTCCCCCATGCTTCTCTCCTGTGCTTCTCTCTCCCATGCTTCTCTCCTGTGCTTCTCTCCACCATACTTCTCTCCCCCCTGCTTTTCTCCGTTGTTCCTCTCCCCCATCCCTAGGTTTCTCTCCCCACCTTCCTCCTCACCTCCTCCGAGATGGTCGCCGCTGCTGTCCGCCTCACCTACTGGCCACCCGTAGGGCCCGGACGTGCTCCTCCAATCAGCGTGGTGCGCTGATTGGATGTGTGCATCACGGCCCGCTGCAGCGCACCACGCAACCGCCCACATTATAATCCGCCAACGATCGCTGGGCATTGCCGGGGAACAAAACACAGGGGCACCATAGTTTAGGGAACTTTCCCCGCGGCACACCCGACCATGTGTCGCGGCACACTGGTTGAAAATCACTGCAGTAGAGCACCGTATATAAGACTACAGAAAAGAGGGGGCAGTATAACAGTAGTCATATTCTTGTATATAGGAGGTAGTATTATAGTAGTTATATTCTTGTATATAGGTGTGCTGTCCCACCAGGGGTGTTGCTATTGGTTGCACCCTTCGTAAAAGCCTGTACTTTTAAGATTAAATGGTAATGTAGTAGTACCATTCCATGAGACGTCGTTGCTACAAGTATGTATACCTAGCTATTGCACGGCTGTCTCTCTTTACTTCTTACACATACACTCCTCACCCACTCACAGGACACCTTATATGCGCTGTAGGAAGGAAGTCACATGGGTTGAGGAAGTGTAGGGTCTTTTGCCTTTGGATTCTGTAGAGAAAGGACGCAAGCCAGAAGGCTCTCAACAGCGGTCCAGTTGGGCCCTGGCCCCGGTCAGGTCCCCAGACGTAGAGCACATGAACCTAGACACAGTTTCTTCTCAAGCAACATCACTACCCACTATGCAGTGTCAAGCTTCCACTAGAGAGGACAAGTCAGGGATAACCCTAACCCATGCCGTGGATCAGAGGAACACAGTGCAGGACAGTATCCATAGAAAAGTAAAGGAACTGATCCGTATAGAGCAAAGTTGCTGGAAGCCTATGAACTCTAGCTTGCAGTGCGGGTGTAAGCAGGAAACCTTCAGCATTCCGCTCATCCCAGGTAACAAGGTCTGAGGCTTGTGTCACCCTCTAGGACGGGTCACTGGACACTGGTGGGCAATAGGTGATGCAAAGACCAAAGAGTCAAAACACAGGCACAAGTATTCTCTCTACTCTTAAGTATTCTTCTATTTCTACCTCTGAAGTTCCGGCAGAGCACAGTACTACTTGGGTTTGGACTCTCGACATCCTCCTCTCTACTTCTCTGATCCTCTTCTCCACCTCTTATCATGCAACTCAGTCAGGGCAACTGTATCACTTCTTCTACTCTCAGCGCAGATCTGGATTCTAAAGTATTAAGTAACATATCAAGTGTAAAGTATTGTATCAAGGCAAAGCTGTATTATCTGCTGCCTACCTCAGGCATCTTCAGAGTAAACCAGATTATATTTATGCTAAAGAGACTCTGTGATTCCTCGTCAAGCACTGACACAGCACACACACTACTTGGGTCATCTCCCCTTTGTGTGGGTGGCAGTGCCAATAGTCCGGATGGGTCGCTACTCCACTCCGGACCACCGTCATAAGTACCCAAGGGACCCGTAACAGCCCGACAGGTCACGGACCACAGAAAAACAAGGTATAGCCGGCCCATTAAAATAAAAACAGGTGTGCCACCATACCTGTGTGCCCAACAGACACTGGCGTCACAACAAATTACCATCACTGGGCAAGGCTATATCTCAGCCAACCACCATAGGACTGGCGTCACACATAACGATCTGGCAAGTGACCTGACGTACTTCAACACCGGGGTTCACCACATAGGGAGCAGTACTACAGTAGTTATGGTTCAGGGAAGAAAAAGAGTGCTGCACCTCACACCTATGGCTGATACTAGTACCTCTCGGCTACATAAAAAACATCAGAATTCTGTATGTGAATTGATCAAGCCACACTGCCCCATGTACCGCGTGCAGGTATCTGATACACATGGGTCCCTACACTAAGCCCACACTGTGCCAGTCAGCGACCACCACCCCCGCAGGCGTGCACAGTCAGGGAAGGGAGGCCATGGAACGGCCCTGCAACCCCCATGCCACAGGACCAGACCTAAAAATGCCACACCAAAACCCAGCCAGCACCACCGGCGGAGGAAGCTGCTCCCTGAACCGCATTTTGTTTCTCTCTTTTCCCAGTGTTTTGCACTCCTCCTGGTGAGACCCACATGACCGCAATTAGCAGGAGACACCTGAGTTCATATGGTTTTAATCCCTCCTGTCTTTTCCCATTCTGTTTGCAGCAGCTATGGTGAGCGCAATACCTCATCCAGACTTGTGCTGTTTGGAGGCGACCTTCTCCGCCGGCGGTGCTGGCCGGGTTCTGGTGTGGTGTTTTTGGGTCTGGTCCTGTGGCATGGGGGTCGCAGGGCCGTCCCATGGCCCCCGTTCCCTGACTGTGCACGCCTGCGGGGTTGGTGGCCACTGACTGGCACGGTGTGGACTTAGTGTAGGGACCCATGTGTATCAGATACCGGCACGAGGTACATGGGGCAGTATGGCTTGATCAATGCATACACAAAATTCAGATGTGTTTTTTATTTAGCCTAGGGGCACTAGTGTCAGCCATAGGTGTGAGGTGCAGCGCTCTTTTTCTTCCCTGAACCGACTACAGTAGTTATACTCCTGTATATAGAAACAGTATTATAGTAGTTATATTCTTGTATATAGGAGCAGTATTATAGTAGTTATATTCTTGTATATAGGAGCAGTATTATAGTAGTTATATTCTTCTATATGCAAGGCAGTATTATAGTAGTTATATTCTTGTATATAAGAGCAGTATTATAGTAGTTATATTCTTCTATATGCAAGGCAGTATTATAGTAGTTATTATGCTGGTTGGAAGAAAGGCATTACGCCAGAAACAGCCGTCGCATCGGGTGACACGCCTGTACCCTCCACCACTCCCTGGCTGCTTGGTAGGGTGGCTTCTGTAGATAGGAGTCAGTATTTTCTCAGTTATCTTGCCTGGATTGTAAAAGGCAAAACTACCATGCAAATAAAAATGGCAATTACAGAATGGAATCCTTTTTCTCCAAATCTATATGTTTGACATTATCCGAGAATGCCAGACCCTATATTTAGAAAGAATATGTTACCCTTGTAAACATGAGCAATTTCCCCTGAACATACCACAGTTATGACAGCGTTCCTATAGTATTCCTATAACACACATAGGCGCGGCAATCGGCAGCTGATATCAATCTCCTCTGCTTGACACCATTTTGTCAGTGATTTGCACAATTAAAGCCATGATATAATATACATGTGTTATCCGTGCATTCACATTCTCCTATGTGTGTTGAGCGATTTCCCTCCTTGCATCTTTTTTTTTCTCCAGCAGATTCCTTAAATCAGAAACATCTTGAGCGGTTGTCAGGGACGGCATTTTTCACCTATGAATATTCCATCGCAAATGTCTTGCTTCTCGAGCGAGGAGAGGGGAGAGCACATGTTATTCATTGGAAAATAATGAGCACAGTGCCTGCTAGTCATAAAACTGTCACCCGGCCGCTCTGATCTCTGTGTTAATGCCGAATAAAATCCTTCTGGGATGGGACGGCTAGTCGAGCTGACAGATTTTCACCTTTGTGAAGCCGGTGGGGGTGAAGGAATGGAGGGCCATGGATTGAGCACTCTAAGAATACATATATAACTCGTTCCGGTCTGTTATAGTATGAATGAGAAGATTAGGGGCCACTTAAAGGGGAACTCCATTAATCAGGGAGTCTTTAGGCACTTTCATAATTCATTCTCTTCCCAGTGGACCCGGTTA
Organism: Dendropsophus ebraccatus; assembly: GCF_027789765.1. NCBI lineage: Eukaryota > Metazoa > Chordata > Amphibia > Anura > Hylidae > Dendropsophus > Dendropsophus ebraccatus. Next base: position 67,133,648 of record NC_091467.1, on the reverse strand, counting down.
GCGATAGGAAGTGGGTGACATGGTAAGTCAATGGTGAGCAGGTGTCACGTGACGTGATGAAAGAACGTGCATCTCCCCACCACCACCTACTGGTTACTAAAAAAAAAAAAAAACTTATGGGCGCTCGACCCTATTTCAAAACATGGTCAAGCTCTTGCAAAATCCTGCAAGGTTAATCACGTCAGCCTCCGAGCCCCATTTGTTTAGCTTTAGAAACATCTGGCAGGCAGTAGGTGCCTAGGAGAAGGGGACGGGGGGTTTTGCAGGAAAGGTAAGAAAGCTTGTTTGACTGCCAAATAATTCCAGGAGAATAAGCTCAGCAGATCTGCCTAGGAATATGTGTTCATACAGTGGCGGCACAGAGTGAAGGGGAAGGGGGGGGTTCGTGTGTGTTCGGGAATGCTAACCCTATAATTCTTACCACCATGTGGAAGCGGTGAGGCCGGGGGCAGTGAGGTAATGCAGACCACTGACGGAGATCTGTAAATACCACAAAATGTCCAATTGCCAAAATTAGGAGCGTGCCACCCACCCACCGTCAAGAGAAGAGACTTGAGCAGGACTGGGCCCGTTCCAGTATTGCAGGCAAGAGTGTACGACTCCCGGCCATGCCAAGTGCCCTTCTGAACTGCATCTGTTGAACGCTACGGAGCTATGTACGCCGCAACTCCTCTAGTCTGGAATTTACAGTGCATGACCGTAACTAGGCTTCTGGAATATTGGATGTTTAGAGGAAACAACATGACGTTTCTCTAGGAGGGTTGAGATATTCCAGAAAGGGAGAGTAAAAAGATTACATCACAAGGATATTCTGGTATTCCTGGATCATTAGAATCTCTGAATCAATGGATAAAAGTAAAAACAAAAAGTTATCATATATATATCTTCCACTGTGGTGTGTCTAGTGTAAACATGGATGGATAATAAATTCAATGGGAGTAGCTTTATTGGGAGAGGATAAGTGTAATAGCCAGCAGTGCCCTATGAGGACTATGACTGGTAGTTTAACCTCTTTGTCTTCTCGATCGTCCTTGCTGGATAATCACAATTTAGGGTGCGTTCACACGTACAGGATCTGCAGCAGATTTGATGCAGCAGATTTGAATCTGCAGCAGATCTGCAGCAGATCCGCAGCAAATTTGATGGACCAGAATTGATTTGCTTTGAATCTGCAGCTTCAAATCTGCGCTATCAAATCTGCTGCAGATCCTGTATGTGTGAACGCACCCTTACAATAAGTGTTCCTATGACAGATCATACATACCGGAGAGAAGTAAAGTGTTTGTCTGTTTAAGTGATATTGTCACCCCCCTACGGATATGTGCAGTTCTCAGCACCACTTAGAAGTTTACATTCTGCACTGTTCATATTTACCTGTATAAAACATGTCTTTGTTGTTCTTTTTTTCATTGGTGGACAGTGTCATGTGGGCGGGGCTTCCCTGCCGTTGTGCCCCTATATTTCCGTAGTCCCACTCTCAGAATGGGACACTCCTGCTGCAGTGGAGGCAGAGATCAATCTTCTTTGGCGCATGCGTGGTTGGGCAGTGACGTTGCTGTATCCTTATTTGCTCTGTGCCACAGAAGACGAATCCCAACCTCCACTGCAGTAAGAGCGGCCCATTCCGATGACATCATGGAGTGGGCGGGGACTATGGCACTGACAAAAGGTGGGAGGACAGGGCACAACAGCTGTGAAGCCCCGTCTAGATAACACTGTCGACCAATGAAAAAAAACAGTTTGGGCCAGAAAGACAACAAAGACATGTTTTAAGCAGGTAAATATGGGCTAATTTTTCTTTTGCCCGAAGGACCCCTTTAAGCCCACATGCAAGCCTCTCCTGACATGTAGGTTTGAGGCCTACTTTCCATCGATATTTGGTATTAGATGTTATGAATGACAGGGGCGGCGGTCATTATAACCTGCGAACATTTCTGGGGACAGTATCTTCAAGCACACATGTGAAAAGATTTAGGGAGAGTACTGACCTAGACTCCCTAGGGATCACATGCAAATAAGCCAGGAGAAGGGGCTCCTGGGTAATGCGATAGACATATAAGGATTCCTGGTTGGGGTAAGCAGGAATGCTCAGGAACTGCGAGGGGTCTCCTACAGACCGCCAGGACTATTTTAGCAGGGAGGGGATGACGGATTACATGGTGTCAGGCATGATGAATCCCCTGTAATGAGTTCCTGCTGTGGGCCCAGAACTGTCCATCAGTGTCTCACTGCAAAAGATGGAGTCCTGGGGAGCAGATGCTGCGTGTCACTCCAAACCCCCCCACTACTGACTCCGACATTCCTATAAGTCATTGCTCCAATAAACAGTTAAAAGCGAGGGCCACAAGGACACTATAGGGTGCTGCTTACCATGGGAGACATTTGGGTAAGAAATACTCAAAATACAAGAAAAGTGGAGTTTCACTTTAAGTAAAAAAAAAAAAAAAAAAAAAAAAAGAGCAGAGCTTCCTCCAGAAAAGGCTCTGGAGCATCTCTTTACTATACCCGATCCTCATAAAGGGTTAAATCAAAAATGTATCTGGCTCATAACACGGTAGAAACCATACAGACGTGTGTTTATTTTTGCTTTTCTACGTCCCATTTTTCGGTTTGTTTCAGTGATGGAGACCACCTGGTACAGTTTACTAACTCCGAAAAAAATCTCAATAAACAACGTTCACTCCTTTCAAGCCGTTCCATACTGGCGAGAATAATAACTCACATATTCATAACGCAGATATCGCTGGAGGAGAAAGGGAAAGTGAATAACAGAGGACGAAAATCACCATGTGGGAAAGAAAAGAGAAGATACTTCCACCTCCATGACATAGAATGATGTCCAGTCTACTCCCAACCATTCTATGTAACATGTATGGAATTAGGGTTGGGTCACAGTGTACATATCTAACAGCACTTATCCTGTACTAACCCAACATGGTATCCCATATTATACCCCAGAGCTGCAGTCACTATTCTGCTGGTGGGGTCACTGTGTACATACATTACATTACTGATCCTGAGTTACATCCTGTATTATACCCCAGAGCTGCACTCACTATTCTGCTGGTGGGGTCACTGTGTACATACATTACTGATCCTGTACTGATCCTGTATTATACTCCAGAGCTGCACTCACTATTCTGCTGGTGGGGTCACTGTGTACATACATTACTGATCCTGCGTTACATCCGATATTATACTGCAGAGCTGCACTCACTATTCTGCTGGAGGGGTCACTGTGTATATACATTACATTACTGATCCTGAGTTACATCCTGTATTATACTCCAGAGCTGCACTCACTATTCTGCTGGTGGTGTCACTGGGTAAGTACATTACATTACTGATCCTGAGTTACATCCTGTATTATACTCCAGAGCTGCACTCACTATTCTGCTGGTGGGGTCACTGTGTACATACATTACATTACTGATCCAGAGTTACATCCTGTATTATACCCCAGAGCTGCACTCACTATTCTGCTGGTGGGGTCACTGTGTACATACATTACTGATCCTGTACTGATCCTGTATTATACTCCAGAGCTGCACTCACTATTCTGCTGGTGGGGTCACTGTGTACATACATTACTGATCCTGTACTGATCCTGTATTATACTCCAGAGCTGCACTCACTATTCTGCTGGTGGGGTCACTGTGTACATACATTACTGATCCTGAGTTACATCCGATATTATACTGCAGAGCTGCACTCACTATTCTGCTGGTGGGGTCACTGTGTATATACATTACTGATCCTGAGTTACATCCTGTATTATACTCCAGAGCTGCACTCACTATTCTGCTGGTGGTGTCACTGGGTAAGTACATTACATTACTGATCCTGAGTTACATCCTGTATTATACTCCAGAGCTGCACTCACTATTCTGCTGGTGGTGTCACTGGGTAAGTACATTACATTACTGATCCTGAGTTACATCCTGTATTATACTCCAGAGCTGCACTCACTATTCTGCTGGTGGGGTCACTGTGTACATACATTACATTCCTGATCCAGAGTTACATCCTGTATTATACCCCAGAGCTGCACTCACTATTCTGCTGGTGGGGTCACTGTGTACATACATTACTGATCCTGTACTGATCCTGTATTATACTCCAGAGCTGCACTCACTATTCTGCTGGTGGGGTCACTGTGTACATACATTACTGATCCTGAGTTACATCCGATATTATACTGCAGAGCTGCACTCACTATTCTGCTGGTGGGGTCACTGTGTATATACATTACATTACTGATCCAGAGTTACATCCTGTATTATACTCCAGAGCTGTAATCACTATTCTGTTGGTGGGGTCACTGTGTACATACATTACTGATCCTGAGTTACATCCTGTATTATACTCCAGAGCTGCACTCACTATAGTGGCACTGCGGCAATGATGTGACAGTCATTGAGCGTCACAGCGATACAGTAAGGATTAGGAGGTGAGACATGAGATGGAGGACGTCACCAGCATAAAACAATACAGACTAAAAAGTACAACTTGTCTTATAGAAGAAAACGTCCCAGTAATTACAATGGCAGGAAACCAGGACTAAATCACCTCATAAACTGCAGTACGAACAAGGAAAAAATGAGAAAATTATGGAGAGAATAATTATAAGAAAGTTATTGCTTATTTCCATAATTATCCACCTCGGGGTTATTTCACTGGACGGACAGAAGAACATCTGTGGACGGAAGGAAAACATGGAAATAAAGGACTCCAAAAATTAGATGCCGCTGCTTGTTAATAACAGTCCATAAAATGGTCATACCCCTGCAGCCGCTACAGAGCATGACCACAATGTGGGCACCGATCAGAATGATTGCATGGACCATGGATCTCTCCTTCTCACTATGTACCCAAACACTAATAATAGGGGTAAGTAAAAGGAAGAGAAGGGGCACAAAGGTATTGATCCTTCTGTTTTAGGATGTGAGGTTGCAATAGAAAAGAAGAACGGTCATGGCTGGCTGATTGCACAACCACATTTTTGGGGGTTTGTTTGACCTTCAAATGACCACTAACTTTTTTTTTTTTTTAAAAACAATGTATTATGAATTAATAGGACAAGCAGATAAGAGAAACTTTGTAATATATCTTATCAGAGAAAAATACTTTTATCTTAAACTGTCACTTTTTTTTTTTTTTTTGCAGAAATCAATAGTACAGGCTCTTTTGAGAAAATCTGTAATTGGGTTTATTAGGCAAATACGCCATTATCTGCATTGAAAAAGACTTTCCCCAGGTCCCCCCCTCCCTCCTCTCTCTTATCCACTGCTCATTATCAGGAAATCTCAACTCTTGTACATCAGACATGCCCTGTGTAATCTATGGAGAGGGGAGGGGGGGAGGAGGGAGATTAGTCGCCAGCAGAGAACAAAGGATTACACAGCGGGACCTGTGTGAAAGCCGGTATTCAGAGGTCAGAGAGGTCAGTGCTAACTTTAGAGGAGATAGCCTGGTAATGTAGCTGTAAATTAACTCTTTGTTGTCCTGTTTTGGTGCCTCATCTCCCTCCACCCCTCCCCTCTCCATAGAAAACCATGAAGACAGGAGAGAGAGCTTCAAACTGCTTTTTCATTATAAAAATGCATTTTTCGGCTAATAAACCCAAATACGAAGTTTCTTATAATCGCCTGGACTATTGTTTTCTGCAAAAAAAAAAAAAATTAAACGACAGGTACACTTTTACTTATCAGACTTCCACCCTTCTAAATGTATCATTTAGTTTGTAAACCTTTTTACGACCGATTAGAAAATTAAAATTGGAGTCTGCATTGGGGAAAACTAATGAATGACATATAGTATACTAGTTATATAATACGTATGTAATACATACGTATGACTGGCTCACACCAAGATATATAGCTTACTAATACAGTGTTATCCCTAACAGTATCAGCTTAAGCAGCTTTTACGTGCTTCTACCCGACAGGAAATAAAAAATAGAAGAACTGCAAAATGTGTATTGTCTCCAGCTCCTCGGCTCCTCCCTCTCTCCTGAGACAACACCTCATTCTCTGGTGTAAAAGGAGACTTAGCTATTGAGCTCTAGCCCCACCCCCAAGTGGTGACATCATCTCTGACCAGTCTCTCCAGCCTACTTCCCCATCTCCCTGTCATATATACAGACACAGAGTGAGGAGTGATTACAGCATGCTGCTACGTGATGAATGATGCCACAGAAAGAGCAGCAGAGAAGAAGCACGCAGGTGCTGCAACCTCACCAATTGTAGAAGGAAGTCTGCAGAGAAATTGGATGTTCTGTAACAGCTTCGGTCAGGGAACAGTCAGGGTTGCTGCAGAATTTAAAGGGGCTGTCCAGCGAAAAATGTTTTCTTTCAAATCAACTCATGTCAGAAAGTTATATAGATTTGTAATTTACTTCTATTAAAAAATCTCAGGTCTTCCCATACTTATCAGCTGCTGTACGAGTGTGTTAAGAGGAATACGTATTTAAAGGGGTATTCCACTCAAACACAACTTTTGATGCTGCCCATGGTCAGACTAACAATGCTGAAGACACAAAAATCTGTGTGTGAGCCTTTCGATCTGTCTCTTCCGCCTCCCTTCTGAGACAGCTGAGACAAGTCCTGGCAGTCTTCATCTGCAACATTGTAGCTTCTTTGCAATGCAGGGAGAGTTAATCATTAGCAACCTGACCTCAGAATAACCCTCACAGCTTTACAAAGTTGCAGATACAGCCAGGAAGGGACTTGTTTACACCAGCTGTCTCAGAAGGGAGGGGAGACAAGGGGGAGACAGAGAGAAAGGAACACACACCGATTTTTATGTCTTCAGTAGAAATCAACAGCTGAGAACTGGGGAAAGGAGACTGAATAGATAATAACAAGTATTGAAGGAATTGTTAGTCTCACCATGGGCAACAACATATTAAAAGTTATGTGTGAGTGGAATACCCCTTTAAGATCAAGCACTGAAACGTCATCTGTGCCAGATACTGTAATCTATGGGGCCTCCTGGAACAGCCCAGGTGAAAGGAAATGGGCTCCCGAACAGCAAAAACATCTTGAAAAATGGCAGACTAATCCTTATTGCTGTAACACGGCCATATTTATTGCGCAACGATAAAGCCCCACAGAGTCAAGACTGTGCGCTAGGACTCGCTCCATTAATATTACAATGCAGCCAGACAAAATGGCTTTTTTTTTCTTTTTCTTCCAGGGATTCTAGCAACATACATCAGGAACGTGCAGCCGAGAGGAGACAGGACATCCTTCTAGGTGACAAGCAGGTTGCTATATTACTAAGCAGGACTGATGAATGGCTGGAACTTATACACAGGTCACAGCACTGAGCACATTTCGGCGTCATAAAGCGATGATCTATGGCTATGCTGGCCTCTGCTGCCGGGCCATTCTAGATATGCTTATATAACAGTCGGGGGCTTCCTGTGAACAGGGTCGTTTGTCATCAGATGTTGGTGTGGCGAAGCGTGCCAGGTCTACAGGTGAGGCGAGGCGGGGGGGGGGGGGGGGGTCAGTCCTAAGCGGTGACTTCACACTGCACATGATCTATTCGTGTTCTTAACTTTTTATTTCTAGAATTAGATTTCGGGCAATTTGTGAATTTTTGTACAGGAGATAGAAATACGAGTACAAGATTAATAAAATGGTCTGGCTCAGTACAGATACAGTACCACCCTGTGTCTGGTGATTTTCACATGGCTGGCATCAAACAATGATCGGGGTTGGGTAATGGTCAGGGCAGGTTATAAAAGAAAAAATAGATATATTAAATTCACAATCCTCCCCCACTACCACTCCAATGCTTAAAGTGTTTTTTTTTGTTTTGTTTTTTTTGCAGAAATCACTAGTCCAGGCGATTTTACGAAACTTTGTAATTGGGTTTATTAGGCACATAGGCCATTATCGGCATTCGAAAAGACTTTCCCCAGGCCCCCCCCCCCCTCCTCTCTCTTATCCACTGCTCATTATCAGGAAATCTCAACTCTTTTACATCAGTCGAGCCCTGTCTAATTTATGGAGAGGGGAGGGGGAAGGAGGGTGATTAGTCCGCAGCAGAGAGCAGAGAACAAAGGATTACACAGCGGGACCTGTGTGAAAGCTGGTATTCAGAGGTCAGAGAGGTCAGTGCTGACTTCAGAGGAAATAGCCCAGTGATGTAGCTGTAAAATAACTCTTTGTTGTCCTGTTTTGGTGCCTCATCTCCCTCTACCCCTCCCCTCTCCAAAGAGAAAAATGAAGACGGGTCTCCAGAGTAAGATCTCTTTCTTACATCATCTCTTAGTTGTCTCTCTCCCTGTGTACCCAGGTACTCCCCCGCCTACTCCCCCCACTTCCATAGCACTGTCTTGCTTGTAACTTGACCCCTGAGCTAGCTACAGGATGGGACATAGTGGATGACAGTTTAGCAGGGAGAGGAAATACGCTTAATAACAGAAGAAAAGATTTTTGTCTGATAAGATATATTACATTTCTTAAATTCGCATTTACTATTGATCTATGCAGAGTTTGGTTAAACAACAATGCCAATTTAAAGAGAGTCGAGGTCTTGCTGAGGAACTGATTCACAAAGAGGATAATGTACAATTCTCTCGACAGTCATTTTTGCGGGGTTTTTTTTAAAATTATTTTTGTGCTATTCACACCACTTTATAAAGGAGGAGGGGGTGGCCTCTTGCACAACCTGGTGGGTTTTAAATAATTCATGCCAGAAAATTAGCATAAATTGTCATAAAATTGTTTATCAGATTGCGGCTGGTGTAGATTCCAGTGTGCGGCACGTGGAATGACAAAGATGTACACACTGTAAATGCTCCACATATATAAATCAATTACGCCGCTTCTGTTAAAGGGGAACTCTGGGTAGAGGTTAAAAAAAATTAAACTTCTGCAGAAGCATATAGTATGACTTACCTGTCTATCCCAGTTTTGAAACTACAGGCTTTGTTCTGTATTGTGTTTCTGTCCTTCCTGGTTGAGCAGTTCCCAGAATGCAATGCTTTCCCTGAGCTGATCATCACAGTTCCTCACCCATCACAATCAGTAAAATTAGTGCTGCACCTGCTTCTGGCCGGACAGAGATGGTGAAGCCTCCTGTGACCTCACGCCGTGCCCCCGTCTGCATCATCAGCCTGTGCTCAGCAAACACACACAATGTGAGACAGAGGCATGGAAGATTTGTCTCCTAAGAGGGGAGAGCAGTGGGAGCAGGAGACAATGTGGATTGGCACAGGGGCCATGTTTTTTCACTTCCTGGATTTCTATCAGCTACCATTGTGGCAGAACCAGATAGGTAATACATTGTATAGACAAATCTATATAACTTTTTATTTACTTTTAATAGAAAACAAGTTTTTCTTATCCAGAGTTCCCCTTTAAGCTCCACCCACATTTCACAGCTCTCTTAAAATTGTCAAAGAAGAAAACATTTAGAAAATTTTGGCAAACATGACATGCACCAAAAAAAAAATAAAGAAAACTGGAATAAAAGGCTTAGATATCTGTCTGTGCTTCCAGGTAGGACCCACTGCAATCTAACCTGTGGATAGGGGACAAGTCTTTTTTTCCTGGACAAACTCTTTAAGAAGCTTGGCATCATCTCTGTGTTACTTTGCATAAGAAAACAGAAATGTTTCGGAATGACAGCTGGCTATATAAAAGGTACCATGTGTCTCCTTGTCCAAACAGTGAGTTGCAGCTAAAACATCGACTTTAATAGACCTCCATGAAAAAGCAATTAAATATGGCGCGTTTGACCTCAATGTCTTATCGTTAAGTACTCAGGACTGAAGGGTGAAGGATGAAGGATGAAGGAGATGGGGAATAATCACTCATGGGAAATGTATCCAACATCCCAAGCTCCGAGTGTTCTCCTTACTAGAACCCATCAGAACATGACCTATGTGTATCCATGACTCCCCCCACAACAGTGTCACTTCAACAGTAAGTTTTTCACAGTCCTCCTCGATGACAAGCCCATCTTAGAGAAGAAGCCCTTCCAGTTTCGGGCTGAATTTACGAGCAACTCTTGTAGCCACAATGAAGCTCACAAGTTTTATGCCACTAGAACAACTTGCCAAAAAGATATAACTCCAGCAGCAGAAATGAGGCAGTCACGTCTCTGACAGCACAATAAATTTGCTCCCCTAGTGAGCGCAGGGATGAAGAATTCAGTTCAGTGACCTCGGATGCTTCCGTAAAACTTTTGGGCATGTGGGACTAAACAGGATGACATCTGGACCAAACCGGGTGGGTTGCTTGTGTTCCTAAGCATGGTGGGAACATGGGGATTTATGTTTTAATAGACTGCAAGGACAAGCCAAGAAATAAAGACATGTGAAAAATTTGACAAAAATCATGATTAATCACCTATTAAAACTCATAAAGACGCTCATAGTTCTGCAGGTGCCATTAACAACAGACCCAAGCCTGCTCCCCCTCAACCAAAATCTCTTCCCGACTGCTTAGAGGTTGTCAAAAAAATAGTTATTTATTCTGGGGGTCGGCTTAGAAGTGCTCAAACTTCTAGCACACTCTCCCAGGGAAATGAAGAATTGGTCCTCCTCTCCTCTTTTGCCAAGAGAGTTTAGAAGAGTTCTTCGGAGATGCCTAGTAAAGAGGGGCGAAGGCGACCATGACCCCATCCTGCTCAGAGCGTTGGTTTGAAAGTTGCTGAGTCTCTGGATTGCATATCATGCTAGTTAAGATACCCTTAGGGGTCTATTCCACGGAGAGATAATCGACCCAATTCAGCCGATTATTGCTCTGTGGAATAAAGACAACGATCAGTGATGATCGTGTCATCGGCTGATCATTTATTTAGGTTCCAACCTAAAATCATTGCACACCGCTGCGTGGAATAGCGGTGTGCGGACGACGATTTGTAAAGCACCATACATTACTTAGTATGTTGTCTTCTCCTGCGTGCCTTCTTCCTCCCGGTCCTGCGCGCAGCACCAGCTTTGGTCCAGTCTGTCTTAGCGGACAGACCGCTCAGCCAATCACTGGCCAGGACGGCCGGGGCCAGTGATTGGCTGAGCGGTCTGTCAGCTCAGACAGGCCGCACCGAAGCTGTTGCTGCGCGCGGGACCAGGAGAAAGAAGGAGCGCAGGAGAAGACCTGCAACATGCTAGGTAATGTATGGTGTTTTAAAACAAGGGCTGCCAGGACATCGGTAACAATGTCCCTGCAGCCCTCACTAAACATTATTGATCGGGCCCCCATCAGCCCGTGGAATAGGACCCTTAGAAGACCTAAAACATGATGCCCCAACTCTCAAATCGTAAATCTGTATAGTATCAGAAAAAGGGTACACTTTAGTGCTTATAAAGGAGGATTGGATTCCCACATGAGTTTCTAACCTGATGATATGTCCCTATAGCACACAGGGCGCAAACGATGAAGAAGAAGTTTCTTACCTTGACCCTTGGTGCTGTTTCCCTGTACTTTGTAGTTTAATCCATATGCTAGTGAGGCGGTTTGGAACACTGGGGGCAGGACTACCACCCTCAGTGCACCAATCTGCCCTGGCCGACCACCCCTTCTAATGAATATTGGGGTGGGGCTCTGCAGTGATGTCACTTTGACCGCTCATCATGCACAGTGCCAGATGAATATTCATTAGAAGGGACAGATCGGTGCACTAAGGATGGTAGTCCTATCCCCAGTGCACCAAACCAACTTATTAGCATATGGATTAAACGTCAAAGTAAGCAACCTTCCTTCATCCTCAGCACCCTGTGAGCTATAGAGACATACTGTATCAGCAGGTTAGATGCTTCTAGGCTGCCTTAGGCTGTGTCCATGTTTTCCCAGACTTCCTAGGGTTGCATCTAACTTCTTTAGCCACCGGTATTCAAACACGGAACGATTAGCTTGAGCATGCTTGAATTGCCCTCATCTTAAAGAGGCGTCAATCGCAAACAACGTGAGGGGTATTTATCAATATTTTCCCCAGAAAACAGGTGTAAAAAGTAAAAACTTTTTTTGTGCAACGCTGTAAATTTTTGCACGGTGCTCTCCAAATTTTGTGCAAGGCACAGAAATAGTTTATACCAAAACCACTGATAAATTCCACCCGATATGTGCGTCTCCTATACAACTAATATACCATATTCTTACTGTATCTACATTCATCTCTCATCTTTGGCCAACACCAGTAACGTGTCGAGTGCTAAAACATTGCTCATGGTGTACATTCTCACTAACTCACCTGTCTTCTCTTCCAAGGTCCCGAGAGGCCAATGAGTAAGGCTCCTACACTGACAAGAGCCCCTGGGTTATGACTCCAGAACCACATCTTTAAACATTACCACCATGAGAGTCAATGACTCAGTGTTGAAATATCGGCCAAGAACAACAGTAATGGCCCCCGGGGACCCCCAGAATGACTAGGATTAACAATCTATTCATATAACCCCAAAAATATGTCGAATACGTCTAATTGTCCTGTTCGGGTCTCAGCGACTTTTGGGAATGAAACAGTCTTAACTTTCTTTTTCCCCGGCTGAATACTTCTGGGTACCGCTTCCCGCATTTACCCTCCCTCTTTAATAACAAGCCTTTTATTAGCTTTCTCACGACTTTGGCCTAAATTGGGACAGAATTATATTATTTTCAGCAACGCAAAGCCCAGAAGGGACGTGCGAGGTGTTAACGCGCGTGAACCGCAGATGAGTGAGAGGTTGAAGCATAGGACTTGACAGAAGGCGAAACGTACACAGCCGCAAGTCTTCTGAATTTCCATGAGGTATTAATGAATAGAGAACATATGGGCTAGGAAAATGGACGCAGAGATATGAGAGACTGATAGAAGAGGCGTACGCCAAAAAATAACGGTGGTATCAACAGAAGCTTACTATGAATTATTTTCTTTTGATCTATCGGATAGAAAGAATTTCGACCATTTGGGACCATGGAGGTGATGGATTCAATATTTTGCAGGACTAGCGGATCTAAATACAAAGCACATGAAGTCAGTGATAATACTTGAATTTATAAACAGATTTGTTAATTTCAGTGGAATCTTAAGGCGGCCATTCACTTTCAAGAACCGTCAGCGAATATGCCTTGGGCTAACAGACATCTCTTTTGACATTCCTATATGCATGGATGTTCAGCGTGGTAAAAAGGTTTTGGTTTCTTCTGTGGGGAGGAGAGGGGTAAGCCGTAGCCATACAGCAATGATGCCAGGGTAATGGTGCCTAGAATGAGATTGGGAAGTAAAAATCCAACACAATCCTCCTTTACATGAACATTTTAAGGGGTTGTCGACAACCAACACTTAAAAGGGGTTGTTCACCCCCCAAAATTTCTTTTAAATCAATTGGTTCCAGAAAGTGCCAGAGATTTGTGATTTACTTCTATTAGACAATCCCTTTGGGGGAAACACGGTCCTTCCCGGAGGGATATCTGGCTAGACTCTTTGATGAGGCTCCATGGGCTCTCTTTTTGCATATTCATGTTTCCCAGGGGGCAATGCACCTAGGATTTCACTGCATTGAGCGCTCAAACCGGCAGCCGGCAGTGTTATCGTTTGGCTGGTCTCCCTGAGATCAGCGATCTGTTTCTCTTATGGCTCTACTAGGCATTGCTCCCACCTAGCCAGAATCCTGCTCCACACTGATGAGGGGCAACACCGCGAAACAGCTGTATGTGAATGGATACCTGGCCTTGGTTTTTCCCTTGTCATTACATTGACTTATAGGGCCACTTAATATGGTGGTTTTGGTGGTTTCCTTACAGGAGCCACCCCTTGGCTGGGTTCTTCCTGGAGGAATATCTTGCTAGTCCTGTTTTTCGATACTCTTCGATGAGGCTCCACAGGCTCTTCTTTTACATATTCATGGTCACCGAAAATAAGACAATGCCTTATTTTAATTTTCGTTCCCAAAGAGACACTCTGTCTTATTTTCAGGGAATGTCTTATTTCTCCGAAGCCGCACTACACGAGCACCTTGAGGGACAGGTGAGCAGCACGGGAGGAAGAGGGGTCAGTCGCGCAGGCGGGAGAGGGGTCAGCCGCACAGGCGTAAACCCACAGAAGAAATCCAAGGGCATGCCTGTGATTTATGCCACAACAAATTTTTCTGACATAGAAAACCATTGTGTGGACAAACCCTTAAAAACAACAAGATGATGTCCATAGCAGGCAATCGCAAGGGCCAAAGGATGGGCCAAGATAGTTTAAATACCTGGCCCAACCCTTCCTATCAAAGACTATCATCACACAATCTTATACTTCCTTATACCTACCATTGCCGCCATCTGTCCCAGCTGAGGAAACAACCACCTGTTGGCATGTGTCCTTACCATACATCTAGACTCGAGAGCAAAATTAAAGGCTTTGCACTGGTTTACTATAGTATTAGAATTGTTAAGATTTCTTTTTTTTTTTTCCTTCCTGTTTCTTACATTTCTATAACGCACCCAATAAAAAACGCATAATTGAGCTGCATTTCCAGAACATCTGTGGACACTTAATTTTCACCCTCGTCCTACACAGCCTGACCTGTTAAATACAGGAGGGTCTTCACTGAAAAATTATGACTTTTCATTTACAGCAATGGCAGCGGCTCATGTTTTCCTAACCGAAGGAATGTTTGACGGCCTTTGATTTAAAGAGCCCTGGTGTTGGGGCTGCCGCAGAGCGTGCGATGATGTGTAATTATTAATCACGCCGTCCTCTCTTCCGCTGGGAACAGCTGAGACGATAGGCCAGAAACGTTAATATGATGCACTTCTTATTTGTGTGCAAAGACCGAGGCTAAGAGTCCAATAGGAAGAGAAAACACCATCTCGGTGATTCTAGGAATAGGCAATCACCCAAATATAGGTCAGTGGTTACCAATGGGTCATCACCAAGACTATGGAAAGACTAGCCTAGCTGAGGAAGCCGAAACGCACCCTTGTTTGGTATACAGAGCCTGTTATATGCATATATATGTAAATAAATGGCTTTTGCAGGAGAATCGGTGAGTGCCAGGAACACTTCCATTTTATTTGTACCTGGTTGTCGACGAGCACTACGCACCTCCGGAGTGCCGACTATCTTCCACTACACGACTATGGTAGAGCGCCGCAGGTCATTGTCCAAGGGCATTTTTCAATATGGTGTTTATGAACGCATACACCAGCTTCAGAAACCGATAACAGTCTCTGACCAACCTTCTATGATGGCCACCGGTGATTGAAGGTTCATATTTAATTTCAGCAACAAGAAAAGTCAAGAGTATATGATTTGTACATGAACCATGTTTAATTTTAAGATCGAGCCAACTATCAAGGGGCAATGCAATACATCAGTTCCTGAGGACTACGTCTGACCGATATTTGGTAGGTAATATATTGGCTATGTTAGCTTTTCCCAACCATCCGTGAATATTGGCTGCTCCTGGGCTCAATTACCAAGGATAAATGAATGTGGATGACTGCACGCATGTCATCCAGGTCATCCAGCCAATGGATACAATCCTAGTATGGTCATGGGGTTGCTGGCTACCTGATCAGTAAAAATACTTGCCTAACATCTACAGCCAGAGTCTTAATCTGGTCACACACATTAGATAAATACAATATGGGGCAACTTGAATGGTCAGGCCCCCTCCGTGAGAAAAGTGTTGTTAGCTGTCAGTTAACGTTCCTCAAAGTAGTACGTTCAGCTCTTTCCATAACTGAGAGCCCAAGAAAGATCGGCACTCGCTTGCCAAGCCTGTACAAGGCACAATCAATCGTGTGGCCGAGCCATGCGAACGATGGTGCAAAATATAAACTTCTTCAAAGTCGCCCACACATTATCGTTTACACCAATTTAAAAAGATGTGATCAGCAAACAAATGAGAGATTGGATGCGATCATCCTTGAGCACAGGACAAATACCGCCAGTGAACGTTCCTGCCTGCTGGTAACCAGCTGGTAACAAAAAAAAAAGGAAAAGGCGTTTATAGGGTAAATACAAACAGACACAGATCCCTGAACCAGGATCTGTGTAATATCACATGAGAAGAAATTATTATGGACAGGACTAGAGATGAGCGAACCGGGTTCGCGTTTGAGTCAATCCGAACCCAAACGTTCGGTATTTGATTTGCTGGGGCTGCTGAAGTTGGATAAAGGTTGTCTGGAAAACGTGGATGCAGCCAATGACTATATCCATGTTTTCCACATAGCCTTAGGGCTTTATCCAAGTTCAGCAGCCACCGCTAATCAAATGCTGAAAGTTCGGGTTCGGATCGACTCGAGCATGCACCCGGTTCGCTCATCTCTAGACAGGACACATATGACCACACAAATGCACAAAACGGGACACTGCCAAATAAGTAACTGGTTGGTGTAAATGAGTCCAAACGCACAACACACAACGGAGAGCGACACGTACGAGCTTGGCCATCTCTCCTCTGTACTAAATGGGTCCTGGGACAACTAAGTATCAGTGAATAGGAGTCAGATGAAATCTGCTTTGTACTTTTCAAATTAAGGTGTAGAGTCTAAGAGTCCTCTAACACCAAGCAATTTTTACCGACTAACAGTAAACGATTGCAAACGAGATTGTTTATGGTTAACCTGGAATCATTCACCATATTACACAGAATGATAGCCGTTAGTTATGATTAGCGAACGATTTACAATAATTTTAGGTTCAGATCTAAATAATCGATCAACCACACACAAACAATTTTTCGATAGTTGCCTGCAATTACTCAGAACAATTATCGTTTAAATTCGAACTATATAGCGATTTTTCACACGATAATCGTGCCGTGTAATAGGGCCCTTAGGGATACCCTGTTCTTTTCCTAAACTCCCGTTAGAAGGTATAGAATGTATGCTCTAGAATAGTCACGTAACACTAAAATAATTTAGTCAGGAACATGGCAAAAGAGTGTCACCAGGAGAGCAGAATATAGGAGTGTAGTCAGAAACAAAGAGCTAGGAGTAGAACATCAGGTACCCGGCAGACAATCCAAGGACAGAGAGGATCATCGCCAGGAACAGGGCTGCAGTGATCTGGATCAAACATAGTAATCGACTGCAATGAAAAGAAGCCAGGAAAGAACGTCCCCTAATGGCTCTTTGCATCCAAAGATACTGCCCAACCAAGTATGGCCAAAGGGAAAAACGGGAACTGAAACAGGACTGGGGAAAGAGCCTGGTTGCTAAGCAGAAGTCATTGCTGCCTGCGGGAACAGAGCGCTTAATAACATTTATTTTAGTGCAAATAGGTAGTTCTATTACTTTATGTTTTTTGTAAAACCCATATTATGTAGCAATTGCCATTTATTGACGTTGCTGTGTTGAAAACTTACTCAGTACTCTGTCATCAGACTAGTAACTACAACGCTCTTCTCTCTACAAAGAAACCAGACAACTTCTCATCTCATCTTTAGATATGAACAGGGAATAAACTAATAAATCCCATATCTCAAAAGAGTAAAAACGTATACCTACCAGATCTTGGGCTTTAGTGTCAATGGTTACGAAGCACAAGGTTTATAATTTCTAAAGAAATTTACACCCAGAAATTCTGCTTAGTAACAGAAGTGACTGTGCGAGTAGATGGAAGATTTCTCTGACTTCGCTACTAAACAAATCTTTCATAGACGTAGCGCCAACGTCTCCTAAATTTACACAAACAACTGATGTAAATCAGACATAGCGGAGCTCGAAACGTGTCAGAAAAGTGAAAATATTTAGGCCTCGGGGAGCCATTTAGCCAACCTTAATCACCGGGGTCTGGAATGGCACAACCTGTGGAAAAATCTCCGGCAGTAGCTCTCAGTAAAACACAGGATAATTAGTCTGACCACTCAGAAGCGGCAGATCTCTGGATACAAGTCCCATCACGTGGTCTCCTCACAAGCGCTCAGCTAAGTACTTTTCCAGAAAATCTGTGAGGCAGCCCCAAAGAATGAAGTCTATGGAAGTCTCTTGTGGTTCTCTGAAATAGCTTGATATGATACAGAAGGTATGTATATGTATAGGCAGAGGTGGCCATAGACCTCCGCCAAATGAGCAGTGAACCCTCCCATCCTTAGAAAATATATGTACACTTGGTTCATTGTTCTTAATAGCGAAGAATAAGCCACTGCCAGACGTCTATGGCAGCTCTCCATCCTTAAAGGAAAACTCGTACATACGGCGCTATTTTCAAATCATTTGATAAAAATATGGAAATGAACCTGTTTGGGGCACTGGGGGAGTTCGGGGCACTGTCCTGTCCGCCCTACCGGTTTCTACATCCTCCTACTAATGCATATATGCACGAGCGGTAACATTAGAAGGATGTAAAAGCCGGCGAGTGGGCAGGACAGAGCACTGAGGGGCAGAGGAAAACCCTCCCACTGCAGTAAATGGGTTAATTTGCATATTTTCTTTTCATTTAGGAGAATCTGTCACTAGAAATTTGTATAATTCTGTTCAGCCGTTCTACTAATATGCAGGAGAATAGAATTCTTGCCACACTCCTCCCCCCACCCTTCAGCTGCTGATTGATAGGTGATAAACAGAATCTTAGATAAGTCATGAAGCATAATGGTAGTGTGGTGAAGAGTAAAGGCCCCATTACAAGACGTGATTATCAACCGTATAATTCCGATTATCGGCCATTACGGCCAATAATCCATACATGTAATAGAAGGCAACGATCAGCCAACATTGTTATATAACAATCTTAAATAAAGTATACATACTAAATATCTGTCGACCCCCTCCTCTTCTCCCAGGCAGGTGCCATCTTGGGTTGTCACAGCGCACCAGCAGCCTTTTCATTGGCTAGAGCGCATCACATGGCTTCCAGCTTGCTCAGATCTGATTGGCTGAGCAAGCTGAAAGCCATGTGATGTGCTCCAGCCAATAAAAAGGCTGCCGGTGTGCATGCGCACCAGCAGCCTTTTCTCTCCCATTCATTGCACCTGGACGGCGGACAAAGATGTCGGGGACGCGGCGGGAAATTTGAACGGTGATCGCCACCATAGGCATGGTGAGTATATTTCCTGTTTGTGTCTGTGTTTTGTTTGTTTTTTAGGGGGGGGGGGGCGGCGCCAGAGTACTTCTTTAAAGTATCAAAGTGTTTTATTGAAAGGTTTTTCAGAATGTTTTCAAAAACACAAATAATTCCAAATACAAAAACAATGCCAGAGCAGAAATATGTCAAGTATAAGGATGGTTCAAGTACAGGAAGTAACAGATAGCTACTGATAACGACTCTACACCGGAGTACTCCTTTAACCGTTCGGTGTGACTCCACATTCGTTCATCAACGGCTTTTATTCTGTGTAATATGATGAACGATTCCAGGTTAACGATAAACAATCTCGTTTGTGATCGTTTATCGTTAAAAATCGCTTTGTCTAATAAGACCCTAAGATGGTAATAGGGTTTAATAGCGTTAGCTTGAGACTGTAAGAGAAAGAGACATGTGCTTGCACTCAATGAGACACGAGGCATCCTGGAATATGTGAATATCGCAGGGTACGAAGAATTTCCAATGCTAAAATTTAGTGTCCAAGAAGAGAATGAATCATAAAAGGTCATAGATAATGTGAGGATACAATTTGGTTGGGAAACAATTCCAAAATCATTCAACAGCTTCCTCACTTTTTCCCACAGAGAGACCCACACACAGAACGTTACGAGCTCCGGGCTGTCGGGTGATGTTTACGAGCCACCGGCGGGGAGAGGATATGATGGCTGAAAATCCAAGCTTTCATTACAGGCCGCAAGGTGTCCGCGAGGAGAGGATACAGAGGATTTGCTGCAGCTGACACCAAACTTCTGAGCAAACTTGTAGAATATTAAAGTTGTGAGCCCCTAATAAAAGAGCGTAAATCCCAGCCCTATTCTCCTTCCTGTGGTCGGGCTGAGGCTGACCCCCTTTCTACAAGAGGGATTTACAATATACCAGTGATTTATTCTATATTTATGGGCCTAATAAAAACTTTTTAATTAAAATCTCATTAAAAGATCTGCGTACGGGTCACATGGAGTTGGCCGAAAAAATTCTGTGTAGCGCGGGGCTAGCTGGTGTAGATTAATGTTCAGACGGGACCCCCATAAAACACGGGGAAATAGTCTGAATAGTTCCCAGAAATTTAGTCTGTGGGAAGAAATAATTGGTTAGAAGAGGTGCGCGACAGATTTCAGGATTGTGACCAACAAGTTAGAGAGAGAGAGAGAGAGAGAAAGAGAGAGAGAGACAAAGAGAGACAGACAAAGAGAGAGAGAGAGAGAGAGAGAGAGAGAGAGAGAAAGAGACCACAACCAGGACCTCACACTATAGCAGTAATGGTTAGGGATTCTACTTTGTGTTATTGTCCTGTACCTCAATTGTCAGTGTCTCACTATCCTGTACCCCAAGTATCAGCGTGTCATTATCCTGTACCCCAAGTGTCAGCGTGTCACTATCCTGTACCCCAAGTGTCACTATCCTGTACCCCAAGTGTCACTATCCTGTACACCAGGTATCAGCGTGTCATTATCCTGTACCCCAAGTATCAGCGTGTCATTATCCTGTACCCCAAGTGTCAGCGTGTCACTATCCTGTACCCCAAGTGTCACTATCCTGTACCCCAAGTGTCACTATCCTGTACGCCAGGTATCAGCGTGTCATTATCCGGTACCCCAAGTATCAGCGTGTCATTATCCTGTACCCCAAGTGTCACTATCCTGTACCCCAAGTGTCAGCGTATCACTATCCTGTACCCCAAGTGTCACTATCCTGTACCCCAAGTGTCAGTGTGTCACTATCCTGTACCCCAAGTGTCAGCATTTCACTATCCTGTACCCCAAGTGTCACTATCCTGTACCCCAAGTGTCAGCATGTCACTATCCTGTACCCCGTGTCAGTGTGTCACTATTATGTACCCCAAATGTCATTATCCTGTACCCCAAGTATCAGCGTGTCATTATCCTGTACCCCCAAGTGTCAGCGTGTCACTATCCTGTACCCCAAGTGTCAGCGTGTCACTATCCTGTACCCCAAGTGTCAGCGTGTTATTATCCTGTACCCCAAGTGTCAGCGTGTCACTATCCTGTACCCCAAGTGTCACTATTCTGTACCCCAAGTGTCAGCGTGTTATTATCCTGTACCCCAAGTGTCAGCGTGTTACTATCCTGTACCCCAAGTGTCACTATCCTGTACCCCAAGTGTCAGCATGTTACTATCCTGTTCCCCAAGTGTCACTATTCTGTACCCCAAGTGTAAGCGTGTCACTATTCTGTACCCCAAGTGTAAGCGTGTCATTATCCTGTACCCCAAGTGTCACTATTCTGTACCCCAAGTGTCAGCGTGTCACTATTCTGTACCCCAAGTGTTATTATCCTGTACCCCAAGTATTACCCTCAATGATGTTCGAATGAATTGTGGACGATCAACGATGAAAATAGGTCCAGATTCTATAAAACAATCAACGATTTCTCGTTGGCCGTTTGATCGTTGCCTGCTATTACACAAAACGATTATCATTTAAATCCGAACGATCTAACAATTTTTCTGACGATAATCGGCCCTTAGTGTTTCATTAGCAAAGTACAGCGTGACAGGTGGCAGGTGCATATCTGGCTGCTGCTCCATTCAACCAGGCAGACATGAGACTCGCTTTCTTGTGATCTACCAGGATCCCAACAGTTGGACCACAACTAATCAGACAGATAGATGACGACGATTGTCGCCAGTGGAAAAACCCTTGTTATCTGCCCTATAATACTGCAAGTTTTGTCACCCAAGTAGTTCCGACATCAGGATCCCGGATATTAAAAAATAACATGTTAATGTAGAGTATGACTTATAAGTCACGGTTCTTAATAAACCCGTCCTTATATTGCTCGATGTATATATAGTTACAGAAGGTAAAGAACATAAAAAAACAACCTCGAGTAAGGGCCCTATTACACCAGACGACTATCGTGTGAACAATCGTTATATTTAAACGATAATCGTTCTGTGTAATTTCAGGCAACTATAGAAAAATCGTTCGTATGTCGTTGATCGTTGATTTAGATCTGAAGCTAAAATTATCGTTAATCGTTCACTGTACTTCCACATTCGTTCACTAATCGTTCAGTGTAATTGCACATTGTTCGTTGTTTTGCTAGGATCAGAAGGAATAAACGATCATAGTAACGATCACAATAACGATCGTAACTAACGACCATCGTTCTGTGTAATATGGTGAACGATTTCAGGTTAACGATAAACAATCTCATTTGCGATTGTTTATCATTAGGCGTTAAAAATCGCTCCGTGTAATAGGACCCTAACTAGCCCTCCCACTCATCCTGCTAGATGTCGTGCCGAGCCTAGTGGATGACTACACATTCCTATCTCTAATACTGTTCCAATATGGCATGGGTAGAGAACCTTGGCTCTCATCAAGCCTGATGGGAGTTGTAGTTTTGCAACAGCTGGAGAGCCAAGGTTCCCTACCCTTGCCATATCCAGGACAGAACAGGGCCATCAATGATGTCATAAGGGCCATGACGTCACTGCTCTTGCTTTCTTATTCTGCAGGAATTTTACACTTCTTCCTGCATTAACCGGCCCTAATCTCCCCCCCAACGCTTGTTCAATTAGTGCTGCTAATTTTTATTGGAAAGTGTTTTCTACATATATAATCCAATTGCCATCAAACCACACAGCGAGGGGAAAATAACAGGCCCGGAAAGACTCCTTCAAGTTCAGAAAGGCAACCCGTGGGTCTATTAAAAATGCATCAGTTGGAGCCTAATCCTCAATACGAAAGCTGTCAACGGAACAAAATCGGCTATTTTCAGCCGCATTAAATGGAGCGGCCTATTGTCCCCGCCGGTTTTTAAGTTGTATGTTGTATTATGAAATTAAAAAGGTCAGATCTCCTTTCTCTGCGGCTTATTCGAGCTCCTTGTCGCGCGCCCGTCTCCTGGGATTCTGCCGTGCCAGGTAATAAGGAGCCTGCACCAAGCCGATGCCAAGGAAAGGATCGTATCACGATGTCATTGTATTGTTCTCCGAGTGTTCTCAGAAAAAAAGGGCACTTAACGGGTGATGCCAGAGATTGGGAGAAAAAAAAAAAAACTTGCAGAAGGATGCCAAGTCGCAGCCCTTGATGATACAACGGCTCGGGAAACAATGACTGTTCTCTGGGCTCTCGACAAAGCAGAAAAGGACTAAAGAACTAAAAACACCAAACAAGAATAGAAGTAGTAAAATGCTATAAAAATTCTATGACAAAACAAACTAAAGTGCAACAATTGTAGCCGTAAAAGCAGTAAAAATAGCTCTGATGCATGGAGGAGGCCGAGCCAACAGTTAGGGCCCCATTACATGGGAAGATTATCGTGCGAAAAATCGTTATATCGTTCGAATTTAAACAATAGTCGCTGTGTGTAATTGCAGGCAATGATCGAAAAAAATCTTTCGTATGTTGTTGATTTAGATCTGAGGGTAAAATTAACATTAATTGTTCGCTAATCGTTCGCTGTAATTCCACATTCGTTCGCTCAAGTTCCGCATTTGTTCACTAATCGTTCAGTGTAATTGCACATTGTCCATTGTTTTACTGGGATCAGAAGGAATAAACAATCATAGTAACAATCACAATAACGATCATAGTAACAATCCTATCTAACGACCATCGTTCTGTGTAATAAGGAGAAGGATTTCAGGTTAATGATAAAACAATCTTGTTTGCGATCGTTTATCGTTAGTCGTTAAAAATCGTTCCGTGTAATAGGACCCTTACGTTGCCCCAGTAATATAGGTTAGGATTAGGCCTTATTCACATGTTCAGAGATTTTTCTGGGACGCTATTTTTTTTCTCCACAATCCGTCGAAAATCATCCGTAATTGCATCTGTTTCCCTAAAATGTGAATAATACTACTTTGCATAAATTTGATTCGTTTTTTTTTGCGGACGTCGCGGATATCACATAAAAAATACAGATCCCATAGACTTCTATTGGTAATCCGCAGCATGATCCGCACTAGGACATGTCCTTTTTTTTTTTTTTACGGAACGGATAACAGATCGAATGTGTGAATAGCCCAAAATAAATCAATGTGCTTTAAGTTGAACTGTGATTTCGGATTTGCAATTACGGACAACTTTACGGGACGTGTGAATAAGGCTTTACACAGCATTTTCTGGTCGCGCAAGTCCATCATTGATACAAGTTAATGGGGTCACATGGTGATGCAGAGGGTTGCGGTCATGGGCGGTTGTGAGTAGCAACACGACACCTTCACTTGTATGAGCGGTGGAGTCGTGCAACACAAAGGTTCCTGGTCACACAAGCACAAATCGTTTAGTAGCCCCAGTCGTAAATGAGGAGCAATACAAGGTTTACAGTAAGGGCCCTATTACACTGAATCAGGCCGATACGGACAATTATCGCTCCATGTAATTGAGACAACGATCAGCTGATGACAACGATCCTCGGCTGATTGTGTCTTTAGGTTTAAAATCATCTGCCATCAACAGCGTATCGCTACGTGTAATAGCAATGCATGGCCAATAGCTAACAATGAAATAAACCTGTATACATTACCTCTCCATGCTCCCAGTCTTCTCCTGGGCTCTGCCTTCACTTCCAACGCCACCGCTGTAGCATCAGAGTGGCCTGTATGAGCTGACGGTCAGTCACAGGGGTCATGGCCAGTGTTTGGCTGAGCAGCCTCTCAGCTCAGACAGGCCCCTCTGAAGCTACAGCGGTGGCGTCGGGAGTGAAGGCAAAGGGCAGGAGAAGACTGGGAGCATGGGGAGGTAATGTATACCAATTTAGGCCAAGGGCTGCACAGACATCACAAATGATGTCTGTGAAGCCCTTGCTAAATGATAATCGAGCCGTGCTATAGGCTCAGTAAATGAGTGGAGATCTGACATATAGCGCTGATTTACATTATTGATGGGGCTGCCATCAGCCGTCTAATAGTATCCTAAGCGCTAAAGGCAATATTTTCCTAAAGCAGTGGTGGCAGCAGCCACACTGGCACAATTTTACAGCAAATTCGTGGAGCCCAAAGTCTGTTACAGTTCAAATGTATGGAGCTGAGGTTGTCTAACATAATAGGTTTGACATACACAGGACACATAGGGGGAGATTTATCAAACATGGTGTAAAGTGATACTGGCCCAGTTGCCCCTAGCAACCAATCAGATTCCACCTTTCATTTTCCAAAGAGTCTGTGAGGAATGAGAGGTGGAATCTGATTGGTTGCTAGGGGCAACTGAGCCAGTTTCACTTTACCCCATGTTTGATAACTCTCCCTCATAGTGTGTAATCACGAGACCCATTCACTTGAATGACACTGAGGTCCCTGGTTGTGCGAACAGGAATTTGCTTTAGAGCTCTAGCTAGCAGAAGACGACCTTTACTACATAAACATGCAAAAAGACGAGTTGCATGAGCTTTAATAGATATAACTTCTTTTCATTATTTATTATATATATTTAAAAAAAAAAAATTTATTTTTATGTTCAATAAATTATATGTGTTGCATGTAAAAAAATAAATAAAAAAAATCCTCAAAATAAAACCACAATAAATACAGCTATATAATATATATATATATATATATATATATATATATATATATATATATATATATATATATATATATATATATAAATAAAAATAAAAGTAGAAAACCGCAGCACTCCGAGTAAAGTCAAAAAAGTCCTGTAGTCTCCTTGGTGAGTGACCCCCCCTCTGTGTACCCAGCTGGTTGTTTATACTTATTTACTTATATTGTGAACTTTGGTGCATTTATTACACTTATATAAATCACTATATCTACATGTGCACTTATGCCAAGCACCTATATTTGTTTTGTTACACTGTCACTATATGCTATATGTATTTTTATACACTTTATCGATTGATTGTCTGTCAATCATCTTATTGATATGTGAGCACATATAAACCTGTATTGAGCACATGTTATTACACTGCTTGAAAAAGCTCTCAGTGAGGGAGCGAAACGTCACAAGTTTTGGGTGGAATAAACAAAGAACTTTTTTGACTTTACTCGGAGTGCTGCGGTTTTCTACTTTTATATACTTCAAGCACCGTTGGTCCCTTGTGCTGACCGCCAGGCACCCATTTGCATTACATATCTGAGGAGTGCTGCAGGACTTTTTTGCTTTATATATACTGGGCTATCTAATGGTTTCAATTAACAAGCATAATTTTGGGAGGTTTCAACCTTTCATGGATGCGAGAAGAAAACAAATCATTACTTGTCCACCTTCTGGCGGTGTCCACAGACAGCTGGTTAATAGTAAAACCGAAATAGAAACATCGAGGCCCGATGAGCTCTAATAAAGGAAACCTTGTACAAATAAACACCAACCAGACAAAAAGGAAAAAGCCATGGAGGAAAGGTGCGGTTAGAATGATCTGACGGCGTTTGGTATTCAGCTCTCTGATCTTGGTTTTTTTTATAAATTCATTTCCAGGAAGAACCATGTGCATCATATTCCAACTTGAAGGTGCGTTCACACCTACTGTATCGCAGCAAATTTCACGCTACGAGTTTATCGCAATAAAATCTGCCGCGATAATGATTACTATGTAACTCAATGGCAATTTATTTCTGCAGCAGCGTATTATGTGCGTTTATTTGTACCATATGGATTTTGTGCGGGAAATTTGCTGTGATACGGTATGTGTGAAAGCACCCTTAGGGTATGTTCACACGGAGCAAATACGGCGGAATTCCGAATCCCGCCGTGCTCAGTGTCCCGCTGAGTGAATGAGAGTGCGCACGCTCCTTCGCTGCCACCGCTCTCCGCTCGAAGAAGTGACATGTCACTTCATTGAGCGGAGAGCGGCGGCTGTGGAGGAGCGCACACTCTCCCATAGACGGGCTGTGACACTGAGACAGGTGGGATTGCGTGGTGGAAAGTTCCGCAGCGGAATTCCACCTGTTTTACTCAGTGTGAACATATCCTTAAAGAGTATATCCACATGAGAAGTACATCTCCCTGTTTATATGCTACAATAACCTACATAAAAAGTGGAGACACTGTGTACATTACATTACTTATCCTGTCTTATACTCCAGAGCTGCACTCACTATTCTGCTGGTGGGGTCACTGTGTACACACATTACATTACTGATCCTGAGTTACATCCTGTAGTATACCCCAGAGCTGCACTCACTATTCTGCTGGTGGGGTCACTGTGTACATACATTACATTACTGATCCTGAGTTACATCCTGTATTATATTCCAGAGCTGCACTCACTATTCTGCTGGTGGGGTCACTGTGTACATACATTACATTACTGATCCTGAGTTACATCGTGTATTATATTCCAGAGCTGCACTCACTATTCTGCTGGTGGGGTCACTGTGTACATACATTACTTAACATGAGCTAACAGCTGGACTAGTATATTGTACTGTATATGATTACAGCAGTGCCATACATTAATCAGCAGTAGGTTTCCCCCATGGTTTCGGTGATGACCCCCAGGCATTACGCTCACCCAGATTAAAGGGCATTCTCCATAACGGGCGACGTCTCAGTGGTTCGGTTCACTGAGAAGTGATGAGTATGAGCCGTAGCCGTGTCTGAGGCCCCATGTGGTGTGGAGTGATGAGTGAGGCCAGTGGTGACAGACACTTCTCTCACACTACTTAAGCCCCCCACCCTTATATAGATCCCACCCGTATGTGGGGAAAATAAGCAGGCAAGTCAGAAGGGGAACACGGCTACAATCATTTCCCTCTGATATAGTCCAATATGCTGAGGGTGACCCAAATATTGCTTAAAGGGGGTCTCCACTATGGGTAATAACTACTAGTTAGAAGGATAATAAGACACTAGGTATAGAACACTTAGAGATCAACTGGATTCATGGAAAGACCTGGTTGTAAGTGTTCAGTTTCCCTGCAGCATCACCAGGTCCTTCAGATCAAGAGACTCTCTTGATCGATTCGATTCGATTTACTGGGCCTATTCCACAGCCGATAATCGTTTAGCGTGGGCTGCAGGGACATTGTTACCAATGTCCTTGCAGCCCTTGTTTCATACTTTACCTGTCCAGGCTGCAGGTCTTCTCCTTCTCCCGGTCCCACGCCGCAGCAGGTTCGGAGCGGCCTGTCTGAACTGACAGAACGCTCAGCCAATCACTGGCCGCGACAGTCCTGGCCAGTGATTGGTTGAGCGGTCTGTCAGCTCAGACAGGCCGCTACGAAGCTGCTGCTGCTGCGCACGGGACCAGAAGAAGGAAAGCAGGAGAAGACCTGCAGCCTGGATAGGTAATGTATGATGTTTTTAAATTGTCGGTCCCCCGCCGCGCACCGCTATTCCACGAAGCGCGGGTGGCGACCGATGATTTTAGGTTTGAACCTAAATGAACGATCAGCCGATAACACGGCCATCGGCTGATCGTTCTCTCTATTCCACGGAGCGATAATTATCGGCCAATTCGGCCGATTATCCCTGTGTGGAATAGGCCCCTAAGAGGCAAGGAGCCTGAATGGGGACCTCTATGATAGAGTATAGAAGTATAGAAATAAGAGAACAGACCTCCACCTCCTAGCAACACAGAGTATTTCAGGAGAGAAGCGTGAAAATTTTGTAAGACATTATAGACAGAAAGGGGGAGATTTATCAAACATGGTGTAAAGTGAAGCTGGCTCAGTTGCCCCTAGCAACCAATCAGATTCCACCTTTTATTTTCCAAAGAGTCTGTGAGGAATGAAAGGTGGAATCTGATTGGTTGCTAGGGGCGACTGAGCCAGTTTCACCTTACACCATGTTTGATAAATCTTCCCTAAAGTGTGGGGACCCCCAGGGGCACAGAATATTTTGGGAGAGCAGTGAGATCTTATGGGAGGTCATCAGGGGCGTAACTACCACTGTGGCAGCCATAGCAGCTGCTATGGGGCCCACCACATCAGGGGGCCCTGTTGCCTGTTCCTGAAATACACTGGGCCTCCTATTAGGTGACCAAGCGGGCCTCCCAGGTTCTGCAAATGTCCCTTTAACGGCAAGCACTCCTGAAGAGCCCTTGCAGTTATAACTAGACTTGATGGCTGAGTGGTCAGTCGGGAATGGGGGCCCCAATCAAAAATTTGCTATAGGGCCCAGCCATTACTAGTTACGCCCCTGGAGGTCATAGATTATTACACGGAGGAAGGAGCAGGGTCCACAGCAGCACAGAGTAAAAAAAAAAGAGGTGTGCTGATCTGTGAGAGGTCACAGAAAATAAATATTGGGTCCCTCAGCAGCACAGAGTATTTAAAGGGAACCGGTCATTATAAAAATGCTACCTAAGCTATTGGTATCATGTTATAGAGCAGAAGCAGCTGAGCGGATTGATATATATTTTTAAGGAAAATGTATGGATTGAAATCTCTGATGTTTCCAGGCTAAAGAGTCCAGTCCATTGAATGACACCGCCCACTGGACTCCTAAACACAGAATGATCAGGGATTCCAATCAAAATGTTACAAGTTATACTGAATCTTGTCCCATAAAGTTATATATCAATCGGCTCAGCTCTTCCTGTTCTATAACATGATGATGATTTTTAGATAATATTGTCTTGGTGGCAGGGCCCCTTTAAGGAGGAGAATTTTATGGTAGGTGATTGACTAAGGGCCCTATTACACGGAACAATAATCAGCCGAATAGGCCCTATCCGGACAATTTTCGCTCAGCGTAATAAACACAACGATCAGCCGATGACAACGATCATTGGCTGATCGGTGATTTAGGTTTGGACCTATAATTGTAGGGCGCCGACGTGTAATAGCGGTGCGCGCCCAGCGGCTGACGGTTTCCAAACTCTATACATTACCTATCCATGCTGCAGGGCTCCTCTTGCGGTATTCTCACGGGGTCTTCTGTCCGGGACCGCCGTGACAGAGCGTGGCTGAGCGGCCTGTCAGCTGAACCCGGGGAGAAGACCGCAAGAGGAGCCCTGCAGCATGGATAGGTAAAGTATAGAGTTTAAGCAAGGGCTGCAAGGACACCGGTATTGATGTCCATGCAGCCCTTGTTAAACGATTATCGAGCCGTGTAATAGGCCCAGTAAATGAGCGCCGATCTAGCAGACCGGCGCTCTTTTACAGTTATTATCGGGCTCCCATCGGCCCGTATAATGGTAACCCAAGTATTACACAGTGGATGGAGGAGGGTCCACAGAAGCACAGAGTATTTAGGGGGAGAGTGTGGATATATTATAGCAGGTTATATACTGAGTATTACATGCTGAGGAATGTGCTGCCCTTTGGGGGGGGAGGGGGGGAATGGGACACAAGAACCCGTCCACCCATGTGACGATGTAGTAGAGGACAGGGCTGAATGTGGCAGGGACACTCCTAACTAGAGACATGGCTTCTCTTTGTAGGCTTCTTCTTTTTCGGATACGGCACAGTGTTATTCAGTTCCTTTATTCTTCTCCTTACGACAACCAGACTTCCTCAGGGGAGACCTCGGCCATATTAATGAGAGACGCAGAACCCGACCCGTCTGATAGAAACCTTTAAAAGCTTTCCCATCCAGATGTGAAGCTTCGGCAGGCTGGATGTGGTCTGCTAATGCCGAGCCAGGTGGCAAATGTAGCTGGCGGATTGCTCCCTCTAATGTGAAGCCAAGTGGCAACCTTATTAGTGCTGGAGGCATGCGAGGCCTGTGAATGAAGTACGCACAGCGCGCGTTTATCTCGCCGTTCCACCCAAACAATTCATTTGAAGCCTGAGGAATTTAAAAGAGCATCGCCGCGACCTCGCATGACAAGTCATCGAGACGTCACGGCCAAAAAGTTCTCATCTCTGCGCCTATAAACCGCATCCCGATCTGCAAATAATCCCTTCTTCCTTTGCGTGGCTGCAGATCGTCAGGAGCCGGAGCCAAACATTCTTCTCCGACTATGCCATTCTCTCCGTAGCCTGAACCTTTGCTGCCCCTGTCGTTATACGACTCGATTCCCGCACGCCTAGGGCGCGTCTACTACAACCTTTACCGCTGGTTGACTTGTTTTTGGTCCCAAGGACCCACAAAGGAGTTCTGCCAAAAGTAAACTTGATGTGTTGTAGACGGAGGCTTGCCAGGGCAAGGGGCAGCAAGGCCTGTCTGGGGCCCAAGAGTAACAAGTCTACAGAAAGCATACCAGCCGAATTCACAGAGCGTCTGTGACTGCAGAGATATGGGCAGGAAAGCCGCAGTGAACGTCAACAGTTCCAGGCAAACAATAGATTAAGGCTATGTTCACACTGTGTATAAACAACGGCCACTGTTTGACATGTTACTGCGGCCGATATTTACCATATCGGCCAACAGGAATATCATTTTATTTGGATTGCGGGGGTGTGCCTGCAATCTAATCAACCATTGTAGTCCATGCGATATACAGCTGTCAGAACAGCCAAACATTGTGTGGACGGCCGTTGTCTCTGCCGTCACAAATAACTGACAAGTCGATTATTTGTGTAGCGGTAGTGAACAACGCTGTTGTTAAATACAGTGTGTGGACAACGGCCATTGCTCTCCAGAGCGTTCAATGCAGTGCGGCCATTCTTGTCTAAAATAAAAACACCGTGTAAAATGTATTTTGAATCTATTCTTTAAAAAATTGGATTGTTTTTTGTTAGAAGAGTCTTGCAATGTCCCACAATCAGCTGCGATCTGTGGGGAAGTGGCATACAAAAGAATTAGAGGTAGCCATCAGTGCCACCGCAAGGGAAATAAGGCATTACACTGGTCTTAAAGGGATTATCCAGTTTTAGAAAAACATGGCCACTTTCTTCCAGAGACAGCACCGCTCTTGTCTCCAGGTCAGGTGTGGTTTGCAATTAAGCTTCTTTCACCTCAATGGAACAGAGTTATAAAATCTGCACCCAAACTGGAGACAGGAGAGGTGCTGTCTCTGGAAGGAAGTGGCCATGTTTTTGTAGCACTGAATAACCCCTTTAAAAGCAGCACCTGTCTTTCAAGGGCAGTAAATTAAGGGAGAATTATAATTTGGGATTATGGAACAGAACACGCAGGCTTCCAAGTTTTTTTATAAGAAGCCCTGCTAAGGCTTAAAGGGTTATCCCCAGATCCCCTTTTTACCTTGCACATTGCTTGAAGGCTGCTCCACTTCTTGGTGTCCTCTGTGGGCGGGCTCCTTCGCTGTGATTGGTCCTCATCAGCAGCACTAGGGCTGGCATCACGGCTGCTGACCTGTGCTCTGCTGTTCTGTGCACAGCTCAGCTACACCAACTCCACTGAGCTACTGCAGAAAAGGTGGCCGGCAGAGGAACCTGTATATTAACTTCTGCACGCTCTGGGCAGGGAGCGATAACACTGCTTATAACACAGAGGGGGTTGGGAACCTAGAACGCAGCTATAATCACAGCAGACACATCAGAGTGCCTAGTAGGGAGCCATTTGGTTGAGAACTGGCCTGTGTAAAAGTGTCAGCGATCATCCGAGTTGCAAGAAAACTCACACTCTTTGCATCTTTTGAGCAGCTCTATTAATCATTGCTTGCCGGAGTCACGTCTCGCTGTGTACACAAGAAATACGCAGAGCAATATATTTAAATGGTCGCATGAACGATACAAGGATCGTTTGTGTGGCCCGACCTCTCAATTAACTGTGGCGTGTAAAGGCAGTGCAAGTGCAAGAGTGGCAATCTCACTAATCGTCGCTCACTTGTGGCCTTGGATGTTAGAAAGTTAGGCTCAGTAAATGAACGCTGATCTAGCAGATCAGTGCTCGTTTACAATATTGATCGAGCTGGCCCGTGTAATAGGACCCTAACCGTGGTTGTCATCCATTTGTCTTGGATCCTTAGTATTTGGTATTATCCGTTACAAGGGAAAATTTTTGATAATCTTGGTAAACCAAGCACAGTCCTTCCAATTCTCACAGACTTAAAGGAGTCATCCAAATTTAGAATAATTGTATTGCAGTTCGGCTCAACTGAACTGAAGAGGGCTGAACTGCAATACCCCACGTGACCTGTGGACAGTTGTGGGGCTGTTTCTAATCCTTAGAACTAAAAACAAACATTTAAAGGGGTTGTAAACTTTCAGTGACGCCTTTGCTGGCGTTGCGTTTGACCTATTTAGTGTTTATTCCGGCTGAAGCCAAACGCTCGGCGCGCTGCATCTACTTATTCCGGAACGTCACGAGCCTTCAATGAACGATCATCACATAAACATTTACTAGCGACCATAAAATTGCGGGATGCCAATAACAAGCCGAGCAACAATTACGGAGAGGGGAAATTTTATCAAGGTAATGAGGGGCCGACGGCTCCCCTATTAATGTGGAGAAGGCCGGTTTATGGGGCAGCGCTTAGTCACAAAGAGCGGCTTCCAATAAACAGAAAGGTTGACTCACAGGGAAGGGAGCGAGGACAAGATGGAGGTCATCTGACTCAATGACGCACTTGAAAGCGAAAACAAAGCTGAAGTGAGTTTGAAATATTTTCCTAACAGATATAAAATGGACAGGAATATAGTAATAAGCGAGGATTTGCTGAAAATAAAGTAACACATCGTGCCCACCACTAATTCTACATGAAGACGCTAGAGGTTTAATGGAAATAATCCCGGGAGGAGAAAGAAGAGCAGGCGACTGTGTGACTACATGATCACATGATCGTCTCCAACATGATAAGCCATCAGGAAGATTTTCCAACATACAGCATAAGGCATTGCTTACCTGTCTGCCCTAGTTGCTTTGAGGGTAAGAAATCCTCTCCCCTACTATGTCCTCTCCGGGTTGAGCAGTTGCTTGGTACTACAACTCCCAGAATGCATTGCTTTCCCTTAGCTCTTCATCACAGTCCTCCTGCCAGTTCTCTTTTTCTGCAGTCAATAAATCTGCAGCACCTGCTGCATTCATTCCCTGTCTGCTCCTCAGCCTGTGGCATCATTTATCACAAGGCAACATGCTGTAATCACAACTCATATCACAATAAAAACATATATGTATATGACAGGGAGAAGATGGATAGAGTTTAGATACACAATTCAGCCAAGTTTCCCCCGAGACTGCAGAGGATGAAGAGTTGCCTTAGGATGGAAGGACACCACATTGAAAATGAAAGGACTACACAACTTCCTGTCAGGGGTAATCATGCTGAAGACACTACTATTAGTGATAACACTATATTAGTAAGTTATATGTACATTTTTATTAGTTTTATTTAATTATAATACTGGATTAGAATACTCCTTTTAGAAATGTTGCTATATGCAGGTCCGGTATGTAAAAGAAAGGAAAGGAACTCTATCATGTTATATATGCACAATATGGGGTTTAGCAATGTTACAAGCCCCCCCCCCGCAGTATTATCCACCCCATTTTAAGCAATATAGGCACCCTCCCTGTCGTACCCACAGCCCCCCCCCATATATTGTCCCCAAGCCTTGCACATACTGTCCGCAGCACCCCATGTATTATGCACAGTCCTTCACAGCTCCCTATGTAGTATTTAAAGACCACTATGGTCCCCATGTTGTATCCACAGTCAGAATAAATATTTGCATGCCTCAACATTATCATGCCCAGGATGGGTATCCTGCTGCAACTCATGCATTCCCCATCGACATAAAACCCTTCCGACATGATGAACCTGATGAAATCCAACATAAGAACATGGCTGTGAAGGTCCTTTTAGACTAAACAATCTTTGTCTATCTGCAAACAAGTACAAAAGCTTGTAGTGCCTTTACACAGCACGATCAATCGAGTGGCCGGCCGCACAAATGATCACTGTATCGTTCTTGCAGCCCTTTAAATACATTGCTATTGCCTCACATCACTGGTTACACAGGAAGATGTGCGCCAGGTAAACAATGATATATTTTTTTTTTTTTTGGCCTGACATTTTTTGAGCTGACATTTTCTCATTCTTTGGCTAGTCGCTGGTGTTTTTACATTAGCCAATTATTGGCCTAATGAGCGTTTCTCCATACACTACTTGCCGATAATCAGCTTGTGTAAAAAAGCCCTTACAGAGGGTCCAATCCAGTCATTGCTTCACACCTGTTAGGTAATGGACCCACATGAGACAAGTCCCTGGATGGGGGCAAGGGGCACAGAGGCCCACGTCTTGGTTCTGGGGCCAACCAGGTGGTCAGTCCAGGCCTCTTCTTGCATGAGAGTCAATAAGGCAGGACCAAAGCTACTATACCAACGAAAAAGTAAATTGTGTGGTATTAAGATTGAGAAGTTATTGAATAAATGTGATTAATCAACCAGCCTTGCTCTGATGCAATGTGAACTTAGTCCAACATAAGAAAAATGCACAGAGCAGCTCTTAAACTGTAACAGTCTTTTTTTTATTGCAGAAATCAGTAGTATAAGCAATTTTAAGAAACTCTATAATAGGTTTTATAAGGCAAAAAAAGCCTCTTTCTGTACTCAGAAAGCAATTTCCCAGCCTCCCCCCCTTACTTCTTATCTGTGCATTATCAGGCAAATTCACCTTTATTACAGAGAAGCCAGTAAAGACAGCTGTGTTTATTATACCCTATGAAGGGGGGAGGGGCTGAGGGAGATGAGGGAGCAGGAAGAGGAGACATGAAGGTCAGCTGTTTGTAGACTGTCTGGAAACCTAAAATGCTGAATTCAGAGGTCAGAAAGGTCAGTGCTTATCTAGGAACTTGCTGAGAGAAGATTGCAGAGTGTTGTGCTGTGCAGGACTGCTCCGTGCTCACTGACTCCTCTCAGCCCCTCCCCTCTCCATAGAGCATAAAGGACACAGAAATCCTGCTTCTGCTGAAGTGAGGGGCGAGCTAGGAAAACTGCTTTTTCAGTACAGAAGGAAAATGGTAAATAATTTTGGTAAATAAAACCTATTACAGAGTTTCTTAAAATCGCTTGTACTATAGATATTTATTGTTTTCAGAAAATTTACCCTGAAATGACAGTTACGCTTTAAGGCCCTAATACACAAAGTGATTATTGGCTGTATCTGGTCAATTATTGCCCATTACAACCGATAATTGCTACGTGTAATAAAAGGAAACGATCGGCCAATATGAGCGATGTTGAAAGACAAACGACCATCTGCTGCCATTGCTCCGTGTAATATCATCTGGGGAGAACCCCCCCCCCCCCCCCGCGCATCTTCCCACGCCCCCCCCCCCACACACATTTACGCTCTTGCTAGCGCCAGCAGCGAGCTGGGAACGTGGAGCAAGCAAGCGCTCGCTTACTTTCGGAGACCGCCCCGTGTAATGGGGCTTCAGTAAAGCTGTGGGTTCTCACACATACACGGCCTTGTTACGATGTGTATTGTGTGCAGCACCCACAGGAACGTACGGACTCGTACTGATATAGACCTATTATGTACCTTTTTTAGGATTCTCCCGTCTTACAGCTTAGTAACCTCACCCCACTGGCCGTATCAAGTGAAGGGTTTTTCATGGGCCCCGCCACGGTTTATTGAATATTCTCTCGCTCTTTCTGTGTTTGTTTTGTCAGAGCGCAGTTCTCACAAGAGACAAATATTTACATTCAGAGATGTGTCGCTTTTGGCAGGATACGAAAAAAAGGAGAAAAAGAAAAAAAAAAAAAACCTTCCTCGTTTTACTGCGGTGAGGAAATGATTTGTTTTCTTGTCTGCTTGACCCAGCGCAGGACAAAGCACCTTGCAAATATCAGCCACTTGACAAGAAAAGAGCAGGCGGCCAAGCAACCAGCAGACGGAGCTGAGGGAAGCTGGTGAGAATCTCCATTATATAAACCAGGGGTTTGTTTAGGAGTGACATCATGGCAATGACATCATTCCTGCTATTACATAAGCTTAACCCCTTAGAAGCCATTGCTCCGGCCCCTGGGAATGTTTACAATTCCATTCTTACTGGGTGAGAACAGGTAGAATGAGTTTTCCTAAACTTTAAGGTAGAGACTTTCTATGGAGCTCAAATTTCAGGGTGTTTTCATGTGTTCAGCGTCGACCCCCGCTGAGGAATATAAGATAAGTGCGGGAAGAAGCTTTGTTACTCACCGTTGTGCTCATCCAGTTCATTTCCAATATCATAACCCATCTGCTTCTGCCGGGCGATTATAGATGAGAGGGCGTCCAGGCCAGCGTCTTGTTCTGCATAAAGAAATAATAATGGTCAGTTTACCAAATAAGAGCTAATTGTGTCCTACATCTGGGACCCCCTATGAGAATGAATGTACCGGGTCCTCCAGACAGAGGGGCGCTCTTTGTAGAATGAATGCAGTCCTGAATGATGACTCTACTAAGTGAATTCAGAAGTCCCTGGCATTGTATTTAAAGTGGGGTAATCCAAAGAAATAAAAGTATTACCTATCCTACCAATCAGCTAGGTTTGGTATTACCTATCCTACCAATCAGCTAGGTTTCATATTACCTATCCTACCAATCAGCTAGGTCTGGTATTACCTATCCTACCAATCAGCTAGGTTTCATATTACCTATCCTACCAATCAGCTAGGTCTGGTATTACATATCCTACCAATCAGCTTGGTTTGGTATTACCTATCCTACCAATCAGCTAGGTTTGGTATTACTTATCCTACCAATCAGCTAGGTCTGGTATTACCTATCCTACCAATCAGCTAGGTTTGGTATTACTTATCCTACCAATCAGCTAGGTCTGGTATTACCTATCCTACCAATCAGCTAGGTCTGGTATTACGTATACTACCAATCAGCTAGGTTTGGTAATATCTATCCTACCAAGCAACTAGGTTTGATATTACCTATCCTAATGGTGCGTTTACACGAAACGATAATTGGCCCAATCGTAAGATTAACGTTGTCGATTAATCGTTGAGTAACGATTCTTTTTTCATAACGATCAGCGTTTAGACGGTACGATATATCGTACTGAAAAATCATTTTGTGATCGTTTTGCAATGGCACGCACGCCCGCAGCCCAGCCCCCGCTCATCCGCAGCCCGGCCCCCGCTCTGATCTCCACCCCCGCCGCCCCGATCTCCACCCCCGCCGCCCCGATCACCCCCCCCCCCTGGCCCACTGATTGGCTGAAGAGGGGAGCCGGGAATTTCAAACGGCTCCTCTTCAGCCAATCAGTGCTGCCTTGCATTGATTGGCTGAAGAGGGGAGGCGGGAATTTCAAACGGCTCCTCTTCAGCCAATCAGTGCTGAAGAGGAGCGCCAGGGATGTCGGAAGACCTGCTTCGCGGAGCAGGTAACGTATGCTCGCGGCGGGGGCGATCGGAGCGGCGGCGGCAGGGGGCGATCGGAGCAGCGACTGGGGGGGGGGGAATCGGAGCGGCGGCAGGGGTGGCGATCAGAGCGTCGGCGGGGGTGGCGATCGAGCCGGCGCAGGGGGCTGCGGATGAGCGGGGGGCCGGGCTGCGGGCGGCCGGACTATCGCGCGACGACTGTTTACACAGAACGTCTGCGATTTTTTTGCGAGCGACGAACGACAATTTGATGACATGTTGAAAGATCAAAATGAACGATTTCTTGTTCGTCGTTTGATCATTCACTGCGTTTACACGTACGATTATCGTTCGAATTTGATCGTTATCGCGCAAATTCGCACGATAATCGTTACGTGTAAACGCACCTTTACAATTAGTTGGTTTGGCATTACCTATCCTACCAATCAGCTAGGTTTCATATTACCTATCCTACCAATCAGCTAGGTTTCATATTACCTATCCTTCCAATCAGCTAGGTTTCATATTACCTATCCTACCAATCAGCTAGGTTTCATATTACCTATCCTTCCAATCAGCTAGGTTTCATATTACCTATCCTACCAATCAGCTAGGTTTCATATTACCTATCCTACCAATCAGCTAGGTTTCATATTACCTATCCTACCAAACAGTTGGTTTGGCATTACCTATCCTACCAATCAGCTAGGTTTGGTATTACCTATCCTACCAATCAGCTAGCGTCAATATTACCTATCCTTACCAAACCTTGATGATTGGTAGGGATCCTAGTATTGCAACTTACTCATTGTCACGCTCACAAAAATGTATGTCCCTTGACCCCTAAGTAAATGGCGTGGTGGTCAGGCATGTACACTGCTGCTCCTTTACTATGGGACTATTGAAGATAACAGTGTAGAGTCCCATGGCAGGTGAATGGAGCAGGGGCACATACTGTGGCAATGTAAGTATAGTAACCCTGCATAGACGTTCTCATTGTGGAAGCACTAGGGTTATACCGTGCCTTTGTGTACAGAGGCCCAGATGGACCAGAATTTCCCCCCTTCTCTCCTGTCCCCAGGACCTCACTACATAAGGCAGAGGGCGGCTATGGGATCTCAGGAGAGTCAGGGATGAGGAATAATATAAAATAAGACATCCAAATCTCTCCATACACTATGAATATTATCCCTCTAGCCCCCAATGGCAGCTACACGCACAGGACCTCCAGCAGCGAGCGGCACTTGGCGGTGTCATGTGACTGCACGTTGGGTTTTAGCACTGCTGGGACATGTAATCTCCTCGATCTGACGGCTCCGTTCTTTGAAATCAGACCCAGAAAAACGTTTGCAGCAAATTAGGTCTAATTTACTGTAATGGTACAATATGAGCGTTCTCGCTGGGAACAAATCGTCTGATAATTGAGGCGGACAAGCCTGAGAACAGGGCGTTGGTGATGGCCGCTGAGGACTATTATGACTAAATTGTTATAGATATGGCACGGACTGGCGGCCTAACTCCGGGGAGAGTATTACACATGGATACAATCAGCAACCCCGTATACCGGGAGACATGCTGAACACATCTCTGAGGCTGGAGGGAGGGAAAGGGAAGACTGCTCCGGGCGCCACAATGTACTACCTGCCACGACTGTCACTTTCTTCT
Source organism: Dendropsophus ebraccatus (assembly GCF_027789765.1). Taxonomy (NCBI): domain Eukaryota; kingdom Metazoa; phylum Chordata; class Amphibia; order Anura; family Hylidae; genus Dendropsophus; species Dendropsophus ebraccatus. The sequence goes on along the minus strand of NC_091467.1, from coordinate 67,093,885 downwards.
ATTGTTATCTGTATTGTTACCTTTGTTTGTAACACAATGACTCCTCTCCGTAAGGCGACAGCACGTGACTTACACACGGTCTTCACTTCTACTTCTATTATGTCTTCTTACCCTAAGGCTGCATTATTACTGTGCAACCTTCTCATGTGTTCTGTCATCCTGAAGGAAGGGACCTAACACAGGTCTGTGTGACACATAGAGAGGCAGATGGTGGTGACTACTCCAGTACCGTGAACAGAATAAAATAAAGAGGACTATAGGTCACTATATGCTATCAGCTTTATATGGATTCAGGTATTGCATTCTGTCCCATTGCCACAGGTATATAATATTCGGCACGGCGCTTTACAGACATTGGTGATGCAGCACAGTTGTTCTATGGGGCTCACTGATACCAGCACGGTGGTTTAATAGAAGAAATCGCAGCAACAAGTCAGGTCCTGAGATTTGTTCCCTCCTAGATATTTCTCCGTCAGACACAGGGAGACCATGTAAAGTTATAGGAGGGGGTCACCAAGTGCAAGAAAGTCACCAATGCTGCCGACTCCATAACTGCAGAGATCAAATGTCATCTGGTATCACCATAAAGACTGTTCCTGCCAGGAGCTTCATGGTTTAGGTTTCCATGGCTAGAAGCCTTATTTAACCGAGCACAATGCTAAGCGTCAGATGGTGGGGTGCAAAGCCACTACCACTGGAGATATGTTCTGTGGAGTGATGGAATACCCATCTCTATCTCGCATCTAATGGACGAATTGGGCTGGTGGCTGCCAGGAGAATGTTACCTGCCTGACTGCATTGTGTCAGCTGTAATGTATGGTGGAGGAGGGGTAATACTATGGGGGGCTCCACAGCAGTTGGCCTAGGCTCCTCAGCTTAAAAAGTCACTGTTTAAATTTTTTTGCAGAAATCAATAGTACAGGCGATTTTAAGAAACTTTGTAATTGGGTTTATTAGCCGAAAAATGCATTTTTATCATGAAAAAGCAGTTTGAAGCTCTCCCCCCACGTCTTCATGGTTCTCTATGGAGAGGGGAGGGGTGGAGGGAGGTGAAGCACCAAAACAGGACAACAAAGAGTTCATTTACAACTACCTCACCGGGCTATCTCCTCTGAAGTCAGCACTGACCTCTCTGACTTCTGAACACCGGCTTTCACACAGGTCCCGCTGTTTAATCCTTTGTTCTCTCCTCTCTGCTGGCAACTAATCTCCCTCCTTCCCCCTCCCCTCTCCATAGAACAGACAGGGCTCAACTGATGTAAAAGAGTCGAGATTTCCTGATAATGAGCAGTGGATAGGAGAGAGGAGGGAGGGGGACCTGGGGAAAGTCTTTTTTAATGCAGATAATGGCATATTTGCCTAATAAACCCAATTACAAAGTTTCTTAAAACCACATGTACTGTTGATTTCTCAAAAAAAAAAAAAAAAAAAAAAAGACAGTGACACTTTAAGTGAAGGGACTCTTACTGCTTCAGGACAAAGACATTGGAAACAATTGTCAATTCCATCCTTCTGGCGTCAGTCTGGGTTTAGCCCTTCATGACTGAGTCCCAGTACCCACAGACATGGAGGGGGGTCTGGTGTGGAGGAACCTGAGCCCGGACCTCATCCCCATCCAACACCTATGGGATGAATTATAATAATGATTGTGAGCCCGGCCTCTCCCCAACATCAGTGTCTGAAGAAGTGACAACTTCTACCTGCTATAATCCGCTGCTGTTGTTGTCTCAGCTCTCCAATCCCAAGACCCCGCGTCTCTTCTGGTTCTTCCATCACCCATGGATTATACTGAGACGGTCCTGCCGCTCCGCCAGTCATCAGACTCGACCTGGTTACAGATTAAAGCAGAAATCAATGCAACAGTGAATTATGACATACAATCCAGTGGCACATTGTCCTTATGGTTAAAGTTTCACTGTCGTTACAAAAAACTTTTGACATGTCATAGAGACACGTCAAAAGCTTTGATCGATACGGGTCTGAGCGTTCATATCTGTACTAATTGGGAGAACAAGTGGGGAGAGGACCGCACTGCAGCGCATCCTCTCCCTGCTCTGAGTTAGAGAAAAAGAGTCGAGCTCCATAGAGTTCCACTATCAGTGGACGTGCCGCAGCGCAGTCTTCTCCCCGCTCAATACGGGTCTGAACACTCAGATCGGAACCAATCAAAATTTCTGACATGTCTATGAAAAAAGTTTTTTGTAACAACAGATATATTTTAATGATGATGGAAGACAATGCACTTATTGTTATTAGTGCCATACCTCCATGCACATATAGTACAGTACTGACGGACGGACAGTAACCACAATCGGGATTAAAACAAACTTGTATGGTCTGGAAATAAAGGACACAAATAATGATATAAAGCGTAACTGGTGGCAGCAGAAATAAGGATCTATGTGATCTATAAATGTAATGGAATTGTGCTCCAAGCACTTCATGTGATCAGGTCATTGGGTGGTCTACAGCGCCATCTACTGATCAGTTTTGGGAACTGCACGCTGACAAATCAAACACAAAATCTGTGCTACAAGGGATTGTCATAGCTATAAAGGGACAGTAAAAGACTTAGGATGGGGTCTATGATGGAGGTGTAAAATGGTAAAACAGTAATGGCTGCTGTCAGGTATAATGTAGAGGAAGAAGGATTGTATAATGTGTAGACAGGCGGGGACCCAGGCTAGTGCAGTATGTATAAAGGGAATAGGTAACGCTGTCTACAAGGTTACAGAGCATTGTAATCCATGGCATATCAAGGCGATTTAACTACAGCCCAGGCTAGTATGAATGAAGAGATACAGGCCGCCCATTGTCAGTTCTAAGACAAGGAATCCTGCGATAAGTCTTGGCCCCCGTCTCCCTATGTGATCATATCCACTTGTTCCATCAATGTCACAGGGGACAAACAAGCAGCGCTTCAGCTGCTGAAAAACTACAATACCCATCTTGGTCAATCCAGGCATGATGGGAACTGTCGTTTTGAAGCTCTGATCATGTCCCTGTTACATCCGTCTTACAGCCACAAGGCCTAGCCTGACTATGGGCCTAATGGCCCGAACTGAAGCCTTATAGATCCCTACATGAAGTCAGGTCCCCATAATACACAGATGGAAGCCTGTCAGGAGTTGTACTGTACTAGATGTATGTGGAAGGTGAAAGGCACATGGATGTCTGTAGAGGAACTACAACTCACATCATGCCCTGACTATTTTAAAAAGCAACAGTTAAAGTGTCACTGTTGTTTATTTTTTTTTATTTTTTATTTTTAGTCAATCAATAGTACAGGCGATTTTAAGAAACTTTGTCATTGGGTTTATTAGCCGAAAAATGCATTTTTATCCTGAAAAAACTGTTTGAAGCTCTCCTTCCTGTCTTCATGGTTTTCTATGGAGAGGGGAGGGGTGGAGGGAGATGAGGCACCAAAACAGAACAAAGAGTTAATTTACAGCTACATCACTGGGCTATCTCCTCTCTGACCTCTGTATAGCAGCTTTCACACAGGTCCCGCTGTGTAATCCTTTGTTCTCTGCTCTCTTTTTGCGACTAATCTCCCTCCTCCATAGGTTACACAGGGCCCGACTTATGTAAAAGAGTTGTGATTTCCTGATAATGAGCAGTAAATGAGAGCAAAGAGGGAGGGGGGGGACCTGGGGAAAGTTTTTTGATAATGGAATATTTGCCTAATAAGCCCAATTACAATGTTTCGTCTATTCATTTCTGCAAAAAATAAAAAAATAAAAAATGGCAGTGACACTTTAAGGAGCCTCATGTAAGAAAACGCGGCTCTAGTGTTTCAGTTTAAGTTGCAAGTTGTGAAAACAAGATGAGAGTTGTAGTTCTGCAACCATTAAAGAGCCATGGAATGGTAAACACTGCCCTCTGTTGGGGCATGTTGGGAGTTGTGGTTCTGCAACATTTTGAGAGCCACAAGTTGGGTAAACACTGTGCTAGAAGTCACAACTGCAACTGTGGGCTGTACGGGCATGCTGGGAGTTGTAGTAATACAACAGCTGGAGAGCCACAGGTTTGGGAACAGCGTTGTAAATGTTGTTTCAAAGCATGCTGGGAGTTTTAGTCCTATAAAAGTTAAACAGTCACAGGTTGGGAAAACACTATACCAGGGATGGGGAACCTTCGGCCCTCCAGCTGTTGCAAAACTACAATTCCCATCATGCCTGGGCAGCCGAAGCTTTAGCTTCGGCTGCCCAGGCATGATGGGAATTGTAGTTTTGCAACAGCTGGAGGGCCGAAGGTTCCCCGTCCATGCGCTATACAAAGATTTCTGGAGCATTGATTCTGTTCTGCATTATATCAGCCACCCTGGACCTGTAGTAAAGTTTATAGGGGGTTCCCAGGGTCCGTCGGCCCCCGATGCCTGTGAGAATGAGGTCCTGGCTACATTACCGTGACAGCTTAGACCTGCAAGCCGCTATCCTAACACCACACAAGGTTTTGTTCTAGACTGAATTAGTTTTAACTACGACTCATTAAAAAGATGAGTGACAGCCGCCTCCCCTCTGCTCACGGCCCTGGGTATACCGATGCCGAGACATGGCCGATTATCTCCGCAGGACAGTGTAATCTCCCTGACATGTTTAGTAAGCGCTTTCATAACTTCCTCTGCGTCCTGTGATCGGCCCGGCTCAGCTATTTTGCTGGTGTGAAGATTAAAGATTATCCAATTAGCCCCCCGTGGCCGGCGTTCACTTAATCCCCTAGATCGCGGCTGAGTGCTGGACTGTGCCCACGGCTTGTGATCACACCGGCGCTCGCACTAATGATCACTTGTTAGGAAGGGTGTGAAGAGAGGCAGGATGGTGCGGTGCGGGCACAGGGCCAGGGTCTATCCAGTGCTCAGGTCAGAAAGAGACACTGTCTTACCTATAAGTTTATATTTAAAGGGGTAACCCAGCGAAAATTCCTTTCTTTCAAATCAGTTATATAGATTTGTAATTTACTTCTACTAAAAAAAATCTCAAATCTTCCAGTACTTATCAGTTGCTGTACGTTCTGCAGGACATGGTGTATTCTCTCCAGTCTGCTCTCTGCTGCCACCTCTGTCCATGTAAGGAACTGTCCAGAAAAGCTGTAAATCCCCATAGAAAATCTCTCCTACTCTGGACAGTTCCTGGCAGCAGAGAGCACTGTGTTAGACTGGAAAGAATACACCACTTCCTGCAGGACATACAGCAGCTGATAATTACTAGAATAAGGAAATTTTTAAATAGAAGTAAATTACAAATCTGCTCAACTTTGACACCAGTTGATTTGAAAGAAAACGATTTTCGCCGGAGTAACCCTTTAATGCAAAGTCTGATCATTATAGAAATATACACCAGAAAACTGCTGAAAAATATTGTGCTTTATTTCATATAAAGGAGTCAGATCATGCGAAACACAACTTTCTGTGCATGTGACCCCTGTCCACCAACGAAAGTGTCTACAAAGGGCAGCAGAATTAGCGTATGGAGCAATGAAAGAAAGCATGTGGTCTGATGGGTCATGTCCTCCATCATGTGGATGGACGGGTGCGTATACATCACTTACCTGGAGAAGGGATGGAACCAGGATGCACTATGGGAAAAAGACAAGATGGCGGGGGTAGTGTGATTATGTGGCATCATGTGGATGTTACTGTGACACTGACCACCTACGTAACCTGGACACAAGGGCCTGGGATGAGACAGACACAGAACGACGAGACAATACAGCCGCCATTGTGAACCACCTGACAGAACCCCTTGTCATCCTGCTGACCAGACAGAAACCAGCACAACATTCTAGCCGGCTGAATGTGACATTCCCATCGGAAAATAAATGTTATGACTGCCGCAAACCAGGACGGACGAGAGTCACTGAGTTATGACCAAACATAAACTCTGGTTCATTTCCCTAATTTCTCAGGAAGAGAAGACGTGGGGATTGGGCCCAAAACCTTCATATGATCACCGGAGCAGTAAGCGGAACGTGGAGCGTCACATGGGGGTGGGGGGGGCGGAAGCTGTCAGCTCAGGGAGCAGCGAATGATGGACACGGGGTGAAGGGCCACAACAGGAGGCATAACGTTCCAGCTCTTAAGTAAGAAGAAAGGAGGGATTCATCGCTCCGGTACCTCGGCCCCTGTGGCCTGCTCAAGCTACCAGTCATAATGGCTTAAATGAGCCTGTCAGATGGTGGCGCCACGCTGTGCCAGTCCAAACAACCAGGGAACATACTCAATAAGAGGGATTTAGATTGAAGCAAATACATAGTTATAGGGAGAAATATATATATATATATATATATATATATTTATTTATTTATACACATATGGCCATACAGTAATCAGGCTGTAACCAGTGTATGTCATACATAAAGAACACAACACAAGTGGTGGAGGGATGTGATGGTCACTTGGTAAGGAGTGTAAAGCTTGGTTGTTCCCACTTGATACAACTACAGCCCGACGCCTCCCATAAACGCTTGTGGCTGATCTTGAAAAATAACCATTTAGCTGATGGTTAAGAGGAAATTCACACACAGCAGATATATTGCAGAATTTTCTATCGCTGTCTAATTTCTCCAAATAAAATCCATGTGCTTGCTGCAGAACCAACTCCTTTCACATGTATGGAACAGATTTTCGGATGATAGATAGATAGATAGATAGATAGATAGATAGATAGGAGATAGATAGATAGATAGATAGATAGATAGATAGATAGATAGATAGATAGATAGATAGATAGATAAAGACTGGGGTTGGGTCGGCAAATCTCATCACTTGTAAAGTAGGAGTTCTAAAATATATGAAATGTTTCTGCCTCTTCATATGTGACAGGTTCAGCTGATATAAAACCATAATATTAGAGGGCAGAAGGCGGTCTGTAATCAGGTGCTGATCTCAGTGATGGCAGCATTTGAAGATCCTTTACAGGGCCTGATCAGTTAGGGGGCTTGGCCACTTGAACAATCGTTGGATTATTTGTGTGGCCATGGGGAGATGTCCCGACAATGGACGATGATTTGTCAAAATGACCTGATCAGCTGAGAGGCGAGCTTGTTCATCGGCTGATCGCTGCCCCTATTACACAGGGAGATATCATCCCATAATCCCCCTAATAACTGCTGCCAGCCCTATACAGAGGGAGAAGAGCGGGACTTTAGCTGCTGTTCCAGTCAGAGAAATATCCGAGCCGCCACCATATAAAGTATCCAAGAGGCGACTTCTTAGTTGAACAGAGCTCTATGGGGGAGATTTATCAAACATGGTGTAAAGTGAAACTGGCTCAGTTGCCCCTAGCAACCAATCAGATTCCACCTTTCATTTTCCAAAGTCTCTGTCAGGAATGAAAGGTGGAATCTGATTGGTTGCTAGGGGTAACTGAGCCAGTTTCACTTTACACCATGTTTGATAAATCTCCCCCTATGTGTTTTGTTTCTCCTCCTCTCAGCGATGATTGACAGATAAAGTGTCCTATCAGTAGAGTTGTCAATCACAATGGAGATGAGAGGTTGGGGACAGGACACGTAACAGTAGCGGGGAGCTCCAGGGCACTGATATGGTGATGGCCAGGATATTGCAGACATTGTAGCACTGTCCTTCTTCACCTTTCTATAACGCCGTCAGTATAATTCTCCCCTTTACACTATATAATTCTGAATGTAAAAGGATCTAGACACATGTATGGACTCTCTCACCTTATGACGTCGGGTTCGGCACCTTCGCTTTTGAAGGAGATCTGCAGCTGTCGCTCTTTGGTGAGGAGCTCGTCCACCAGGGTCTGTCTGCGGTCTCCCTCCAGCTGCGTGCTGTGCCCCATCCAGGTTAAGACCATAAAACAGCAGCGTATAGGATGGTGGAGAAGACATATCTAACATTTAGGACCATGGCTGCATTATAGGAACGCTCTACAAAAATGGAAGACTATGCTATGCGTGGGGCGAAAAGCACATCCCATAGGGCGTAATGCTGTCTCATGCCCCCTGCACTAGGCACACACTGCTAGTGCCACCTCCATTCTGTACCCACATACCTTAGGTGGCTCAATTTACCAGAGATTTCAGCTCTGGAGGTCTGCCGATGAGCACTGTGTATTATTATAACATGTAGGGCCTATAGACAGGCCTTACTTCTTTCCATGAACATGGGGGAAGCATTCTTCCAGAAACAGCACATTTCCTGTCCTCAGCATGGACTATGCTATGTACTCGAGGAGAGTTCTGTAGCTCAGATTTGGTGTGCTGGGACCTGTGGTCCCACTGATAATTCATTACGAGACAAAAACAGTCCTCTCCTGTCCTCAAGTTTGGATGGGAGGTTTTTAAGCTCAGTTCCATTAAAGTGAACAGAGCTGAATTGTAATACCACAAACAACCTGAAGACAGGGATGGCGCTGTTTCTTCAAGAAAGCAGCTGTGTGTTTTCTAATACTGGTTTACCCCTTTAATGCTACCACCATATCTGCACTTCCTATGGGGTTCATAAAGCAGTGTGCATGGTGGTCCTCCGCTTCCTCCCCACCATGGATGTCATGGTCTCTAAATATAGGATGGCGCCCCCTTCTGTCACCAGACATGCAAGGATACATCTGCCTGGTGGAGACGGATCTCAGCAAGGAGACCCGCAATTGTCCGATATTCTCCTCCAGCCGCTTCATGAGCGATCGCACTGTGACATTTATCTGTAAGAAGAAACCAACATGTCAGACGGGTCACTATGAGGGAATTAAACAAGGCAGGCACTAGCTGCTGGTGTATCTAAGCCTACTGTGTGTGATACTGTCTGATGATCGGGTGTATTTAGTACTATCATGTGTTATACAGTCTCACTAGCTGGTGGATCTAAGCCTGTGATGTGTGATACTGTCTACTGAGAAGGTGCATCTAAAATTACTATGTATGATACTGCCCACCGTGATGTGTATCTAAGCATATCGTGTGTGTCAATGAAGCTGGTGTAACTAAACTCGCCTTGTGTGATACTGCTGGAATAGACAGAAAAAATATATATATAATCCTATAATTACATATTCTTCTACAATAGTGTATCTAAGCATGTCATGTGTGATACCGTCTGCAGAGCCACTGTATCTAAGCCTATCATCTGATACTGCCTGTATCTATGACTGTCATGTGTGATACAACCTGATGAGCTGGTATCCAACCTCACCGTGTATGTATGCATATACATACTATGGCACTGTAGTGAGAGCAAGTGACCAGCAGAGGGCCCCGTCCTGTGCCGCTACCTATACCACATCCTGAGGCTGCTCCTCGCCCCTTACATTAACCCACCGACAAGCAAACACATCAAGTTTTGGAAAAAATTTTAACGGAAAAACAAAGCTGCGATAAAAACATGTCTCCCCCCTCCAGCCGGTGACTAAGGCGATGATCTGCGGCACGGTCAGCCACCATTGTTGTCACTACAAACACCGGGACCTGTGTACTCCATGTTTACAGTACAAGCAGAACTAAGAGTCAGCTGCTCGTCCGGAAAGATGTCCACATGACAACACTTCCTGCCATCACATGAATACAGGGACCCCTACTACTCTGTATATAAGGATACACCGGCTGGTGAGGTCACTATGGCTGCCCACTGTCTGTATATAGGGATACACCGGCTGGTGAGGTCACTATGGCCTCCTGCTGTCTGTATATAAGGATACACCGGCTGGTGAGGTCACTATGGCTGCCCACTGTCTGTATAAAGGGATACACCGGCTGGTGAGGTCACTATGGCCGCCCACTGTCTGTATATAAGGATACACCGGCTGGTGAGGTCACTATGGCCGCCCGCTGTCTGTATATAAGGATACACCGGCTGGTGAGGTCACTATGGCCGCCCGCTGTCTGTATATAAGGATACACCGGCTGGTGAGGTCACTATGGCTGCCCACTGTCTGTATATAAGGATACACCGGCTGGTGAGGTCACTATGGCCTCCTGCTGTCTGTATATAAGGATACACCGGCTGGTGAGGTCACTATGGCCGCCCGCTGTCTGTATATAAGGATACACCGGCTGGTGAGGTCACTATGGCCGCCCGCTGTCTGTATATAAGGATACACCGGCTGGTGAGGTCACTATGGCCGCCCGCTATCTGTATATAAGGATACACCGGCTGGTGAGGTCACTATGGCCGCCCGCTATCTGTAGATAAGGATACACCGGCTGGTGAGGTCACTATGGCCGCCCGCTGTCTGTATATAAGGATACACCGGCTGGTGAGGTCACTATGGCCGCCCGCTGTCTGTATATAAGGATACACCGGCTGGTGAGGTCACTATGGCCGCCCGCTGTCTGTATATAAGGATACACCGGATGGTGAGGCTGCCCGCTATCTGTATATAAGGATACACAGGCTGGTGAGGTCACTATGGCCGCCCGCTGTCTGTATATAAGGATACACTGGCTGGTGAAGCTGCCCGCTGTCTGTATATAAGGATACACCGGCTGGTGAGGTCACTATGGCCGCCCACTGTCTGTATAAAGGGATACACCGGCTGGTGAGGTCACTATGGCTGCCCGCTGTCTGTATATAAGGATACACCGGCTGGTGAGGTCACTATGGCTGCCCGCTGTCTGTATATAAGGATACACCGGCTGGTGAGGTCACTATGGCCGCCCCCGCTGTCTGTATATGAGGATACACCGGCTGGTGAGGTCACTATGGCCGACCGCTGTCTGTATATAAGGATACACTGGCTGCAGAGGTCACTATGGCCGCCCGCTGTCTGTATATAAGGATACACTGGCTGCAGAGGTCACTATGGCCGCCCGCTGAGGTTATTCCTCCTCTCCTCACAGTTTACCTCACACTGGTTTCTGTCTTTTTTCTCACAATCCTTCAATCCTGCCTCTTTTACCTCACAGCTGACTCCGCCCCTTTCCCTGCCTATGATAGGTCGGCTCTCTTTTCGTGTGATTGGCTATGCCTGTGTCCCCTAACCTGCGGCCCTCCAGCTGTTGCAAAACCACATGTCCCATCATGCCTGGGCAGTCTTCGGCATGATGGGAATAGTAGTTTTGCCGCTCAGTTCCATTGAAGTGAATGAAGCTGAACTGTAATACAAAACAAAACCTGAGGACAGGAGAGGCGCTGGTTTTTCTGTGCTTCGTCTAATCCTGTATAACCCCTTTAAGCTTTATTTATAGAAAACTAAGGGGACGGGAGGATAACTGCTAAAAATAACACACGGCCAGATCGGATGATGTTTCCAATACAGAGGTGATAGCGGTAATTATAGATTTGTGTCCGTTAACATGTAATATATCTGGCAGAATGTAATTACATGTGTGGCTACAAGACGCAGAAAACACACAATGGGGTCATTTCATAGAGCGCAGCCAATCAGGTGTCAGCGTTTACAGCTCGGGCTACGAGGACGTGATGTCTGACAGATATGGCATTATATTGATCAGCCTCAGCCGATGTACAAGGTGTTATGGCTCTTCACACTGAGGTGATGGGATGAAATAATGCCAGCGGCGGGTTCAGCTGACAAAGTGTATGGGCATCAGTGTAGTGACTGGTACAGGGGGAGGAGACATCAGTGTAGTGACTGGTACAGGGGGAGGAGACATCAGTGTAGTGACTGGTACAGGAGGAGGAGACATCAGTGTAGTGACTGGTACAGGAGGAGGAGACATCAGTGTAGTGACTGGTGCAGGAGGAGGAGGAGACATCAGTGTAGTGACTGGTACAGGAGGAGACATCAGTGTAGTGACTGGTACAGGAGGAGACATCAGTGTAGTGACTGGTACAGGAGGAGACATCAGTGTAGTGACTGGTACAGGAGGAGGAGACATCAGTGTAGTGACTGGTACAGGAGGAGGAGATATCAGTGTAGTGACTTGCCATCCAAACACATGTCCGTCAAATAGTCAAAAAAAAAAAAAGTGTGGGGTCGTGGCTTAAGGCCATGTTCACACTACGTATAAGTATGGCCGTTGTTGCCATCAGCAACAACGGCCGTACTTTGTGCGGTGTGGACATAGCCTTATCTTCTGTGGGATCCCATACGGGGCCGCAAATAACTGACATGTACCCTGTGCTGTGTCCTCCTCCTATACCCTGTGCTGTATCCTCCTCCTATAACCTGTGTTGTATCCTCCTCCTATAACCTGTGTTGTATCCTCCTCCTATACCATGTGCTGTATCCTCCTCCTATACCATGTGCTGTATCCTCCTCCTATACCATGTGCTGTATCCTCCTCCTATAACCTGTGTTGTATCCTCCTCCTATAACCTGTGTTGTATCCTCCTCCTATACCCTGTGCTGTATCCTCCTCCTATACCCTGTGCTGTATCCTCCTCCTATACCTTATATCCTCCTCCTATACCCTGTACTGTATCAGTGCAGAGGGTCTGGAGCTCTGTAACACCTCAGCCCACTCTATAACTATGCTAAACATTAATATGAGGCACAGTCACTAACCACACTACATTTACCCCCTCTTCCATATTGTAACTTTGGAAATTTACAGCCAAAAAAACAACAAGCCAATTACGGACAACGCAGCGATAAGCTGGTAATTACGGCTAATAACGGAGCTTCACCTGTTGTCACCATAATAGAAAACTGTATTTTATGATGGATTATAGTTACAGAACCTGAGGTAAACCTGAGCCGCTCACGTTGTCCTGTGTACAAGAAAACTGCACACACAGAAATTCTCCAGGGTCCTGGGGTACAGGATGGAGATCTGCAGTGGTCACCCAGTACAGGAACAGATGGTTGCTAGGCAACAGCCCAACTAATTTCACAGAAAAGCCAGCACCAGTCTGCGATATATAGGAAACCCTGTTGTTTGATGGATTTTTCCCTTTTATGCTATGTTCACACAACGTACATTTTATGAAAACAACGGCCGTTCTTGTCTTTGTGAAATGTGTTGCATTGAAGTCAATGCAAACAACAGCTGTTGTTCACACATAGTATTGAAAATTGCACTGAAATCAATGCACAACGGCCGGAAATAATTTACATAACTGACAGTATCAAACAACGTCTGTTTTTGAGTGCTAACCATCGGTCATTGTCCGTACATTGTGTAAACATAGCCTTAAAGCAAAAGTACCATCGGGTACATAGCTCCCTTTTTTTTTTTTCACCTTAATCGATTAGCGCCAAAGCGGGGGTGCTGGGCGGCGTTTCAAAAAAAAGACCAAGCCACCAGCATCCCTGCCCAAGCGCCGATTGATTAAGGTATAAAAATGGTATAAACTGCAGTTCAATACCACACACAAACAGAGGACAAGAGTGACGCTGTTTCTGGAAGAAAGCAGCCATGTTTTCTCTATGCCTGGACAACCACTTTAAATGATGGTAAAGTTTAAAGTTTTTTTTTTTTACCTTAACCGGATTCTCTCCATTCCGTAAGCAGCGGTTCCGCTCGTGGATTTTCTCTGCAATCTCCTGTGCGAGGTGATAGGTGGAGTCATACGAGGACAACCTGCAAGCAATTCAGACACCAGATCAGTCCCTCAGCACCAGCTATAGTAAATATCTTATATATGTACATGGAGGGTAACCAACATCACCTGTATCAACATTTCTTGCCAGGGTAAGATTTGGAGACGCTTATCCCTTATCCATAGAACAGAGATCAGTTATCGGTGGGGGCTGCACCAGTCACAAGAATGGCTTCCTACATGCCCCCAATGAAAGCAGAAATAGTCAGAATAGCTAACCACTACTCCATTCAGCTCTATTTACTGTACAGAGCTCTGGGCTTCCTTGTGTGGCCCATAGAGTTAGGTAGAGCAGTGCATGCATGTCCAACCCCAGTCCATCCCAACCGGGTGAAACCAAGACCCTCAATCTCAGGATTCTTTTAGAACCCAGCAGGCGGACCCCCACCGATCAGACACTCATGTCCTGGTTAGTAAACCTAAAACTTCAGGCTCAGCTCCCCCCGTTACACTGACACTGAGGGATCGCTGTAAATGTTACTGAGCGAAAAACAGCTCCTCATATCTTAGCTGCCAATGATTTGTTTTGGTCGACAGTTATTATTATTATTTATTTATAAAGTGCCCTTAATTCCTTGTGAGTCACTGAGTCCTGAGCACATGTATGCCTATGCCTGCCTAGTGTTTTCTGAATAGGGAGAGAGAAATATGCTGCCCCCTCCGGACTCCTCAACTCTGCCCCCAGCAGGCTCTTCCACTTTTTCCAGGCTCCTCTGCTTTGCCCCCTCTGGACTCTTCTGCTTCATCTGGGCTCCTCTGCTCAGCCCCCTCCAGGCTCCTCCACTTCATCCAGCCTCCTCTGCTCAGCCCCCTCCAGACTCCTTCATTTCATCCAGCCTACCCTGCTCAGCCCCCTCCACTTCATCCAGCCTCCTCTGCTCGGCCCTCTCCAGACTCCTCCACTTCATCCAGGCTTCTGCGCTAAACCCCCTCCAGACTCCTCCACTTCATCCAGTCTCCCCTCCCCTCCGGGTTCCTCCACTTTATCCAAGCTTCTGCACTCAGCCCCCTCCGGGTTCCTCCACTTTATCCAAGCTTCTGCACTCAGCCCCCTCCGGGTTCCTCCACTTCATCCAGGCTTCTGCGCTCAGCCCCCTCCAAACTCCTGCACTTCATCCAGGCTCCTCCACTCTGCCCCCTCCGGGATCCTCTGTTGTTGGCCTATATCCCCTGACACCAAAAGGATCAACCATGTTGGAGTCGGGGCCCCCCTACATGCATCCCACCAATATCAGAAAGGATGGTCGGCATTCATGTAATGTGTATAGACAATGTATTAGTGCAGGACACTAGCGTGAACTCCAGTATAAATATAGTAACAGTCACCATGATAAATTGTGGAAAATATGTGTGTTCCTGATGTGTATGTGTACACCATAAATAGTGAATAAGAAGAATGGTAAAGAGTGAAAATACAGCGTAGCAGCAACACACAACACTATAATATAATACCGGAGGTCACAGGATAATGACGGTCCTGCAGGGGGCGCTCATGGGGATATACAGGACAGTGACACGCTTACCCCTGGGGGGATGGGACAGTGACACGCGAACAAATGGGGGGACAGGATGCTGAGACGTGTACAACTGGGGGGACAGGACGGTGACACGCTTACATCTGGGGGGAGACAGGACGGTGACACACACGTACCCCTGGGGGGACAGGACAGTGACACGCGTACAACTGGGGGGACAGGATGCTGAGACGTGTACAACTGGGGGGACAGGACGGTGACACGCTTACATCTGGGGGGAGACAGGACGGTGACACACTTACCCCTGGGGGGACAGGACGGTGACACACTTACACCTGGGGGGACAGCACAGTGACACGCTTACACCTGGGGGGGGGGGGGGGGGGGAGGACGGTGACACGCTTACACCTGGGGGGGGGAGGACGGTGACACGCTTACACCTGGGGGGAGACAGGACGGTGACACGCTTACACCTGGGGGGAGACAGGACGGTGACACGCTTACACCTGGGGGGACAGGACGGTGATACGCTTACACCTGGGGGGACAGGACAGTGACACGCTTACACCTGGGGGGACAGGACAGTGACACGCTTACACCTGGGGGGACAGGACATGACACGCTTACACCTGGGGGGGGGGGGACAGGACAGTGACACGCTTACACCTGGGGGGACAGGACGGTGACACGCTTACACCTGGGGCGGAGACAGGACGGTGACACGCTTACACCTGGGGGGACAGGACGGTGACACGCTTACACCTGGGGGGACAGGACGGTGACACGCTTACACCTGGGGGGGAGACAGGACGTTGACACGCTTACACCTGGGGGGACAGGACGGTGACACGCTTACACCTGGGGGGACAGGACGGTGACACGCTTACACCTGGGGGGACAGGACGGTGACACGCTTACACCTGGGGGGGAGACAGGACGGTGACACGCTTACACCTGGGGGGACAGGACGGTGACACGCTTACACCTGGGGGGACAGGACGGTGACACGCTTACACCTGGGGGGACAGGACGGTGACACGCTTACCCCTGGGGGGACAGGACGGTGACACGCTTACCCCTGGGGGGACAGGACGGTGACACGCTTACACTTGGGGGGGGGGAGACAGGACAGTGACACGCTTACACCTGGGGGGGGAGGACGGTGACACGCTTACACTTGGGGGGGGGAGACAGGACGGTGACACGCTTACACCTGGGGGGGGAGGACGGTGACACGCTTACACCTGGGGGGACAGGACAGTGACACGCTTACACCTGGGGGGACAGGACAGTGACACGCTTACACCTGGGGGGAGACAGGACGGTGACACGCTTACACCTGGGGGGACAGGACAGTGACACGCTTACACCTGGGGGGACAGGACAGTGACACACTTACACCTGGGGGGACAGGACAATGACACACTTACACCTGGGGGGACAGGACAGTGACACGCTTACACCTGGGGGGGGGACAGGACGGTGACACGCTTACACCTGGGGGGACAGGACGGTGACACGCTTACACCTGGGGGGACAGGACGGTGACACGCTTACACCTGGGGGGACAGGACGGTGACACGCTTACACCTGGGGGGACAGGACGTGACACGCTTACACCTGGGGGGACAGGACGTGACACGCTTACACCTGGGGGCACAGGACGGTGACACGCTTACACCTGGGGGGACAGGACGGTGACACGCTTACACCTGGGGGGACAGGACGGTGACACGCTTACACCTGGGGGGACAGGACGTGACACGCTTACACCTGGGGGGACAGGACGTGACACACTTACACCTGGGGGGGGGGGGGAGGACGGTGACACGCTTACACCTGGGGGGGAGGATGGTGACACGCTTACACCTGGGGGGACAGGACGGTGACACGCTTACACCTGGGGGGGGGGGAGGACGGTGACACGCTTACACCTGGGGGGACAGGACGGTGACACACTTACACCTGGGGGGACAGGATGGTGACACGCTTACACCTGGGGGGACAGGACGGTGACACACTTACACCTGGGGGGACAGGACGGTGACACGCTCACACCTGGGGGCACAGGACGGTGACACGCTTACACCTGGGGGGACAGGACGGTGACACGCTTACACCTGGGGGGGGGACAGGACGGGGACATGCTTACACCTGGGGGGGGGACAGGACGGTGACACGCTTACACCTGGGGGGACAGGACGGTGACATGCTTACACCTGGGGGGGGGGACAGGACGGTGACACGCTTACACCTGGGGGCACAGGACGGTGACACGCTTACACCTGGGGGGACAGGACGGTGACACGCTTACACCTGGGGGGGGGACAGGACGGTGACATGCTTACACCTGGGGGGGGGACAGGACGGTGACACGCTTACACCTGGGGGGGGGGACAGGACGGTGACATGCTTACACCTGGGGGGGGGACAGGACGGTGACACGCTTACACCTGGGGGGGGGGGACAGGACGGTGACATGCTTACACCTGGGGGGGGGACAGGACGGTGACACGCTTACACCTGGGGGGGGGGGGGGGACAGGACGGTGACACGCTTACACCTGGGGGGACAGGACGTGACACGCTTACACCTGGGGGGACAGGACGTGACACACTTACACCTGAGGGGGGGGGGACAGGACGGTGACACGCTTACACCTGAGGGGACAGGACGTGACACGCTTACACCTGGGGGGGGGGGGGACAGGACGGTGACACGCTTACACCTGAGGGGACAGGACGTGACACGCTTACACCTGAGGGGGGGGGGACAGGACGGTGACACGCTTACACCTGAGGGGACAGGACGTGACACGCTTACACCTGGGGGGACACATGCTGCCACTATCGCCAGCCTACCACACAAAGCACTCGCACGCATTGCTGAGACTTGTTGTACTATACACACGATACACACTGCTCCGGCGTTATACTGCACCCACCAGGGATCCATAGCTGCGGCAGACACCAGCGACACTTCCTGTTTGTGTCACATGACGGACGGCTCCTCCAGCGGGTCAGACCAATCAGCTCCGCGCGCCGGGTCACGTGACTGTGCAGTGATTACAGAGTGCAGGTTGTATACACTGCGCAGCCAGTATATAGCCAGCAGGTCACTGTATATAGATAGAGATGGGATACATATTGCTCTGTGTAGTTGGCATACCGTAACCTCCCAATAGTCCTTGGTTACAGTGAATTATGTGCAAACAGCCTGCTGGGAGTTGTAGTTCCACAGGGTTTGCAGTTCCAATAGTAATAACTTATAGTATATCAGTGAAGGACTGAAGGATCCAGTGGTTATAGAATAGTTATAGAATCCAAGGTCTGGGCTGCTGCTGCCGTCCTGCTGGGAGTTGTAGTCCCACACTGGATGGCCACTGTTGCTGGTTCTCCATGATTCCTGGATGGGTCATATGATGGCGGAGGGTGATACCTGTGTGCACAACAAACCGGTGTTATTATATCACCCCGATGTGCCTGACTGCAGAACTACAACTCCCAGCATGCCCAGACAGGACTGCCGCCATCCTGACCCCACCTCACTGCAGAACTACAACTCCCAGCATGCCCAGACAGGACTGCCGCCATCCTGACCCCACCTCACTGCAGAACTACAACTCCCAGCATGCCCAGACAGGACTGCCGCCATCCTGACCCCACCTCACTGCAGAACTACAACTCCCAGCATGCCCAGACAGGACTGCGGCCATCCTGACCCCACCTCACTACAGAACCACAACTCCCAGCATGCCCAGACAGGACTGCGGCCATCCTGACCCCACCTCACTGCAGAACTACAACTCCCAGCATTCCCAGACAGGACTGCGGCCATCCTGACCCCACCTCACTGCAGAACTACAACTCCCAGCATGCCCAGACAGGACTGCGGCCATCCTGACCCCACCTCACTACAGAACCACAACTCCCAGCATGCCCAGACAGGACTGCGGCCATCCTGACCCCACCTCACTGCAGAACTACAACTCCCAGCATTCCCAGACAGGACTGCGGCCATCCTGACCCCACCTCACTGCAGAACTACAACTCCCAGCATGCCCGGACAGGACTGCGGCCATCCTGACCCCACCTCACTACAGAACTACAACTCCCAGCATGCCCAGACAGGACTGCCGCCATCCTGACCCCACCTCACTGCAGAACCACAACTCCCAGCAGCATGCCCAGACAGGACTGCCGCCATCCTGACCCCACCTCACTGCAGAACCACAACTCCCAGCATGCCCAGACAGGACTGCGGCCATCCTGACCCCACCTCACTGCAGAACTACAACTCCCAGCATGCCCAGACAGGACTGCAGCCATCCTGACCCCACCTCACTGCAGAACTACAACTCCCAGCATGCCCAGACAGGACTGCCGCCATCCTGACCCCACCTCACTGCAGAACCACAACTCCCAGCATGCCCAGACAGGACTGCGGCCATCCTGACCCCACCTCACTGCAGAACTACAACTCCCAGCATGCCCAGACAGGACTGCCGCCATCCTGACCCCACCTCACTGCAGAACCACAACTCCCAGCATGCCCAGACAGGACTGCGGCCATCCTGACCCCACCTCACTGCAGAACCACAACTCCCAGCATGCCCAGACAGGACTGCGGCCATCCTGACCCCACCTCACTGCAGAACTACAACTCCCAGCATGCCTAGACAGGACTGCGTCCATCCTGACCCCACCTCACTGCAGAACTACAACTCCCAGCATGCCCAGACAGGACTGCGGCCATCCTGACCCCACCTCACTACAGAACTACAACTCCCAGCATGCCCAGACAGGACTGCGGCCATCCTGACCCCACCTCACTGCAGAACTACAACTCCCAGCATGCCCAGACAGGACTGCGGTCATCCTCACAACACGCGACGTAACAAGGGTCCCAGTATTCCATGGTGTATGCCTACTGTATGTATGGATGATGTATCTAAGCCTGCAATATGTGATACTGTCTGCATATTGGTGTATCTAAGCCTGTTGTGTGATATGGTCTGCTAAACTGGTGACTGAACACTTATCAAGTGTGTATGCTGTATCTAAACATGTTGTGAAGCTGTTTTGTCATGGATGATCTGAGCGTATCATGCGTGACATAGTAACATAGTAACATAGTAAATAGGGTTGAAAGAAGACAAGAGTCCATCTGGTTCAACCTAGGAAAATCCTACTGTGTTGATCCAGGAAGGCGAAAAACCCCTATGGGGCAGAAGACAAACGCCCCACCACAGGGAGAAACTCCCCCCCCTCCCCCGACTGCAATGGCAACCAGAACAATCCCCGGATCAACGTATCACCAGAAATCTAATGCCCATAACTTGTAATATTATATTTTTCAAGAAAATCATCCAGGCCTCCCTTGAACTTATTTAATGAATCAGCCATGACAACATCATGTGGCAGAGAGTTCCACAGTCTTACCGCTCGTACAGTAAAGAACCCGCGTCGATGCTGATGATGAAATCTTCTTTCCTCTAGACGTAGAGGATGCCCCCTTGTCATTGTTACAGACCTAGGAGTAAAAAGACCACTACAAAGATCTCTGTACTGTCCATTCATATATTTGTACATTGTGATCAGATCGCCCCTAAGACGTCTTTTTTCTAGCGTAAATAACCCCAAGCGTGATAACCTGTCCTGGTACTGTAACCCACCCATTCCCTTAATGACCTTTGTTGCCCTCCTCTGCACCCGCTCTAGTTCAGCTGTGTCCTTCTTATATACCGGTGCCCAAAACTGTACACAGTATTCCATGTGTGGTCTGACCAGTGATTTATAAAGAGGCAAAACTATGTTCTCATCTTTAGCATCTATACCTCTTTTGATGCACCCCATTATTTTATTAGCCTTGGCAGCTGCTGCCTGGCACTGATCACTAAAGTTGAGTTTACTGTCCACCAATACCCCCAGGTCCTTTTCGGAAGTAGTTTTACCCAGTGTTTTATTATTTAGCACATAACTGTACTTATTATTTCTATGGCCCAAATGCATAACCTTACATTTATCCACATTAAACTTCATTTGCCATTTCTCCGCCCAAGCCTCTAGCTTCTCCAAATCCCTCTGTAATATGATATTATCCTCCTCTGTACTGATTACTTTACCCAGTTTAGTATCATCTGCAAAAATAGAGATTCTACTCTGTAGCCCCTCTACAAGATCATTAATAAAAATATTAAAAAGAAGTGGACCCAACACTGACCCCTGTGGTACCCCACTAGTAACTAAAACCCAATCTGAATATGTTCCATCAATGACCACCCTCTGTTTTCTATCACACAACCAGTTACTTACCCATTTGCATACGTTTTCCCCGAGTCCCAGTATCCTCATTTTGTAGACCAACCTTTCATGCGGCACAGTATCAAATGCCTTTGAAAAGTCCAGATACACAACATCCACAGCCTCCCCCAGATCCAGTCTATAACTTACCTCTTCATAGAAGCCGATCAGATTAGTCTGACAGGACCGATCCCTCATAAATCCATGCTGGTGCTGCGTCATAAGATTATTTTCATTAAGATACTCCAGTATAGCATCTCTTACAATCCCCTCAAATACTTTACCTACTATAGATGTTAGACTTACAGGCCTGTAGTTTCCAGGATCACTCCTTGACCCCTTCTTGAATATTGGTACCACATTAGCTATGCGCCA
Organism: Dendropsophus ebraccatus; assembly: GCF_027789765.1. Taxonomy (NCBI): domain Eukaryota; kingdom Metazoa; phylum Chordata; class Amphibia; order Anura; family Hylidae; genus Dendropsophus; species Dendropsophus ebraccatus. Next base: position 67,072,268 of record NC_091467.1, on the reverse strand, counting down.
GTCCTGTGGAAGAATCCCTGTCGTAATAGAATCTTTAAATAATAGGAATAACGGTCTGTCCAACACAGTATTTAATTCTTGCAAAACCCTAGGATGGATACCTTCTGGGCCCGGTGACTTATGGATTTTAATGTTTTTAAGGCGTTTCCCCACTTCTTGTTGTGTTAGGCAGGTGAGATTTATGGGAGGATTAACATTATCCCTAGTCATGTCGTCTGTTATGGGATTCTCCTCTGTGAATACAGTAGAGAAGAATCTATTTAGTAGATTGGCCTTTTCCTCTTCCCCCTCCACCATTACACCCAGATTATTTTTGAGGGGACCAACATTTTCGGTTTTAAGTCTTTTGTTATTTATATAGGTGAAGAACATTTTGGGATTTGTTTTACTTTCTGTGGCTATCCTTCTTTCTGTTGCTATTTTTGCTTCTTTTATTTGCGTTTTACACATTCTATTCTTCTGTCTATAGTTGCTCAATGCTTCCCCACTACCTTCTTGTTTTAGTAGTCTGAATGCTTGTTTCTTATCATTTATTGCACCCCTTACAGCTGTAGTTAACCACATTGGATTTCTCTTATTTCTACTACGTTTATTCCCATATGGTATGTGTCGTTCACACGATTTACCCAGGATGCTCTTAAATATGTCCCATTTCTCTTGTGTACTTTTATTTCTGAAGGCATTGTCCCAGTCTATGTTCCCAAGGTCCTCTCTTAGTTTTTGGAAATTAGCCTTCCTGAAATTTAATGTTTTTGTAGCCCCTCTGCTAATCATTTTATTGAAGGATAATTGAAAACTTACTATGTTATGGTCACTATTACCTAGGTGACCCCCCACCTCTATTTTTGAAATTCTGTCGGGCCTATTGGTTAAGATCAGGTCCAGAAGGGCCCCCCCTCTTGTTGGTTCCTCTACTAGTTGGGAAAGGTAATTATCTTTTACTATTTCCAAAAACACGCTTCCCTTCCTGGAGCTGCAGGTTTCTGCTTTCCAGTTGATATTTGGGTAGTTAAAGTCCCCCATAATAATGACTTCCCCCTGCTTCGCTGCCGCATCTATTTGTCTTATAAGAAGATTTTCTGATTCTTCCACTATACTTGGAGGTTTATAACTCACTCCTATAAGAATTTTATTATTCTTTGTCCCTCCCCTTATTTCTACCCAAAGAGACTCCACATTATCATCACATATATCCTCCCACAGAATAGGCTTAAGGCATGATTTAACATATAGACAGACCCCTCCCCCTTTCTTATTTTTACGGTCATTTCTGAATAGACTATAACCCTGGATATTAACGGCCCAGTCATAGGTCTCGTCCAGCCATGTCTCGCTTATCCCCACTATATCATATTTCTCTTCAACCATTATGAGTTCTAATTCCTCAGCTTTATTAGTGAGGCTTCGAGCATTAGTATACATACATTTAATATATTTGTCCATATTCCCTTTCCTTTTATCACTAGTGACTATTCTAACCCCTCCCGCCGCTCCACCCCCAGTTCCATAATCTAGGCCCAGCTCTCCATCTACTCTGTCTTCACTTACTATATTGTAGTTGCCCTCCCCCCCGGTCCCTAGTTTAAACACTCCTCCAACCTCTTAGCCATCTTCTCCCCCAGCACGGCTGCACCCTCCCCATTGAGATGCAGCCCGTCCCTACCGTAGAGCCTGTAACCGACCGAGAAGTCGGCCCAGTTCTCCATGAACCCAAACCCCTCTATCCTACACCAGCTCTTGAGCCACTTATTTACCTCCCTAATCTCCCGCTGTCTCTCAGGTGTGGCTCGTGGTACAGGTAATATTTCGGAAAAAATCACCTTGGAGGTCCTAGTTTTAAGCTTCCTGCCTAAGTCCCTGAAATCATTTTTAAGGACCCGCCACCTACCTCTAACCTCTACAGCTCAGCTGCTGTATCTAAGCCATGCGTGATACTGTCTGCTCAGCTGCTGTATCTAAGCCATGTGTGATACTGTCTGCAGAGCTTCTGTATCTAAGCCATGTGTGATACTGTCTGCAGAGCTTCTGTATCTAAGCCATGTGTGATACTGTCTGCAGAGCTGCTGTATCTAGCCATGCGTGATACTGTCTTCTTAATCATTGTATCTAAGCCTTCCATGTATGATACTGTCTGCTTATCTGCTGTATCTAAGCCATGCGTGATACTGTCTTCTTAATCATTGTATCTAAGCCTTCCATGTATGATACTGTCTGCTTATCTGCTGTATCTAAGCCATGTGTGATACTGTCTTCTTAATCATTGTATCTAAGCCTTCCATGTATGATACTGTCTGCTTATCTGCTGTATCTAAGCCTGTCATATATGATACAACAGGCTGAACTGCTGTAGTGAGCAATGGCAGATGCTGTCAGCTGTATCTAAACCTGTTGTATAGCATGATTTCTGCTGAACCTCTGTATCTAAACCTGTCATGTGTGATACTGTCTGCTGAGTTGCCCTATTTAAGCCCACCATATATGATATACTTCTGTGATATTGTTGGCCGAGTTTCTGTATCTAACCCTATGTGTGATACTGCCTGCTAAACCTCTATATCTAAAGCCTGTCATGTGATACTATCTGCTGTATCTAACCTGCGTGATACTATCCCAGAGACCCCTCCCCCCCCAGCATCCATTATTCTGTGGACATTTAAGAGCTGCTGTTTTGTCACAATCCCAGGATAACAATGGCTGCATTATGTGAGCAGCTGATCTCCAGAGCAGGACGCTCGCAGACAATCACCTTCCTGTTAGATACAATGTATCACAGTTTATTGTTCGATCATCGCTGACAAGCGGCGTATAACCGCTGCTGGATCGGATTCCTGATACTAAATGTGTGATGTGTTTATGGTATCAGTGGGCAATGGAAGCCTAGGTACCTGCCAGCTCACTGCCATGGCTGCCGCCCGGGGTCCTGGCAGGGTTGCAGCTTGATAACTTTGTATATAACTTTATTAAATAATTTTTTTCTTGAACATTTTTAATGTTAATGTTTTAATGCTTTTCTTTCAAATCAACTGGTTTCAGAAAGTTATACAGATTTGTAATTTACTTCTATTAAAAAATCTTACATTTTCCAGTACTTACCAGCTGCTATATGTCCTGCAGGAAGTGGTGTATTCTCTCCAGTCTGACACAGTGCTCTCTGCTGCCGCCTCTGTCCATGTCAGGAACTGTCCAGAGCAGCAGCGAATCCCCATAGAAAACCTCTCCTGCTCTGGACAGTTCCTGACATGGACAGAGGTGGCAGCAGAGAGCACTGTGTCAGACTGGAGAGAATACACCACTTCCTGCAGGACATGTAGCAGCTGATAAGTACTGGAAGACGTTATATTTTTTAACAGAAGTAAATTACAAATCTCTGGCACTTGCTGGGATCAGTTGATTTGGCTGTGTAGGGAACTGCAGGGCAGCTTAAGTCATGGTCTCAGGACCAGTGCTTAGGCAGCCCTGCAGTTCCTGATACAGCCATTAGTGGCAGCAGAGGGGCTGCATCTTCTCCTACTGCTACTAGTCAATGTATAAATTTAAAAAAAGAATCAAGCAGTGTAGTTGCTGTATCTAAGCCTACCATGGATGCCACTAACATAGGCCATTGCTGGTTGTCCGGCTATGGTATGAACCGCTAAATCATGTATGAGCTGCTGTATATAAGCCTGTTTTGAGAGGCTGTATCTAAACCTGTTGTGTAGCATAATTTCATCTGAACTGCTGAACTGCTGTATCTAAACCTTTAAAGTGTCACTGTTGTTTCATATTTTTTTTGCAGAAATCAATAGTCCAGGCGATTTTAAGAAACGTTGTAATCGGGTTTATTAGCCAAATATGCCATTGTCTGCATTCAGAATTTCCCCAGCCCCCCCCCTCCCTCCCCTCTCTCTCATCCACTGCTCATTATCAGGAAATCTCGACTCTTTTAAATCAGTTGAGCCCAGTGTAACCTATGGAGAGGGGAGGGGGAGGAAGGAGATTAGTCACCAACAGAGAACAAAGGATTACATAGCAGGGCCTGTGTGAAAGCTGTTATTCAGAGGTCAGAGAGGTCAGTGCTGACTGTCAGAGGAGATAGCCAGTGATGTAGCTGTAAATTAACTCTTTGTTGTCCTGTTTTGGTGCCTCATCTCCCTCCACCCCTCCCCTCTCCATAGAGAACCATGAAGACAGGGGGGGAGAGCTTCAAACTGCTTTTTCATGATAAAAATGACATTTTCGGCTAATAAACCCAATTACAAAGTTTCTTAAAATCGCCTGTGCTATTGATTTCTGCAAAAACAAATTTAAACGACAGTGACACTTTAACATTATATACCTGTTCCCCCAACTAGTTGCACAACTACAACTCCCAGCATGCTCTGACAGCCTTCGGCTGTCAGAGCATGCTGGGAGTTGTAGTTGCGCATTAGCCAAGGAGCCACGTGTTGGGGGACAGTGCCCACAGGCACTTTGCAATCAATCTAACACCTATAGGTAGAGTTCCCCTTGAAATACCTTTGCGGCTCTGCTACATGTGACGCGTGGTGGTAACTCGCCCACCTATAAATAGCCCACCGCGGAGCAATAACTTTCCCCGTTTATAGAGGTGACTAATGTCTGTTGATGTTTCCTACGGGAGGAAATTTACTAAGTGTTTTGTCCTTGAAGTGATGGCTTCTCCCCCTCTCGGATCTGCTCCTCCATTATCTTCCAGCAGATCTACAGTAATAACACAAAACAAGGGGGAGGGGATTAGATACCTGCTCTTCATATTGTACAGGTGACAGCGTAGACATCATTGTAGCTGCTGCTGGTGACGGATCCTGGGCCTGGACTGGAGTCCTGGGATTACTTTAGGTGAGGATTATATACTATTCTCATTCATTTACATGGCATATCTCTTTAAGGTTTAAAGGGGTACTCTAGAGAGATTTTTTTTTTCCTTAAATCAACTGGTATCAAAAAGTTTTGTAAATTATTTCTATTTAAAAATCTCAAGTCTTCCTGTACTTATCAGCTGCTGTATGTCATGCAGGAAGTGGTGTATTCTTTCCAGTCTGACACAGTGCTCTCTGCTGCCCCCTATGTCCATGTCAGAGAGGTTTCTATGGGGATTTGCTACTGCACTGGACAGTTCCTTACATGGCCGCAGAGAGCACTGTGTCAGACTGGAAAGAATACACCACTTCAGGACATACAGCAGCTGATAAGTATGTAAATTACAAATCTTTTTTTTCCTCCGGATTACCCCTTTAATTGGGGCTAGGCTGTCCAGGCATGATGGGAATTGTAGTTTTGCAACAGCTGAGGGCCGTATGTGAATGGACGCCTGTATACAAGCTACAGCTTGCTTTTTTTAATCTGTCCTCCCACAATTCCATGCTGTGCACCATAGTAAGTCAGGGCCATGCACCTTAGTACGTCAGGGTCGCGCATCGTAGTAAGTCAGGATTGTGCACCTTAGTACGTCAGGGTCGCGCATTGTAGTAAGTCAGGGCCGTGCACCATAGTAAGTCAGGGCCGTGCACCTTATTACGTCAGGGTCGTGCATCGTAGTAAGTCAGGGCCGTGCACCTTAGTACGTCAGGGTCGCGCATCGTAGTAAGTCAGGGCCGTGCACCTTAGTACGTCAGGATTGTGCACCTTAGTACGTCAGGGTTGTTCACCATAGTAAGTCAGGGCCGTGCACCTTAGTACGTCAGGGTCGCGCACCGTAGTAAGTCAGGATTGTGCACCTTAGTACGTCATGGTCGCGCACCGTAGTAAGTCAGGGCTGTGCACCTTAGTACGTCAGGGTTGTTCACCATAGTAAGTCAGGGCCGTGCACCATAGTAAGTCAGGATTGTGCACCAGGGGCGGATTAAGGATACCATGGGCCCCGGGCGGTTCAGAAATTGTGGGCCCCCTGCTAACTATGCCCCCTCTAGCCCTGTCCCCACTCCACTAAGCTCCGCCATACAGGAGACTGCTGCTGCTGTCTATGGGACACTTCAGCTGATAATGACAAGGACTCACAGGAGGCGGCTTCTCTCCATGAGTGACGTTTTGCTAAATCAAAGTTGTTCTCTGTTCCTTTTCCTCTCCATCTGGCTCCGGCCATCATGAAGACTTCGCCGGCCGTGACTCGTCACCACAGAATCTGCCAGACAGACATTTTAGACTCTTCACTGCAGCAGCATCCTCATCTCTATACAAAGTCCCCATCTGCTTCACACAGGAACCGTGCTCCCTCTGTGTAGCATCCCCCATATATATATATATATATATATATATACCCCCCTCTGTAGCATCCCCTCCATATATATATATATATATATATATATACCCCCCTGTAGCATCCCCCATATATATACTCCCCTCTGTAGCATCCCCTCCATATATATATATACCCCCCTGTAGCATCCCCTCCATATATATACCCCCCTCTGTAGCATCCCCCATATATATACCCCCCTCTGTAGCATCCCCCATATATATACTCCCCTCTGTAGCATCCCCCATATATATACCCCCCTCTGTAGCATCCCCTCCATATATATACCCCCCTATGTAGCATCCCCTCCATATATATACCCCCCTCTGTAGCATCCCCTCCATATATATATATATATATATATATATACCCCCCCTGTAGCATCCCCTCCATATATATACCCCCCTATGTAGCATCCCCTCTATATATATATATATATATATATACCCCCCGCTGTAGCATCCCCTCCATATATATATATATACCCCCCTGTAGCATCCCCTCCATATATATACCCCCCTATGTAGCATCCCCTCCATATATATATATATACCCCCCCCTGTAGCATCCCCTCCATATATATACCCCCCCGTAGCATCCCCTCCATATATATACCCCCCTCTGTAGCATCCCCTCCATATATATATATATATATATATATATATATATATATACACCCCTCTGTAGCATCCCCTCCATATATATATATATATATATATATATATATATACCCCCCTATGTAGCATCCCCTCCATATATATATATATATATATATATATATACCACCCTCTGTAGCATCCCCTCCATATATATATATATATATATATATATACACCCCTCTGTAGCATCCCCTCCATATATATACCCCCCTATGTAGCATCCCCTACATATATATATATATATATATATATATACCACTTTCTGTAGCATCCCCTCCATATATATACCCCCCTCTGTAGCATCCCCTCCATATATATATATATATATATATATATACAGTGGTACCTCGGTTTTCGAACATAATTGGTTCTGGAAGGCTGTTCCATAACCGAGCAGTTCGAAAACCGAGCTGTAAGTTCCCATAGGGAACTCTTGGTGGGGAGAGACAGGAGGACAGCGCTGGGAGACGGCTTCTTTACAGCCTGTCCCCGCAGTGAGAGGCGGGAGCGGGCGGCTATTTAAACTTGCCGCCCTGCTCCTGCTCCTCTCAGCTGTGGGGGACACCCTGTAAAGAAGTGGGGAATCCCATCATTTTGATGGGATTCCCCACTTCTTTACAGGGTGTCCCCCGCAGCTGATTGGAGCAGGAGCACGGCGGCAAGTTTAAATAGCCGCCCGCTCCTGCCTCTCAGTGTTCCGAACACCTCTAACTGTCAGCTGAACATCAGTTCAGCTGACAGTTATCCCCCTGGTTTTGTTCGGATACCGAGCAATGTTCGGATACCGAGAAAAACTTCAGGGGGAAATTTAGTTCGAAAACCGAATTGTTCGAACACCGAGGTGTTCGGAAACCAAGGTTTTACTGTATATATATATATATATATCTGCAGTAGCTATGGTGAGTGCAATACCTTATCCAGACTTGTGCTGTTTGGGGGCAGCTTCCTCCGCCGGTGGTGCTGGCTGGGAGTTTTTTGGGGGGGCATTTTTGGGTCTGGTCCTGTGGCATGGGGGTTGCAGGGCCGTTCCATGGCCTCCCTTCCCTGCCCATGCACGCCTGCGGGGGTGGTGGTCACTGACTGGCACAGTGTGGACTTAGTGTAGGGACCCATGTGTATCAGATACCGGCACGAGGTACATGGGGCAGTGTGGCTTGATCAATTCACATACAGAATTCTGATGTTTTTTTATGCAGGCGAGAGGTACTAGTGTCAGCCATAGGTGTGAGGTGCAGCGCTCTTTTTCTTCCCTGAACCATATATATATATATACCCCCCTCTGTAGCATCCCCTCCATATATATAGCCCCCTCTGTAGCATCCCCTCCATATATATATATATATATATATATATATATATATATATATATACACTCACCGGGCACTTTATTAGGTATACCATGCTAGTAACGGGTGGTCTTCTGCTGCTGTAGCCCATCTGCCTCAAAGTTGGCCGTACTGTGCGTTCCGAGATGCTCTTCTGCCTACCTTGGTTGTAACGGTTGGCTATTTGAGTCACTGTTGCCTTTCTATCAGCTCGAACCAGTCTACCCATTCTCCTCTGACCTCTGGCATCAACAAGGCATTTCCGCCCACAGAACTGCCGCTCACTGGATGTTTTTTCTTTTTCGGACCATTCTCTGTAAACCCTAGAGATGGTTGTGCGTGAAAATCCCAGTAGATCAGCAGTTTCTGAAATACTCAGACCAGCCCTTCTGGCACCAACAACCATGCCACGTTCAAAGGTACTCAAATCACCTTTCTTCCCCATACTGATGCTCGGTTTGAACTGCAGGAGATTGTCTTGACCATGTCTACATGCCTAAATGCACCGAGTTGCCGCCATGTGATTGGCTGATTAGAAATTAAGTGGTAACGTGCAGTTGGACAGGTGTACCTAATAAAGTGGCCGGTGAGTGTATAGCCCCCTCTGTAGCATCCCCTCCATAAATAGCCCCCTCAGTAGCATCCCCTCCATAGCCCCCTCTGTGCAGAATCACCGCCCTTAGCCCCCTCCGGGCCCCGGGCGGTTGCCCAGATTGCCCTCATTATAATCCGCCTCTGCCGTGCACCATATTAAGTCAAGGCCGTGCACCATAATAATTCAGGGTCATTCACCATAGTAAGTAAGGGCTGTGTAACATAGTAAGCCAGGGCCTTTCATCATAGTAAGACAGGGTCGTTCACCATAGTATGTCAGGGTCGTTCATCATAGTAAGTCAGGGCCGTGCACTATAGTAATTCAGGGTCATTCACCATAGTAAGTAAGGGCTGTGTACCATAGTAAGTCAGGGCCTTTCATCATAGTAATTCAGGGTCGTTCACTAAAGTAAGTCAGGGTCATTCACCTTAGTAATTCAGGTTCGTTAACCATAGTAAGTGAGGGCCGTGTACTATAGTAAGACAGGGTCATTCACCATAGTAAGTCAGGGCCGTGCACCATAGTAAGTAAGGGTCGTGCATAAAAGTAAGTCAGGGCCGTTCACCATAGTAAGTCAGGGTTATTCACCTTAGTAATTCAGGTTCGTTAACCATAGTAAGTCAGGGCCGTGCACTATAGTAAGACAGGGTCATTCACCATAGTAAGTCAGGGCCGTGCACCATAGTAAGTCAGGGCCGTTCACCATAGTAAGTCAGGGCCGTTCACCATAGTAAGTCAGGGTCATTCACCATAGTAAGTCAGGGCCGTTCACCATAGTAAGTCAGGGCCATTCACCATAGTAAGTCAGGACCGTGCACCATAGTCAGGGTCATTCACCATAGTAAGTCAGGGCCGTTCACCATAGTAAGTCAGGGTCGTTCACCATAGTAAGTCAGGACCGTGCACCATAGTCAGGGTCATTCACCATAGTAAGTCAGGGCCGTTCACCATAGTAAGTCAGGGCCGTTCACCATAGTAAGTCAGGGTCATTCACCATAGTAAGTCAGGGCCGTTCACCATAATAAGTCAGGGCCATGCACCATAGTAAGTCAGGACCGTGCACCATAGTCAGGGACACATCTCCTGAACATTTCCTATAAGATCTGTATCTGCCCTTGAAGGGGATTTGGTGACTTCTCACTCACTTCTAAACGTCATTAGTTTGTTTGACAAACAGAGGAGTAGTAATAAGTAGTGATAAGATCGGCAGGAGAAGTGGGTCATGTTATCTGTCATCCCAATCTGAACTACCTGAACTCGCCATCCCAGATCGCCCCCTACAGGTCACACTCACCGGTGGCTCTCAACCAACTTAGAATGCATGTATGCTCATCTGAGCTGAGCGTGCACTCAACATTCTCCACTATCTCACTTAGGGTTGTTATAGCGTTGTTATTTCTTTACTGTCTGGCACTATTATATGGGCACTATATAGTGGTATTATTTATTCCTCATATAGCATTGTTTTTTCTTTACTGTCTGGCACTATTATATGGGCACTATATAGTGGTATTATTTATTTATCATGTAGCATTGTTATTTCTTTACTGTTTGGCACTATTATATGGGCACTATATAGTGGTATTATTTATTTATCATGTAGCACTGTTATTTCTTTACTGTATGGAACTATTATATGGGCACTATATGGTGGCATTATTTATTCATCATATAGAAGTTACTTCTTTACTATTTGGCACTATTATCTGGGCACTATATGGTGGTATTATTTATTCATCATATAGCATTGTTATTTCTTTACTGTCAAGAACTATTATATGGGCACTATATGGTGGCATTATTTATTCATTATATAGCACAGTTACTTCTTTACTGTTTGGCAATATTATATGAGCGCTAACTAGTGGTATTATTTATTCATCATGTAGCACTGTTATTTCTTTACTGTTTGGCACTATTATATGGGCACTATATAGTGTTATTATTTAGTCAGTACATAGCTCTGTTATTTCTGCATTGTTTGGCACTATTATACTGTATGTGGACTATATGGCAGCATTATATGGGCACTATATGATGGTATTATTTAGTCACTGCATGTAACTATTACTGGCGTTGTATTATGTATAATGTAACAAAATGCCTGAGGGCCTGAACATGTCTGCCCAGAGGCGTCAACACGTGTGCTGACCTGTCCCTGTGCACAAAAACACCCAAAAAGTATCAACATAGAAAGAAAAACTAGAATAAAATGTGACCTCATTGTGACTATAAACAGCAACACCTATGGTACGTGGCTTGTTTACTGCTGTGGGGATGAGGTGGTAATGGCTGCAGGGTCACTGGGGTCACACCCTGCGCACAGATTGTCAGAAAAACTGTTGGTTTTTTTTGTGTTTTTAGTGCGTTTTTTATGTGTCTACATGTTTTATTACATTTATATTGGTACAGGCAATGCTTTTGGTGGCTATTTTGCGCTTCTTTAGTGAGTGACTTGAACCATCTAGTACAGCCTTCAAGCTGCCCATACACAACAGATACAGTAAGTGTCAGCCGAACATGATGGTCGTTGTCATGACGGGCCAACCATGCATTGTGTAGGGTGACCTCCATGGTTGGACGGGGACTAAAAAGCAGCCCTGGCACATAAATCACCCTTCCAGCCCACATAAAATATCCCCCCCCCCATAAATTTAAAAAAAAAAAAAAAAAAAAAAGAACACTTATAGTTAAAGGCATAGGCACAGTGACAGCCGAAGAATCCACTGGGGGAAAAGCCAGGGGCTAATGCCACCTTGTCCCCCCCACCCCATCATTAGGGAGCAAACAAGGTCAGCCAAGACTAACCCATCTGGCATTTGCCAGAGATGCCAGATGGCCAGTCCAGCCCTGGTGACCTATTATCTCCCTCCAATGACTCGAGCATGACTGATTCTTTTGTTCTCAGGGAAAAAAGTCTTTGCTAGTAAAAACTACTTTGACCCCTCTCGTCATTGAGCATGCCTGTATGGGGGGGAATCGGGATGTAGCCACCATATGCATATGGCCAGTTTAAGTTGCGAGATAAGGTCGGTTACGATGAAGGAATTAAGAAATGTTTCATCATAGGGGATGGTTCTCGGGGAGCTCCAATTCGTGCCCCTATATAAGGTCTTATAGTAGGAACCACCCATCAACCACCTAACGTCTTCTCCTTCTTTCCCAGAGATGAGCATTTCCTGTGGGCCCCCGGTGATCATCACACCGGACGCCGATGTCTGGGAAATCGACACCGACTCCTACGTGGACTGCGGCCACTTTGTAGACTGGGACCAATTCCCATCTAATACTGGATCAAAGAAGACCACCCATGTAGAGATCCCTCAATCACAGAAGGACCTGAAGAAGATGGCCAGAGACGGAACCTGGGGTGTGAACCGAGCCGTGCGGTCACAAGCCTACAACCAGATCATCAAAAACATCAACTCTAAGATATTTACACCCAACGCCTCTGTGTATCACGATGTATCCGAACGACTATTTGGGCAGGGTGGACTCAGTGATCACCCCTTGCCAGAATTCGTGGACGGGTGCCTCATGCCCATGTACTGCCTCAATGTGCGAGGTGAAACTGCTGTGAAGAAGATCCTCATATGCATCGGCAACCAGTATCCGGACATCACCTATAGTCCGGCGTTGCCCGCTGTGGTGGCCCTCTTGATGCATTTCAGTGAAGATGAAGCAGAGTGTTTCGAGAGGGCTTGCCGCCTTATATCTTGCACCGAACCCCATAAGACTTATATCGAACAAAGCTTCTTGTCCTACGAAGCTTCTAGCATGACGTTTGGTGACTTGGCCAAAAAGTATTGCCATGCCACCCATAAGTTCATTACCACCCACTGCGAAAACTCATTGGAGGTCTTCTCCGATTGGTTGATGTGGATCTTCGGAGACTTGCCCTTCGATTACGTCATCAGGGTCTTTGACGTCTTCCTTCTGGAGGGCGACAAGGTGCTATACCGGGTGGCGCTGGCCTTGCTCAAGCAGTACAAACTCCACACAGAGTATGAGGGCCAGGACATTAAGTATGACATCCAGGGGTTTGTCAAGAACATCTCCAGCCATGTCTGTGTGGAGAAGCTCTTGGAGAAAGCCTTTAGCATTCGGCTTTTCTCCCACAAGGAGATCTGGCTCCTCCACATGGCCAACAGAAAGGCTTTGTCCCAGAGTGGCATCACCGTAATGCAACCAAGGTGAGTGGATACTTAAAGGGGTATTCCACTCAAACATAACTTTTGATATGTTGTTGCCCATGGTGAGACTAACAGTTAATTCCATACTTGTTATTATCTATTCAGTCTTCTTCCCCTAGTTCTCAGCTGCTGCTTTCTGCGGAAAACACAAAAATCTGTGTGTGAGCTTTTCTCTCTGCCTCCCCCTCCTCCGTCCCCCTCCCTTCTGAGACGGCTGATGTAAACAAGTCACTGACAGGCTTTATCTGCAACATTGTAGCTTCTTTGTAATGCTGGGAGGAATAATCACAGTGAGGTCATCAGCAACTTGACCTCAGATTACCGCTCCGAGCATTACAAAGAAACTACAAAGTTGCAGAAAAAGCCTGCCAGTGACTTATTTACATCAGCTGTCTCAGAAGGGAGGGGGGAGATGGAGAGAAAAGCTCACACACAGATTTTTGTGTTTTCAGCAGAAAGCAGCAGCTGAGAACTGGAGGAAGGAGACTGAATAGATAATAACAAGTATGGAAGGAATTGTTAGTCTCACCATGGGCAGCAACATATCAAGGCTGGTTTCACACTACGTATATTTCAGTCAGTATTGTGGTCCTCATATTGCAACCAAAACCAGGAGTGGATTAAAAACACAGAAAGGATCTGTTCACACAATGTTGAAATTGAGTGGATGGCCACCATTTAATGGCAAATATTTGGTGTTATTTTAAAACAACGGCTGTTATATTGAAATAATGGCCGTTATTTACTGTTATATGGCGGCCATCCACTCAATTTCAACATTGTGTGAACAGAGCCTTTCTGTGTTTTTAATCCACTCCTGGTTTTGGTTGCAATATGAGGACCACAATACTGACTGAAATATACGTAGTGTGAACCCAGCCAAAAGTTATCTAAATTCTAGCAGAATAGCTTTGAAGGTCCTCATAGATGCCAATGGTTGTATGTGGATCTGTATGTATCGTGGCTTGTATGGTGGTTAGGTGGAGACGCCCAAAGAGTCTCTTATACCGTATTGATGTCATATCGATTACGTGGTCCTGTTCCCTTGCAGACAACCAGCTCACATGGCCGTAGATATCACCAGCTTCTCATCGGAAATCATAACGGCCCATGAAATGAGGATGGTGTGGTCGTGGATCCCTGAACGCTTCTCCCTGTACTCCCCGGTTCTGCTCTTCTCCACCCTGGAGCACGGCTATAGTCTGCAGAGGTAATGGCACCAATCACCCCTGTATACAGGGGATGTAAGTTAGCTCTCCTACAGAAGGAAAAGAGCGCCACCTATTGGAATTAGCTTAGACCCTTAGAGAAGCTTGAAGCCTGATGTACACCCACTGACTTACACAAGAAGTGACTGGGTCGCTGGGTCCCCCCAATAATAGGCTTTGTACAGTGACTTATAATCCGCACCCCGCCGTTTTTCTCCAGGCCCCCTAGTTTACAGATACAAGAAAAAGCAATTTAATGCCTGAGTTCCCTTTACTGAGTGGCTTGTATAACGTTCAGCTAATCTATGGCCGCTCTTCAGCCGCGAGTCCAGAAAATACATTTATCAGTGCCAGGGATTAGGAAAGAACATTGCAATGACAACAGGGCGGAACAATGTATTTTTACATGGGCGGCTGTGGTTGTGTAACCCAAGGTGACGTCTTTACCTCTGATATCTATGGTAAGCGCTGTGAGTGGGAGGATAGCCTAAAACGGCTCCCTGTGAAGATGAAGTGATAGCCAGGGCTGTGCAGACTGGGTGCGGTATTGGTTACAAAGTGCTATACATGATAGGGGTCCATACAGGCAGGGGCGATCTTGGCATTTCTGGGGCCCCAAGCAAAGTTATGTCTGGGGCCCCCCCCTCGACACGCGTTCCAAAACAATAGACCGCTGTGTGTTGCCCCCAGTAGTATATACCCCTTGTGCGCTACCGCCAGTAATATATACTCCTTGTGTGCCACCCCAATAGTATATACCCCTTGTGTCCTGCCCCCAGTAGTATTTACCCCTTGTTTGCTTCCCCCAGTAGTATATAGACCCCTTTGTGTCCCCCCAGTTATATTTAGCCCCCCCGTGTGCTCCCCCAGAAGTATATAGACCTCCTGTTTGCTGCCCCAGTTTTATATAGACCCCCTGTGTGCTGCCCCGAGTTGTATATACCCCCTGTGTGCTCCCCCACTAGTATATAGGCCCTCTGTGTGCTCCCTCAGGGGTATTTAGCCCCCCTGTGTGCTCCCCCACTTGGATATAGACCTCCTGTGTGCTCCCCAACTTGGATATAGACCCCTGTGTGCTCCTCCAGTAGTATATAAACCCCCTGAGTGGTTCCCCCAGTAGTATATAGACCCCCTGTGTGCCCCACCAGTATTATATAGACCCCTTGTGTGCTGCCCCAGTAGTATACAGACCCCTGTGTGCTCCCCCAGTTATATATAGACCACCTGTGTGCCTCACAAGTAGTATTTACACCCCCTGTATGTTCCCCCAGTAGTATATAGACCCCCTGTGTGCCCCACCAGTAGTATATAGACCCCTGTGTGCTCCTCCAGTAGTATATAGCCCCCCTGTGTGCTCCCCCACTTGGATATAGACCTCCTGTGTGCTCTCCAACTTGTATATAAACCCCATTCTGCTGCCCCAAGTAGTATATAGACCCCTGTGTGCTGCCCCCAGTAGTATATAGACCCCTCTGTGAAGCCCCAGTAGTCTATAGCCCCCCTGTGTGCTCCCCCTGTTATATAGCCCCCTGTGTGCTCCCCCCATTTATATAGCCCCCCCGATGTGCGCTCCCCCAGTTTAACAGACCCCTGTGTGCTCCCCCTCCAATATAGTATATAACATAATAAAACAAACACTTATACTCACCTGGGTCCGGGCGTCTCCTCTTCTCTTCACTCTTGTGGCCGGAGGAAGGGTTTTCCCTGCTATCACAAGAGGCTGCACTCCCCTTGTCCTGGCACTGATGCTCCAGTGATGTCACTAGAGCGCCGTCACCACAAGGACAAAGCTGCCACTTGTGACCGCAGGGAAAACCCTTCCTGCGGCCACAAGAGTGACTGACAGGAAAGGACCCAATGTCTCCCGCCCTGTCAGTGCTGCTGCATGTAACTATGAGCGCTCATTACGAGTGCTCATAGTTAAAGTTCAGATGGCAGCAGTGAGCGGGGCAGCGGCCCTCTCCAGCGGTCTTGAGCACAAGAGCGGGGCGTGGGGCCCCCCTGGATGTTGGGGGCCCCAAGCGATCGCTTGGGGTGCTTGGTGCCAAAGACCGCCACTGCATACAGGAGACTGGGTGCGGTATACAGTGCTATACATGATAGGGGTCCATACAGCAGACTGGGTGCGGTATACAGTGCTATACATGATAGGGGTCCATACAGCAGAGTGGGTGCCGTATACAGTGCTATACATGATAGGGGTCCATACAGAAGACTGGGTGGGGTATACAGCGTTATACATGATATGGGTCCATACAGGAGACTGGGTGCGGTATACAGTGCTATACACAATGGGGGTCCATACAGGAGACTGGGTGCGGTATACAGTGCTACACATGATGGGGGTCCATACAGGAGAGTGGGTGCGGTATACCGTGCTATACATAATAGGGGTCCATACAGGAGACTGGGTGTGGTATACAGTGCTATACTTGATAGGGGTCCATACAGCAGACTGGGTGCGGTATACAGTGCTATACATGATAGGGGTCCATACAGCAGACTGGGTGCGGTATACAGTGCTATACATGATAGGGGTCCATACAGGAGACTGGGTGCGGTATACCGTGCTATACATGATAGGGGTCCATACAGGAGACTGGGTGCGGTATACAATGCTATACATGATAGGGGGCCATACAGGAGACTGGGTGCCGTATATAGTGATATACATGGTAGGGGTCCATACAGGAGACTGGGTGCGGTATACAGTGCTATACATGATAGGGGGTCCATACAGGAGACTGGGTGCGGTATACAGTGCTATACATGATAGGGGTCCATACAGGAGACTGGGTGCGGTATACAGTGCTATACATGATAGGGGTCCATACAGGAGACTGGGTGCGGTATACAGTGCTATACATGATAGGGGGTCCATACAGGAGACTGGGTGCGGTATACAGTGCTATACACGATAGGGGTCCATACAGGAGACTGGGTGCGGTATACAGTGCTATACATGATAGGGGTCCATACAGGAGAGTGGGTGCCGTATACAGTGCTATACATGATAGGGGTCCATACAGCAGACTGGGTGCGGTATACAGTGCTATACATGATAGGGGTCCATACAGGAGACTGGGTGCGGTATACAGTGCTATACATGATAGGGGTCCATACAGCAGAGTGGGTGCCGTATACAGTGCTATACATGATAGGGGTCCATACAGGAGACTGGGTGCGGAACACAGTGCTATACATGATAGGGGTCCATACAGGAGACTGGGTGCGGTATACAGTGCTATACATGATAGGGGTCCATACAGGAGACTGGGTGCGGTATACAGTGCTATACATGATAGGGGTCCATACAGGAGACTGGGTGCCGTATATAGTGATATACATGGTAGGGGTCCATACAGGAGACTGGGTGCGGTATACAGTGCTATACATGATAGGGGTCCATACAGCAGACTGGGTGCGGTATACAGTGCTATACATGATAGGGGTCCATACAGCAGACTGGGTGCGGTATACAGTGCTATACATGATAGGGGTCCATACAGCAGACTGGGTGCGGTATACAGTGCTATACATGATAGGGGTCCATACAGGAGACTGGGTGCGGTATACAGTGCTATACATGATAGGGGTCCATACAGGAGACTGGGTGCAGTATACAGTGCTATACATGATAGGGGTCCATACAGGAGACTGGGTGCGGTATACAGTGCTATACATGATAGGGGTCCATACAGCAGACTGGGTGCGGTATACAGTGCTATACATGATAGGGGTCCATACAGGAGACTGGGTGCGGTATACAGTGCTATACATGATAGGGGACCATACAGGAGACTGGGTGCGGTATACAGTGCTATACATGATAGGGGTCCATACAGGAGACTGGGTGCGGTATACAGTGCTATACATGATAGGGGACCATACAGGAGACTGGGTGCCGTATACAGTGCTATACATGATAGGGGGCCATACAGGAGACTGGGTGCCGTATACAGTGCTATACATGATAGGGGGCCATACAGCAGACTGGGTGCGGTATACAGTGCTATACATGATAGGGGTCCATACCGGAGACTGGGTGCGGTATACAGTGCTATACATGATAGGGGTCTATACAGCAGAGTGGGTGCCGTATACAGTGCTATACATGATAGGGGTCCATACAGCAGACTGGGTGCGGTATACAGTGCTATACATGATAGGGGTCCATACAGGAGACTGGGTGCGGTATACACTGCTATACATGATAGGGGTCCATACAGGGGTAGTTCACCATTTTTTTTTCTTTTGAATTAACTGGTGGCAGAAAGTTATATAGAATTGTAATTGACTTCTATTAAAAAATCTCCAGTCTTCCAGGACTTATCAGCTGCTGTATGTCCTGCATGAAGTGGTGTATTCTCCAGTCTGACACAGAGCTCTCCGCTGCCACCTCGGTCCATGTCAGGAACTGTCCAGAGCAGCAGCAAATCCCCATAGAAAACCTCTCCTGTTCTCCATACTGGAAAGAATACACCAAGAAAGAATCAACAAAAACCAGCAACACGTAGTAATAATATACAGTATCAGACAATGAGGGAGGGTGCGATTCCTCCTCGCCTTTCAGAATGGGAAGTGGAGCTAAGCGTTCTACTTGTCCTCTGCAGTTTGATGTTTCTCCTCCAGGGGGCAGCACATACACTCCTATCGATCGCTCGCTTTCTTCTGAATTCCTAAGACGTCCTCTATCTTTCTAACAATTTATACAAAGCCGCTAAGGTCAAACCCTAAATAAAATAACCGAATAAATCGCCAAATTGCTTGTGTCTTTCGGAGACAATTGGGGATATGAGCCGCTAAAGGCTTTCTTTATAAAAGTTTCATGCTCCAAGGTGTTCAAAACTACCCAGAATCCCCTGCTACACGGAGAACCAGTGAGCAAAGCTGTGGGTTCTGCTTATAGTCATAGTGGGCAATACAGAACCTCACTGTACACCAGGGATGGGGAACCTGCTGCCCCCCCAGCTTCACAAAACTACAACTCCCATCATGCCCGGACAGTCAAAGCTATGAATATGGCTGACCAGGCATGATGGGAGTTGTAGTGTTGCTATAAGTGCTATAGATTCTGCATTTTCCGACTGCTTACCTTTGTTTTAGGAATGTGGAGGATCCCTTTAAGAAGGTTATATAGCAAGAAGCATATTTTGTCTCCTTTAAGGCGGCCATTTTGGGGGGATCCTGTATGTAACCAGATGTGATCTCTTTGCAGGTTTTATTCCCATTGTGAAGGGACGGAGCCCACGGTCCTGTTCATCAAGACGACCACAAACGAGGTGAGAAATGTCATTGTAGCATGTGACGTATAAGCTCAGGACAGGTGGGGGTGAACACGGTTTATATTCACTGACAGCAAGCCAAGGTCTTCAGATGGTGACAATTGATTAAAGGGGTATTCCAGAATTAGACACTTACCTTCTATGCAAAAGATGTGGAGATCCGGCTCATGAGAATGGGGGTCTGTGTGAATGTCCACCTACCTCCATTAGCCCTATAGAGAGGGGATAGAGTGGTAGCGAGCATGCTTAGCAGCTGCACCGTCCACACAGGGGGGCACAGGACCCCCCTTCTCATGATAGATACATGTCCAATAATGCCGCCAAAAACACAGGGGAGCACAGGACCCCCTTCTCATGATAGATACATGTCCAATAATGCCGCCAAAAAGACAGGGGAGCACAGGACCCCCCTTCTCATGATAGATACATTTTCAATAATGCCGCCAAAAAGAGAGGGGAGCACAGGACCCCCCTTCTCATGATAGATACAAGTCCAATAATGCCACCAAAAACACAGGGGAGCACAGGACCTTCCTTCTCATGATCAGTGGATACCCACCATCTCCACCAAACACACAGGGTGACACGGGACCCTCCCTTCTCCTGATAGGTGCATGCCCGCTAATTCGACCAAACATACAGGGGGACACAGGACCCCTCCCTTCTCCTGATAGGTGCATGCCCACTAATTCCACCAAACACACAGGGGGACACAGGACCCCTCCCTTCTCCTGATAGGTGCATGCCCACTAATTCCACCAAACACACAGGGGGACACAGGACCCCTCCCTTCTCCTGATAGGTGCATGCCCACTAATTCCACCAAACACACAGGGGGACACAGGACCCCTCCCTTCTCCTGATAGGTGCATGCCCACTAATTCCACCAAACACACAGGGGGACACATCACCTATCTTATCAATGTAAGATGAAGGCTCATCTGCCTCCTTCCTCCTCAGGTGTGTGGTGCCTACCTGTCCACAGACTGGAATGAACGGAGGAAATGCTGCGGGCAGGTGTCCTCATTTTTTGGAACCGGAGAATGCTTTGTGTTTTCTGTAAGTGACCGGTCATTTATTACACTACAGCAGCATTATAAGAGGAGCTGTGATATCAGTCACATATGATGTAATCTCTCTGGCAATTATATCAGTACTGGAGCGTTATAAAAGGATATTATCAGTCACATATGATGTAATAGGAGGTTATATCAGTGCTGGAGCGTTATAAGAGAAGCGGCTGATATCAGTCACATATGATGTAATAGGAGGTTATATCAGTGCTAGAGCATTATAAGAGAAGCGGCTGATATCAGTCACATCGGATGTAATAGGAGGTTATATCAGTACTGGAGCGTTATAAAAGGATGTTATCAGTCACATATGATGTAATAGGAGGTTATATCAGTGCTGGAGCGTTATAAGAGGAGCGGTTGATATCAGTCACATATGATGTAATGTCTCTGGTGATTATATCAGTACTGGCTTGTTATAAGAGCAGCGGCTGATATCAGTCACATCGAATGTAATGTCTCTGAAGGTTATATCATTACTGGAGCGTTATAAGAGGATGTTCTCAGTCATATATGATGTAATGTCTTGGGTTATATCAGTGTTTGAGCGTTATAAGAGAAGCGGCTGATATCAGTCACATATGATGTAATGTCTGGAGCGTTATAAAAGGAGCTGCTGATATCAGTCACATATGATGTAATGTCTGGAGGTTATATCAGTACTGGAGGCTGATATCAGTCACATATGATGTAATAGGAGGTTATATCAGTGCTGGAGCGTTATAAGAGGAGCGGCTGATATCAGTCACATAGGATGTAATATTTCTGGAGGTTATATCAGTACTGGAGCGTTATAAGAGGAGCGGCTGATATCAGTCATATATGATATAATATCTGGAGGTTATATCAGTACTGGAGTATTATAGGAGGCTGATATCAGTCACATATGATGTAATATCTAGACGTTATATCAGTATTGGAGTTTTATAGGAGGCTGATATCAGTCACATATGGTGTAATATCTCTGGAGGTTATATCAGTGGTGGAGCATTATAAGAGGAGTGGCTGATATCAGTCACATATGATATAATATCTGGAGGTTATATCAGTACTGGAGCGGTATAAGAGGAGTGGCTGATATCAGTCACATATGATGTAATATCTCTGGAGGTTATATCAGTACTGGAGTATTATAGGAGGCTGATATCAGTCACATATGATGTAATATCTCTGGAGGTTATATCAGTACTGGAGTATTATAGGAGGCTGATATCAGTCACATATGATATAATATCTGAAGGTTATATCAGTATTGGAGTTTTATAGGAGGCTGATATCAGTCACATATGATGTAATAGGAGGTTATATCAGTGCTGGAGCATTATAAGAGGAGCTGCTGTTATCAGTCACATATGATATAATATCTGAAGGTTATATTAGTACTGGAGCAATATAGGAGAGGAGTGTAGACGCCATTTACAGCAGTCTCCATCTCTTCCCCTTGCAGATTCGCCCGGACATGGAGCGGTACGAGTGGGTCGTAGTGAAGAAACCGGAGATGGTGAAGACCGCCCCGCCATCCCCACGCTCCAGACCCCGATCTTACTCTTTCGGTGCCCGACTTTCCCCGACCCTCAGACGCCGGTCGTCTACAATGTCCTCGGCCCCCTGTAGTCCCTCCCAGTCTGCAAACTTCCTGACCGTCCCGGGGGAAGGAAACCCCAGCCACCTATCCCCGTTCCTTTCCGTCCGACATTTCCAGCTGCCATCTAACACCGCCTCCATGTTTATGTGTGGGAACAGCCAAGGCATTATAATAGGTGAGATATGGCAGACATGAGATATATATATATACTGTATACTCAATGTATATTACACTTCAGTTCCTTCTCTCTGTAAAATCACCGCTTGTCAGTGAATGGAAACCTGACAGTATCGTGTGGTCTTTCGTTTCAGGGGGCGGCAGCGGACAAGCCTTGAGTATCGATGCTGATCTCTATAACGGGAGGACGGAGCACTGCGAAACGTTCGACAACCCGCCGCTGTGTGAAGAAAACTTTCATATACAACAGCTGGAAGTCTGGAGCTGCAAAAACTCCTAAATTTGCACCGAAAAAAAAATATATATATATGTTCATTTGGACACTAGGTGGCGACAGTGTGTAGGTGACCAGTTGCCTTGAGCGGTTGTATACTGTATGCCAGGGTTCTCCATATGGTGCAATCTATCTGCAGCGCCACCACAGGGGATAGTTAGAATGACACCAGTGAGTAACACCAGACGGGACAGGACAGGTCCTCCAGACTGAGAGACGCTTTTTATGTGTTTTTGTCAGCACTATTTTAAGATACATATATTGTATTGTGAGAAAGGGGGCAATTTTGGGGTGTTGGGGGTATTTTTTAGATGGTGTCTTACTGGTTTTCACCATGCAGTATAGTATGATATATATATAGATCTGAGTGCCGCAACTTTTTCTATTTTTCCAATGATATAGAAATGAAAGAAAGCAGCGATTCTCTCTTGTTTTTTTATATTATTATCATTCACCCTGCAGTCATTTTATAGACATTGTATGCTGGGTTGTTACTGATGACAATGCACAGAGCCAGCCATCTGTTGGGTTTTATTTGTACATAATAAAACATTTTGTACAGTGTACTATATTACTATATTATTCCATTTGGTTTTATGTTTTGTCTCACTGTGGGAGTCAGTACAATACACGCCTCCTATAGGTCACCAGCTGCTATAACAGCTCTGTCTATCCCCTTAGATGCCACAGTGTTCACTGACCACAGCATCTAAGTTGTGATTCGAGTTATCTCTAATTCCACCTAGGAATGAGCTTATAGGATCCGATGATCGCTTCTTATGAAACACATACCTTAAAGGAGAAGTCCGTTGAAAAGTTTTATTAAAGTATTGCATTGTCCCCCAAAAGTTATACAAATCACCAATATACACTTATCATGGGAAATGCTTATAAAGTGCGTTTTTCCCTGCACTTACTACTGCATCAAGGCTTCACTTCCTGGATAACATAGTTATGTCACTTCCTGGATAACATGGTGATGTCACTTCCTGGATAACATGGGGGTGTCACTTCCTGGATAACATGGTGATGTCACTTCCTGGATAACACGGGGATGTCACTTCCTGGATAACATGGGGATGTCACTTCCTGCATAACATAGTGATGTCACTTCCTGGATAACATGGTGATGTCACTGTCACCGCCTGGAGAAAAAAAGGTTCAATCTCCGGAGGCAACAAGCCTTCTTTACCATGAGAACTGTGAATCTGTGGAACAGTCTACCACAGGATCTGGTCACAGCAAAAACAGTAGAGGGCTTCAAAACCGGCCTAGACAAGTTCTTAGACCAAAATAATATTAATGCATATGTATAGAACCTATCACCCCTCCCCCTTCCCTGTATCCATCCCCTCCTTGGTTGAACTTGATGGACATGTGTCTTTTTTCAACCGTATTAACTATGTAACTATGTAACTTCCTGGATAACACGGTGATGTCACTTCCTGGATAACATGGTGATGTCACTTCCTGGATAACATGGGGGTGTCACTTCCTGGATAACATGGGGATGTCACTTCCTGGATAACATGGTGATGTCACTTCCTGGATAACGACTCCTAGAGCTGTGCGGGCTGTGGCTGCTAGAGAGGATGATGACAGAGGGATGGTCAGTGTCCCTCAAGTGCCCTGTGTCCCTCCGTGTCCCTCTGCCATCATCCTCTCCAGCAGTCACAGCCCGCACAGCTCTGGGAGTCGGGTTGTGACATCACCATGTTATCCAGGAAGTGACATCACCATGTTATCCAGGAAGTGACATCACCATATTATCCAGGAAGTGACATCACCATATTATCCAGGAAGTGAAACCTTGATGCAGTAGTAAGTGCAGGGAAAAAAGCACTTTATAAGTATTTCCCATGATAAGTGTATATTGGGGATTTGAATAACCATTTGGGGGGGCAGAACAATACTGTAATAAAATTTTTCGCCGGACTTCTCCTTTAACCCCTTAAGGTCAAAGCCTATTTTCGTTTTTGCGCTTTTGCTTATTCCATTTTAAGTTTAAAAGTCCATAGCGCTTGCATTTTTTCACCTAGAGACGTATATGAGCGCTTATTTTTTGCGAAACCAATTGTACTTTGCAATGACACGCATTATTTTT
Organism: Dendropsophus ebraccatus; assembly: GCF_027789765.1. Lineage (NCBI taxonomy): Eukaryota > Metazoa > Chordata > Amphibia > Anura > Hylidae > Dendropsophus > Dendropsophus ebraccatus. Next base: position 67,047,558 of record NC_091467.1, on the reverse strand, counting down.
CCATAACATATGCTGCGAAACCGGAAAAAAATCATTTGCGCTGTCAAATTGAAAAAAAAACGAATTTGTTTTGATTTCGGGGAGTTTTGCATTTATGCCGTCCGTCCTATGGTAAAACTGACTTGTTATGCATGTTCCTCAAGTCGTTACGATTACTATGATATATAACATGTATAACTTATATTGTATCGGATGGCCTGTAAAAAATTCAAACCATTGTTAACAAATATACATTCCTTAAAATCGCTCCATTCCCAGGCTTATAGCGCTTTTATCCTTTGGTCTATGGGGCTGTGCGAGGTGTCAGTTTTTGCGCCATGATGTGTTCTTTCTATCGGTACCTTGATTGCGCATATACGACTTTTTGATCGTTTTTTATTACATTTTTTCTGGATTTGATGCGACCAAAAATGCGCAATTTTGCACTTTGGAATTTTTTTGCGCTGACGCCGTTTACCGTGCGAGATCAGGAATGGGATTAATTAATAGTTTGGGCGATTACGCGCGCGGCGATACTAAATATGTTTATTTATTTATTTATTTATTAATTTATATTTATAAAATGGGAAAAGGGGGGTGATTTGGACTTTTATTAGGGGAGGGGATTTTTTTTTAATAAAAACACTTTTTTACTTTTTTTTTTACTTTATCTAGAAGCCCCCCTGGGGGACTTGTATATAGACAGCACTGATCTCTCATAGAGATCAATGCTGTGTATATACACAGCAAAGATCCATTAGATCGGTCATAGATTACTATGGCCTGCTGCAGGCCACAGCAATCTATTGCCGAGGCAGGATCAGCGTCATTCCGACGCTGAGGCCCGGCACGGGCAGAAGAACGGATCTCCCCCCTGCGATCGCATCGCGGGGGGGAGATCCGTCCCACTAGACACCAGGGACGTGCGGCGCAGTGCCTCTAAGTGCAGCTGTCAGGTTTGACAGCTGCACTTAGAGGCTTAATTAGCCGGCGCGGCAACGGGACCCGCGCCGGCTAATAGAGGCACTGCCCGGCTGCACGTGTCAGCCGGGATCAGCGCCGTTCAGAGCGGGGTCCCGGCGGGACCCCGCTCTGAACACCCCGAGCGGCACCATGACGTATCAGATACGTCATGGGTCGCTAAGGGGTTAAGTATTTGATACACTGCCCATTTTGCAAGTTTTCCCACCTACAAAGATTGGAAGAGATGAGCGAACCTGGAGCATGCTGGAGTCCATCCGAACCCGAACTTTCGGCATTTGATTAGCGGTGGCTGCTGAAGTTGGATAAAGCCCTAAGGCTATGTGGAAATCATGGATATAGTCATTGGCTGTATCCATATTTTCCAGACAACCTTAGAGCTTTATCCAAGTTCAGCAGCCCCCGCTAATCGAATGCCGAACGTTCGGGTTCGGATGGACTCGAACCCGAACCCGGTTCGCTCATCTCTAGAACAGACACTTCACCTGTAAGTGGAAAAAAAATTCCAAACAATCACAGTGTACGTTTTTTAAATAATTAGTGTGCATTTTCTTGCATGAAATGAGGATTTGATCACCGACCAACCAGCAGGAATTCTGCCTCTCACAGAGCTGGTAGTTTATTACCAGCACCTGTTTTATCTCTTTAGCTATATAAAAAAAAAAAAAAAGCAAATAAAGAAAACACCTGTTTACACACTCAATAAATCACACTCCAACCTCTCCACCATGGCCAAGACCAAAGAGCTGTCTAAGGACACCAGGGACAAAATTGTAAACCTGCACAAGGCTGGAATGGGCTACAGGACAATAAGTAGAAGATAGCTGAGAACTGTTAGCGCAATTATTAGAAAATGGAAGAAACAGAAGATGACTGTCAGTCTTCCTTGGTCTGGGGCTTCATGCAAGTTCTCACCTCATGGGGTAAGGAGGATTTTGAAAAAGGTCAGACACGAGCGCAGAACTACACAGGAACCCACAGATCTGGGACCACAGACTCAAAGATTACCACTAGTAATTAACCAATAACCATCTGAATAATCCAAAAGATGCAATCCACTGGCGTTCTGGCGTTTTCCCGCTGGTCAGTTGATCACTGACACTTTTTTAGTGTTTATAGCAACGCTCCAATGTAGTGATCACAGTGTGGGAATGCGACCTTAAAGGGACTCTGTTACTTCCAAAACACCTCATAAACTCAAAGCAACCTGAAAGACGCGCTAACAGGCTTCTAACTAGCTCCCGACTGTCTTGTGCTGGTGTAAAAGACGTAGTTTCTGCAGCTAAAGTTACTATAGAAGACACAGAACACATGGTAAGGGCAGGAATTTCAAGCGGAACCCACCATGGACACTGCATGAAATTCTGTTTCTCTTGAAATGCCGCTACTTTTATGAAGCGTGAACGGCCCTAAGGCAGCGTTTTAGCGCGTCTTTCGGGGGCTGCTAGTAGCGTTACCATATTGGGTATGATTTAAAGCACACATCAGACATGTCACAAGTTATTGATCACAGCAGGTCTCGCTGCTGAGACCCCCTTTGTTCAGGAGATACAGCCGGGGAGAGCAGTGCAATGCTTTCCCCACCCGTCCGTCAGTATTCTCAATGTAAGTCTATGACAAAATATTGACAGAATGAGAGGCCGGCCGGGGAGAGGATCACGCTGCTGCCATCTTTCCGCCTATATCTCCTGATCAGAGCGTCTTCAATAACTTGTGACATGTCTGATGAGATGTCAAAAGGTATTTTTATGGTACCTTCACACGTACCGGATCCACAGCGGCTTTAACGCTGGTGATCCAGTGCCCGTTCATCCGTATGATAATACAATATGTAAGTTAACCCCCTGGCGGCCAGAGCATACATCACCTCCTCCTCGCCCCGGCTTGCTTCGGGGCTTCTCGGCTGGATGTCCGGCTCAGCCAATCAGTGGCTGCGGCGGGGAAGCGCACTGATTGGCTGAGCAGGACGAGCAGATGCCAGGAACCCTATGCTATGCGATGTATGCTCTGGCCGCCAGGGGGTTAACTTACATACTGTATTATCATATGGTTGAACGGGCACTGGATCCGCAGCCGATTTCCAGTACGCGTGAAGGTACCCTTAGTGACATTTTACGTACTTGTATTCCTTTGCCCACAAATTAAGGAGTCCTCTTCACTGTATTCTTAAAGGGTTTTTTTTCCATTAAAAATGAACTTGGATACGGGGTAAGTAAGAGATCAATGGGGGGGGGGGGACACCTCTGAGACCCCCGTGATCTCCGGATCGCCCAACCCCCCCGCAGGTACAGCATGTGACCACGGCTCTATTTATTCTTAATAGCAGAGTGATGGACTGGTCTCTTTCCAGTGACTCAATTCATTCTGTCTTCTCTCTGGATATTGCCAGGGGGCAGGGGGTTCGGATCATCCGCACTCTCTTAGGGCCTTATTACACCGGACGATTATCGTTTGCATAATTGTTCAATGCGAATGATTTGCGAACGTTTTGCAAACGAGCAACGATAAAAATAGGTCCAGGTCTTATAAAGCGATCGATTTCTCGTTCGGTCGTTAATCGTTAATTTCACTTCAACCGAACGATTATCGTTTAGATTCGAACGATTTAACGATAATCTGAACGATAATCGTCCAGTGGAATAGGGCCCTTACTTGTCCCCTATCCTGTGGTGGTGGTAATATTTTTGGAGGAGAGCAGCCATGTTTATAAAATCCTGTACAATCCCTTTAAGGATGAGAGAGGCCTGGCTGTACATTGTGGATGGTGTGTGCTGTGGCAGCTCTGCACTGTTGCTGAGGGGGCTGTGCTGTGAGACCATTAAACACCGTATTTCTGACTGTATTTTTTGAGCTGTAAAACGCCATGTGTATGAAAATCGGCCAATTTGCTGGTAATTAATCTCATTGTAAAATAGGTTAAAATAACGGCTGAAAACAGCGTGTGAACATGGTGTGAGATGTCACACAACATGTGGAGAGGTGTGCATCTGATTTTGGGGGGAAAAGGGTGACCATGTAGAGCGGAGCCCGACTTTTTGTGATCGGTGTCGGGCCGGCACGTGGCACATTGCTTCAGCTCTGTGACCCGCCTCTACTTCGCAACCACGTGACTTGGGGCCAATCACGTGACAAGCGATCGTCTTTCGCTTCTACAATAGAGCCTGCCGACCGTTCTCAGAAGGAACACTGCGCATGCGTTTACGCCGTATCCATGGCAACAGGTACAACATAACGTAGGGGCTTGTTGCTAGGAAACGGGAGGAAGCTCGGTGATACTGTACGGTGAAACAGTGAGTGGACGGAGCAACACGGGACAACATGGCATCCCCGATCCAGGACGATGGAATGCAGCTGGAACTGGAGTCAGTCATCGGATTTAATGGTGAGAGGGATGTAATAGAGAGAGGGGCGTGTGAGAGGGATACCAGCCACATACTGGGGGCCTCATCACTGTATTTAAAGGGGAACTCCATACAGGAATTGGGGATCTATAGGTGACACTGTTATGGGGGATCCCTGGGTGACACATATGCAGTATATATATATATATATATATATATATATATATATATATACACACACACACATACAGTGGTGCCTTGGATTATGAGCATAATTCGGCGCTTGTAATCCAAATCCACTTTAAACCAAAGCAAATTTTCCCATAAGAAATTACTTATTAATTACTTATTAATTATTGGTTCCACACCCCAACAATTATTTGTTATTCTGAATAACATGTAAAACGGATGAAACAAATAATGAGAAACAGCTGGATATGTGATATATAAGTTACTGTACAGTATAGCAGCATGTGGTGTATAATGTATAGTAACTGCATAACCCTGATAACACAGCAGCTGGATATGTGATATATAAGTTACTGTACAGTATAGCAGCATGTGGTATATAATGTATAGTAACTGTATAACCCTGATAACACAGCAGCTGGATATGTGATATATAAGTTACTGTACAGTATAGCAATCAGCATGTGGTGTATAATGTATAGTAACTGTATAACCCTGATAACACAGCAGCAGCTGCATATGTGATATATAAGTTACTGTACAGTATAGCAGCATGTGGTGTATAACCCTGATAACACAGCAGCTGGATATGTGATATATAAGTTACTGTACAGTATAGCAGCATGTGGTGTATAATATATAGTAACTGTATAACCCTGATAACACAGCAGCAGCTGGATATGTGATATATAAGTTACTGTACAGTATAGCAGCATGTGGTGTATAATGTATAGTAACTGTATAACCCTGATAACACAGCAGCAGCTGGATATGTGATATATAAGTTACTATATAGTATAGCAGCATGTGGAGTATAATGTATAGTAACTGTATAACCCTGATAACACAGCAGCTGGATATGTGATATATAAGTTACTGTACAGTATAGCAGCATGTGGTATATAATATATAGTAACTGTATAACCCTGATAACACAGCAGCTGGATATGTGATATATAAGTTACTGTACAGTATAGCAATCAGCATGTGGTGTATAATGTATAGTAACTGTATAACCCTGATAACACAGCAGCTGGATATGTGATTTATAAGTTACTGTACAGTATAGCAGCATGTGGTGTATAATGTATAGTAACTGTATAACCCTGATAACACAGCAGCTGGATATGTGATATATAAGTTACTGTACAGTATAGCAGCATGTGGTATATAATGTATAGTAACTGTATAACCCTGATAACACAGCAGCTGGATATGTGATATATAAGTTACTGTACAGTATAGCAATCAGCATGTGGTGTATAATGTATAGTAACTGTATAACCCTGATAACACAGCAGCAGCTGCATATGTGATATATAAGTTACTGTACAGTATAGCAGCATGTGGTGTATAACCCTGATAACACAGCAGCTGGATATGTGATATATAAGTTACTGTACAGTATAGCAGCATGTGGTGTATAATATATAGTAACTGTATAACCCTGATAACACAGCAGCAGCTGGATATGTGATATATAAGTTACTGTACAGTATAGCAGCATGTGGTGTATAATGTATAGTAACTGTATAACCCTGATAACACAGCAGCAGCTGGATATGTGATATATAAGTTACTATATAGTATAGCAGCATGTGGAGTATAATGTATAGTAACTGTATAACCCTGATAACACAGCAGCTGGATATGTGATATATAAGTTACTGTACAGTATAGCAGCATGTGGTATATAATATATAGTAACTGTATAACCCTGATAACACAGCAGCTGGATATGTGATATATAAGTTACTGTACAGTATAGCAATCAGCATGTGGTGTATAATGTATAGTAACTGTATAACCCTGATAACACAGCAGCTGGATATGTGATTTATAAGTTACTGTACAGTATAGCAGCATGTGGTGTATAATGTATAGTAACTGTATAACCCTGATAACACAGCAGCTGGATATGTGATATATAAGTTACTGTACAGTATAGCAGCATGTGGTATATAATGTATAGTAACTGTATAACCCTGATAACACAGCAGCTGGATATGTGATATATAAGTTACTGTACAGTATAGCAGCATGTGGTGTATAATGTATAATGTACACAGCAGCAGTTTGTAGATACAGGATGGAACTGCAGATCCCCATAATGCAGTAGCGTAGTACAACAGGCATGGTCACATGACAGCAATAGGGAAGGGGTGGGTGTTCAGCATGGACCAATCAGGAAGTGAGAATCACAGAGCTGTGCAGGAGGACAGTGACAGAAACTTTTCTAGACAGCAGTGTGTATGGCTGAGTGGAAGTGCAGGCACATTATAGCAGGAATTTAGAGAATGGGAAACACAAGGCTGACAGAGACTGCAGGGAGCATAAGGGAATAAGCAGGGCAGATGTGGGCACATACATGCAGCACTCTCTGTCCGGGGAGAGAGGGGTTACAGCTATGGAGAGATTACCTCCACAGTCCTGTCCCCTGATGTAAGCCCCAGCCTGAAGTGGATCTGCTATGATTTGGAAGGTGAGGGAGACTTCCTGGGTCAGAGTACAGGGCTGTAGACCCCGCTATGCAGACCATGCCCCTCCCCCACTCCCCCTCCTGACCAGTACAGGGAGCTCTTACACCAAAGCAATGCTCTTACACCAAGTCACAATTTTGAAAAACTGTGAGCTCTTAAATCAAAACGCTTTCAATCCAAGTTACTCTTAAACCAAGGTACCACTGTATATATATATATATATATATATATATATATATATATATATATATTGCCCCTCTCTTATTGCAGGACACGTGCCCTCGGGGCTGATCAGTCACCCGGACAGAGAACACCTCATCTACCCCTTGGGGTGCACGGTTATCATTCAGAGTCTAAGTAAACAAAAGCAGCACTTCCTGCACGGACACACCAACAACGTATCCTGTGTGGCCGCCTCCAGGTCCGGGAAGTATCTGGCGTCAGGACAAGTCACCTACATGGGATTCAAGGTAAGAAATCCTGACTTACAGCCTCTATTATAGTCAGAGCTGCATTCACAGTTTTGCCTACTGCAAGATGCATGCAGAGGCAGATAGGTTTCCCATCATCAGTATAAAGGTGAGACTTTACAGACCAAGTTCTGTACAGACACCGAACATGCAGGGAATGATGAGAGATTGCAGCTCTGAAGTAGAATTGTGAATGCAGCTGTGGATTTCTAACAGAGATGCTTCTTTCTAGGCAGATATTTTCCTTTGGGACTACGCTAAGAGAGAGTCCTGCGGGAAGCTGAGCCTACACAAGGTCAAGGTGGAAGCCCTGGCCTTCTCCCCCAATGACCGATACCTGGTGTCTCTCGGGGGGCAGGATGATGGCAGGTGAGTGCTCTCCTCCCTGCTGCCCCTCAGCTGCCTCTGAGTTCCTGTCTGGTAAACTGACCCGTTCTATTTCATAGTGTCGTCCTGTGGAACGTGGCGACGAGAGAAGCCATCTGCGGCAGCCCGGCCTCTTCCCTCAGCGTGGGGCATGCCCTGACCGTGGCCTTCACCAACAATAGTGATGATGTCTTTATAACAGGAGGAAAGTAAGTCCTGAGAGCCAACTGTGTCACCAGCAGAATAGTGAGTGCAGCTCTGGAGTATAATACAGGATGTAACTCAGGATCAGTAATGTAATGTATGTACACAGTGACCCCACCAGCAGAATAGTGAGTGCAGCTGTGGAGTATAATACATGATGTAACTCAGGATCAGTAATGTAATGTATGTACACAGTGACCCCACCAGCAGAATAGTGAGTGCAGCACTAGGGTATAATACAGGATGTAACTTAGGATCAGTAATGTATGTACACAGTGACCCCACCAGCAGAATAGTGAGTGCAGCTCTGGAGTATAATACAGGATGTAACTCAGGATCAGTAATGTAATGTATGTACACAGTGACCCCACCAGCAGAATAGTGAGTGCAGCACTGGGGTATAATACAGGATGTAACTTAGGATCAGTAATGTATGTACACAGTGACCCCACCAGCAGAATAGTGAGTGCAGCTCTGGAGTATAATACAGGATGTAACCCAGGATCAGTAATGTAATGTATGTACACAGTGACCCCACCAGCAGAATAGTGAGTGCAGCTCTGGAGTATAATACATGATGTAACTCAGGATCAGTACAGGATCAGTCATGTATGTACACAGTGACCCCACCAGCAGAATAGTGAGTGCAGCTCTGGAGTATAATACATCATGTAACTCAGGATCAGGCTTGGTATCGGCATCAGTCATCTAGTCTCAGTATATAGCAGCTGTATATAGCAGCCATGCGCGGTGCTGGTGATATTGGAGTCAGGTCACACACAGCTCAGTAAACCACTTTACAGTCAGATTTGGTTTAAGCCATTGGAAAGTAATGGAGTGTGACCTGTGTGTCTGTTCACAGCGGGACCCTGCGAGTATGGGAGGTGGATCTGCCGAACAGGAAAATGCGTCCCATCGAATGTCAGACGGGTCAACTGAAGCGAGTGGTTACCTGCCTGACAGTGAGTACCACGCTGAGATAATCCCGCCGCCATCCATTTATAGCTCTATTTCCTGGGAAGATTTCGGATTGTGTCTGAAGTGATATCCCAGATACCTGGGGTCCCTCATACATAATGCAGCCACCAGGGCAGATCGTGTCCGTGTGTCTGGATGACACACCTTGGATTGTTTTTAACCCCGTAGGCCTCTTTAACACACATTGGGGAAGATTTATCAAAGGGTGTAAGATTTAGACTGGTGCAAACTGCTCACAGCAACCAATGACAGTTCAGCTTTTATTTTTCCAGAGCTGAAAGCTGAGCTGTGATTGGTTGATGTTGGCAATTTGCACCATTATTTTAGAGACATTTTTTTTGATGATCTATACAGAAGCTTTAAGATCTCTTAAAATTCTGGCTGGTGTGAATTGAACCCAAGACTAAACACTGTGCTAGCTCAGTGTTCCCTCACTTTCCCCCTACTGTTGTATCCAGTTTGGGTGGGGTTTTGAAACTCAGTTCCATTGAAGTTAATGGAGCTTAATTGCAAACTGCACCTGAACTGGAGACAAGAGAGGGGGAAAACTGGCCATGTTTTTGTAGCGCTGGATAACCCCTTTAAAGGGGTTATCCAGCACTACAAAAACATGGCTACTTTCTTCCAGAGACAGCACCACTCTTGTCTCCAGCTTGGGCGGGGGTTTTGCTGCTCAGTTCCATTGAAGTGAATGGAGCTTAAAGGGGTACTCTGGCGGGGGGGGCTATTTTGGGATCTGGCCGGGGAGGAGGTGGCTGAGAGAAAATAGCCCCCCGCTGGAGTACCCCTTTAATTTGAAACCGCACCTGAACTGGAGACAAGAGTCGAGTTGTCTCTAAAAGAAAGTGGCCATGTTTTTGTAGCACTGGATAACCCCTTTAATGGGGTCATCCAGGCTTAGAAAAATGTACCCAAGGCATTTGACTCCCGATGCCAGGAGAAGTTGGATGCAACTCTAGGAAGTCCTGGAAAACATGGAGACAGCTATAGGCTATGTTCACACGCTGTAATGAATTTGGAAGCCTATGGCCGTAGTGGTCATTGAACACAAACGACCGTAGATCTCCGAATTCATTGTTTTCTATTAATTTCAATAGAACAACGGCCTTTGTTATGCACACAGTGCATCAACTATGGACGTTGTTCACTGCAGCCGTAATAAATAATGCATTATTGGCTGGTGGAACACGTAATACAGCGACGGTTGACACTCAAAACCATGACCATGTCAAACAACGACCATTGTATTACAACGTGTGAACGTCAGACAAGGGAGAGAGAAAAAAGCCAGGCAGCAGCGCCTCGTGTGATACCGTACAAACAAGTCAGTTAAAAATGCAAGGTGCTGATGGGGTGCTCACCTTCAAGCCCCTTGGGCTTTATGCATATCACCCAAATGGGTACCAGGTCTTCAGAAGATGCCAGGATATGGATCTTCGGTGGAGAGTGCAGGGCTGCAGGCCAACTAGGATAGCCCAAACGGGATGCTCCCAAGTGGGGGCCCGTGGGAATAAGGCTAGTCTAGGTACGTGTGAACGTAGCCTGAGGCTTCCTAGGGCTGCATCCAACTTCTCCAGGCAGCAGGAGTCATAAAATAAGCATTCGGGTTTGGACCAACACGATTGTTCGACAAGTTCTCTGATCACTAACATGGGCGCTTTTTTTCAAAAACAGCGGCACAGTTGTCCCCAGTTTGGTCTGGGTTTGCAGCAGTTCCTTTGAAGTGAATGGTGCTGAATTGCAATACCACACACAACCTGAGGACAGGGGTGGTGCTGTTTTTACAAGAAAGTAATTCTAGATAACCCCTTAAAAGCACTGGTGTGAAACCTGCGGCCCACCTCTAGCTGTAGCACTACTACGATTCCCATCATTGTAAAGGGTTTCTCCACTTTTTAGAGCTTCCTTCTCTATCCATAAGGCTGGTCCTGTGTATATGTTGCAGTGAAATGATAGAATCAGGGATTTGATCAAATCCCGGGAAATGATGGAATGACCGCGCCGTCCCATCATTTCCCTCAGGGAAATGATGATATGAACTCTATAATTTCCCCCCACGACATAGAATTCGCTTACCGTATCGCCTCTCTGCTCCCCGTCCGCCTCAACCGACTCTCTGCTCCCCTTTGCAATCGTTTACCCTGCTACACACCTCCCGTTCCCCTGGCCTGTCCGCTCCACTCCCTGTCCGCCGAACACCTGCCCAGAGGTGTGCCGCTCGTCCACCCCACCCTGCGACTCGCCTCCTGCTCCCCCAGTCCGTCCGTCCCAACGCCATTTGCCTGCAGGGAGGTGTGCTGCACTGCTCCCCATCCATCCCCGGTCTCGTCCACCCCGCGACACGCTTTCTGCTCCCCTGGCCCGTGCACTCTGCTCCCCGTCCGGTCCACCCCGCCGCCATATGCCTGCCGGGCAGTCATGCTGCCCCAACCGCCCCACCGCCATACACCTGGCGGGGAGGTGTGCCGCTCTGGTCCCCGTCCACCCCAACGCCGTATGCCTGCCGAGAGGTGTGCCCCTCTGCTTCCCTGTCCGCCTCTGCTGCTGTGTCTTCCGGGAGTTTCCGTCCGCCCCCGCCATCATATGCCTGCAGGGAGTTGTGCCGCTCTGCTCCCCGTCTGCCTCCGGTCCCGTCAGCCCTGCCTCGCGACATGCCTACTGTTCCCCTGGCCCGTCCGCTCTTCTCCCTGTCCGTCCCAATGCCTGCCGGGTAGGTGTGCCGCTCTGCTCCCCGTCCGCCTCCGGTCCCATCTGCCCCGCCCTGCGACATGCCTAGTGTTCCCCTGACCCGTCTGCTCTGCTCCCTGTCCGCCCCAATGCCTGCCGGGTAGGTGTGCCGCTCTGCTCCCCCGTCTGCCTCCGCCACCAAACATAGAGCCGGGCGACTCCGCGATCGTTCATTCCGTCATTTCCCTAAAAGGGGTCAGGCATTTGATCAAATCCCTAGAAATTCTATAATTTCAATCCAATATAAATAACCCACAGTGACTATAGACATTTTTGTATCACTGGTTGCGCTCACTGCGTTTCTCTCCCAGGTGGCAGAAGACGACAGCTGCTTCTACTGCGGCACAACTACGGGGGATATCCTGAAAGTGAACACACAGAACAAGCTGCTGAACAGCTGCGGACCCCAGAAGGATCGCTTCAGCCTGGTGAGATGATAGTGATGTGGGGTCTGTGGCTGTTACATAACTATTAGATCTCTGGTCATCAACCTGCGGCAGCAGTCAGGGCATGCTGGGAGTTGTAGTTTTGCAAGAACTGAAGAGTAGGAGAATGCTGACCATGTATAGACATAGCCCTGTGGGTGAACCCCTAAGGCCTGCACTTACACTGTACCCCATTCTTCTCCCCATTATCAGGGGGTGACGTCTCTGATCCTGCTGAAAACTGGCGAGTTTATTATCGGATCCGGAGATGGAAAATTATCCCTCTGCAAAGCCCCAAACTACAAAGCGGTAAAGTAAGTGTCCACCATCACCATCATCATCCTCCTAAAATCAGATGCAGCTTTTTTTTTTTTTTAGCATATTTTATTAGTTTTTGGAAAGAAAAAAAATAACATACAGTGTTATATACAATCAAACAGATATATGGAAATAAAGTTTCAATAGTAGTAGTAGAAAGTCAGTTCTTTGGAAGGTATATTTCATTCCACTTAAAGGGGTACTCCAGCGGAAATCTTTTTCTTTCAAAGCAATTGGTTTCAGAAAGATATATAGATTTGTAATTAACTTTTATTTAAAACTCTTAAGTGTTCTCATACTTACCAGCTGCTGTATGTGCTGCATAAAGCGGTCTATTCTTTCCAGTCTGACATAGTGCTCTCTGCTGCCACCTCTGTCCATGTCAGGAACTGTCCAGAGCAGCAGCAAATCCCCATAGAAAACCTCTCCTACTGTGGACAGTTCCTGACATGGACAGAAGTGGCAGCAGAGAGCACTGTGTCAGACTGGAGAGAATATACCACTTTCTGTAGGACCTACAGCAGCTGATAAGTACTAGAAGACTGGAGATTTTTAAATAGATGTAACTTACAAATCTACTGTATATAACTTTCTAAAACCAGTTGATTTAAAAGAAAAAGATTTTCTCTGGTATAGAGGTATAGAATCATTTGCCTATAGATAAAGTGCTAGTGTAAAGAACAATTAAAGGGTTTGTAATTTACTTCTATTAAAAAATCTCAAGTCTTCCCATACTCATCAGCTGCTGTACGTCCTGCAGGAAATGTTTTATTTTCTGTCTTACACAGTGCTCTCTGCTGACAACTCTGTCTCGGTTGTATATGAATCCCCATAGAAAACCTCTCCTGCTCCGGACAGTTCCTGTCTCGGCCAGGGGTGGCAGCAGAGAGCACTGTGTCAGACAGAAAATAAAACAACCTTTTTCTGTAGGACATACAGAAGCTGATAAGTATGGGAAGACTTGAGATTTTTTAATAGAAGAACAATACAAATCTATATAACTTCCTGACACCAGTTGATTTGAAAGAAAAAGATTTTCGCTGAACAACCCCTTTAAACACAAACCTAATGTAGCTCCAGTTCTGTTCAGTTGCGAAGCTCCTCATGGTGACTGCGGTTTCCATCTTTGTATGTTCCCCTCTCTTCAGGAGTGTCACCCTGCAGGGGGCTGTGAACTCCATCACGCTCAGGGGTCAGGGACACCAGTTTTTCGTGGGGACCGGACAAGCCCAGATCTATCGCTTTAACTATCCGGAATTCAAAGAATTGCTCATCGCTACCTGTCACAGTGAGGCGATCACTGACATTGTCTTCCCCTTGTACGTATCTAACTGTTACTAAGGGGGGGGGGCAGCCATTATACTGTGGCCATGTGCTGCCATTATAGGGGTCTCCTTATACGTTGTTTTTTAGTGGCACGTCAGAGCTGTTTGCTACTTGCTCCAAGAATGACATCCGGGTTTGGCACACCACCAGCCACAAGGAGCTGCTGAGGATCACCGTCCCCAACGTGATCTGTAACGCCATCGAGTTCATGAGAGACGGCAGAAGCATCTTGTCAGGTGAGAGGGACCCCCATTTCCTCCACCTCATACTTCTTTCTCATGGACTGTGGTGGTGATGGCTGTAGGCTATAGTCTTTTTCTTATTATTGCAATGCTTAAGCTGCAGTATGACCCAGTGACAAGATACAGTGATACTGTGATACAGATACTATAGGGAGTCAGATACTATGGGGAACCAGATACATATATACTATTGGGGGTCAGATACATATATACTATGAGGAGTCATACATATATATATATATATATACTATGGTGAGTCAGATACTATGGGGAATCAGATACATATATACTATTGGGGGTCAGATACATATATACTATGGGGAGTCATACATATATATATATATACTATGGGGAATTAGATACATATATACTATGAGGAGTCAGATACATATATACTATGGGGGGGGGTCAAATATATATATATATATATATATATATATACTATGGGGAGTCAGATACATATATACTATGAGGAGTCAGATACATATATACTATGGGAGGTCAGAAACATATACTATGGGGGGGTCATATATATACATACTATGGGGATTCAGATACATATATACTATGGGGAGTCACACATATATATATATATATATATACTATGGGAGGTCAGATACATATATACTATGGGGAGCTAGCCACACAGCAAAGTCAGATACACGCAAACATGTGCTTTGGTGACATCAGACATGTACAGATATACCCTGTGTTAACTTGATCACAATGACGCATTTAACTCGACACTCTAATTGACTTAACACAGCTCCCTGACACAGTTGTTGCGTCAGGGATCATGTTAACCCTGCTACAGGGTTATATACTGTATAATGTATATACTGTACAGTGGAGAGATGAGATACTAATGGGAGGTCAGATACATGAACCGATACTCTCTCCTCAGCCTGGAACGACGGCAAGATCCGAGCCTTCACCCCTGAGAGTGGGAAACTTATGTACCAGATAGAGAACGCACACAGCATGGGGGTGACAGCCATTGCCGCCACCAGTGACTGCAGGAGGATTGTGAGCGGAGGAGGAGACGGCAGGGTACGTAGATGGGAAGATCCACCATTGTGCCCAAAAGCAGGAAATCTCCATCCTAATGGGGGACTGTCTGTGCAGGTGCGAGTGTGGGAGATCGGAAGGGAGAGCCAGAGGCTTGTGGAGTCCATGAAGGAGCACAAGTCAGCCGTGTCCTGCATCAAACTGAGGAGCAACAACCGCGAGTGTGTGACCGCCAGCACCGACGGAACCTGCATCATATGGGACCTCGAGTCTGTATCATATCCATTATTACATGCTGAGCACCACTGTACTACTTACAGATAGAAATCCGCTCCATTATACTCCAGAGCTGCAATCACTATTCTAGAGTATTTTTACTCTGGAGTATAATACAGGATGTAACTCAGGATCAGTACAGGATAAGTAATGTATGTACACAGTGACCCCACCAGCAGAATAGTGAGTGCAGCTCTGGAGTATAATACAGGATGTAACTCAGGATCAGTAATGTATGTACATAGTGACCCCACCAGCAGAACAGTGAGTGCAGCTCTGGAGTATAATCCAGGTAGTAGTGGTCTTGCAGTTTATACCTATGTCTTGGAGGATAGCACTGTAACTAGTATAACCGGTCTCTTTCTCTATCTTTCAGGCGGTTCATTAGAAAGCAGATGGTTTTATCCAACACCCTGTTCCGCTGTGTCTGTTACCATCCTGAGGAATTCCAGATTATCACCAGCGGCACGGACAGAAAGGTCAGCGGCATCTTATAGACCATCACCCATTGGTCTTTGGTTTTTTTTCAGTTTTTTGGGGTGCAAACAGTGTTGGGGTTTTCTGCTGTATAAAACTTGTTAGGGCATATAGATGTAATAGAGAGTGGTCTCTCCGCCCAGCTTGTCGCATCCACATGTAGATACTTAAAGGGGAGCTCCCAGCAGTGAGCCCCCGCAGATAACTTACCATTTAGAGCACCTTTCAAATAGTTAGGAGATGCAGTATACTTATTGGTAGGTTCAGGTTGTTTTTGGAAAATATCTGCAGAACCAACAATGACCAGCAGGTGGCACTGTTTTACTGTTATTTCATGTAATTGTATATCACACCATAAGGAGATTCTACAGATGGGTCCTAAAATGTATGGAGTCTGAGGTAAGGACTATTTAAAGGGGTATTCCCATTACCTAAACTTGCTAATCTTCCTCTCTTATAGATCAGTTACTGGGAAGTGTTTGATGGATCAGCGATCAGAGGACTTGATGGATCCATGTCCGGAGCGATCAACGGGATGGATATAAGTGACAGCGGAAGCCACTTTGTCACAGGTAACAGCCTCTCTGCCATAAGGCATAGTAGTCTATGTATGACAAAGTCACAATGTAGAGTACATTACAGAATACATTTATTGCAACTCATGGGCAGCTGGTACAAAATTACAATTCCCATCATGCCTGGACACCCTTTGGCTATGCAGGTATAATAGGAGTTGTAGTTTTGCAACAGCTGAAGGCCAAAGATGCACATCCCTGGTTTAGTGTGTCTTATATTGTTCTATCATGGCTACATATTAGCCGCTGTAGTTATGACACCAGGTGGCAGTGCAGTCCTGTTTTATACAAGTATATATAGAAAGATCTCTGCTTGAAGGGGAGAAACCTGGCCACTTTCTTCCAGAGACAGCAGCGCTCTTGTCTCTAGTTTGGGTGCAGGTTTGCAACTCATTTCCATTGAAGTGAATGGAGCTTAATTGCAAACCGCACCTGAACTGGAGACAAGAATTGTGGCCACGATCGCGGTGTTTAAGTGTGACAGGAGCAGCTCCTGTCACTTACTGATCGGGACCCCTGCAGTGTGACTGCGGGGGCCAGATTGGTGTGATGGCCTTGTAGAGATCTCTTACCTTCCTCAGTGTGATCCGATCGGCGCTTTGCTGATTGAGTCTGCTGCAGGCCTATTACACTGCCTATGGCATAGCAGTGATCAGTGTATGTAAGGGGACTTAAAATGTGTAAAAAAAAAAAAAAAAAAAAAAGTAAAAATGTTTTTATAAATACCCCAAAGCCCCTCCCCCAATAAAGATTCAGATTACCCCCCTTTCCCATTATCTAAATAAAACATATAAAAATAATTAAATAAATAAACATATTATATACAGTAGCGTGCGTAATTGTCCGATCTATTAAAATATAACAAGCGTGATCCTGTACGGCGAACGTTCTACATGAAAAGAGGGAAAAAAGCGCCAGGATTGCCGATTTTTTTTTTTTGTTACATAATATATATATAAAAAAAATTTTTTTTAATAAAAAGTGATCAAATGTCCGATCTTCACAAATATGGTATTAATAAAAACTAGAGATCATGGCGCAAAAAATGACACCACATACAGCCCCGTAGGTGAAAAACTAAAACCGTTATAAGCGTCACAATAGGCCCATTTTATTAATAATTAATTGCAAAAAAAAGGATTTCATACAAAAAAAATATATATAACATTAGAGAATCTGTGTAACCTGCATATGGTTGTGTTGGGACTGACCTATAGAATAATTGTATCATGTCGCTGTTACCATATAGTGCATTACGTAGCCACAGGAACCCCCCAAACGTTACCATATTGCATTCTTTTTCACCTATTTATATCTTCATAAATACTATTTTTGGGATCCCATCATACATGTTAGGGTAGAATAAAAGACGCCATTACAAAGTACAACTACTCCTGTAAAAAACAAGCCCTTACATGGCCCAGTAGATAGAAAAGTGAGCTCTTAGAAGGGGAGGAGGAAAAAACGAAAACTCAAAAATGAAAATTGGTCCACTGGGTGATTTTAGGCCGGGTCCTCAAAGGGTTAAAGGAGTTGTTCATGATTAGAAAAACATGGTGCTTTCTTCCAGCTGTGCAATACCACACACATCCTGTGGGCAGATGTGGCGCTATCAGAGCAAAGACAAATGAGTTAGAAGGAGTATTCCTATCCCGAGAAGTTATCCAGTCCACAGAATAGGGGACAACAAGCCGCAGTAAAGTCATTGGGGTCCATCGGGGTCTCGTGTACAGATCTCCGGGTGCGGTTTTATTTGTTGTTCTGCTCCGTTTACAGAACAGAAAATACAATGCCGCCTACTAAAGTGACTTATGACCCACCAGCTGCCACCCTGATTCCTCTAATGTTACGTGTGGTTTAAAGGGGTACTCCAGCAAAAATCAACTGCTGTCAGAAAGTTATATAGATTTGTAATTCACTTCTATTTTTAAATCTCCAGTCTTCCAGTACTTATCAGCTGCTGTATGTCCTGCAGGAGGTGCTGTATTCTTTCCAGTCTGAAACAGCAGCAGCAGCAAATCCCCATAGAAAACCTTTCCTGCTCTGGACAGTTCCTGACATGGACAGAGGTGGCAGCAGAGAGCACTGTGTCAGACTGGAAAGAATACAGCACCTCCTGCAGGACATACAGCAGCTGATAAGTACTGGAAGACTGGAGATTTTTAAATAGAAGTAAATTACAACTCTATATAACTTTCTGACACCAGTTGATTTGAAAGAAAACTATTTTCACCAGAGTAACCCTTTAATACCTCAATATCTTTGCTTGCTGTCAGTGAATAGGAACATTTTTACCTGTAGTCAGGTCTGAAATCTTTCCTGATCATTAAGGGCAGTTTCTCAGCAATGTATTGTGTCCATATTGTGGCTGAATGTCCTGATGTGACAGCTGTCAGTCTGGGTCATCACACCCGCGGTCAGCCTCTGGCTTACTGCTCTTGCCACACTGCCAAGAACTACATGGCAAAAAACCCCACACATGCCACTATATTGCAATGTTAGCAGACAGATTATTGAAGCCAAAGCCAGGAATGGATTTGATAAGAGGAGAAATCTCAGTCTTTCCTTTATGACCTGTTCTTTTCTTATACTCTGTTCCTGGCTTTGGCTTCAATAATGTGTCAGATGTGTCTGTGTAAAAGGCCATTTAGACTGTGGCTATAGTTGCATGACACATGACTTTACATACATACTGCGACCGCAACTACTACATGTGAATAAACCCCAACAACCATCATCCTGTAGTCCTGGACCATAGATATCTGTGCCAGGCCCAACTATATATATATATATATATATATATATTGCTATAAATAAGAGTGTCCGCGCTCACTGACAGCAAACGGAGATACTAATATTCTTCAGGTAATAGGAAAATATAACATAGGTACAATAACGGCTTCTCAGTAATGTACGGTAAAATGCGCACATGTTAGGAGACGCCATCTTATCCTTATGTCTCTTCTAGGTGGAGATGACAAGCTGGTGAAGGTCTGGGACTACAACGAGGGGGAAGTAACCCAAGTCGGCATCGGGCACAGCGGCAGCATCAGCCGGCTAAAGATCTGCCCTCTGTCCAAGTACATCATCAGCGTGAGCAGTGATGGCGCCATTTTACGCTGGAAGTACCCCTACCCAGTTTAGATAGACATTTATTCCCATCAAGAGTTCACTTAAAGGGGTATTCCAGCAATGTTTTTTTCTTTAAAATCACTGTTTTCAGAAAATTATATTGATTTGTAATTTACTTTACTTAAAAATCTTAAGTCTTCCAGTACTTAATAGCTGCTGTATGTCCTGAAGGAAGTAGTGTATACTTTCCAGTCTAACACAGTGATCTCTGCTGCCACCTCTGTCCATGTCAGGAACTGTCCAGAACAGTAGCAAATCTTCATAGAAAACCTCTGCTGCTCTGGACAGTTCCTGACATAGGACTGAGGTGGCAGCATAGAGCACTGTGTCAGACTGGAAAGAATACACCACTTCCTGCAGGACATACAGCAGCTGATAGGTATGGGAAAATGTGAGATTTTTAAACAAAAGTAAATTTCAAATCTATATAATTTTTTGACACCAGTTGATTTGAAAGAAAAAGTACCCCTTTAAAGCAGGGGTAGGGAACCTTGGGCCCTCCAGTCGTTGCAAAACTACAATTCCCATCATGCCTGGACAGACAAAGGCTGCAACAGCTGGAGGGCCCAAGGTTCCCCATGCCTGGTTTAAAGGAACAGTCCAGGCAGATGTGGTGACTGTGTTATACCAACTGCAGGGATGATGGGCGGAGCATGACACATTCGCCACCTGGAAGATCTCTTGGTGGTACCTATTCCTTCCTTTGTACTCTCAGGCAGCCAGTCGGTGTCCGTCAGTGATTGGCTGAGCAGGCACTTCCTGAGATGACTTGTCACTACCTACTTACTAGGTCAGTATAGCTTCTTTTAATTTTTATGACACGCTGAGCCATATATAGATTTGTTCGCTGGACAACCCCTTTAATGGGAGGTCTGTGCACAGAATAGTAACCCCCGAGCAGTCATGAGTGATCCCTGTGTCATGCTCCGCCCACTCAGGCCTTCTTCTCAGCACAACACAATGTATCCCATCTGCTTAGATACCCTGCATTAATTTATAGCTGTCTTGTAAGGTCCAGCATCTTACCCCTGTTGTTAGTATGGATGACACCGAGGACCTGGGTGGAGCCATCATAGACCTGTCCCCGATCCTCATCTGGTTTTCTCATGTCTGGAAATAAACGATTTATGTTCTTTATTCTTGTATGGATTATTACAGATGTAAGTCACGTCCTGGTACATGTATAGGGGGAGGAGGGATCGGCTAGTTATAAACCTTATGACATTGTAATCCATCTGGTCCTCCATGACGCCTACATACAAATCTCTACATACAACCACACCAGTTATGGCGAGTACATGGCCATTTCACTAAGCCATGTGTGCATAAATTTGTATTGGGTGGAGTTTAGTGTAGGGAGCGAGGTGTAAATGGACGGCAATAGACACACCTCTTTAGTATGGCTTAAAGGGATTATCCAGAGTTAAGAAAAACATAGTTACTTTCTTGCAAAAACAGCACCACCCGTGTACCCAGGTTGTGCGTGTTATTACAACTTATCTGCACTGGCGTAGCTACCATGGAGGCAGACCACGCAGCTGCTACAGGGCCCATGCGGGCCTCCATGGTACAGCACACACCATCACCACCACCTTGTCTGCTTTTCAGCCACTGTCCTGCACCAAGCCCCTGCATTGCTCTGCTTCCCTCTGGACAGCTGCCATCACGCATCAACCCCCAGACCCCCCCCCCCCGCTCCACACCCCCTGGACACCTGCCAGCGTGCACCAACTCCCCCCAGACAGCTGCCGGCCCGCACCAACCATCCCCAGGATTTTGTTCCCCCAGGTCCCCAGTGCATGATTGACGTCCGTTTTTGTTTGCTGTGGGGCCCCCGGGAATCCTACTTACGCCCCTGGTCAACTCCATTTACTTCAGTGGAACGGGGTTGCAAAACCTGAAGACAAGGGGTGCTGTTTCTGTAAGAAAGCAGCCATATTTTTAAGGCTTAGGACCAGAGTATGAAACACCAGTAAATTCCTCCCCTTTGTGTTTCTGTTCCTTGCTATATTCAGGATCTCTGCTTGCTGTCAGTGATTGGAAACCATCTTGTAGTTGTAAGTCTGTACAAGCCTAGTACATCTCATAATGAAAAGTTTTCTCCACTGGTATCAGTCTATGCAATTTCTTTACAGGCGTTAAACGGGATGTCCAGGTTTACAAAAAACATGGCCGCTTTCTTTTTTTTAAAAAAAACAGCACGATTCTCATCCTCCTGTTTAGCTGTGATTTTGCTGTTCAGGTCCATTAAAAAAAATGAGCTGAATTGTAATATCGCACACAACCTGAGGACATGGGTGGCGCTGTTTTTGTGTTTTTCTCAAATCCTGGATAACCTTTTTAAGATGCAAAAAAGCAGAGCTATCATCTTGTAGAAACAGCGCCACCCCTGTCCTAAGCATGTGTGTGGTATTACAATTCAGCTCCATTCACTTCATTGAAACTGAGATGCAAAACCCACGCTTAAACTGAGGACAAGAGTAGTGCTGTTTCTGGAAGGAAGCAGCCATATTTTTCTGTCTGGATAACCCCTTTAAGGGCAGTTCCAGTGAACGGCAGAATGTGGCCAAGGCTCTACATAAATCCGGGTATGCTCACACTATTTATTGCAGCAGTGACTGTAATAAAAGGCAGAAACTTTGCAGCGACTATAAGGGATGCAGTGTGCTGGTGGGATG
This sequence comes from Dendropsophus ebraccatus, assembly GCF_027789765.1. NCBI lineage: Eukaryota > Metazoa > Chordata > Amphibia > Anura > Hylidae > Dendropsophus > Dendropsophus ebraccatus. Next base: position 67,025,386 of record NC_091467.1, on the reverse strand, counting down.
TAGGAGGAGTCTGCAACGTGACTGCACCGCAGGAATATCCCCTTACACTACCGGAATATTGCACCGTCAATTGCACATTATCGACACTGAGGATCTGTTCACACATGGGGTGCAGACGCAGCAGAAATCTCACACAGGCTGTGGCGCTGCAGCTAGCCGAGTCCAGTAAGACTGCAGCAGTTCATCTATAGATCAGGGATGGGGAACCTTCGGCCCTCCAGCTGTTGCAAAACTACAATTCCCATCATGCCTGGACAGCCTTTGGCTGTCCAGGCATGATGGGAATTGTAGTTTTGCAACAGCTGGAGGGCCGAAGGTTCCCCATCCCTGATCTATAGATTCCTATAGTGCCGGGATAGGGAACCATCCGCCCTCCAGCTGTTGCAAAACTACAATTCCCAGCACAGCTTTGGCTGTCCAGGCATGATGGGAATTGTAGTTTTGCAACAGCTGGCAGTCTGTAGGTTCCCCACTACTGTTATAGGGTAGTAGTTTGCAACCTATCGCTCCCTAGCTGTTGTGAAACTACAACTCCCAGCATGGCCTGACAACCCACAATGCATTTGGTTTATATTACATAGTGCTTGATGGTGAGAAGTCACTAAAACTGGGATGGAGACCCTGCGGCCCTCAAGCTGCTGCAAAACTACAATTCCCATCATGCCTGGACAGCCGATAGCTGGAGGGCCCACGCTTCCCTATGCCTGTAGGGTTAGATCAGGGTGTAGTGTATATAATGTATGCATACCATCCTCATCGTCTAATATTAGAAGCAGCAATGAGCGACTGTGAAACGCAATAATCACCTCACGGTTTACAGCAAAAAAAATACAAAATTGCGAAAAAAAAACCCTTGTCTCTTGTAAATATATCTCTATGCCAGGGCTCCATGACAACCCATCATCTGCAATGGAATCTCACGTATAAAGCCAGGCAAGCAAAAGACACGTATACACAGGGAAACGTGATATTGCGCAATTATCCTCATACAGAGAATTCAAGTGTATTTGCATAAAATATTTCCTAGATCTTAGGCCGGGTTCACACTGTGTTTATGTAGTACTATTACCAGTTTATCACTAGCATACAGCGTATAGCAGCGGATCCCGTTTAATTCAATGGTGTAAATGGGTTCACCCATGCTGTATGTGTTCAGGCTACGGTATGCTAATTTGTAGGAAACCCCTTTAAATTAGCATGTACCATGTAGCATGGATGCTGATGGGTGCCTGTGACCTAAACACAATGGGGGAGATATGGAAATCACGCAGATAACTTCCAGTGTCGCTCACCCCATTGCCCAGCTTGAATCTTCGCCCGTCCCATAGACTTCATTCTATGCTCGGCCAGATTCCGCCGTCCACCCAAAGACAAAGACAATTCTTTGGGCGGACGGTGAAATCTGCCTGAACATCGATTGGCGCCTATGGAACATGCGGGGGCGAGCAATGGAATCCGCTGGAACTTATCCGCATGATTTCCATAGTGTGCATATACCCTGATGGTAAGTATGCATTTTGTCACTTATAGCAACCAATCACAGCTCAGCTTTCACTTGACTTTGGTATTGTAGAGTATGGCTGGCACACTTCACAGTCCCAAAGCCAAGTCACTTTGCTACATTAAAGGGGTTATCCAGGGCTACAAAAACATGGCCGCTTTCCCCCCTCTCTTGTCTTCAGATTGGATGGGGTTTCAAACCCAGTTCCATTAAAGTAAATGGAGCTTAATTGTAAACCGCACCTGACGTGGAGACAAGAGAGGGGGAAAAGCGGCCATGTTTTTGTAGCGCTGGATAACCCCTTTAAGCTTTATTTACTTCAATGGAACTGAGTTCCAAACCCCACCCAATCTGGAGACGAGAGGGGAAAAAGTGGCCATGTTTTTGTAGCGCTGGATTACCCCTTTAAAAGTTGTTGCCCTTAGCAACCAATTACAGTTCAGCCTTCACTTTACCAGAGAAATGAAAGCTGAGCTGTGATTGGTTGCTATGGGCATCCAATGCCCTCGGTTGCCCATATCAACCAATCACAGCTCAGCTTTCATTTTTCAATGAGCTCTGGTAAAGTGAAAGCCGAGCTGTGATTGGTTACTATAAGCCTGCTTGTTAAATTTCTAACATCCTTTGTTGCCCATAGCAACCAATCACAGCTCGGCTTATACTTCACCAGAGCTCATTGAGAAATGAAAGCTGAGCTGTGATTGGTTGCTATGGGCAACAAGGGACATTCCTACTGTGAGAGCTCTATTTTATGGAACATTTATCATGCGGAAATTGGTATATCGTTCAAATTTAAGTGATAATGGGGAAGATTTATCAAACATGGTGTAAAGTGAAACTGGCTCAGTCACCCCTAGCAACCAATCAGATTCCACCTTTCATTCCTCACAGACTCTTTGAAAAATGAAAGGTGGAATCTGATTGGTTGCTAGGGGTGACTGAGCCAGTTTCACTTTACACCATGTTTGAAAAATCTCCCCAAATGTTTCCACATGTATGCAGCAATGATCAAACCACCAATGAAAATTTGTTCGTATGTCGTTGATCGCATCTTTTTAGCTGACCGTAAAATCATCAGAAGTCTGGCGATTTTAAATAACAGACAGGGGGGAACATAGTAACGAAGCACTACTTACTTCTCCGTGTGCCCGCAATGTGCCGCCCCAGGACCCCCCCGAGTTGTGATGATGATAATGCGTGTGGTGTATTGTGGTGAACAATTTCGCAAAAGCAAATCACGATAGGACCCTAATGGTGCGTTTACACAGACAGATTTATCTGACAGATTTTTGAAGCCAAAGCCAGGAACAGACTATAAACAGAGAACAGGTCATAAAGGAAAGACTGAGATTTCTCCTCTTTTCAAATCCATTCCTGGCTTTGGCTTCAATAATCTGTCAGATAAATCTGTCTGTGTAAACGCCCCTTGCAGTACTGCGTCATTTTAATAAATATACTGCAGTTCCACAACACAGCCCTATGCTACATTTACACGGAGCAATAATTCGCCCAGTCGATCGTTTAACGATTTTGAAGCAACGTTTTGGTTTTTATAACAATCAGCGTTTAGACGGAGAAAAATCGTTATTGCGATCGTTTTTAAGATTGCTTTAGTCCATCTTTCACATAGGGTGAATCTTTAAAAGACTGTTTACACGAGGCGGTCTGCAAATTTTTTGCGAACAGCGATGTTGAAAGATCAAAACGAACGATTTCTTTCTCATCGCTTGATCATTTGCTGTGTTTCAAATGCGATCGTTATTGCGAAAATTCGAACGATAATCGTTCCGTGTAAACGCAGCATTAGGAAAGTTACTGCAATGTGTGAACAAGCCCCTTGTGTGATGATATTAGCCTATGGGCTCCAGGTGACTAATGTCTGATGAGATATTTAATCACAGTTTCTGCTCCACCCCATCCCGGGACTCCCAGGAATCTCCAGGTTACACATAGATCACACATACCATCATGTCGTACTCACCCCAGCTGTATGTGGCATGTGGGCAGACGGGCATCACAATGTTACCTATATCTAGTCTATAGTGCTGCATGGAGTGTAGTACTGGGTATAGGAGACGTGGGGGCACTACTACATGTTATATATGTTGGTGCTGGATTATCAGATATTCTGAACTACTGGATGACTCCTCTGTAAGGGATCGTTCCCACATTGCAGTGTTCTGTTATTTATGTTGATCTGCAGCGTATGTGAACATATCTTAAAGGTGATGTCAGATGCCATTTTATGGCAATTCAGCTCCACTCACTTCAAAGGAACTGAGCATCAAAAACCAAACCCCAAGCATGGTGCTGTTTTTGGAAGAAAGCAGACATGTCTTTTTTTTTTTTTTTAACAGGGAACTCCAGCGAATTTTGTTTTTCTTTTAAATCAACTGGTGTTGGAAAGTTATATAGATTTGTAATTTACTTCTATTTAAAAATCTTTAGTCTTCCAGTACTTATCAGCTGCTGTATGTCCTGCGGGAAGTGGTGTATTCTTTAAAGTCTGACAAAGTGTTCTCTGCTGCCACCTCTGTCCATGACAGGAACTGTCCAGAGCAGTAGCAAATTCCCATACTGTTCCAATACTACAACTCCCAGCATGCCCTGACAAGCTTCCCTGCTCTAAGGGTCCTATTCCACCGGATGATTATCGTTCAGATTATCGTTAAATCGTTCGAAACTAAACGATAATCGTTCGGTTGAAATGCAGTTAACGATTAATGACCGAACGAGAAATCGTTGATCACTTTATAAAGCCCGTATTCCACGGGTCGTTGGAGGAGCAAACGAGCGCTGTCAGCGCTCGTTTGCTCCTCGTTCGCCGCTCGCTGCCGCCGCTATTCAACGCGGCGTCAGCGAGCGGGTGAGTGCGGGAGGGGGCGGCGGGGAGCTGCGGGGGGGCTGCCCGGGGGATCGCTAGATCGTCCGGGCAGCCCATAGGATACAGCAGCATCTGCTGCCGATGCTCCTATTCAACGGAGCGACGGCAGCAGATCGCTGCTATATCAGTCGCTTGTTTTTCAACATGTTGAAAAACAAGCGACTGCAACGATCAGCCGACATGAACGATGTCGGCTGATCGTTGCACTCTATTCCACGGAACGATTATCGTCCGTAGCGGTCGATATCGTCCGAAAACGAACGATAATCGTTCCGTGGAATAGGGCCTTAATAGACCTGGACCTATTTTTATCGTTGCTCTTTCGCAAAACGTTCGCAAATCGTTCGTATTGAATAAGACGTCGTTCAGTCGTTCGCAATAGATACGAACGCAATAGCGAAGAAAAAACAATCGCAAATACAATCATAAGTAACGATTATCGTTCCATGGAAATGAGTAAACGTTTTCAGGTCTTTCGCAATAGCGGTCGTTTGAGATCGTTAATCGTTAACGATTATGCGAACGATAATCGTCCGGTGGAATAGGGTCCTAAGTGTTTGGTGTCTCACCCCTCACCGGGTGGCAGCAGCCAGAGGATCCTGTTATACCAGGTTTCCGCTCATTTCCTCCTCATGAGCCGGGATTTCCTGCTGAGGAAGCCTCAGGCTGTGGCAACAATAGGGGCGACCTGAACAAAGAAGAATCCCCCCCACCCCCCCATCAACTGTAACCGATGAAAGATGGGGGGTGTAGTGCTGTGCGGGTTATGACAGGGTATCACACCTCATAGGTTTAGATACACCAGATCTGCAGCACAATATCACACACCTGAATAAATATGCTAGGTAGTATTTCACACATGCGTTTAGATACACCGGCCCAGCAGCACAGTATCACATATAATAAGCTAATACACCAGTTCAGCAACAAGGTATCAAGCAATATAGGCTTAGATACATAAACTCGGCTGCATAGTATCACATATCGTTGGCTTAGATACAAAAGTTCACAAGTATAGCACCACACACTCTATGCTTAGATACACAAGCTCAGCAGCAGTTTCACACATGATAGGCTTAGTTACACAAGATAAGTATCACACTGTAAGCTTAGATACATTGACTTAGCTGACAGTATCTCACATAAAGAGTTTTGATACAACGACTCAGTAGACAGTATCACACATGATAGGCTTAGATACATTGGTTAAGCAGACAGTATCACAAATAGGGGGTTTAAATACACTAGCACACAAGCTTAGTTACACAAGATCAGTATCTCACGGTAGGTTTAGATACATTGACTCAGCTGACAATATCACATGTAAAGGGTTTAGATACACTAGCTCAGCAGACCGTATCACACATAGCAGGTTTTGATACACGTGCATGGTAGACGGCATCACACATGACCAGCTTAGATACACCAGCTCAGCAGACAGTATCACACACAAAGGGCTTAGATACATTGGCTCAGCACACAGTACCACACATGACGGACTTAAATACACTGCTCAGCACGCAGTATCACACATGATACGCTTAGATACACCAGCTCAACAGACAGTATCACACACAAAGGGCTTAGATACATTGGCTCAGCACACAGTATCACACGACGGACTTAGATACACTGCTCAGCACGCAGTATCACACATGATACGCTTAGATACACCAGCTCAACAGACAGTATCACACACAAAGGGCTTAGATACATTGGCTCAGCACACAGTTTCACACATGACGGACTTAGATACACCGATCAGCGCGCAGTATCATACATGATAGGCTTAGATACCCCAGCTCAGTAAACAGTATCACACATAATGGGCTTAGATACATTGGCTCAGCACACAATATCACACATGACGGACTTAGATACACTGATCAGCGTGCAGTATCACACATGATAGGCTTAGATACACCAGCTCAGTAAACAGTATCACACATAAAGGCCTTAGATACATTGGCTCAGCAGATAGTGTCCTAAAGTTGCCCAGTGGCTTCCCCCCATAATCCCCTGGGGCTGCGGCATGTGCAGAGTAAGCAGGGGGCAGCTCCTGTCCATCCAGCCCTGATCCCTCTCTTGTCCATAGATTATCCTGCAGGCAGCGGATGAGACACTCAGGGATGGGTGACACACTGGGGATGGGATCTGTCAGGCTGTACTACCCCCTGGTGACCAGCAGAGGCTCCCTCCTCCTCCTCCCCCTGCCTCCCATTGCTTGCCTTCTGAAAGTAAAGCAGCCCAGCTAATAATATTCCTAGTGTGGAGGTGGAGCAGAGCCCAGCAGCAGCTCCGCTCCCGCCTGCCGGAGACCTGCCACTACTCTGCTCCAGGGACACAATGGCAGGCACACCTTCCCCGGCCAGGTAGGATGGGGCCACCTCTATGGGGTGACAGGTCCCCCCTTCTAGCAGCCATGGGGAGACGCACTCTGTAAGGGAGGATTGCTAGAAGAGCCTGGTGTCCTTCTTCCTGGTCAACCTGTACTCTAAGCCCAGCAGGTAGAGGAGTCTGCAGGACTCTCAGGTGAAGAAGACGCCATGGAGGAGCAAGACAAACCGGCCAAAGACAAGAGCTCGGGCTCCAAGAAGCTCTTCCGCAGCAAGTCCCTCAAGTCTATGGGCAATTTCATGCAGAGGGTCCTTAAAACTTTGAGCAATTTGTCCCACCTGATGGACGTAGAGAGGAACAACCTGTATAGGGAGGATGATGACGGGGGCTTCAAGCAGGACCACCAACCCGGAGGGTCCTCACATGAAGATTGTAGAGTGGTCCAAGGAGGTGACAGCAACAACAACCTGGGCAAAGCTCCCATGGTGGCCAAGGGCCAGGAGAGGTCATCCTTGGGCTCCGACGAGAAGGTTCCAGGGGTCCAGGGGCTCAAGAACCATGGGAACACCTGCTTCATGAACGCGGTAGTCCAGTGCCTGAGTAACACCGACCTGCTGGCCGAGTACCTGGGGATGGAGCAGTTCAGGGCAGAACTGGAAAGGCCTAAGGGGGGCGAGGGTCTTCAGAAGGGGTCCACAGAGGAGACCGCACCAACCGGACGGGGGGAAGTCACCGAGAGGTTGGCCTCCTTGGTTAGGGGTCTCTGGACTTTGGAGTACACCCCTCAACTTTCTGTGGACTTTAAGGTGAGTGCAAAATTTCTCATAACACTCAATAACGTCTTAAAGGGGTTATGATACGGCGCCACTCTTGTCATCGGTCTGTGTGTGGTACTGCAGCTCCGTTCCATCGAGATGTAATACCGCGCACAAACTGAAGACAGGTGTGGCGCTCTTTTTGTGATTTTTTTTTTTTCCCCTCTAGTTTCATACACATTATAATCTTCTATCGTCCGGTGTGAACATACCCTTACCCCGCTCACCGGTTAATCATCCACAGTCAGAGGTTATTTATTATCTAGCCGCCGATGATGTCATCGCTGAGTGATTATAACAATATCACTCACAGGACAGAGGCTCTGTTGTTCTGCCGGGTAATTAACACTCCACAAACACTCATTAAAGAGAAGTTTGTTTCATCTAGTTTTGGTCATGTGACCAGAGATGTTATCCTGTCCTGACTGCGTGTTATGGGGCAGATTTACTGACTGATAGTGTCTTACTGACGCCTGGAGGGGCGGAGCATATCTCCCGCTCTTCATACATAACGTCCACCATAAAATATCATTTTGCTGACTCCTAGTAAACTTACTGACCATGAAGCCGTCAGGGTCCCCCCCCAACCATGTACCATTTATAATCCTGCCTAGGTCCAAACTACAACTCCCAGCATGCTCTGATTCACACCCCCCCATACACATTGCAACCCGTGTTTCTATACCTACAACTCTCATCATTCCCTGATAGATTCATATACACCAGGGATGGGGAACCTTCGGCCCACCAGCGTGTTGCAAAACTACAATTCCCATCATGCCTGGGCAGCCGAAGCTTTAGCTTCGGCTGCCCAGGCATGATGGGAATTGTAGTTTTGCAACAGCTGGAGGGCCGAAGGTTCCCCATCCATGATATACACGTTAGCGCAGTGTTTCCCTACCTGTAGCGCTACAGCAGTTGCTAAACTACAACTCCCATCATGCACCGTGAAACCTCTATTAGTGTTCTCCAAATTATGGCTCTATAGCTGTTCTAAAACTATAACTCTCATCATTTTCTAAACTTCATAGCAGTGTTCCCCTACTTGTGGGCTGTTGCAGAACTACAACTCCCATCATACCCTCACAGATTCAGCAATGTTTCCCGACCTCTGGTTGTCCAGCCATTGCAAAACTACAACTCTCAGCATGCAATGACTGATGCGTTAGAGTAGAGTTCCCCCAACCTTCGTCCATCAGGTTCTCAGGTATGTTGGGAGTTGTAGTTTTGCAACACTATAGTTATGTCAGTACTGCCCATCAGTAACTGCGCTGGGTTACTACAGGCTCTGGGCACAGTACCATTGGGTCCTGTACAGTCCCATCACTGCCTATAGTAACTGTAATGCCTGAAGTGCCTCCAGTAACCCACCCGTATACTAAGTGATGAGCATCAAGGTGACTGATCTCAGGTGTCGCCTCAAAGTCACCACCAGGGAATTATCCAATTGATAAAACGCTGCGCACAATTAAATTAAAAGCCTCAGCGTCCCCGGAGAGGATCCCTGCACCAGCCGCTGCCGGAGGCTTCCCCCGGCCTCCCATATACGTGACGGCTGGTAGTACGTTCCTGCATGCTTAACCTCTTCCCAGCTGGAGGGAATGTAACCCGTCATCCTGTATCCCTGTGACGAATTCAAACCTTCTGCATAGATACATAATAAAATTCTGTCTGCCTGTAGTCACCACTAGGGGGAGCTTACTGGGTACTGTTCTGTTATTGAGGCAAATAGTATACAGAAAGCTCTTAAGCTCCCCCTAGTGGTGGCTGCTGGCAGGCACAATTTTACTGTTTTACTACATCTATGCAGATGATTTGGAGCTCTGTACCACAATGTTGGGCGTTATCATCTGGTGCCAAAACTTAGGTTTTGTTTTGTTCACTAGCCCCTATCTGAATACACTAGCCAAGGCAAATTGGCATGGTGGCGCCCCCAGCACCTTATTTCCTTGCCCCAGTTATGCTCCTGTTTAGAACTGCAGTGATCCCCTCTTGGTGTCCCCTTCTAGTGGTCCCACAAGATCAGTAGTGTCACATGTAGACACTGGGTCCCACTCCACTATGACCACTGTCAGCAGAACAAAAACTTAAAGGGGTGACCCATAATACTTTTATGCTGCCGCATCCAAGGTGAGTGAAGCTGAGCCCCATAAGAGATGCCACCCTGGTGGTTATGCCCATAAATTAGGTGGTGCTATCCTTGTAGTTATACCTATGAACAAGGTGGTGCTATCCTGGTAGTTATACCCATGATCTATGTGGTGCTATCCTGGTAGTTATACCCATGATCTTGGTGTCGCCATCCTGGTAGTTATACCCATGATCTAGGTGGCACCATCCTGGTAGTTATACCCATGATCTAGGTGGCGCCATCCTGGTAGTTTATACCTATGATCTAGGTGGCACCACCCTGGTAGTTATACCCATGATCTAGGTGGCGCCATCCTGGTAGTTATACCCATGAACCATCTCCAGTTGTAAGAGTCCTAAAGTTTCCATCTGCCTCCAATATGAACATCCATCCCGAAACCCATGAAGTAAGCCCAATGCCAGGTGTCTGCAGGAATGGGGTAAAGCCCTGGATATCACACATTACAGCCATGAATCCCATTTCGCCATCTGGCGATTTGAACCTTTGTTCGCCTGAGGCCAGGAGAGCAGCCGACCAGACGAGCCCATTATCTATGGTGTTAGGTTTCTATTGTTGTTTGTGTTGCGTTACACAATACTACACACTTCGGGTTATTAGTACGTTGCGAAGCTGAGCGGTAAATGCCCCATAGCAAGGACTCTCTATAACACTGAGCGGGCACGTGAGCTGGGCCAGATGCCAAGCACATATATCACTTACATATCTTCATCTCCATCTTGTTCTTGGTCTACACTTAGCTGGCAACTACTCAGGTACCAGCTCAGTACTACCACAGTCCTGTACGTACATGACGCTGCACAGTATAACTTCTCTAGTCCTACAGCAGCACTTCTATGACTTTTGGCCTCAGTACTTTTACCCCTATTGATGAGTTTTATGGAGCAACCATGTAGTATTAAATTGTTTCACAATGTTGCAGGAAGGCGCAAATACAGGATATATACCATATAGCCCTAGACTGGGCCAGTGTGGAAGATGTGGTGAAATGAATTGCTATATGGCAAGATCTGTGGTACTGTTGCATAGAGACACAATGTTGCAGGAAGGTGCCAATGGTGGACAGGATGCAGTAGAACCCTAGACTAGGCCACTGTTGAAGATGTGATCCATTGCATAGCCTGCTTATTATCCAGTGAACATCTTTTTCTTTCAAATCAACTTGTGTCAGAAAGTTATATAGATTTGTAATTTACTTCTATTTAAAAATCTCCAGTCTTCCAGTACTTATCAGCTGCTGTATGTCCTGCGGGAAGTGGTGTATTCTTCCTACTCTGACACAGTGCACTCTGCTGCCATCTCTGTCCATGTCAGGAACTGTCCAGAGCAGCAGCAAATCCCCATAGAAAACCTCTCCTGCTCTGGGCAGTTCCTGACATGGACAGAGGTGGCAGCAGAGAGCACTGTGTCACACTGGAAAGAATACACCACTTCCTGCAGGACATACAGTGGCTGATAAGTACTGGATTTTTTAAACAGAAGTAAATTACAAATCTATATAACTTTCTATGTAACCAGTTGATTTGAAACAAAAAGCATTTCACTGAAGTACCCATTTAAGAGATGGCAAGATTGTGGTAGCATTGCATTGAGACACAAAGTTGCAGAATGGCGCAAGTAATGACCAAGCTGCTGTATATCCCTAGACTAGGCCAGAGAGGAAGATGTGACGCAATGCTTTGCCTATTGATATAGGGCAAGGTCTGAGGCGGCCTTGTACTTAGACGCAATGTTGCAGGAAGGCATAAACAGTCTACAGGGTGCCATATAGCCCTTGACTTGTCTGTGGTGGTATTGCACAATATTGCAGGAAGGTGCAAATAGTGTACAGAATGCAGTGGGACCTAAGAGAGATGTGTGAGAGATTTCTGATGTTGTTGCATTGAGGCACAATGTTGCAGGAAGGTGCAAGTGGTCTTCTTCATACAGTATAACCCTATACTAGGCCTGTGTAGGAGAGGTGACCCTGTGCCATCCCTGTGTATTGTTCTATGGAGTGTGTGCGGAGTCCCAGCCCCCGCCGCAGCGTATCTCTGGGGCGTCCATATTGCATGCCTCTGTACGCTGCGGCTTCCTGTTGTCTTCAGCTCCTCTGCTATCTGAGTAAATATTGAGCCTGTTGGATTGCGGCCCTGGTGTGCAGCCGCCGCTGAGCTCACAAACTGGTCCGACCACATTGCACACACTGAAGAGCGCGACAATCCCTGTAGCGGCTTCTTTCCCATAGCCGCTGGACTGGCTTGTTGGTGACGGCTCTCATAGTAACCTCTGAGTCTCCAAGCTACAGGGTAACCAGCAGTCCTGCTGGGCCACCGAGGGCCGGAGAGGCACCACATGGTCTCCAGAAAAGTTGTACAAAAGTTTAGAGCTCTTACAGTTGTTTGCCCAAATTGCATCACTATGTGTATTATACCAGTACGGTGACATCACTATGTGTATTATACCAGTACGGTGACATCACTATGTGCATTATACCAGTACGGTGACATCACTATGTGTGTTATACCAGTACGGTGACATCACTATGTGTATTATACCAGTACGGTGACATCACTATGTGCATTATACCAGTACGGTGACATCACTATGTGTGTTATACCAGTACGGTGACATCACTATGTGTATTATACCAGTACGGTGACATCACTATGTGCATTATACCAGTACGGTGACATCACTATGTGTATTATACCAGTACGGTGACATCACTATGTGTATTATACCAGTATGGTGACATCACTATGTGTATTATACCAGTATGGTGACATCACTATGTGTATTATACCAGTACGGTGACATCACTATGTGCATTATACCAGTACGGTGACATCACTATGTGTATTATACCAGTACGGTGACATCACTATGTGTATTATACCAGTACGGTGACATCACTATGTGCATTATACCAGTACGGTGACATCACTATGTGCATTATACCAGTACGGTGACATCACTATGTGCATTATACCAGTACGGTGACATCACTATGTGCATTATACCAGTACGGTGACATCACTATGTGCGTTATACCAGTACGGTGACATCACTATGTGCATTATACCAGTACGGTGACATCACTATGTGCGTTATACCAGTACGGTGACATCACTATGTGCATTATACCAGTACGGTGGCATCACTATGTGTATTATACCAGTACGGTGACATCACTATGTGCATTATACCAGTACGGTGACATCACTATGTGCATAATACCAGTACGGTGACATCACTATGTGCATAATACCAGTACGGTGACATCACTATGTGCATTATACCAGTACGGTGACATCACTATGTGTATTATACCAGTACGGTGACATCACTATGTGCATTATACCAGTACGGTGACATCACTATGTGTATTATACCAGTACGGTGACATCACTATGTGCATTATACCAGTACGGTGACATCACTATGTGCATTATACCAGTACGGTGACATCACTATGTGCATTATACCAGTACGGTGACATCACTATGTGTGTTATACCAGTACGGTGACATCACTATGTGCATTATACCAGTACGGTGACATCACTATGTGCATTATACCAGTACGGTGACATCACTATGTGCGTTATACCAGTACGGTGACATCACTATGTGCATTATACCAGTACGGTGGCATCACTATGTGTATTATACCAGTACGGTGACATCACTATGTGCATTATACCAGTACGGTGACATCACTATGTGCATAATACCAGTACGGTGACATCACTATGTGCATAATACCAGTACGGTGACATCACTATGTGCATTATACCAGTACGGTGACATCACTATGTGCATTATATCAGTACGGTGACATCACTATGTGTATTATACCAGTACGGTGACATCACTATGTGCATTATACCAGTACGGTGACATCACTATGTGCATTATACCAGTACGGTGACATCACTATGTGTATTATACCAGTACGGTGACATCACTATGTGTATTATACCAGTACGGTGACATCACTATGTGCGTTATACCAGTACGGTGACATCACTATGTGCATTATACCAGTACGGTGGCATCACTATGTGTATTATACCAGTACGGTGACATCACTATGTGCATTATACCAGTACGGTGACATCACTATGTGCATAATACCAGTACGGTGACATCACTATGTGCATAATACCAGTACGGTGACATCACTATGTGCATTATACCAGTACGGTGACATCACTATGTGCATAATACCAGTACGGTGACATCACTATGTGCATAATACCAGTACGGTGACATCACTATGTACATTATACCAGTACGGTGACATCACTATGTGCATTATACCAGTACGGTGACATCACTATGTGCATTATTTCAGTACATTATGTAACAGGTTCCAGTAAGTCTCTGGTTTTCCCCTGTTATCCAGTATACGCTGTGCACCTCGCGGCTGGGTACGTGCGCGGGGCTCACAGATACGGCTGGACCTGACACACCGGTTTGGAATGTGTGGGACTCGGTAATGGAGGACGTGTTTCGTGCCAGGGCGCTCGGCTCTGGCGTCATGGGAATGTAGCGCTTTGGCCCCACGTTCACCCCTGGGGCGATGGAGGGAGACAATACTCCTACCTGCTGCACCTGACAATGGGGGCCATTCACTATCAGCTATACGTAAGTGATGGGACCGGGCTCACAGGGTGACAACCACTTGTATGAACCACATATCCCCCTGGGAGGCCATGCAGAGTGTGGTATCCAGCAGGGGGCAGCAGTGAGTTCATGGGAAATCTGCTCCTCCACTAAAGAGAATTGAGAATAACACAAGCGGCCGCATCCTGAGGATCACAAGGGGTTAAATCATTCTTCATACTGGGAAATGCGAGTCATGAGTGGAATGTAATGCGGCAGACGGTGACATCGTGGGCAGGAGCGGATCACCGCCACCTCCGATCTTATCTGCCATGTCATAGACAGGAAAATAGTCACTGACATCCTATATATAGTGACATGGAGCGTGCTGCTATAACCTGGGGATCTCCTGTATATATGTACAGCTGCTACAACCTAGGTATATACTGTATATATGTACAGCTGGTATAACCTGGGTATCTCCTGTATATAATTATATATGTACAGCTGGTATAACCTGGGTATCTCCTGTATATATGTACAGCTGCTATAACCTGGGGATCTCCTGTATATAATTATATATGTACAGCTGCTATAACCTGGGGATCTCCTGTATATATGTACAGCTGCTATAACCTGGGGATCTCCTGTATATATGTACAGCTGCTATAACCTGGGGATCTCCTGTATATATGTACAGCTGCTATAACCTGGGGATCTCCTGTATATAATTATATATGTACAGCTGCTATAACCTGGGGATCTCCTGTATATAATTATATATGTACAGCTGCTATAACCTGGGTATCTCCTTTATATA
The DNA here is from genome assembly GCF_027789765.1 of Dendropsophus ebraccatus. Lineage (NCBI taxonomy): Eukaryota > Metazoa > Chordata > Amphibia > Anura > Hylidae > Dendropsophus > Dendropsophus ebraccatus. Next base: position 67,010,291 of record NC_091467.1, on the reverse strand, counting down.
TGTACAGCTGCTATAACCTGGGGATCTCCCGTATATATGTACAGCTGCTATAACCTGGGGATCTCCTGTATATATGTACAGCTGCTATAACCTGGGGATCTCCTGTATATAATTATATATGTACAGCTGCTATAACCTGGGGATCTCCTGTATATAATTATATATGTACAGCTGCTATAACCTGGGTATCTGATGTATATAACTATATATGTACAGCTGGTATAACCTGGGTATCTCCTTTATATAGTTATATATGTACAGCTGGTATAACCTGGGTATCTCCTGTATATAATTATATATGTACAGCTGGTATAACCTGGGGATCTCCTGTATATAATTATATATGTACAGCTGGTATAACCTGGGTATCTCCTGTATATAATTATATATGTACAGCTGGTATAATCTGGGGATCTCCTGTATATAGTTATATATGTACAGCTGGTATAACCTGGGTATCTCCTTTATATAGTTATATATGTACAGCTGGTATAACCTGGGTATCTCCTGTATATAATTATATATGTACAGCTGGTATAACCTGGGGATCTCCTGTATATAATTATATATGTACAGCTGGTATAACCTGGGTATCTCCTGTATATAATTATATATGTACAGCTGGTATAATCTGGGGATCTCCTGTATATAGTTATATATGTACAGCTGGTATAACCCGGGTATCTGCTGTATATAATTATATATGTACAGCTGGTATAACCTGGGTGTATACTGTATATAATTATATATGTACAGCTGGTATAACCTGGGGATCTCCTGTATATAATTATATATGTACAGCTGGTATAACCTGGGGATCTCCTGTATATAATTATATATGTACAGCTGGTATAACCTGGGTATATACTGTATATAATTATATATGTACAGCTGGTATAACCTGTGTATCTCCTGTATATAATGATATATGTACAGCTGGTATAACCTGGGTATATACTGTATATAACTATATATGTACAGCTGGTATAACCTGGGTATCTCCTGTATATAGTGATATGAAGCATGCTGGTATAACCTGGGTACCTCCTGTATATAATTATATATGTAAAGCTGGTATAACCTGGGTATCTCCTGTATATAATTATATATGTACAGCTGGTATAACCTAGGTATCTCCTGTATATAGTGATATGGAGCATGCTGGTATAACATAGGCCTATTTCTATACAGGTAGTGGCGGTGGTGCAGAGGTTAATGTGCTGTGAGCGGGAACAGCAGATAAACCGGTTTCCCGCACACAATGGTTCAGTGTGAATGAACAGGACCGGTCTGTGGGACTTCAGTCCTTTGGGCTCCATTACCAGTACCCCCCCCCCCCCCCCTCACCACCATAGAAGGGGGGGGGTTGTGGAGAGTAATGAACTGGTCTGACTGGGAGGGAATCTTTATACCATAAGAATACAGAATACTAATGGCGGAAATGAGGGGTCAGAGGTCAGTTGTGTGGACGTCCAGGGTGCAGCCATATGTGTCTGTTATTGTCCATCAGGAAAGCTTATACAGACCCTGTCTGCAAACAGTATCACACTCAACATGCTTAGATACACAAGCTCAGCAGATTGTATTACACATGATAAGCTTAGATACTGTGGCTTAACAAACTGTATCACTCAATATAAGATTAGATACGTCTCAGAAGACACTATCACATGATGCAGGATTAGATACACTGGCAGTATCACACATGACAGGTTTTGATACAACAGCTTAGCAGACAGTATCACACATGAGTTAGCGTACCTGGTGAGCTAGTGTATCTAAGTATGCCATCTGTGATACTTTGTGATGTGCTAGAGTATCTAAGCCCATGATGTATGATCCTTTATTGTGTGATACTGTCTATTGTATCTAAGGCTCTCGTGTAATAGTGATGAGCTGGAGTATCTAAGCCTTTGGTGTGTGATCACACATCTATCACACTTTATAGGCTCAGATACTTTAACTCATCAGAGAGTATAGTATATGGTAGGATTAGATACAGAAGCTCAGCAAACAGTATGGCACATGATAGGTTTAGATACTTTGGCTGAGCACACCATTTCACTCATGATGGGCTTAGATACACCATCTCATCTAGACAGTATAACATATAATAGGTTTAAATACAGCAGCATCACATCACATGATACACCGTCTCAGCAGTCTGTATCACAAGGCTTAGATACACCAGCTAAGCAGACAGTATCACATAGAATCGGCTTAGATACACCGGCTCAGCAGACTGTATCACATGGCTTAGATACACCGGCTCAGCAGACAGTATCACAAAGGATCGGCTTAGATACACCGGCTCAACAAACTGTATTGCATGGTTTAGATACACCAGCTCAGCAGACAGTATCACATGGCTTGGATACACCAGCTCAGCAGACAGTATCACATGGCCTAGATACACTAGCTCAGCAGACAGTATCACATAGGATTGACTTAGATACACTGGCTCAGCAGACAGTATCACATGGCTTAGATACATTGGCTCAGCAGACAGTATCACATAGGATTGGCTTAGATACACTGTATCCCATGGCTTAGATACGCTGTCCCAGCAGACTGTATCCCATGGCTTAGATATGCTGTCCCATCAGATTGTATCCCATGGCTTAGATATGCTGTCCCAGCAGATTGTATCCCATGGCTTAGATATGCTGTCCCAGCAGACTGTATCCCATGGCTTAGATATGCTGTCCCAGCAGACTGTATCCCATGGCTTAGATACACCGTCTCAGCAGACTGTATCCCATGGCTTAGATACACCTGCTCAGCAGACTGTATCCCATGGCTTAGATACACCAGCTTAGCAGACTGTATCCCATGGCTTAGATACGCTGTCCCAGCAGACTGTATCCCATGGCTTAGATATGCTGTGCCAGCAGACTGTATCCCATGGCTTAGATACGCTGTGCCAGCAGACTGTATCCCATGGCTTAGATACACCGGCTCAGCAGACTGTATCCCATGGCTTAGATACACCTGCTCAGCAGACTGTATCCCATGGCTTAGATACGCTGTCCCTGCAGCCTGTTTTCCCTAGCTCTCCCCGGTGTAATGGTGTGTAGGCGATCGGTGATACGCTGGGAGGATGAGTCAGTGGCCGGGGCGGGCGCTGTCTATATTTACCTTTCCTCCTGTCCTCTAGTGACCTGTCATTGTGGCATCTTAACCCCTGGCGCCTGCAGCGTCCACTATACAGGGAGGAGGATGGGGGTCACCCAGCAGGTCTGGGGAACAATAATGGGTGCTGTAGTGCGGACGTGGTACCGCTACCCAGCAGGTGTGGTAATAGCCAGGTATGCCATAGACCGGTTCTACTGAGCAGCGAGGAATCCCAGCAATGGCATGTGACCCGCCTAAGAATGTCCCGAAATTCTAGATACTGTATTCAGTATGATCCCTATACGCATGACCAGGGTGTAACTATAGGGGGCGCTAAGATAAAGACCACACCTGGTGCCCCAAAAGTCCCATCACCACATGGGGGGGGGGTGCCAGTATTATCAATGGTGCTTGGTAGGTGTGTGCTCCTGTTACCCATGAGGTCCATGAGATATGCGTATTATTGGGGGTGTGCGGGACCACCAGCCAAGCATGAGAATAACGTCCGTACAGGTATATGGCCGACCCTTAGCCGTTGCCCCTGATCGGTGACCACCTCTCTTCTCTCTTTCAGAATGTCGTGGCCAAGTACGGTTCCCAATTTCGAGGGAATTCTCAACACGACGCCTTGGAGTTCCTGCTGTGGCTCCTGGACCGGGTCCATGAAGATCTCAACCCCCCGTCCCAGAAACCCAAGAACTCGCTCAAGGTGAGACTAGACAAGATTAAGGACAAGCGTGTGACTCCAGCCTGCTTACCAACCAATCAGCGGCCAGTAATATAAATATAACAAAAATATTTCTTGCAGCGCCCCTCTTGTCTTCAGGTTGTGTACGGTACTGCAGCTCAGTTTAACTAAAAGGAATGGAGCCGAGGTGCAATACCACCCTCAGCCTGAGGACAGATGTGGCACTGTTTCTGGCAGAAAGCAGCCATGTTTGTCTAATCCTGGATAACCCGGTAATATATTGGAGCTCTTTGCCGTCTTCCTCGCATCGTGTGAGATCTGCGAATCCTAATCCTTTCCTTACTTATAATTTGCGATGTTTATGAATCCATCTTAATTGGCTCCTGCAAATCCTCCAAGACAAATCTGTCACTGAGCAGGAACGGCGTCGGGAAAACCGAGAGGGGGGGCGAGACCGAGCGATACAATCAACTTCCATGGACTACAACTCCCAGCAGAGACGCAACTTTAACCTTCTAGGTCCCAATCCAAAAAGTACAACAGGGGCCCCAGCTACTATGCGTTATATATATTATAGACCAGACGGCCACACACGCGGAGTCCCATTGTACGGCCTTGCTGGGAGTGTACAAGAACATACGGGAAAGCATGGCTGCCGCCTTCCTAAAACAGTGCCACACCTGCCTTCAGGTTGTGAGTGGTATCACAGCAGGGAGTGGTATATAAGCAAGGAGCAAAAAAAGAAGAAAAACTGCACCATGTAGACGAGGCCCAGTTGCTAGTTATGGTGCAGTAGTGGGGAATATATTTATTATCAGTAACGTTATTATTTTTATTATATGATGATATGTATTTATCTTTTGCATCTCATTATAATAGAAACATAGAAGATTGTCGGCAGAAAAAGACAACTGGGTCCATCTAGTCCGCCCTTTTAGTATTCCCCTTCTTAGTATCTTAGGATAGATGTATGTATACACCAGGCAGGTTACATTCTGTTATTGTAGATTTACCAACCACATCTGCTGGAAGTTTGTTCCAAGTATCTACTACTCTTTCAGTAAAGTAAGATTTACTAATATTATACTATTTAGTATAATGATTTAGTTTATTGTTTTAAACATATTTATTTATTTATATTCTATTATTTACTTATTATTCTATTTTATTTATTGATTTATTTATTATTCTATTTATTTATTTACATACATAATCTATTTATTTATTTTTATATTATTCTATTATTTATTTATTTATTTAATTTATTTATTTATTATAGAAAAACACAATTTTTCTCCAGAATCTTCCCCACCCCCCCCAGAAAAACTTAAAGGAGAAGTCCGGGGAAAAGTTTTATTAAAGTATTGTATTACTTCCCAAAAGTTATACAAATCACCAATATACACTTATTACGGGAAATGCTTATAAAGAGTTTTTTTCCCTGCACTTACTATTGCATCAAGGCTTCACTTCCTGGATAACATGGTGATGTCACTTCCTGGATAACATGGTGATGTCACTTCCTGGATAACATGGTGATGTCACTTCCTGGATAACATGGTGATGTCACTTCCTGGATAACATGGTGATGTCACTTCCTGGATAACATGGTGATGTCATGACCCGGCTCCCAGAGCTGTGTGGGCTGTGGCTGCTGGAGAGGATGATGGCAGGGGGATGCTCAGTGTCTCCCCAGTGCCCTGTGTCCCTCAGTGCCATCATCCTGTCCAGCAGCCACAGCCCGCACAGCTCTGGAAGTCGGGTCATGACATCACCATCTTATTCAGGAAGTGACATCACCATGTTATCCAGGAAGTGACATCACCATGTTATCCAGGAAGTGACATCACCATGTTATCCAGGAAGTGACATCACCATGTTATCCAGGAAGTGACATCACCATGTTATCCAGGAAGTGACATCACCATGTTATCCAGGAAGTGACATCACCATGTTATCCAGGAAGTTTATAAGCATTTCCCGTAAGAAGTGTATATTGGTGATTTGTATAACTTTTGGGGGCAATACAATAATTTAATAAAAAGATTTCGCTGGACTTCTCCTTTAAGGCATTTTGTGCATTACATTTCCATAGTTTCCTATCATGAAAACACCCAAAGCAGAACATAAAATAAGTATAATGTAACCAATCATTCGCTCTGCCCATCCATTAGTGTTGGGTCTCGGTCTTGCCCCCGGCCGTGATGTGTCCGTGTAATAGTACCCTATACTGATGGCGGTAAGAACATATGGTGATCCCGCTCTGAGCGCTGAGATTCCCTCTGACGGGCAGACGAGAGCCTGTGTGGTGTATGAAGGAGTGAGCTTGGGGTCACCGCCAGGCCGTGCCACGGTCACCGGGCCTCCCTGGGCCGCCATGTGGATGGCTTTCCTGCAACCATGCAAAAGATTGTGGTAACCCCTTCCCTGCTGGATGCTGTGGTGTCAGTATACGGGGCAGCTTGCCTCCTTGCTGCTTATACCGGGGTTAATGCTGAAAAGTGATGAATTATTCACCGCTCTCCTGTGCAATCTTCCAGACTGCTGGACGGACGCGCTATCACTCTGGATACACGGCTCCCCTCGCTGTGTTTTCAAGATCTCCTGAGCTGCTTATTCTTTGTGGTAGATTCCTTGCTCCGAACTTACAGGCGGCAAAACAAGACACATAACTGGCGCTTATTAGGATAACGGGACGAAATGGGACATTATCCATTGGCCCTATAGGAGAACCCTATCCATTATCCACTGGCCCTATAGGAGAACCCTATCCATTATCCATTGGCCCTATAGGAGAACCCTATCCATTATCCATTGGCCCTATAGGAAGACCCTATCCATTATTCACTGGCCCTATAGGAGAACCCTATCCATTATCCATTGGCCCAATAGGAGGACCCTTTTCATTATCCATTGGCCATATAGGATGTCCCTATCTATTACTAATTGGCCCTATAGGAGCACCCTATCCATTATGCCCTGGCCCTATAGAAGAACCCTACCCATTATCTGCTGGCCCTATAGGAGGAGTCTATCCATTATCCACTGGCGCAATAGAAGGATCCTATCTATTATCCATTGGCTCTAAAGGATGGCCCTATCCATTATCCATTGGCCCTATAGGAGAACCCTATGCATTATCCATTGGCCTTATAGGAGAACCCTATCCATTATCCATTGGCCCTATCCATTATCCATTGGTCCTATAGGAGAACCATATGCATTATCCATTGGCCCTATAGGAGAACCCTATGCATTATCCATTGGCCCTATAGGAGAACCCTATCCATTATCCATTGGCCCTATAGGAAGACCCTATCCATTATCCATTGGCCCTATTCATTATCCATTGGCTCTATAGGAGAACCCTATCCATTATGCATTGGCCCTATAGGAGGACCCTATCCATTATCCATTGGCCCTATAGGAGAACCCTATGCATTATCCATTGGCCCTATAGGAGAACCCTATGCATTATCCATTGGCCCTATAGGAGGACCCTATCCATTACCCATTGGCCCTATAGGAGCACCCTGTCCATTATCCACTGGCCCTATAGGAGAACCCTATCCATTATCCATTGGCCCTATAGGAAGACCCTGTCCATTATCCATTGGCCCTATGGGAGCACCCTGTCCATTATCCATTGGCCCTATGGGAGCACCCTGTCCATTATCCATTGGCCCTATGGGAGCACCCTGTCCATTATCCATTGGCCCTATAGGAAGACCCTGTCCATTATCCATTGGCCCTATGGGAGCACCCTGTCCATTATCCATTGGCCCTATAGGAGGACCCTGTCCATTATCCATTGGCTTATTCATTATACATTGGCCCTATAGGAGAACCCTATCCATTATCCATTGGCCCTATTCATTATACATTGGCCCTATAGGAGAACCCTATCCATTATCCATTGGCTCTAAAGGATGGCCCTATCCATTATCCATTGGCCCTATAGAGGGGCCTATCCATATCCATTATCCTGGGCACCTGACACCTGGTATAGTGATTGGGCTAGGTTCACACAACATTTTTTGAAGTCTATTTTGAGTAAAAAAAAATGTTTTGTGATGTTTTATAAATTTTCGCATGGATTAGACCATGAAAATCAACGGGCGTTCTCAAATCCACATCACAATCCGTGCAGATTCCAGATGAGGATTATGAGGTGACGTAATTCGGACATGTGACGCTGCCCTCAGCTTTGCCGCTGACCTCCTGATTCTGCGCGTTTCAGTCGCTGGGTGCCACAGTGGGTGACGTCGCCCGGTTACGGAGTGACATCCAGAGTGAATAGCCCTCCCTGAGCTGACTTGGCCGTCCCCGGGTGTCGCCCTGTTCTCTACGCGCCCTGCCAGCGAGGCTCAATCCTGGGGATTAGGCAGAGGATCAGCACAATGGAGGCCCGATCAGGCGTGAAACGCGGAATCGCATTGTACCTGACACCTCCGAGGCTGAGGTCACTTCCTGACTGTAAATGTCGCAGCAGGAAGCACTATAGACTCCGGGATCTGGAAGGATTAACCCTTTCATGCCCAGCATTGTCTATTATATCCAATGGCTCTCTGGCTGTTGCAAAACTACAACTCCCAGCATGCCCTGACAGCCGAAGGCTGTCAGGGCATGCTGGGAGTTGTAGTTTTGCAGCAGACAGATGAGTCCTGCATAGAATGAGAATTGGCCCCTTAACTTTTTTTCCTGTCCTCTTTGGCTGTCGCCCTCCTGTATCCTGTAGGACAGGTGCTTGTCTGCAGAGCTGACGCTCTAACCCTACGCAAGACCGCCGCTGCAGAGCTGGGGTAGTTCACCAAAAAGGGCCAGAGATTTGTAATTTACTTAAAAAATAAAAAAAACTCCAGTCTTCCAGTACTTATAAGCTGCTGTATATCCTGCAGGAAGTGGGGTATTCTCTCCAGTCTGACACAGTGCTCTCTGCTGCCACCTCTGTCCATGTCAGGAACTGTCCAGAGCAGCAGCAAATCTCCATAGAAAACCTTTCCTGCTCTGGACAGTTCCTGACATGGACAGAGGTGGCAGCAGAGAGCACTGTGTCATGCTAAAAAGAATACACCACTTCCTGCAGGACATACAGCAGCTGATAAGTACTGGAAGACTGGAGATTTTTTAATAGAAGTAAATTACAAATCTCTGGCACTTGCTAGGAACAGTTGATCTTAAAGAAAAAAAAGTTTTTCCTAAATTCTCTCTTTAATCTCTGGGGCAACTGCAGAGCCTTTGGGGGCCTCATATACAGGCATCATATACAGCTAGCTTTGACTCTTTCCCTCATGGGGGGTAAGATATTGACTACACTCCCTGGATCTTGACTTAAAAGAGGTACTCCAGAAATCAACTGGTGTCCAGTACTTATCAGCTGCTGTATGTCCTGCAGGAAGTGGGGTATTCTCTCCAGTCTGACACAGTGCTGTCTGCTGCCACCTCTGTCCATGTCAGGAACTGTTTAGAGCAGAATGGGTATTTGCTGCTCTTCTGGACAGTTCCTGACATGGACAGAGGTGGCAGCAGAGAGCACTGTGTCAGACTGAGAAGAATACACCACTTCCTGCAGGACATACAGCAGCTGATAAGTACTGGAAGACTGGAGATTTTTAAATAGAAGTAAATTACAAATCTATATAACTTTCTGACACCAGTTAATTTGAAAGAAAAGGATTTTCACTGGATAATAAGCAGGCTATGCAATGGATCACATCTTCAACAGTAGCCTAGTCGAGGGTTCTACTGCATCCTGTCCACCATTGGCACCTTCCTGCAACATTGTGTCTCTATGGAACAGTACCACAGATCTTGCCATATAGCAATTCTTCTCGCCACATCTTCCACACTGGCCTAGTCTAGGGCTATATGGTCTATATCCTGTATACCATTTGCGCCTTCCTGCAACATTGTGTCTCTATGCAACAGTACCACAGATCTTGCCATATAGCGAAAAGGCAATTCATTTCGCCACATCTTCCACACTGGCCTAGTCTAGGGCTATATGGTATATATCCTGTATACCATTTGCGCCTTCCTGCAACATTGTGTGTTAATGAAACAATGTAGTACTACATGGTACAATACAATAGCATCAAAAGAAAATGCATTTTGTTGGAAAACCCCTTTTAAAGCTCTTGGGTCCCCAATCTATAAATGTGTTCCACCACCCCCATCATCCGCCAGTTATAATACCAGTGTCTTCCAATATGGCAGATGGGCTTTTGGGGCCTCTGTACCCCCCTATACGGACACCATATATAACTAGCTTTAATACTGGGACCTTGGGGCCCCTCACCCCCCTGCACCCCTCCCAGGGTCTCTCCATTTTCCCCATCATGCAGTTGGCTCCTCGTGTCGTGCGCACTATTGGACAGATGGGCGAGGGGCTTGTATTTCGCAGTCTATAGAACAGGCTCTGTACTTGGCAGAACCCTCATTAGCGGATCTACCGCGCTTCCTTAACAATCCTCTTACGACCCCCTCCTCCCCTCTTATAGATTCGCATCCATCAGTTCCTTAAAATTTTTATTCCCCCCCCCCCCCCGTTCTGGAATTGTTAACCCATGTTATGCTGAGACATATTGTGCCGCCTGATGCCAATTAGCTTTAACCAGCTGCCACCTTGTTACTTGCTATGTATGAGCGCAGCGCCTCGCCGTGTGGTGGTGGTATGGGGGGGGGGGGGGGGGCGGGGGTGTCATCCGTCTGCTTATCATAGTTACCCAATTATAAGAAACAAAAAAACCCGAATTGGATTTACTGCACCTAATCCCTCACAAGCAGCTTATCCTCCTTACTGCGGCCGACTGCACACAATGTATATACACACTTACTTACATCTACTCAGACCTGAGAGTTATGGCCTATTAGGGGGTTGTGTTATTTTAATTATCATTTTTTGTTGGGGGGGGGGGCACAAAAATTATTATTCAACTTGTAGTCAGGGACGTTGCTTGGGTCCTAAAACATCCCAGGCTAAGGCCTATCCGCAATCTAGGTACCCACCTGTGCTAGTTGGCCCCTCTAACTAAATAATATCCCAAATGTAAATGGTCCCTTTGTAGGCACCCTTCCTCTAGGTTGTGCCATAGGTAGTAGGTAGGGGGCAGTATTATAGTATATTCCTGTATATAGGGGGCAGTATTATAGTAGTTATCTAAAGCAGAATGCGGTCGGCACCACTGACGCTGTGATAGCAGGAGGATATGCAGTGACACAGAAATTCCAACGGGGTGCTCCGTACAACAGAAGAATGTGTAATATAAACAGTGAAGACAGAGGTCCGGGCACTCACCGATCTTCAGGAATCTTTATTCAGGCACAGTATACATCAGGGAAGGGAGGACAGGTGAAAGTGCGGGCGTACGCTACCCCAGGACAGCTGTTTCCCGGCTGATTGCCGCTTCCTCAAGCTAGGGTATCTATACATATATATATATATATATATATATATATCTAGGATACCCTAGCTTGAGGAAGCGGCAATCAGCCGGGAAACAGCTGTCCTGGGGTAGCGTACGCCCGCACTTTCACCTGTCCTCCCTTCCCTGATGTATACTGTGCCTGAATAAAGATTCCTGAAGATCGGTGAGTGCCCGGACCTCTGTCTTCACTGTTTATATTATAGTAGTTATATTTCTGTATATAGGGGGCAGTATTATAGTAGTTATATTCTTGTATATAGGAGCAGTATTATAGTAGTTATATTCTTGTATATAGGGGGCAGTATTATAGTAGTTATATTCTTGTATATAGGAGCAGTATTATAGTAGTTATATTCTTGTATATAGGGGGCAGTATTATAGTAGTTATATTCCTGTATATAGGGGGCAGTATTATAGTAGTTATATTCCTGTATATAGGGGGCAGTATTATAGTAGTTATATTCTTGTATATAGGAGCAGTATTATAGTAGTTATATTCTTGTATATAGGAACAGTATTATAGTAGTTATATTCCTGTATATAGGAGCAGTATTATAGTAGTTATATTCTTGTATATAGGAGCAGTATTATAGTAGTTATATTCTTGTATATAGAAGCAGTATTATAGTAGTTATATTCCTGTATATAGGAGCAGTAGTATAGTAGTTATATACTTGTATATAGGAGCAGTATTATAGTAGTTATATCCTTCTACATAGGGGGCAGTATTATAGTAGTTATATTCCTGTAAATAGGAGCAGTATTATAGTAGTTATATTCCTGTATATAGGGGGCAGTATTATAGTAGATATATTCCTGTATATAGGAGCAGTATTATAGTAGTTATATTCTTGTATATAGGAGCAATATTATAGTAGTTATATTCCTGTATATAGGAGGCAGTATTATAGTAGTTATATCCTTGTATATAGGAGCAGTATTATAGTAGTTATATTCCTGTATATAGGAGCAGTGTTATAGTAGTTATATTCCTGTATATAGGAGCAGTATTATAGTAGTTATATTCTTGTATATAGGAGCAGTATTATAGTAGTTATATTCCTGTATATAGGGGCAGTATTATAGTAATTATATTCTTGTATATAGGGAGCAGTATTATAGTAGGTATATTCTTGTATATAGGAGGCAGTATCATAGTAGTTATATTCTTGTATATAGGAGCAGTAATATAAGTTATATTCCTGTATATAGGAGCAGTATTATAGTAGTTATATTCTTGTATATAGGAGCAGTATTATAGTAGTTATATTCTTGTATATAGGAGCAGTATTATAGTAGTTATATTCTTGTATATAGGAGCAGTATTATAGTAGTTATATTCTTGTATATAGGAGCAGTATTATAGTAGTTATATTCTTGTACATAGGAGCAGTATTATAGTAGTTATATTCCTGTATATAGGAGGCAGTATTATAGTAGTTATATTCCTGTATATAGGAGCAGTATTATAGTAGTTATATACTTGTATATAGGAGCAGTATTATAGTAGTTATATCCTTCTACATAGGGGGCAGTATTATAGTAGTTATATTCCTGTATATAGGAGCAGTATTATAGTAGTTATATCCTTCTACATAGGGGGCAGTATTATAGTAGTTATATTCTTGTATATAGGAGCAGTATTATAGTAGTTATATTCCTGTATATAGGAGCAGTATTATAGTAGTTATATTCTTGTATATAGGAGCAGTATTATAGTAGTTATATCCTTGTATATAGGAGCAGTATTATAGTAGTTATATTCCTGTATATAGGAGCAGTGTTATAGTAGTTATATTCTTGTATATAGGAGCAGTATTATAGTAGTTATATTCTTGTATATAGGAGGCAGTATTATAGTAGTTATATTCTTGTATATAGGGGCAGTATTATAGTAGTTATATTCCTGTATATAGGAGCAGTATTATAGTAGTTATATTCTTGTATATAGGGGCAGTATTATAGTAGTTATATTCCTGTATATAGGAGCAGTATTATAGTAGTTACATTCTTGTATATAGGAGCAGTATTATAGTAGTTATATTCTTGTATATAGGAGGCAGTATTATAGTAGTTATATTCTTGTATATAGGAGCAGTATTATAGTAGTTATATTCTTGTATATAGGAGCAGTATTATAGTAGTTATATTCCTGTATATAGGAGCAGTATTATAGTAGTTATATTCCTGTATATAGGAGCAGTATTATAGTAGTTACATTCTTGTATATAGGAGCAGTATATTCCTGTTTCTTCATGAATATATTCAGTATTACATATAGTATGACATTGATTATTTCTTTATCTTCTGCAGTCTCAGGGTTCTGATCACGGCTCGGTGAGCTCCATCCCCTCCTCACCCACAGACTTTGGACAGAGTTTTGTACAGGAGCACTTTCAGGCACAATACAGGTATGGTGAGGCGTAATAGAAATAAGACACAACCTTTGAAAATAATCCTCATCTTTTATATGATTGTAAAACATTTGTTGTTCTTCCTCTTTTTTTAGTAACATTTTATTTCCTAATTTATTCCGTAAACTTATTTTCCTGAATAATTATATGGATTGTGATGTAATTTGGTGACCGCACATTGTTTTGCTGCCCAAAAGAGAGATAATGGCGGCTCCTCCCTGTGGTTAAGGAGATGACACCACTGTAATTACGTGTCAGCAGACACCTCGCCTGCTTCCATAATATCTATATATAGGAGTGATGATCTTCCACTATTGTCCATGTGATTTATACTGGGCCTCCAGGTCACTATTAATGGTTGTGTCCCTTTCAGGTCTTCCCTCACCTGTCCGCACTGTCACAGGCAGAGCGACACTTTCGACCCCTTCCTCTGCGTCTCTTTGCCCATCCCACTGCGACAGACAAGGTAAATGTAGTTTACACTATTTTATGATATTAGTTTCTATACTGTTTCTATACAGTCATACTGCTGAAAACTATCTTCCTTTACTGCCTGCTGTGAAACTTAAAGTGTTAGGCTGGGCTCACACTGCATTTATGCCATCCGTTAAACGTATACGTTTTATGGAAAAAACAGATGCAATTCTGATTCTGTGTCATCCATTTGGATCCGTTTTTCCATTGACTTCCATTATAAAAAAAAAAAAAAAAAATCGAAACGGATGCTTTTTTTTTTTTAAACAGACACAAAAGTAGTGACTACGTTTTTCTGTCCGTTAAAAGTAACCAATTAAAAACGGATACGCTAAACGGACAGCAAACACGCAGTGTGAACCCAGCCTTAGTTCACCAAAAAATGCTTTCTTTCAAATCAACTGGTGCCAGAGATTTGTAATTTACCTCAATCAAAAATCTCAACTCTTCCAGTACTTATCAGCTGCTGTATGTCCTGCAGCAAATGATATTTTTTCCAGTTTGGAGAACAGGAGATTTTGTTTTTTCTATGAGGATTTGCTACTACTCTGGACAGTTCCTGACATGGACAGAGGTGGCAGCAGAGAGCACTGTGTCAGACTGGAGAGAATAGACCACTTCCTGCAGGACATACAGCAGCTGATAAGTACTGGAAGACTGGAGATTTTTTAATAGAAGTTAATTATAGATCTCTGGCACTTTTTGGGATCAGTTGATTTGTAAGAAAAAAATTTTGGCGAACAGCCCCTTTTATACAGTTATCACTTATCCCTTGTATTTTTTTTTACGTGTCTCTAGTCCGAAAATGTTCGTCTTGCTAAATAAATTAATAAAAAATAACACAGTTTTGGTATCTAGGATTGTATGGTAGCTTGTGGTTACTAAACAAGGTTTATGATACCGAAGTGTGAAGTAACAAATAAAACCCGCTCTGAGGCTTGGCGGATGCGCGGCGAGTGGGTAGGCGGTGTGTAATTAGTGCGGTAATATGAAATTACACAGGACGGAGCGAGGGAACGCATCGGATAATTACAGATTGCCGCTTCCCCTAATATGGCCGACTCCTACTCTAGTCTGTGTGTCGATAAGAGCCAGAAATGGAGCGGAAGGGGTTAAGCTGCCCCTGACTCCCAGCCCTGTTATTACTGGGATTACCAGGAATTGCAGCTTTACTAATCACTGTAATTAAATGTCATCAGTATCATCTACTTTTTGTATCTATTACTTATTACTTATGGTGTTTTTGTATTTTTTCAGTTTAGACTTTCCCGGTGTAATCAGTATGGCCGCCATTACAGTTCCAGCTTGTATTGTCACCCTTTTTTTTTTTTTTTTTTTTCAAATTGCCTGGTGCCACAAAGTGCCTGAGATTTGTAATTTACTTATATTAAAAAAAGTCTTAAGTCTTCCAGTACTTAACAGCTGCTGTATGTCCTGCAGGAAGTGGTGTATTCTTTCCAGTCTGGAGAGCAGGAGATGTTTTCTATGGGGATCTGCTGCTGCTCTGGACAGTTCTTGACTTGGACAGAGGTGGCAGCAGAGAGCACTGTGTCAGACTGGAAAGAATACACCACTTCCTGTAGAACATACATCAGCTGATAAGTACTGGAAGACTGAAGATTTTCTAATATAAGTAAGTTACAAATTTATATAACTTTCTGTCACCAGTTAAAAAAAAAATGCGAGTGAACATGGTTTAATGGTTAATCTGTTATGTAGTGATGTATATTCTGGAAAAGCTGGGCGGTCATTAAAAGTATGTGCCCCCTCCCCCCTAAAAACCACTGACATCTTTTTTTTTCTCTCTGTTTTTTGGTTTCTAGGGCCCTGAATGTTGTGTTAGTTTTCCAAACCAAGCAGCAGCGGTTCCTGCGTGTAGGTCTGGCTGTGCCATTGTTGGGCACCATCGCATCTCTACGTCAGATGGTGGCCGATCTGGGCAAAGTTCCTCCAGATCAGGTAATAAGCTTTGGATTCCTATAGTCTGGCATTAGATAGTCCGGCAACTCAAATTTTATCATGGGCAGGGCTGCCTAACCATACACATTACAATTAAGCTTAAAGGAGAAGTCCAGAGAAAATTTTTATTAAAGTATTGAATTGGCCCCCAAAAGTTATACAAATCCCCAATATACACTTATTACGGGAAATGCTTATAAAGTGCTTTTTTCCCTGCACTTACTACTGCATCAAGGCTTCACTTCCTGGATAACATGGTGATGTCACTTCCTGGATAACATGGTGATGTCACTTCCTGGATAACATGGTGATGTCACGCCCCCGACTCCCAGAGCTGTGCGGGATGTGGCTGCTGGAGAGGATGATGGCAGGGGGACACTGAGGGACACAGGGCACTGGAGGGACACTGAGCATCCCCCTGCCATCATCCTCTCCAGCAGCCACAGCCCGCACAGCTCTAGGAGTCGGGGGCGTGACATCACCATGTTATCCAGGAAGTGACTTCACCATGTTACCCAGGAAGTGACATCACCATGTTATCCTGGGAGTGACATCACCATGTTATCCAGGAAGTGACATCACCATGTTACCCAGGAAGTGACATCACCATGTTATCCAGGAAGTTAAGCCTTTATGCAGTAATAAGTGCAGGGAAAAAAGCACTTTACAAAGCATTTCCCAGAATAAGTGTATGTTGATGATTTGTATAACTTTTGAGGGGTAGTTCAATACTTTAATAAAAATTTTCACTGGACTTCTCCTTTAAAGGGGTTGGCCACTTAATAGAAAAATAGTTCAGTGTTTAATATTAGTGAGCGCCCTTACTGCGCCTATTGACAGCAGCTCACTGTGTACTCACTGTATATACTGACAGAAGCTCCCTGTGTACTCACTGTATATACTGACAGAAGCTCCCTGTGTACTCACTGTATATACTGAAAGAAGCTCCCTGTGTACTCACTGTATATACTGACAGCAGCTTTCTGTGTACCTTATAGAGCTAGAATAAGACTCCCCTCCTCCATGCTTTGCTGTCCTGCTCTGTGGTGATTCTGTCCATAAAATGGCCGACATGGAGGAGCATGTGACCATGTCTCGCCCCTCCATAGGCATATACAGGCTCAGTGGTGGACACAGAGGGTGGGGCATGGTCACATGCTCCTCCATGTCGGCCATCTTATGGACAGAATCACCACAGAGCAGGTCCTACAGGCCAAAAATGGTTCAGAAAAAGTGAAAACCTTTTTCCTCTTCACAATTCTCTATCTGCACCTCTTGTCCCTGCAGGTGATCCTGGTGGAGTTACATCCCAGCGGCTTCCAGAGATCATTCCTGGATGATGAAGACCTGAACACCATCGCTGAAGGAGACCCTGTCTACGCCATTCAGGCCCCTCCGCCATCAAACAAACTATCAGCCTCTAGTAGGGGATCAGGTGGGTTCCATAGCCGAAGGCTCCGTATCCATCAGTAAGGACGTCTCTATAAAACATGTCAATCCTTAGATTTTGGTTAAATCAGAAATTATTTTGGGTGGAATTAAGCTCTTATGTACATAGCAACCAAGTCATAGGACTGTGGGCAAAGCCGTGACAACTGAGCAGGTGGCCGCTATATACCAGGATAGCTGGTACTGTGCTATATACCAGGACAGCTGTTACTGTGCTATATACCAGGACAGCTGTTACTGTGCTATATACCAGGACAGCTGTTGGCCGCTATATACCAGGATAGCTGGTACTGTGCTATATACCAGGACAGCTGTTACTGTGCTATATACCAGGATAGCTGGTACTGTGCTATATACCAGGACAGCTGGTACTGTGCTATATACCAGGACAGCTGGTTCTGTGCTATATACCAGGACAGCTGGTACTGTGCTATATACCAGGACAGCTGGTACTGTGCTATATACCAGGACAGCTGGTGGCCGCTATATACCAGGACAGCTGTTACCTTGCTATATATACCAGGACAGCTGTTACTGTGCTATATACCAGGATAGCTGTTACTGGGCTATATACCAGGACAGCTGTTACTGTGCTATATACCAGGACAGCTGTTACTGGGCTATATACCAGGACAGCTGTTACTGGGCTATATACCAGGATAGCTGTTACTGGGCTATATACCAGGGCAGCTGGTACTGTGCTATATACCAGGACAGCTGTTACTGTGCTATATACCAGGACAGCTGTTACTGTGCTATATACCAGGACAGCTGTATATACAGGCAGGGGCGTAGCTAATGTCTCCTGGGCCCTGGTGCGAGAGGCCAACTTGGGCCCCCCCCCCCTCCTTTCACGACCAAGTGATGCTATTGTTGTGTGTGTTTGTGTATATATATATATATATATATATATATATATATATATATATATATATATATATATATATATATATATACACACACAGTGGTGCCTTGGATTATGAGCATAATTCGTTCCAGGACCGTGCTTGTAATCCAAATCCACTCTTAAACCAAAGCAAATTTTCCTATAAGAAATCATGTAAATGCAGACAATTGGTTCCGCACCCCAAATATATTTATTATTCTGTACTGTACAGTAATGGAGAGGATGGGAAACACAAGGGCTGACAGAGACTGCAGGGAGCATGAAGGAATGAGCAGTACAGATGTGGGCACATACATGCAGCACTCTCTGTCCGGGGAGAGAGGGGTTACAGCTATGGAGAGATTACCCCCCCCACAGTCCTGTCCCCTGATGTAAGCCCCAGCCTGAAGGGGATCTGCTATGATTTGGAAGGTGTTTAGAGTACAGTGCTGTAGACCCCGCTATGCAGGCCATGCCCCTTCTCCACTCGCGCTCCTACCCGATACAGGAAGTTCTTAAACCAAAGCAATGTTCTTAAACCAAGTCACAATTTTGAAAAACTGTGAGCTCTTAAACCAAAACGCTCTTAAACGAAGTTACTCTTAAACCAAGGTACCACTGTATGTATATATATATATATATATATATATATATATATATATATATATATATATATATATATATATATATACACACACACACACACCAAGACAGATATTACCTATTACCGCCATACTGTTACCGACCAAATCCTGTATACTGAGACCAATATTACCAGTAATACCAGTATATAGGAAGGAAACATTACCGCCACACCACAACCACTACCATCACCACCATATTGTTACTGACCAAATCCAGTATACTAAATCACCTCATCCAGTCATATAGAGGTGGCCCCAGCTCTACACAGGTTCTATACACCATATACATTACAGTGCAGATATATCAGGTGACTCACAGTGGGACGTCTTCTCTGATCGGAGTTCTTTCCTTTTCATCATCTTCTCCATCCGTCCTGGGCCGTTATGAGAACTTCTCCGAGCCACGAATCCACAGAATCTGCCAGACAGACATATTAGGCTCCACACTCTGACACCATCTCCATCTCTCTACACACTGCACATCTGTACTGTCCCCTTTACACCCTCATTTAGTGGGTAGCCCTGACTCTATGTGACCTCCTAATAATATATGCCCCCCTCTGTGTATTCCCTCTCCCCCTATGTTGCCCCCCTCCCTTATAGATGGCCCCCTCTACCCCCTCCCTTATAGATGGCCCCCTATACCCCCTCCCTTATAGATGGCCCCCTATACCCCCTCCCTTATAGATGGCCCCCTCTCTCCTCACCCTCCCTTATGGATGGTCCCCTCTCCCCCCCCCCTCCCTTATAGATGGCCCCCTCTCCCCCCACCCTCCCTTATAGATGGTCCCCTTCCCCCCCCCTCCCTTATAGATGGTCCCCTTCCCCCCCCCCCCTCCCTTATAGATGGTCCCCTTCCCCCCCCCCCCTCCCTTATAGATGGTCCCCTTCCCCCCCCCTCCCTTATAGATGGTCCCCTTCCCCCCCCTCCCTTATAGATGGTCCCCTTCCCCCCCCTCCCTTATAGATGGTCCCCTTCCCCCCCTCCCTTATAGATGGTCCCCTTCCCCCCCTCCCT
Source organism: Dendropsophus ebraccatus (assembly GCF_027789765.1). Taxonomy (NCBI): domain Eukaryota; kingdom Metazoa; phylum Chordata; class Amphibia; order Anura; family Hylidae; genus Dendropsophus; species Dendropsophus ebraccatus. The sequence goes on along the minus strand of NC_091467.1, from coordinate 66,990,218 downwards.
TATAGATGGTCCCCTTTCCCCCCCTTTATAGATGGTCCCCTTCCTCCCTCCCTTATAGATGGTCCCCTTTCCCCCCCTTTATAGATGGTCCCCTTCCTCCCTCCCTTATAGATGGTCCCCTTCCCCCCCCACCCTCATAGATGCCCCCCTCTTTCCCCCCACCCTCATAGATGGCCCCTCTTTCCCCCCACCCTCATAGATGGCCCCTCTTTCCCCCCACCCTCATAGATGGCCCCTCCTTCCCCCCACCCTCATAGATGGCCCCCTCCTTCCCCCCACCCTCATAGATGGCCCCCTCCTTCCCCCCACCCTCATAGATGGCCCCCCTCTTTCCCCCCACCCTCATAAATGGCCCCCTCTTCCCCCCACCCTCATAAATGGCCCCCTCTTCCCCCCACCCTCATAGATGCCCCCCTCCTTCTCCCCCACCCTCATAGATGCCCCCCTCCTTCCCCCCCACCCTCATAGATGGCCCCCTCTTTCCCCCCACCCTCATAGATGGCCCCCTCTTTCCCCCCCCCCTCATAGATGGCCCCCTCTTTCCCCCCACCCTCATAGATGGCCCCCTCCTTTCCCCCCACCCTCATAGATGGCCCCCTCCTTTCCCCCCACCCTCATAGATGCCCCCCCCCTTCCCCCCCACCCTCATAGATGGCCCCCTCCTTTCCCCCCACCCTCATAGATGGCCCCCTCCTTTCCCCCCACCCTCATAGATGCCCCCCTCCTTTCCCCCCACCCGTACAGGCTGATAAAAAAAAAAAAACTTAACTCACCTGACATCGCGCTCCCACGTTGATTCTCACTCCTTCTGGTCTGTCCCCGACTGCTGCGCGGCTGCCGGGGGTGTCGCGTCTTATCCCCGGCAGCGCGCGCATCCCAGAACTCCCTGCGCGCCGGAACCGGAAGTCAGGGCCCAAGGCGCGCAGGGAGTTCTGGGATGCGCGCGCTGCCGGGGGTAAGACGCGACACCCCCGGCAGCCGCGCAGCAGCCGGGGGAAGACGGAGCCCGACTCTTGTGACCGCAAGCAAAACAATGCTTGCGGTCACAAGAGTGATTGATCGGGGGGCCCCGCGGGCCCCCCTTGTGGCGGGCCCGGTCGCGGCGGCGACCCCCGCGACCACGGTGGCTACGCCACTGTATACAGGGGATTCTGTTACTGTATGAAATCCCTTCTGTCTTGCAGGGTATCCTCACAGTCTTCCTTCCTCCCCTCGCTGCTTCGATCAAGAAGGTCCAAAGTTACCTGGAGGAGGATCCGTCTCATCCGAGTACCTGGCGTCAAGTTCTAAACTACTTCTACTTCTGTGCAATTTGGAAAGTGATAATCAACAAGTAGTTAGGTACGTCTGCATCATTTAAAGGGATAGTCCATTTGTGGCTTTTTTTTTGTGTTGAACTACTTTAATTTACTGCAGATCGCTAAGGGTCCTATTCCACCGGACGATTATCGTTCAGATTGTCGTTAAATCGTTCGAATCTAAACGATAATCGTTCGTTGAAATGCAGTTAATGATTAACGACCGAACGAGAAATCGTTGATCGCTTTATAAGACCTGGGCCTATTTTTATCGTTGCTCGTTCGCAAAACGTTAGCAAATTGTTCGCATTGAATAAGACATCGTTCGGTCGTTCGCAATAGATACGAACGGTATAGCGAAGAAATAGCGAAGAAAAAACTATCGCAATTACGATCATAAGTAACGATTATCGTTCCATGGAAATGAGTGAACGTTTTCAGGTCCTTCGCAATAGCGGTCGTTTGAGATCGTTAATGATTATGCAAACAATAATTGTCCGGTGGAGGTCACTGTGTCACATCTTGTATTATACTCCAGAGCTGCACTCACTATTCTGCTGGTGGGGTCACTGTGTACATACATTACATTACTGATCCTGAGTTACATCCTGTATTATACTCCAGAGCTGCACTCACTATTCTGCTGGTGGGGTCACTGTGTACATACATTACATTACTGATCCTGAGTTACATCCTGTATTATACTCCAGAGCTGCACTCACTATTCTGCTGGTGGGGTCATTGTGTACATACATTAATCTTTGTCTTGCTTTGCTCAGGTTTGGACCTCCGCTGATATTACGGGAGGACAGGGCAGTTTTTTGGGATCAACTGCAGCAAAGCATCTTGGGAAAGACTCGCTATTTGATGAGGAGCGACACTCACCTTCCTGTATGTATACAGAGACTGTGAAGCTTCGGGGGATTCCGGCTACAATAATAACCTGTTGCTGCTATAACATTTACACCTTTTCTCTCCCTATAGACTGGAGGAGTGATTTTCCATATTCGAGTACTGGGGGCGCCAGCGAGCAGCTGCTATTTGTCTTCAAAGGATGCCCGACCTCTTCAGCACCCGTCTGTGAGCAGGTTAGTAGAACATACTTACCATCCAGTCCCCCTAAAAAGTGTCTGCACCCCAATGTAACAGTGTTCTCTAACATGTGACTACCTAGCTGTTGCAAAACTACAACTCCCATTATGTCCTGACAGCCTTCGGCTGTCAGGGCATGATGGAAATTGTAGTTTTGCAACCGCTTAACTAAGCCCTGTTGTACAATATTGTAGGAGATATAGGATAGTATTGGCACTTGAAGGGTTACTTGCAGCCTGTCCTTTCAGCGACTGCCACCTGGTGGCTGTTTTGGGTATTGCATGGGAATTACAGAAAAGATTGTGTTGCCAAGAACCACTATGGCTGCCGCTATAACAATAAGAAATAATAGTAAACTTGCACCAGGCAAAGGTCCCATTACCCCCTTTTTATTATTTTAATAGGGCTTTGCAACTCTGCGGCACCGGAGGACCACCCCACGTAAAGCTGGCTATAGAATGGGACCCTAAAATCAAAGAGAGGTATGTAAGGGCATTAGTGCACATATATACTAATATTTATACATATATACAGACAGAAGCTAGGTGGCCTTTTACCCCCTGACCTGTCCCTGCATACATATGCATTCATATATACATGTGTACATACATACATGCATACACACAGGAGTGGGACTGACTACTACCCCCTGACCTGTCTCTGCATACATATGCATTCATATATACATACATAGATAGATAGATGTATACATACATACATACACACAGGAGTTGGACCCACTACTACCCCCTGACCTGCTGTCCCTGCATACATATGTATTCATATATACAAATACATAGATAGATGTGTACATACATACATAAATACATACATACATACATACATACATACATACTGTGGGAGGATTTGCTCAGTAGAGTGCAGGATTGCAGTGTGAACAGCAGTCAACAGGCTCAAACAAATGAAGTCCAAGTACAGGCTTTGCCTGCGTTTATTCTCCAATACAAGAAAACAAATAAACAGCCTTGGCTTTAGGCATAACACAAAATAAACTCTGCTTGTCCAGCACTAACTAAACAGAAGACGGCCCTGTCTATACGCTACGACTAGCTGCAGTCGCACGAACATAACATTGTATACAGTCCAGTGTTTTACCTTGGTCAGGTATATGGCTTCTCCTGAGGCTGCAGCCTTCCAGCTCACTCAGCTGCACCCAGCCTCACTCTGTCCATGGCTCTGCAACACTATATGAAGCTGCTGATGATCCAGTCTCAGCACCTGTGGCGTCTGATGCCAAACAATATCTGGAGTGGAGGAAGTGGAATGGATAGCCCCACTACCAAGCCTGCCATCCATTCCTACAAACCAGGCCCAAACACACTTTATCAATACATCCCCAGCAACTACCTTTGCTGGAGATCACACCACATCCCTGGTTTTTCCATGTCTCAGATTCCCTCAGTCCTAGTAGGTGTAATAGCTGAATACAGGTGAAACATAGCGACCATCCAGGATTAACCCCTTCAGTGTCTCACATACCCTCCCCCTCTGTTCGAACCTGTGGGGGCGAACACCTTTAGCCAACAAACAGTGGGTTCTAGACAATGCATCAGCATTCCCTTGTAGTTTACCAGCCCTGTGCTCTACGGTAAACTTAAAGTTCTGCAGTGTGAGAAACCACCTTGTTACCCGTGCATTTCTCTCTTTAGTCTGGCTCATCCAGGTGAGAGGGGAATGGTCTGTTACCAACCTGAAGTGTCGACCCAGCAGGTAATATCTCAAGGACTCTAGCGCCCACTTTATCGCCAGACACTCACATTCAACGATGCTGTAATTTCTCTCTGCGGGTGTAAGCTTCCTACTAAGATAGGTGACTGGGTGCTCCTCACCCCCAACCTCTTGGGACAGGACGGCCCCTAAACCCACATCAGAAGCATCTGTCTGTACCACAAACATTTTGGTGAAGTCAGGAGTAATTAGGACTGGTTCTCTGCAGAGGACTGACTTCAACTTTTGGAACGCCCGCTCAGCCTCTTCACTCCACTTTACCATAATGGATCTACTTCCCTTGGTTAGATCTGTCAGGGGAGCTGCAATGGTGGCAAAGTTAGGGATGAATCTGCGGTAGTAGCCCACAATACCTAAAAAAGCTCTCACCTGCTTCTTAGTGACTGGCTGGGGCCAGGTTTGGATTGCTTCTACTTTATTAACTTGGGGCTTTATGACACCTCTTCCTATAATGTACCCCAGATAACGTGCCTCCTCCAAACCCAACGCACACTTTTTAGGGTTGGCCGTCAACCCTGCAGCCCTGAGGGAATCAATTACAGCCTGTACCTTTGCCAAGTGACTTTCCCAATCATCACTAAAAATAATGATGTCGTCTAGATATGCGGACGCATATCTACGGTGAGGTTTCAAGACAACATCCATTAATCTTTGGAAAGTAGCAGGAGCCCCATGTAGCCCAAAGGGAAGACAGACATACTGAAAAAGACCATCAGGGGTAACAAAAGCAGTCTTCTCTTTGGCACTGTCAGTGAGTGGTACCTGCCAATACCCTTTAGTCAAGTCTAATGTAGAGAAAAACCTAGCATGTCCCAGTCTCTCTATCAGTTCATCAACCCGTGGCATCGGGTAAGAGTCAAACTTTGAGACCTCATTCAGCTTTCTGAAGTCAATGCAGAACCTCAGTGTCCCATCTGGTTTAGGAATCAGGACAATGGGACTTGACCAATCACTTTTTGACTCTTCAATAACCCCAAGGTCCAACATCTTTCGGACCTCTTCTGATATGGCATGTCTACGAGCCTCGGGTACTCTGTACGGTTTCAAATGGACCCGTACCTGTGGCTCAGTTACAATGTCGTGTTTGATTACTGATGTACGCCCAGGGACTTCCGAAAACACATCTCTGTTTCTAAGCACAAACTCTTTTGTTTCCTGCATTTGCACCTTAGACAGGGTCTCTGAGATACGCACCTCGGGTTCCTTCTCACTAGGGGTGTTCACCCCAGACTTTACTGAAACACCCCTATTTAGCACACCCATAGCTGAAAGAGATTCCCTATCTTTCCAGGGTTTGAGCAAGTTCACATGGTATATCTGCTCAAGCTTTCTCCTGCCAGGCTGGTACACTTTGTAATTGACCTCCCCCATTCTCTCAATTACCTCATAGGGCCCTTGCCACTTAGCCAGAAACTTACTTTCTACAGTGGGTACCAATACCAACACTCTGTCACCCGGGTTAAAGGTCCTGACTTTAGCTGCCCTGTTATAGACCCGACTCTGTGCCTCTTGTGCCTGCTCTAAGTGGTCCTTCACTATGGGCATGACCGCTGCTATTCTGTCCTGCATCAGGGTAATGTGCTCTATGACACTTTTGTAGGGGGTGTGTTCATTTTCCCAGGTTTCTTTGGCGATGTCAAGAAGGCCATGTGGGTGTCTGCCATACACTAGTTCGAACGGGGAAAACCCTGTGGAAGACTGAGGTACCTCACGGATTGCAAACATCAAATATGGTAACAAACAATCCCAGTCCTTCCCATCCTTGCTGACCACCCTTTTTAACATGCCCTTCAAGGTTTTGTTAAATCTTTCCACCAGGCCATCAGTCTGGGGATGATACACTGATGTACGCAGATGCTTAATTTTTAGTAGCTTACACATCTCCTTCATGATCTTTGACATAAATGGCGTCCCCTGGTCCGTGAGGATCTCCTTGGGTATGCCTGTACGGGAAAACATATGGAATAGCTCCCTGGCAATAAGTTTCGAGGAGGTGTTTCGCAAGGGTACCGCCTCAGGATACCGTGTGGCATAGTCTAACACAACCAATATATACTGATGCCCCCTTGCAGACTTCACTACTGGGCCCACTAGATCCATAGCGATCCTGTCAAAAGGTACCTCTATAATCGGTAGGGGTACCAAAGGACTCCTAAAATGAGACATGGGGGCAGTTAGCTGACACACAGGACATGAGCCACAGTATCTTTTAACATCCTCATGTATCCCGGGCCAATAGAACCTTTGCAAGACCCGTTCTCTGGTCTTTTCACACCCCAGGTGACCACCTAGCACATGTTTATGAGCCAGCTCTAAGAATACACGGCGATATGGTTGGGGTACAACTAGCTGTTCCAGCTCCTCCCCTCTTACCTTATCTATTCTGTACAGTAGGTCATTGTTAGTAGCCATGTAAGGGTATTCCTTATTTTCCCCTGGGACTTGAGATACACCATTTATCCTTTTTACATTTTCCCGGGCCCTTAGCAATGTGGGATCACTAAGTTGAGCGGTCCCAAAATTGTCACGTGATACCTCTAGTTCTGGCATGTCCAGAACTTCCTCCTCATTCTGAGTGTCACCAGCCAGTACAGCTAGGGGAAGACTGTCATCTCCACTTGGGGTCACCCCTACAGCTGGTACCTCATTATCTGGGTCATATGGTTCGGGGGTTACTCCCTGACACACATTATTACCATCAACATTAATATTTTCAGCAGACCATGTGTGCCTTCCCCTCCACAGGTCCCAAAATAACGGAAAGTCCCTTCCAAGTATCACCTTATGTATAAGAGATTTAACAACCCCCACTTCATGTGTAGTTGTACCACAAGGTGTGTCTATGCAAATAGTAGCAGTGGGGTATTCCCGAGTGTCCCCGTGTATGCATAGTACCCCAACTTTCCTTCCACTGTAGGCCCCCGAATTGACCAAAGTTCCATGCACTAGTGTCACAAGACTTCCAGAGTCCAGCAGAGCCGGGAAGGGATATCCCCCAATGCACACAGTGCACATCTGTGGCTCAGTCTCGGTTATAGTCTCTGCGGCCAGAACGGGGTGTGCATATAGGGAGACACGTCTGGAGGCGGTGCAGTCCATGGGCTCGGTGGTAAGAGGACAGTGAGCGGCTATGTGACCCCAGTCATGGCACCGCCAACATTGTATGCGGCCTTGGTCTCGAGACCCACGTTGTGGCCCAACCGCTGACTCACCCTCTGAGCCACCTCCCTTTACAACTCGACTCCCACCGGCAGTAAATGGAGCAGTCTTACCAGTTCCTTTGGCCGACTTGGTCTCCTTGGCACTGCTGCGGCTGGTAGAGGTCTGTAGCAGCTCCTCTGTGGCACGATACCTCTCCACTAAGTTCACCAGCTGGTCTGCATCAGTAGGGCCCGCTTGTCCAACCCAGCGCTGTATCCTAGGCGGCAAGGAACGGTTGAACTTATCCAGGACAACCCTCTCGACCACCTGTGCTGTAGTACACTTTTCTGGCTGTAGCCACTTTGTCACTAGGTGGATCAGGTCATGCATCTGGGACCGTGGGGGTAGGCTTTCTGAGAAAGTCCAGGTGTGCACTCGGCCTGCACGCACCTGCATGGTTACCCCCAGCCGAGCAAGGATCTCTGCCTTTAGCTTGGTGTAGTCCCGAGAGTCAAGCTCATTCAGGTCATAGTAGGCCTTTTGTGATTCGCCTGTGAGGAAAGGTGCCACGACATCTGCCCACTGGTCCATGGGTAGTCTTTCACGCTCAGCAACTCTCTCATAGATGGTGAGATATGCTTCTACGTCATCTGTAGGAGTCATCTTTTGCAGCGCAGCTTGCACTGTGGCCCTCACGGATGGTTGCACTCCTCGGGCTCCTTGCATATTTGTGTTTTGCCCCTCAGCAGTTGCAGTCCGCTGTGCAGTTATTGCAGTTATCCATCAGTAGGCGATTCGTCTCCTGCTGTTGTACATTAGCCTGGGCCTGTATTTGCTGCTGCTGCTGCAGGGCTTGAGCCTGTGCTTGCTGCTGCTGCTGCATGGCCTGAATGATTGCTTTAGTCTCCTCTCGCTGTTGGAGATTAGTTTCTTTTTGCTGCAGATTGGCTTGGATCATTTGTTTGACCAGGTCCTCCATTGCAGTAGTCTTTTTATGCAGTTCACCTGCAGCTTTCACCCAGGACATACACAGGTCACAAAATAAGTCTTTATAGTGTGTCTCTCTTTAAGACTGCGGTTTTTTTTTTCACTGCCCGCTCCGAAGCACCATATGTGGGAGGATTTGCTCAGTAGAGTGCAGGATTGCAGTGTGAACAGCAGTCAACAGGCTCAAACGAATGAAGTCCAAGTACAGGCTTTGCCTGCGTTTATTCTCCAATACAAGAAAACAAATAAACAGCCTTGGCTTTAGGCATAACACAAAATAAACTCTGCTTGTCCAGCACTAACTAAACAGAAGACGGCCCTGTCTATACGCTACGACTCGCTGCAGTCACACGAACATAACATTGTATACAGTCCAGTGTTTTACCTTGGTCAGGTATATGGCTTCTCCTGAGGCTGCAGCCTTCCAGCTCACTCAGCTGCACCCAGCCTCTCTCTGTCCATGGCTCTGCAAAACTTTATGAAGCTGCTGATGATCCAGTCTCAGCACCTGTGGCGTCTGATGCCAAACAATATCTGGAGTGGAGGAAGTGGAATGGATAGCCCCACTACCAAGCCTGCCATCCATTCCTAAAAACCAGGCCCAAACACACGTTATCAATACATCCCCAGCAACTACCTTTGCTGGGGATCACACCACATCCCTGGTTTTTCCATGTCTCAGATTCCCTCAGTCCTAGTAGGTGTAATAGCTGAACACAGGCGAAACATAGCGACCATCCAGGATTAACCCCTTCAGTGTCTCACAATACATACATGCATACACACAGAAGTGGGACTCACTACTACCCCCTGACCTGTCCCTGCATATGCATTCATATATACATAGATAGATAGATGCATACACACAGGAGTGGGACCCACTACCACCCCTTGATCTGGTCACAAGCATGCAGTCGTCCTTTCATTTCCATGCATAGATACAAATTCATAGGTGCTTGTATATATAATGCTACACACATGGACTATACATGGTGATACATAAACCTAAGTGTCGGCACAGATTGGCTTACCCCATTGTATGACTCTCTTGAAGATTATTTGGGAACATACAGGAAGAAGTGGTTCAGGATGATGAATCTGTTCGGAGCCAACAGCTGGACCACCAGCAGCAGACGTGCACCCTGGACGAGTGCTTCCAGCTGTATACCAAGGAAGAACAGGTAAGGGGCAGCCTATACGTACATCCACTATGTAGTGTTACATAACGTCACATCTTGACCCTGGTGTCACGTTTCTTCCACAGTTGGCACCTGATGATGCCTGGAGGTGCCCCCACTGTAAGGTACTGCAGCAAGGTACAGTCAAACTAAGCCTATGGACCCTCCCAGACATTCTCATCATCCACCTTAAGAGGTTCCGGCAGGTTGGTGGCCGCAGGAACAAGTTGTCTACTCTAGTCAAGTTCCCCTTGGTTGGGATGGATATGGCACCACACGTGGTTAAGAGGAGCCAGGGGAACAAACGCTCCTTAGGGCCATGGTCAGCATGGAAGCAGCCTCCATACCAGCTGGACAACGCTCACCTGGATGTACAGTATGACTTGTATGCAGTGTGTAACCACCATGGAAGCCTACAAGGAGGTCACTACACAGGTGGGTCACAAAGCTTTCCTGATGTCTCTGAAATCACCGGGTGCAGGTGATATATCACTGAGTATATATATATTCTCTTCTGCCCTCAGCCTACTGCAGGAACTCTGTGGATGCCCGCTGGTACAGCTACGATGACAGTAATGTAGACCATGTTCTTGAGGAGGACGTCTGCACTCGGGGGGCCTATCTCCTGTTCTATCAAAAGAGGAACGCCATTCCAGCTTGGTCTGCCAGCAGCTCGGTTAAAGGTACAGTCCACAATTTTTTGGTATCATCTTGTCTCATTGTGGTCACTAGGACTTGTTCCTGGCCAGGAGGGAGGAGATGTTGGCTAGTTGGTCCTCCATCCATGCCATCATCTAGTAATCTTGGGATATGTAAAATTTGTACTTCCAAAACGAGCATGGCGGGCATCTCTGGGCTCCCGGGGATCTTGCGATTAGGAAGTAGATTTAGTGAGTTTTAAGTATAGAGATTTACTAATATCTGGATGTATCTTCAGGTTCCACAAGCTCGGCCATGTCCGATCACTGGGTCTTAAGGCTTAATGAAAGCAAAAGAGAAAGTCTAGTGTCTCGGGCAACCACTGTCTGCTCGCCACTGCCGCAAATACCAGACTCCCCCATCTTCCTGGAGAAAGAAATTAGCATGGAGAAAGGTATGGATGTCTTCTAGTAGAAGAGTTTAGGTACAAGCTTACTTGACACGTTCACGTTTCTTATGTATTCCACCTATTTTTTCTGTAGGGTCGAAGTCTTTTATCCGAGGAGCGAAAGGTCGCAGTGTAAGTTTAAGACTGCCCTCAGCTTCTAAACTAAAGCTGAGCATCAGTAAAGCCATGCCGCTCAGGTGGTCATTTGGTGCTAAGGATAAGAAGAAGCCTGAGACTGGCGAGCTGGTGGAATACTTGGAATCGGGAAGACGACCAAAGTACACCAATGAGCCCATTGTGCCCGTGCAGACTAACGCAGAAAAGTCAGCCAATGGAACTCCCCCAAACCTAAGCCATTCAAGTAGCCATGGTGCCAATGGAACCAACTCTACAGGTGGACAGTCTAGAGCATCTTCAAGGTTGGACATTTTAAGGGGTAAGCCAAAAGAGAAGCTTTCCCACCAGGAGGAGGGGTCTACACAGTCCCAAAGCAACGACAGGACCTCAGCTGGTGACGGCCCAGTGCGTATGAATGGCTCAGCACCACATAATGCTGTAAAAGTCAAACCACCTTCAAGTCAGAAGGGAGACCTCAACCAAAGACCCCCTACAAAGGTTGGTGATAACCTTAAAGCGAAACCCTCTGAAGGAGAGTCAGATGGGAAGTCAACCAAATTGAGGACAGGTTTACTAAAAAAAGAGCCAAGGAGACAAAGTAGTTCTGAGACCCCTACCCCACCCGAGCTCCATAACGGTATCTCACGGACTTCTCTATCCAACGGGGTTGTGGTGGCCGATGGTAGAACTAGCGGGACAATGCCTCGGAAACAGAGAGAGGATCTCTCCAATAAATCTAAACTAGACATTAGACGAGCGCATAGTTCTAGTAACGTACAGACAAAAGCAGAATGGTCTATGAAGAGGTCCGCTTCCCTCTACAGAAATGGCAGTGCCCCTCATCAACCTACAGGACAGATGGCCGTAGCGAAGGCTCCTTCTAGTTTGAAATACCAAACGTCCTCACTTGGCAGGAAGAAAACTGTGCCTGAGTCTAGCTTCTGAGGACTTCTCACATCTCATGGGTCTTCTGGCCATTTCAGGCCAAAATATTGGTGCCCCTACGACCTGCTCAAAAGCGTACTATAACGCCATATTGTATAGGACTATGTACTAATATTTTTTAAAGTGCCATAAGTGAGTCATCGAGCAGCTCTTCCATGGTTCATGTCAACCTGTAAGCCATCTCCTTCCTTTCCTTATGCAGCATGGAGGTAGTTGTATAAGACTTGGGTGACCTGCTGGTTTGTTGTAGGCCGTAAGTGTAAGAATGAAGGTCCTACCTCAAAACTCTCACATTATAGTCTCTTGGTGGTCTCCACCACTGAGCTCTTCCATCTTCTGCCCATTGAGTGGGAAGGCGTTCAGCTGGACTCGTCACCCCATTGGGTTGCTTAGTTGTTCAAAGGCTTATTATATGTATTAGTCCATTGGCCTAAAACTTACCCCATGACCAATAGGGTGGGTCTTCTGTTACGGTAATTCGCATGGGAAGCAGGGAAGATTTACGGCTATGGATGCCCTATAGACCTTTATCTCATATATACTGAAGCTCAGGGAACCCAATGAAAAACTAGTGTCCTCTTACATGGTGTCCCCTTGGGGCCCCTAATCGCAATGATCAGCACCTTCTAAAGCTTTGCTCTAGGTTTCAGACTGTGGCATTATATGGCCTGTTAATACAAAGGTTCCGCCCCCGAGGAACCAACCTATGATTTTTGGATGTCACTTGCAATAATGGGCCAAAGTCATTGGCCGAAGAACGCCCATGTGCAGACAATTTATTAAAATAATAAAGTGTAAATTAAAATGCAAAAATGTATATATATATTTTGTGAATTCTCAGCCTATATTACAAATAGACGGGATACATGACACTGATGTAAATATTCTGTTTTTATGGGGGGAAAAAAAACTAATGAGGAGATGAGGACCCTAAACAGACGAGTTAATATTTTTGGGGTGTTCTCTATGTTTTTATAAATAAAGTTACCTCAGAGGATCACATTGTAACACGTTATATATATATATACAATAAATATATATATTATTATAATCTGTGGGAGCAGATTTCTTGGACTGCGGTCCCCAGGACAGGACTGTTTTTAACAAGCTTTCTATTTCAAGCCATTTTTATTTGTAATGGCAAAAAAAAAAAAAAATCCTTTAAAAAAAATGTACTCCCGCCTACTTTAAAGGGGTACTCCAGCGAAAATCTTTTTCTTTCAAATCAACTGGTTTCAGAAAAATATATAGATTTGTAATTTACTTCTATTTAAAAATCTCCAGTCTTCCAGTACTTATCAGCTGCTGGATATCCTGCAGGAAGTGGTGTATTCTTTCCAGTCTGACACAGTGCTCTCTGCTGCCACCTCTGTCCATGTCAGGAACTGTCCAGATCAGGAGAGGTTTTCTATGTGGATTTTCTACTACTCTGGACAGTTCCTGACATGGGCAGAGGGGGCAGCAGAGAGCAGTGTGTCAGACTAGAAAGAAAATACCACTTCCTGTAGGACATACAGCAGCTGATAAGTACTGGTAGACAGGAGATTTTTAAATAGAAGTAAATCATCTATTTAACTTTCTGAAACCAGTTGATTTGAAAGAAAAAGATTTTTGTTGGATAACCCTTTTAAAGGGTGTGTACACTTTTGCAACCACTTGATTATTGCTCTAATGCAGTATTTCTGAACCTGTTTTTCTCACGCTATTGAACCACAGGTTGAAGAACATTGCTTAAACACATCAGAAATGAACAGAAATGTCACAAATAGCTGTTTTGTGTATACAGTTTCTATGTGTATCCATGGTTACAGAATACAAACAAACACGGTGTAGTCTAATCGTACAGTCACACACCACTCAACCTGCCCTCACTTCTTCTTGCTCACCTGCTGAATGTTAGAAAGAAGTAGGAGACATACAATGGAGTGTGACAGGAGGATCAGACTACACTGGCTTTGTTTGTAGTCTGTAACCATGACGACACAGCAGAACATGCCATATTTATCACAATGGCTCAGGATGTTTGATTTTGATGTGTCTAGTCTAAGTTTAGTCCACCTCTGGGCTGAACTTTATTAAGACAGTTCTTGCAATAGTAAATCTGGGGCACTGTTTGCAAAAGTATACACACCCTTTAATAAATGTATATTTTAGAATATTCTGCAGAAATGTAATATGATGGCCTATAATATTTAATGTATTTCTCAGGAAAAGCTATGATATCTGCACACTGTAAAGTTCTGTTAATCTGGCATTTTAAAAATTCTAAAACAGATTCCAAAAAATAATTCCGTAATTTTCATCAAATTCTGGATTAAAAGAAGTCTTCTGTGGCCTATGTAAATAAATGAAGGAACAATGTAAATCTGTACAGTGTCGCACTTAATCTGAATTTTAATCCGCCTCAGGTTTTCAAAAAAAAAGGCTGAGAAAAGAAATTCTCAACGTTTGCACTGAATCCAAAGGGATTATCCCCTCGAAGGAATTTATAGAATAATTATGATGTTATTTTATGTGAATATTCAATATATTTAAAGGGGTTCTCCAGAAACACACCTGTTTTCCTCTAAAAACAGTGCCACCCATGTGGTTGTGTGTGGTATTACAGCTTGGCTTCATTCACTATAATAGAACCGTGCTGCAATACCACACACAAACTGAGGGCAAGGGTGGCGCTGTTTGTGTAAGAAAGCAGCTATGGTTCTCTGATCTTGGTAAACTCCTTGTATTTTCAGCTATTTTGTTGTCTAATTGGCTTAAAGCCAGGGGTCTCAAACTCAACTACAATTCCCAGCTTTGCTTTGGCTCTCCAGGCATGATGGGAATGGTAGTTTTGCAAGGGCCGCGAGTTTGAGACCCCTGGAACAGAACCCGGTCTTCTATTAAGACTTTATACATTGTATTGGAAGGCCTGTTTTTAGTGGACTTCAAAATAGTTGGATAGGGTGAATTCCTCCAGAAACAGCGCCACTTTGTACAGTGGTTGTGTCTGGTATTGCAGCTAAGCCCCATTGAAGTCAATGGAGTTCTGCCGCAATCCTGTACACAACCACTATACAGGTGTGGCGATATTTTTAGATGAAAATTGGCATGGTTTTTTCTGGACAAGCCCTTTAAATTTACGCAAGAATAAGGGTGCAAATAAATGGAGGGAAAAAAAAAATATATATAGTTTAAAATTCTGAAGGATTATGGGTAAGGAGGTTGCATATATAATATACCGTCTCTATGGGCGGGAGATGAATACAAAGTCTATTTATTAAGCAGGATATATAATGTCTGTTGCTGTTCAGCCTTGTAAAGGTAAATCTTTTTTGGTAAAGAGGAAAATGCAAAAATTTTGTCAGGTATTTTTACTCTGAACTTCTATGCAATAATAAATATTTTCTTGATTTTCTTTTGTATCTATATTTCTATTTGTTCCTGAATTAAAAATGAACCCGTCTGAACTGTGTTTGTGGCTTGTCTTGTGTCAGTGGTGGACAGGGAAATCTGTCCGGAATAAATCAAATCAGTTTAGAATTTTACTAACTTTTTGAAATTTTAAAAAATTGTGTTAAGTGAATCATTTATAATTTTAGCGATCGGCTAAAAGGAACCTATCGCCACTTTCATGCTGTCCGAACCATGAGTGATCGGGGCGGTCTCTTGTGGCTTGCCGGCAGGGCAGGAAGAAGTCTGCCCCGATCACTTGTGGTTCGGGCAGCATGAATGCAATAACTGGTTTATTTTAATGGGGTTGTTCAGCAAAAATCTTTTTCTTTCAAATCAACTGGTATCAGAAAGTTATATAGATGTGTATTTTACTTCTATTAAAAAAAAATCTCAAGTCTTCCCATACTTATCAGCTGCTGTACGTCCTGCAGGAAATGGTGTTTTATTTTCAGTCTGACACAGCGCTCTCTGCTGCCACCTCTGGCCGACACAGGAACTGTCCAGAGCAGGAGACGTTTTCCATGGGGATTCATATAAAACCGAGACAAAGTTCCTGTCTCGGCCAGAGATGTCAGCAGAGAGCACTGTGTCAGACCAAAAATAAAACATTTCCTGCAGGACATACAGCAGCTCATAAGTAGGAGAAGACCTGAGATTTTTTAATAGAAGTAAATTGCAAATCTGTATAACTTCCTGATACCAGTTAATTTGAAAGAAAAAGATTTTCACTGGACAAACCCTTTAAAGTGACTGTACCACCAGGCCCAGGCTGAAGCCCTGGAGGCGGACCGACCCATCCTTAGTGGAAAAAAACCCCAGCCCCTCTATGATGTGACTCCATTAGAATCAATGGAACCTTCATAGAGGGGCTAGGGTTTCCTCCCACTAAGGGTGGGTCGGCCCGCCTCCAGTGCTTCCGCCTGGGCCTGGTGGTACAATCACTTTAAGGTTAGTTTAGGCGCTCTAACCCTACTTAGCCTAACCCTAGGTTATCCAACACTCAAAAATAGCACCACTCTTTTCCTCAGCTTGTGTGTGGTATTGCAGCTCTGTGCCATTGAAGTTAATAGAGCCCGGCTTTGAATACCACACAGAACCTGAGGACGGATGTGACGCTGTTTTGGAAGAAATCAGTTATGTTTTTTTTTTTTTCAAATCCTGGGTAGCCCCTTTAAGGAAAAGGACCCTAATGTAGGTATAGGATTATGCTGTATTTACATTAAAGAGCTTGGATACAGTTGGATACAGCCTTAGGAGACCTCAGAGTGTCTTACACAATTTTTCAAGGGAATTTACACACTTTCGATTTAAACCAAATCCATAAAGTAAAAATCAGATCCGTATCCAATTTCAAAAAATTCAGTGGCCTCCAGTTTTTGGCTCTACAGCTGCTTCATGACTACAACCCCCAGCGTGTTGGTGCAGCCCAGTGCAGGGCCTTAATGTAACACTCCGCCACCCTAGGCTTCACACTAGACATAACGCTGCAGCTGGTTTACTTTTTTAAAAAAAAAATTATCTATGTTTTTGAAATGTTTTTGAAACAAAGTTTAAATCAAATCATGAGCCGGTGACAGGAACGCAGGAAATGACTGACTATTCACAAGTTACTCGGCAACCGAGCACAAAAAATACCAACAAGCCAGACAAAGGAGCAGCAAATCCAAGCAGGAGGTCGGTCCTGTTACCAGGATACCACCAACGTAAGTCATCCGGGTGTTAGCAAACTCCGCTGTGCTCTCAAGCATGGCCTGACATACACTTCTAACTTATATATATATATATTTGTATTATTTTATTGAGAAAACTTTTTGTATATTTTTGAATTTTGCAAATTTTTAACTTTTTTTTTTTATTTTGCAACTTTTTCTGCATTTTTAAATTTGAATTTAAAAAAAAATATATTTTTATTCAATATAATTTTTTTTACGCTACCAGCTAAACATGGAGGCTGTGAAGACCAGGGTGCCATCGTGGAAGCCAGAACCAACCCCAGAAAAAATAGGAACAAGTTTTTTTCATCAGCTGCTCAACAAGCGGGCGGTCCTGAATGCCCGGGATGATGTGGTTAGTCTTGTTTGTTCTGTAAATTTTTGGATGCGGATATTGGAGGGAAGAGGGGAGTGGACTTTATAGTGATGCATTAAATAGGTCTGGAGACCCCTGGGACCTTTTGAGACCAGTTGTGATTTTGTGCTTAAAATTTTTTGTGCAATTTGAATAAAATAGTGCCACCTCCTGGTGACAATAGGAATTGTTCCATTTGCTATTGTATAGTTGAATCTTCTTTTTTTTTTTTTTTTTTTTTATATATAATTGAATTGATAAATATTGTACAATTAAATAATCAATATCCTAGTATATTATGCAACTTTTTAGACACTCTTTGTCCCCATAGTCACTCATGTTATCATCACCTGAGGCATGCTGATATTTTTTTCCATTAGTCTGTATACAGTAGTACCCTGCAGAAGGATTCATCGCCTTTACAATTTAACCTCTTAAGGACGGGGGCCAATTTTCGTTTTTGCGTTTTCGATTTTTCCACCTAGAGACCCACATGAGCCCTTATTTTTTGCGTCACTAATTGTACTTTGCAATGACAGGCTGAATTTTTGCATTAAGTATACTGCGAAACCAGGAAAAAATTCAATGTGTGGTGAAATTGAACAAAAAAAACGCATTTCTTTTATTTGGGGGGTATTTGTTTTTACGCCCTGGGGTAAAACTGACTTGTTATGCATGTTCCTCAAGTCGTTACGATTACAACGATATATAACATGTATAACTTATATTGTATCTGATGGCCTGTAAAAAATTCAAACCATTGTTAACAAATATACGTCACTTAAAATCGCTCCATTCCCAGGCTTATAGCGCTTTTATCCTTTGGTCTATGGGGCTGTGTCAGGTGTCATTTTTTGCGCCATGATGTGTTCTTTCTACCGGTACCTTGATTGCGCATATACGACTTTTTGATCGTTTTTTATTAAATTATTTCTGGATTTGATGCGACCAAAAATGCGCAATTTTGCACTTTGGGATTTTTTTGCGCTGACGCCGTTTACCGTACGAGTTCAGGAATGTGATTAATTAATAGTTCGGGCGATTACGCACGCGGCGATAGCAAACATGTTTATTTATTTATTTATTTACTTTTATTTATAATCTGGGAAAAGGGGGGTGATTCAGACTTTTATTAGGGAAGGGGGATTTTTACTAATAACACTTTTTTTTTTTACACTTATACTAGAAGCCCCCCTGGGGTAAGGGTTATTCCCCCTGGGGTTGGGGTTATTCCCCCCTGGGGTTAGGGTTCGTCTTCCCCTGGGGTTAGGGTTATTCTTCCCCTGGGGTTAGGGTTATTCTTCCCCTGGGGTTAGGGTTATTCTTCCCCTGGGGTTAGGGTTATTCTTCCCCTGGGGTTAGGGTTATTCTTCCCCTGGGGTTAGGGTTATTCTTCCCCTGGGGTTAGGGTTATTCTTCCCCTGGGGGACCTCTAGTATAAGTGCATTGATGTCTCATTGAGATCTTTGCTGTATACTTATACAACAAAGATCAATGAGTTCGGCACTCGGATGCTTTCGGCTGCTGCAGCCGAAAGCATCCGAGTGCCGAGCCGGGATCAGCGCCATTTTGGAGAAGACACCTGGCCGGTAAAGATGTGTGGATTGCTCCCCAGGGATGTCCCGGAGGAGCGATCCACCCCACTAGACACCAGGGATGGGCTGCATACAACGATCGGATGCAGCTGTCAACTTTGACAGCTGCGTCTGATTACTGAATTAGCGGGCACGGTGATCAGACCATGCCCGCTAATAGCCGCGGCCCCGCTCTGAACACCTCTTGCGGACGCATGCGTCCGCAAGAGGTTAATAGATTTGTGGTCTGTGTATGCTGTAACCCATAGGCATATGCCATATTCAACAAAAAATTTTTTTTAAATCAACTGGTGACAGAAAGTGCCAGAGATTTGTAATTTACTTCTATTACATTTTTTTCCATCTTCCAGTACTTATCCGCTGCTGTATGTCCTGCAGGAAGTGGTATTATTTCTAGTCTAGGCAGCAGGAGAAGTTTTCTATAGGGATTTTTTTACTGCTCTGGTCAGTTCCTGACATGAACAGAGGTGGCAGCAGAGAGCACTGTGTCAGACTGGAAAGAATACACCACTTCCTGCAGGGCATACAGCAGCTGATAAGTACTTGAAGACTTGAGATTTTTTTAATAGAAGTAAATTGCAAATCTCTGGCACTTTCTGGGACCAGTTTATTTGAAAGACTACCCCTTAAATAGAAGCAATGGTGTATCTCAAGGGTACTCAACTTTTAGTGAAGGTCCACTTACCGGGGTCTATTGTCAGGTGAAGGTCCAAGCTGAACATCATTAGTAAACGTGTTGCGCTCCCCCAGTAGTATATAGACCCCTGTGCGCTCTCCCAGTAGTATATAGTCCCCCTGTGCGCTCCCCCAGTAGTATGTAGTCCCCCGTGCACTCCCCCAGTAGTATATAGTCCCCCTGTGCGCTCCCCCGGTAGTATATAGTCCCCCCGTGCGCTCCCCCAGTAGTATATAGTCCCCCCGTGCGCTCCCCCAGTAGTATGTAGTTCCCCTGTGCGCTCCCCAAGTAGAATATAGACCCCCACTTTGTGCTCCCCAGTAGAATATAGTCCCTCTGTGCTCCCCCAGTAGTATATAGCACCCCTGCTGTGTGCTCCCCCAGTTATATAGCCCCCTTGTGCTCCCCCTCCCACATAGCATATAACATTAAAAAAAAAAACTCTACTTGCCTGGGTCCAGGCATCTCCTCTCCTCTACCCCTCTTGTGGCCACACTGCAGCAGTCACAAGAGGCCGCTCTCCCCTTGTCCTGGCGCTGGCGCTTCAGTGACGTCACTCGAGCGCCGGCACCAGAGACACAGAGCGGCCTCTTGTGACCGCTGCAGCCACAAGAGTGACTGACAGGGAGGGAGCCAATGGCTCCATCTCTGTCAGTGCTGCTCCTGCACGGTAACTATGAGCACTCGTTACGAGCGCTCATAGTTACTGTGCAGAGGAGAGCAGCGCAGCTCAGTATACAGGTATACTGCAGCAGAAGTCCGGACAGCTGGCCTCCCCAGTCCGCCAGTTGAGGCAGTTGTGCACATAAAGTCATGTGACCCCACTAACTTATGTTATAGTCAATATCATACTATGTTCTAACAAGAATTAAATTGTTCAATTATCAGCCTTGGCAATAGTCAGTGAGGAGCCGAATGCCCCGCCCCTGAAGAGCGTGCACTAGATATAATTGCTTGATACAGAGCCCTAGTAATAGCACTACTGGTACTGTTATGTAGGACAATACCCTGTAATCGAAGCCATTTATAAGAAACTACATTGCCACCTTTTTTTTTTATTTCTTATCTAGAAATCACTTCTGCACCGGCTGATATTCGTCTCTAGGATCTCCCCTCATCTGGCTGATAAGAGAGACCTTGGAGGTAAAGGCTAAATCTAAAGCATAATAAACAACAATGTGGCTTCCTTCTTAAAACGGCGCCACTCGTGTCCTCTGGATGTGTGCGGTATTGCAGCTCAGTTTTAAGTGGAAGTGGAGTTGTAATACTACACACATCCTGAGGACAAGTGTGGTGCTGTTTACAAAAAATGATATATATACTCTATTGCCCATGTTTTGTGTCTACTGGTGGCCTCAAAGCACAACGCTATTGGCCCCAAGGATGGGGGTCGTGGAGATCCCTAAATGGAGATAAAACATTGGATTTGATCATTTTTTGGGGTTATTTTCTTTGTAATTCCCTCACTCAGAATACTGGGAGCAGCAATTTCAGAGGTATAACCAGGGCGAGAACGTCACCGGTCTTCTGCTCTTGTATCCCGCATACACCGTGCACTGTCTGGAGGTAAGATAGGTTACTCCATCAATGGAGATGGTATGGGGCCAGTGGCGAGAAATTGGCTTCATGACTTTACTGCTGGGTGCGGGACTCCTCAATAGAGAGGAACTGCATTGCTGGCACGTCTATTACACGGGGCAACAAGAGGGAGCGAGCAAGTGCCAACCTGTCAGGTCAACGCTCGCTTGCTCCTCGTTCCCCGCTTGCTGCCAGCGCTATTACATGTGTCGGCAGGGAGCGGGTTAAGGCCCTATTACACAAAGCGATTATCAGCTGCAGTCGGCCGATAACGCCGTTAAGGCCGATAGTCGCTTTGTGTAATAGAAGCCAATAAGTCGACACGCACGATGTCGGCTGATCGTTGTCTTTCAAAACGTTGAAAAATCAATGATCAGGATAGCAACGATCTGCTGCAGTCACCGCGTAGAGTAGGAACGGTGGCAGCAGACCTCCGCTATCTTCTATGGGCCGCCTTGACGATCTAGAGATCACCTGGGCAGCCCCCCACATGTAATAACGCTGACAGCGAGCAGGGAAGGAGGAGCAAGCGAGCTCAGAGCTGACAGGTTGGCGCTCGCTTGCTCCCTCTTGTCACCCCGTGGGGGCTACATAGAACATAGCGGCGGTCTGCTGCCACCACTCCTATTCCACGGCAGCAGATCGTGATTGTTGATTTTTCAACATGTTAAAAGACAACAATAAGCCGACCTCGTGCATGTCGGATGATCATTGTCTTCTATTACACAAAGCGATTATCGTCCTTAGCGGCTGGTATCTGCCGAATTCGGACAATAATCGCTTTGTGTAATAGGGCCTTAAGGGTGGGGATTGGCCCAAGGGTCATGGAAGTGGGCAAATGTGCCAGGCACCATAGTGGAGGGCCCCCTTACTATGGGAAGCCCTCTTGTCTATGTATGCTACTCCATATACTGTGTCTGTACTAAGTTATTACACAATCTAAGTCCATCATGGTTGACAATTTTATTGGTTGTGAAAGAAGCCATGAATTTGGAGACACGCTCTAACCTAGACACTTTTTCTATTTCAGTCTAGCGGGGACGTCCTCTACTGTGTGATCAGGGATCTTCAAGAAATGAAAAAACAAGGTGGCAGGTGAGTAGTGTACTGTGATCCCGGAGACATCGAGTAAAAAAATTAACAAATCAATCTCCAGTTTGTTGGTGCTGATCTGGTGAGTATCACTGTAGAGAGATGATGCACCAAGCACTGGCACCGGGGGAAGAAGGGTCAACTGCCCATCTATAACAATCATACAAGATCATCTTTGTGATGACCGGATGTTTTTGTTTACTCCATCAGGGCACTAGTATTGGACCCCAAAATTGTAGTTATGTCTCATAACATCCCCAGTCGCCTGTTCAGTCAGTGGAGCTACAAAGTTTTGAATGTTCCCGCTCAGTACTTGGGAGATAAGTTTAGTGAGGACGCCACGGAGGGGATCATCATCGAGTGTCTGACCAAGGTACTGAAGATCGGGAAGCATCTCACGAAATACCCCAAGGTCAGTAAAGGAGAAGCTAAAACTTAATACTAGGAAAATTCTGTAGTTATCTGAGGAGCAAAAACCTATAAAAAAACAACAACAAAAACACCCAAGTTTTATCAGCTACTCCTCAATCCCCCATTTATGTAAGTGGTTGCCTAATGGAAATCACTATCTGATGTGAGCATTGAAATGACCTTTTCAGGGCTCCAAAAATATCCCAGACTCCGTGTTTGAGAAGATCCCGGAGCTGATCATCCCTCAGACCTCCATCTTACATCTACTTCAGTGCAAGGATCTGCTAACACCTGAACAGTTCTTAAAGGTGTACGACACCCCCCTACATATAATGCTGGACTCGGGTAAGTCTCCAAACCTTACAAGGGTCTTCATAGATGCGGGGCAATACATGACACATTGGGGGAGATTCATCAAACATGGAGTAAAGTGAAACTGGCTCAGTTGCCCCTAGCAACCAATCAGATTCCACCTTTCATTTTCCAAAGAGTCTGTGAGGAATGAAAGGTGGAATCTGATTGGTTGCTAGGGGCGACTGAGCCAGTTTCACTTTACACCATGTTTGATAAATCTCCCCCATTGAGTATCATACGGTAGGGACATCGATTTTGGTAGAACACAACACAGGGACCTCTGTAAGAGGGTATCACCAGCCCTATGATGGTCT
The DNA here is from genome assembly GCF_027789765.1 of Dendropsophus ebraccatus. Lineage (NCBI taxonomy): Eukaryota > Metazoa > Chordata > Amphibia > Anura > Hylidae > Dendropsophus > Dendropsophus ebraccatus. The sequence continues at coordinate 66,967,102 of NC_091467.1, read as the reverse complement.
TCAAAAGTGTAAATTCAAAAAAGTTAAGCTGCATTGACAGTAGATTGCCAGCAGGTGGCACCGTGTCATCATCTGAAATTTTTGAGCTTCACTTGTTCTATTAAAAAACATTCATTTTCACGTTTTTGATTTTAAAAAGTTGATTTTTGATCAAAATAAGTGATATTGGGGTCCTATTAAAAATAATAATGTGAATAATGGCTGGAATTGCTGTTCTAGGGACAGGATGGGATGTCGGGGTTCATTCCGGAACTTTAGTGGGGACACTGTTTTCTGTTTCTTTGTGGTTGATATTTGATGTTATTTTCTGAACCTGTTTATCTGGTTAAAGGACATGTGTTTGGGAATATAAACCAGACGACAGTGTAGGTTCCCACAATCCAATCGGGAGGTAACGTAACATCTCTATAGACTATCACTCCCAGCATGCTTCTGTAGATATCCTACCATAGCTTCATGCCACCCTCATCTAACAACAGACTCACCCGCTATATGGTAACTCAGACAACTGCATGTAGTAGCTGCCCTTATACTCCTACCCAGTGAATCCTCTGCCGCCACCTCCCAGATCTCCAACCATTCATGGTCACTGCTGATTGGCTGAAGGTAAGAGATCGGAGATCATTGGGGACTAATGATGGATCGGCATAGGAGCGGGCGGGATCGGAATTTATTTAATATTCTAAACCATTTACATTGTTGTAGGAAAAAATCATGGGGATTGAAACCCCCTTTAACCCCAAACCTCATACCTGGAGTTAAAACTTACTCAACATTTTAATTTTTTTTTCTTTGCTGAAAATCCACAGGAAAAAAAGGGTTAATCCAACGTACCAATACCCTGCGACATAATCGAAAAGAAACACTAGATATTTTTAGTTTCTTATAATCACACCAGTTTAAAGGGGAACTCCAACAGAATATATTTTTCCTTTCAAATCAACTGGGGTGAGAAAGTTTATATAGATTTGTAATTTCCTTCTATTTAAAAGTCTTCTGTATGTCCTGCAGGAAGTGGTGTATTCTCTCCAGTCTGACACAGTGCTCTCTGCTGCCACCTCTGTCCATGTCAGGAACTGTCCAGAGCAGCAGCAAATCCCCATAGAAAAACTCTCCTGCTCTGGACAGAGGTGGCAGCAGAGAGCACTGGAAAAAATACACCACAGAGACATAATAATTTATTACGATGGTGTGAAATACTGCAACAGGGCCCTGAACCTCGGGGGTGGGACCAGCCACCTTCTCCCCATTCTACCAACCAGGTTCCCTATCACCAAATGGGGGAGGTCATATCATCAATCAAGTCCAGAGGGGCAGAAGCTACTACCGATTACTCTAGAGCCCCATACCCATTCAGGGTCAATAAAAAATGTAAATTATCATATAATCAGTCAAACTTCATGCACTGGATAAGTCATAAAAAAAACTGGGAACATCACCTGAAGAAACACACTATAACTAAATTATTTCTCACATTTTTCCTTTACAGACCGTGTTTGGCCCACCCCCGTTCATTTAACACCTGCAAAGACCCGATCCCTGACGAGAACATGAGAAAATATTCCCCATAAAACAGAAAGATTTATTTTTGAAAAACAATTGTTTTTTTTCAATTTTCTCTTTAATTTTTACTTGATCACGACTCAAAAACGAAGCAGTTTTTTTTACATGAAAAATGGTGAAAAAATTTATGAACTATAGAAAAAAAAAATAGTGTACACGTGAATTTTATTACAAGGCTCACTATTACCCATACTGGGTCAGCTTTAGAATAACTAAAGGGCTAGACTATTCTGGGAAATGTTGGGAGGAATGTTGTAAAAATAAACGAATTGATAATGTCACTGGTGGGAGATAAAATGTTGATTCAAAATAAAATACAGAGAATACTAGGTAAAACAACGCAGAAGAAGTTGGACGGAATGCATTGTCTGAAAAAAAAAAAAAAAAAGTCTCCGTACACCAGTTGGGTCAATTCAATTAAGGTTCGTATCCCCTGAGCTGTGTTGAAAAGGCATCTCTTGGGTCAACTCATGCCATACCCTGGACCGACGAGGGGCAAGAACCTTGAAACATCCGTCTACAGGTGGGCCACTCTGGTTTGCTAATATGTTAGCTTTTTCCTTCTGGAGTAAGCTAATTTGCATACTTTTACCCATGGAGCACTGCCAAAAAATAAAGCTCCCCATAGACCTCGTGGCGGATTCAGATGTTGGTATAAGGTGTATGGAGTTCTCCTGACTGACCACCAACAGATAATATTGTGTAGATAGAGGTTGGGTGTGTAAAAATACTGCCCTATCCCTTTGTTTCTGACCGCGGCTTAACCCTCCTCGACCATTCCTGTGCATGTAAAGGATGGGCGGCGGATGAGAGAGATGACCCACAGCCAAGTGATTGTACGGATGTCCATTATTGATGGTGTATGGCCACTTAAAGTCTCCGTAAGCAAAAGGTGCCCGTAAGCTTTTATACTAAAAGTTGACTGAATTCTCTGCTGGCAGTGGGATCAGCCGACAGTATAAAGCCCCTATTACTAGAGATGATCGAACAGCGGAAAATCTTAGGTTCATGATCAGATCGTTGTCTTCTATTACACGAGACGATTATAGGCCGTAACTGCCGATAATCGCTTTGTGTAATAGGGCCTTTAGGTACATGGGAACCATACCACCCCTGAGTTACCAAATTAGGAATATTCCTATCCCTACACCCCTAAAATTAAACACATCGTACAACTTGTATTTTATACATATTTAGTTTTTATTTTATTTTTTATATATAAAAAAAGACAACTTTTGAGCCTTGGCTCTCAGGGGAAAAGCTATGGTTAAGGGCCTGTTGGTGTTACCACAGATGTGTACGCACAGATACAATATAGTAATTGGCAGGATTATCACATGTTCAGACACAACATAGAGGGCATGGCCCCACGTGAAATCCATAGACTGTACACGCTGAAGTCCGAACGTGGTATTTCCAGCAGTGCATAATCATGAGTCTTGGGTGTTCCGTTGACGTGTTGCATACATGGTTGGTAGTTATGTACAACGATACGATTTTACACAGATAAACATGGTGTCACTCGGGTGAAAATTGTGCATAAGAACCTCCATAGGTAACACATACAGGGTGGTAACATTATTTATTTTTTTTGAACGGGAAAAACAAATTGGCTGCTTGAAATTCACCAAAAATTTGCAGATTTCTTGTTTTATGTAACCATGGCGATCAATTTCCTTTTAGTAGTCTTTATTGATTCCACAAGAATATTGTCCACAGTCCACATTTTAGAGGATGGCGCGGAAAAAAATTCTACACTAGTTTTTCATTACCTCTTCCCATAAGTCCAGGTCGAGAATGGGCACTTTAGCCGATGAGGAAGGGAACAGTAGTGAGGAGGGGGAGGAGGGGCGTTCACAATTTTTAAATCTGAATTATTTTTCACAAACAATTTGTTCATTTAGGCAAATTCACAATATGTTCAAGGAGAATTATCCTATAGAAACAAATTTTAAGTCAGATTTTGGCAAGTTTGTTCACGAACATACAAAAAAATTTAAATAAAAAAACAAACAAAAAACCCACAAGGTTTTCCATATATTGTTCGACCATTGCTTGCGATAAAATGTAAACATTTCAGTGAGACAGGAAAAATATATATAAAACCAGAGATGAGAGGCGGGACGATGAACTCTTTCTATTATTTACAAATATTTTTGGAAAATACGGCCAGGATAAAAGCAGTATTTTTCTCTCTTTACAATTATACATTAGAATCTTATATAGATAACAAATACATATATACATTATTCAATGCCATATGCATATTTTTCTTCTTCCCTATAATAGACCATTAACACCTTACCTCATACACTCACGCATACACAAGCAAAAAAAAAATAAAAAAAAAAATCATATAGCAATTTTTCCATAGATATCTATATATATATATAGTATTTTATTTTTAGAAAATATTTTCAACGAATCCCATCCACAGGCCATAGAAACCTCACAATATGATATAGGTGATCATTTTTATATTAAGTATAGATTATTTTTTTTTTAGATAATCTGTCATTTAAAAAAAATGTACAGGCAGCAATATTTTTTTTCCCCACAAATAATATAAATGCTCTTAAAAGGGTGATCCAACATTATCCCATAGTCATAAAAACTAACCGAAAATTAAAATAACAAGATATCTGGCAAATAAAATAAGTGAAGCGATGACACTGTTAGGCCAGGTTCACACGTCTTATCTTGGTCGTTTTTGGATGTCTGTCGTGAAGCCAAATAATATTCGTTATTTTGAAATCATGGACGTCATTTGGCTTCAAAATGAGGGCCGTCCAAAAAGACGTCCAACGAATAGCCAAAAAGGGACGTTGCGTGAACCTAGACTTAGGATGCATTTTTTTACTAATAAAATCTGTTACATTTATCTGAAAATTATAGAAATTTCTGACAAATAAATTGGCACCACAGCTGACTTTGCAATTTGAGAAATTGTGATTATTAAATAGTTGTAAATTTTAGACTTAAGAATGCCAAATTAAAAAATAAAATTTACAAAAATCCCTGAATTGTTGGGATTTTCCCCTCCCAATAAATAAAAAAAAAACATAAGACACTTAAACACAGAAAATAAGTACGATACGAACAAAATGGGACACCCTTAAAAATTATTATAATATAATTCCGTTGCTTCCGTCAACTTTTTTTTTTTAAACTATAAAACTATCCCGAAATGTAAAAAATAAACATACTTTTAAGCTCTGTTTGTATTGGCAAATGAATATTCTGAAATCTAGTTCTATACAGATTGAAGTATTTCGATTTGGCTTATATTTAAGAGTTTTTCACAGAATAGTTTTTGTAAGGGAAAGTGGATACAATATTCAGGCACAAAACGTTCTGAAATTTTAAATTTAACTCTGAAACATAAATATATGAAAAAAAAACTTTTGGGAAACATTTAAGTCAAACAACGAAAAACTTGCATAACCAATACATCTCATAACTACAAAAAGTAAAACCACTCTCCACATAGTACATAGTCAAGGCAATAAAGGATCACAGCCTGCAGCATTTATAAGGAAAGTATTATTCTTACATATAAGGACCGTCAAGGGTCTGGGATTGGCCACAAAATTCTCCCATGCTTAGAAGATCCAAGGATATCATTCATACTATAGATTTCAATGGGACATTGAAAATAAATGGACATTTTAAAAAAATATTTTCCAGATTTTTTTTTTTTTTTATGGGAAATTAAAAATTTGAGGCCCGATTGAGGTAAGGCCTACAACAAAAAGGAAAAATGATCCCTTAACAAAGGCACCCCCTGTTAACAGCAGACTGGGGCTCATATACAGATTGGCACAAGTTTGGCTGTTGATCGTGGCGGGCACAAATTAGGCTCATTGTCAGAGGGCCGTGCTCTCCGATTCTTCATCCGATTCCGTCCTGCCTTCGGCGGCGCGCCTTTGCTGTTCCTGTTTCATTGCATCACGTTGCAAGGCAGTATCGATTTCAATGAGAATAGATGGAATGTCAAAATGGATGATATCTGGAAAGCAATGGGGGGGGGATGTTATATATATTAGTATAATTTTTTGTATCGCTGCTGAATTTGAGCTTATCGGATGCATGGGTTTGTTTTTATTTTATTTTTTAATGTGGTTACAATGGACACAGCATTGCATGAACCCCAAGGGTAAGTGGCCATTATTCGGCGTTGATTTGTCCACAATATCTCTACGTATTCCTCTACCTGAACCTAAGAGGCATCTCTAAAAATTGACCACAACACCATGTGTGAACACAGCCCAAGTATCATTAATTATTCTCAAGGATTGGTGGGACACAAGTTCATCTATAAATTTCATAAAAAAAGACCGATACATCCTTACTACCAGCATCAGTGAAAACTGCCCACCAATGAGCAATCTGCACCTCCTCATCTATCCAAACGTATCCATAACCTACCGGTTTCCTCACAAGTCCTAACAAACTTAAACCATAGGGGGGGGGGAAAAACTGACCAAAAGAAAAAAAAAAAAGTATTTAAAAAATGCTAAATTTGTTTTGCGGTAGGCATATGGCTTTCCTATTAGATCCTATCCTATATCTTTTTGCTTTATAGAAACATTCACACACCCTCCAAAAGACATCCGGCTGTTATTTTATGATTGGTTGTTATTTTAATGATATGATAATGGCCGTTATTTGCAGTTAAATGATGGCCGTTCAACAAAAATGGCTGTCTGTTTCACAAGGCTTCACATAGTTACATTGTGAGGTTGTTCAGGAAAAAAAAATGTAAAAACAGAATGTGAAGAAAATATTTACCCCCCCCCCCCCCCAGTCCTTAGGTTACGCTGCCCCCACACATGGGCAATATTATCCATTAAGGTAAAGAGGAAACTGGAAAATGCATTTGGGTAACTTTTGGGGTAATTTTATGCCCATAAAACTCTGTATGAACATAACCTCACTTGTGATCTAGAGGAACATACAGTGACATCACATTTCATATCTACTCTGTAAACTCTCCAGTTCCATCTGCTACAGGTGAATCCCTATGATGTCATTGATGACGTAGTAAATATCTTTGGGAAATGGCCAAATGCAAAAACAGGGTTTTAATAGTCTATAGATAAAGACCACTGGATCATGGCTACCTCCTGTTGGCTTGCACTCCACCCATGTCCCAAGGGTGCTATAAAAGAGATCATTTGGCTCCTATCTGCCCAGTTGTAGGCTTATTCAGCCCATGAGGGGCCATTGCTAGTGTGAAAAGGCTAGAGTAGGGACCGTGTCTCTGAGGACACCTTAACGTGGCGACATGGTACACTCTGTTTGATCAAAAAGTTTGCTAAGATCCTCACTTTTTAATATCTACAGAGCAGGTGTTTATCGTGTGTACACTGGGAGGAGTATATACGGTAAGCCCTTGCACCTGTAGGTTGCTGCTGCACTTATTTTTTTGTCCATGTTTATTATCTAGCCTATTTTGGATGCTGTCTAGAAGAGATGAGTGAAGTTATCAAGTTGGGGACTCTATTTGTATGACATTGTGGGGAATAAGGAGCTTTATAAACTGTATATAACTATATACAGCCAGATGTAGCCAGTCATTTACCACCTGGGCCAGCTTTTGTCTCAATGTTATTGTTGGGCTGGAAGAGATTGGGTCACAAAGTCATGAACTATCTAGTAAAAAGTGGTGGACTAGAATCCTGGTCACCCACAAAACAAATGTAGACTGATCCCCAGCCAGAACACATCTCCATCATGGTCAATGGTGAATGGATTACCTCGAAACAAAAACGGAACGTAATTTCTTTGTGTTTGAATAAATAACAGTGCCACAGCCATTCCCAGGTTGTGTCTGGTATTGCAGCTCAATTCCATATAAGTGAAATGGGCAAAGCTGTCATCCTATACACAGCGTGTGGATGGGTATGCCCTGCTTTTGGAAGACAGTAGCCATGTTTTTATAATCGTGTATAGCCCCTTTAAGTCCATAACCTCTACATTCAGCACTGCTGATACTTGTTTATACCACGGACACCACAAAACAATTAGAATTTATATTACTACCAACACAACGTCAAAGACCAAGACATCTGTTCTCACTGACACTGCCAACTAGACATAGCCCTTGACAAGCAACGGAACGACCAAAACATCTGGAAACAAGAGGTAGAACGTTACAGATTATCCCAGTAGGGTCCTTGCATTGGTGGACTTTTTTTTTGTCAAGCGTTAAGAGAGACCAAGCCATGCAGATTTTGGCCTGCAGACTCATGCGAAGGCTGCTGCCAGTGGGAGTTAGTGCTAGGGTTGTACATATAGCCGTCAGGGGGTCCGTCTCAACGTCCCACAAGTTCCCAATGGAAATAGTAGGCATATTAAATTGAATACACAAGGCCGTCCTGGATGAGCTCTCTTGAAATTGAACATGCTGTGGTGTAAAGCGGTGCCATGTATGACCGTGAACTTACAGTGATGGTCAGCGTACTGCATGTTCATTTTCAAAAAGTCTCAAGGAAAAAAAAATCAAAAATGTTGACATTGGGACTCTCTTTGTGACAGCTATGTGTAGAAGCATTGACTGAAGACGGGAAAAAGGCAACAGTGTAGCAGTGATGGGCAACCAAATCCGATAAGAAAAGGGACTGACTAAGAATTGTATAGACGATGAATACCCTCTAACACAAGCACAACGGGGCACAGAGAGTGACATACTTAGATACTTTACCGTGGGGGGCACTTTGACAGTATTTTGTATACTTGTTTAGTTTGGCAATTCTGTTAGGGGGTACTTGTTGACAAAATTATTATTCACCAATCTTGAGTCATCTTTTATACTTGAGTCACATCCAGAGGTGGCTTCAGAATTTTTACGGTTGCCAATGGAAACAGACTACAGTTGATCTAAACTGTAGTCAGATGTGAGCCGCAAAGGGGTTTTCTGGGCAAAAAAAAATTTCAGTATATACCTAAAATAAATAACTGAATAAAAGCTGGCATATCAACCTCCCGTCGTGGCTGGGGTCAAATCTTACGCTCTCTGGTCATATCTCGTTTATCCACTGTCCAATGATGTTTTGCTCCTGCAGAAAATGCCCGCTCATACCAATGAGGAGTAAAACACCATTGGACAAAGAACAAAAGTGCTATGGGGATCGGAGAGTGGCTGTGGAGCGAGGCAAGTATGCCCTTTTTATACAATGCACAGGCAGACGTAAACATAAATATTTTATTAGCCCAGAAATCAGCTCTCCTGAACCCCTAAGCTCAGCATGGCGGATCTGTCATGTATACGGAATGACCTTCCATGGTTTCTCTTTCTGAGAAAAAAAAGGCAGAAATATGGCAGTAGAAACTCAAGATATCCAATCCTTCTCCATCATCGATGATCAGCTGGTTCCACCAAAAATGGTTGTTTTGTCAAGACCTGACTAATGTGTATGGGGGCCTTTAAAGTTACACTTTAGACCTTTAGTCTTCTTTATTCCGACATCTGTCATTGGAAGAGAATTAGGTAGTGGGCAGGATCAGCTGACTCCATCACCTTTAAGTCTTAGATGGTGACTGGTGTCTAAGTGGCCACCACTGTCTCGGGATGTGACTGGAGCATAAGACATAACGTAACTCAACATTATATGTAAATTTAAACTGTGAAACAATGTAAAACATTGGAGCTTTCTATTATAAAGAAAAATATGAAAATACAATGAACTGTGCGAGTGCTAGAGAGGACGTAATGACAAAGGTGATTCCATCAATAGTTACATTTTGGTTGCTCAAGACTACTGGTAGCATATGGTCAAGGTGGGTGTGAAACGGTTGGAGCTCCAGCTTACCAGGAGATTCCCCCTCACACATATCCAACACAGCGCCACTCACGTCAAACGGCTGCGAGGAAACGGGAAGGGAGAACGAGGGGAGACAGAGGGAACACAACATAAAAGGAAAACAAAAAAGAAAACAAAAAACAAACCGCTTAGTGCTATTCGTTGGTGGGAGATGGACAGTGAAAAAATGGGCAATTTTTTTTATTTAAAATTCTTTTTTAAAAAGTTGGCATTTTATTTTTCTCCCCTTTAAATGTAAAACAATTATATATATTTTTTTTGTGAAATACATAAAAAATAAATATATATTGGGAGACAGACATGCCAACAAGGACTACTTACCTGTAGACATACTATCTCCGGGAGACAGGCCATCTAAGATACTGTTCTCCGAAGACTGAGGGCTGGAAGCAGACTGACTTGTGGGAGGCTGAGGTGGGGGAAGTGAGGGTCTCTGTCTCGGTTTAGGAGTAGGACGGGATTTTGTTAAAGTGCTGGTCACGGGAGGAGGGGACGCCAGGCTCGGCGTCAAAGCGAGAGAACCTTGGTAGCTGAGTCCATAGGGTGAAGGGGTGCTAGGAGGGGTTGGGGAAAGACTGACGGGAGAAGGTTGACCCGTTGACTGATCTGACACTGCCCCTGTCTGAGTGTACGTGATTTTGGGTGGAACAGGCGCTAGTTTCTTAGACACTATGGACAGAAAAAAAAAAGATGTTATAAAAGGTTACGAGGTCAACATTGTCCATTCACAATGGCATTGAGTGTATTGGGTCTATATGGTTTAGCATGTAGAGGACCATCGTACATCATCCTCTGCTGCTACCTACCAAGTTCACTCTCAAATGTACCTTTCCTAAGAGAATGAGGACTTTGCTCTGTTGACAGCTGGTTCAGCCCTATTCCGCCCGCAGATACCATATGTCCAGTGCTAGGACTTCCCTTTGGCCCAGATACAGGAGAAAGCTCCTTCCCTTTCAATGTACTGCAAAATAAAATCGCAAGCTTTGTAAAAAGAGATGCTGGGAATTAGATGGAATTTTCTTACTTTGTATACAAGATCAAGTGAATTTCTCTACAAATACGTCATCTATATATCTAAATACGTCGTCTATATATCTAAGGAAGATTGATTCTAATATGGCCTAAAAATGATTCCGGTCATTACCAATCAGGATGAGCATTTCTGCTAGATCGGTATGACCTTAATAAATTGGGAGAGATAAATGAAACCAGGCTAGTTCTTAGTGTAAAACTTAGATTAGACAGTCTATGAGTGCACCGGATTGGAAAGGACCAATGGCTCAGAGTATTTAAAAATGTGGCACACCTTTAGATTGTCTAGTCTAAGTGATAGTTGGCTTCATTTTATGCCAAAACTTGGCAAATTTAAGCCATGCCCCATCATCAAACCACACCCACATTCTTGTAAGCCACACCCTCTTTCTGAAAATGTGGTGGAATCATGGAGGCCAGTTTTTTTTTTGTTTTTTTTTTTAGCTCAGGTTTTATTTATCTCCCCGAGTTTTGACCAAACCTGTCAAAATGTTTGGGTTCGGCAACGTTATCTGAACCAGAACATTCTGCATTTAATTCCCTGCAGCTGAAGATGATGAGTGTTGCCTATGGATGTATCTATGTTTTCTAGGACTCCCTAGGACAGCATCCAACTTCTGCAGCCACAGGGAATCAAGCGCTGCAGAGGACACCCCAGGACTCTCACTACGTACTGTCATAGCTGAGCTAGAGAGAAGCAGTGAGACCTCCTAAATGTTAAAGGTATCGTCCATTTTTTACAATTCATATTTGTTAGATGGTTCTCCCGAAAATAGGCTGATCACAGTGATTGGCTGAATGTGCTTATTTCTCCAGCAGCGCCATCACAGGGCATAAGGAGTATTGCATAGGGAAGGAAATTATCTGTCTGTGTATTGTATGAACTTTTTGAGCCCTCCGGAGAGACCTATTTGTATGTATATCATACGTATGGATGATCCATGATACCGTATGAGCTTTAGTAGGAATAACTCAAGAGCACAGATGCCGGCCTATCGGGGAATTCAAATTTCTTTGTAGATCTATAGTTAGACTATGGGCTACCACCTATGAACTGACTCCAGACTGTCGTAAGGATGCCTTTAGCTGTGATTCTTAACTCTCTGGGGGTAGATATCTGGAATGCTCTGATTAGTTAAAAATAGCAATTCCAATTTTATGGGGGGGGGGATCATATTGTGGCATTCTGTGTCAATTGGGGGGGACCTCTGTTTAGGAAACTTCTCTTATCCAGGCTGGAAAGCGGTTACAAAGAGCGTCTCACCCTATAGAACCTGTCCTTCCTACTTAAATGGGCAAGTGCAATGCTTCCTTTCTCCAGTGGTGGCGCAGCAGAAAAATTGACCACTTAATGCCATGATTACAGGTGACTACTCGCTGGTGGTTCTGGCTGGGGGAGAATTTGTGATCCATTATTTGTCAAGAGACCCTTCTAACAAGTAGGCATTGTCTAAATCAGAGAACCCTGTTAATGTAATTTATTTACTGCTGTATTAAACATACAATCTTAGACCCCAAGTCCCTTTTACATGGCCTGATACACGCCATGCCTCTCTGATCGGCGCTCGTTTGCAGAGCCTTTACAATCGATCACTACAATCAATCAATCATTGCATCATTTGTGCGGCCTATTGCTTTAGGATAGAGAGGATAATATGCGAGTGACTACCGATAATGCCCGCATGGGCCAACAAGCAAGAGATGTCTCATTTATTGGCCCATTTACAGAGGACGATTATCGGCAGTGGGCGTTTCTGTCTGCCAATGATCAGCCCATCTAAAAGGACCTAGTCTGGTAACTAGATTTAGACATTAAAGGGATATTCTGGGCCTAGAGTAAAAATTTGGAGGGACAGAAAAAAACATGAGTGCTTGGGAATTGGAACACCACTGTGGCAAGTCTTGCTCACAAATTCTGGGAAACAGAAGATTGGAGGACCAGACTAAGGCATATTGGAAGACCAGACTAAGGGCCCTATTACACAGAGCGATAATTGGCTGAATCGGGCTGATTATCGCTCTGTGTTATATAAACACAGGGACCGACGGCACATCGCTTCCTGTAATGGTGATGTGTGGCCGACGATTGCCCGAACACCTGATACCTTACCTCTCCCCGCTTCCGATCTTCTCTCCTGTGCTCCGCAGCCTCCTGGTCCCGCCAGCAGCAGTTTCTGAGTTACCTGTCAGCCAACAGGCTGCTCAGCCAATCACAGGTCGGGCAGTCCCAGCCTGTGATTGGCTGAGTGGCCTGTCGGCTGACAGGCTGCGCAGACGCTGCTGCTGGCGCCGGGAAGCTACGGAGCACAGGAGAGAAGACTGGGAGCAGGGAGACGTAAGGTGTCAGGTGTTTGAGCAAGGGCTGAATGGACATCGCTAATGATGTCCGTGCAGCCCTTACTGCCCGATTATTAAGCTGCCTAATAGGTCCAGTAAACAATTTCCAATCTAGCAGATCACTAAAATGATCGGGCCCATGTAATAGGACCCTAAGGCATATTGGAGGACCAGACTAAGGCATATTGGAGGACTCTCTGCAGCATAGTATTATTCTATGGCCAGAATACCCCTTTAAGACTTGGGACAAATTTTGTCTACTTAAATTAGGAACGACACCCAATGAATATTGTAGACAATGGGTTGAAAGCTCCTAAGACTTCCTCTACGTTCTCCCCATCCCTAAGGAACCTGAAGCTAAGGGTAACAGATTCCATTCAGAATCGGAAGACTCCCACAGCTCGCGTTGCTACATTTCTCATCGGTTCATTTTTGAGAACTTTTTGTCCCCCCCCCCTATTTATATTCCAGAATGAGCGGCTGGCATTCATCTTTACGGGACTGACTCATGCCGCTGAGTCATTCCGTCCCCTTAGCGAAGAAAATTTATTTCCTTCATTCTTGGTGGATATTTTAAGCTTCACAAGGCCCTCGAGGGGATTTGCTGCAGCTTTAAAATGAAGCCACCGAAAAATTGCTGAATTCATCTCGGCTGTTTGGAGGATTTACCTGGCATTGCATATATTGTTTTCGCCTTTTTTTTTTTAAGCAAGTCTTTTAGTGCAACATTCTTTCCCATGGAGCTGCAGTTTTTACAATGACATATATCAAACCTGTATTGAATTACCTAGTCAGCTTGGTTCCCTTGTCTCGAGCGCAGGAACAGCTGAGCCACGGGGGTGAGGCTGACATAGTGGGTAGGTTAGGGGTACCAGATGGATCGGGTTTGGTTAGAACGAGTGGGGTTTTGATGTAGAGGGGTGAGACATTAGGCTCAGAAGCATGAGGTTCAGTGAGGGAGCTTTGCTTAGTGAGGTGTAGAAAGCAAGGTTTCGGGTTTGAGTTTATGTCAAGCTTTGGAGGGGAAGGAGGCAAAGTTTGGCTGTACCCAGACCACCGAAAGGTAGAGGTGGCATCAGGCCTGGCAGATGGTGGAGCTTTTGGAGGGTGAGGATGAAGGGTAGGGTGCTGTGAGCTTGGGTACGAGAGGGGTCTGTCTTCTTCAGGGGAAGGATAGGTGTAACAGGTATCCGACCACTGGGGCGAAATCTCATCTCCGCTGTACTCGATGGAAGGGAAGGTGGGGGAGGCGAGGTAAAGGAACACAGGAACAACAAAAGAAAAAAAAAATAGAAACAGAAGACAAGAGCAAAAATATTTGTACATGGAAGAACCCAACAAGAGAGTAAAAGTGGTCATGAAGTGCGAAACGCGGAGGGCGGTGAGGAGGTCAGAGAGATCTGCAAGAAAAGCCATTCGCTCTGCAGGTGACAGAGGGTGATGAATGCGGATGAGGTCAGGGGTCAGCGACAGACGGTCAACACTCACAAACACATATGAGTCTGGTCGAGCGAATGGAACAAAGTTACAAGACATGCAAGTCACTACCCAGACAACACAAATACGGACACGGCACATATGCAGGGTTCTTTTTATGCTCAAAACTTTTTTTTTTTTTTGTGCAAAATGTTGGGCAATGGTTGATATTACGGGTTATGGGTTATTACAGAGAAAAAGATGGATTACAGAAAAGAAAACGCTACGTGGATCCAAAATCTTATTAAAACCAAAGCTCCAAATCACACAGTATAAATCTACACATAATATTCAGCAATTAGGCAGGTATTCCAGTCACCCCCAGAGCTGCATTCATAATTCTGCTCATTTCCTTTTAGCTCACTTGCTCCCCTTAGTTCGCACTTCTCTCCTTGTATGTCCTTACGGAGTCTGCCAAAAAGAATTGTGACTGCGGCTCTGCTGGTAAGTGGAGGATAAGACGTGATGAATCTCAAGGTTAGGAAAAGTAAAGTTGTGCAAGTCAAATGGAATATGATCAGGTAGAGATGCCGACGCTTAGTGATCTGCGTTATACTCTAACAGAAGTGAGTGTGGCTTAAATACAGGAAAATAGACACAAACAATACTATTCAGGTTAAAATAGCAGGAGGGTGCAATCCATAAACCAAGGTGATGAGAAGGTGGAAATGTAATTTTGAAGGAGTACTCCAGCGAAAATCGTGTTCTTTCAAATAAACTGGTATCAGTTATATAGTCATATAGATTTGTAATTTACTTCTTAAAAATCTCAAGTCTTCCCATACTTATCAGCTGCTGTATGACCTGCAGGAAGTGGTGTATTCTTTCCTGTGTGACACAGTGCTCTCTGCTGCCACCTCTGTCCAAAACAGGAACTGTCCAGAGCAGGAGAGGTTTTCTATGGGGATTTGCTGCTGCTCTGGACATTTCCTGACATGGACAGAGGTGGCAGCAGAAAACACTCCATCAGACTGGAAAGAATACACCACTTCCTGCAAGACATACAGCAGCTGATAAGTACTGGAAGACTTGAGATTTATAAATAGAAGTAAATAACACATCTGTATAACTATCTGACACCAGCTGGTTTGAAAGAAAAATATTTCTGCTGAAGTACCCCTTTAAGCAACCTAAAAAATCTAAAGGTCAATAACCGCCTAAGAGTCTGTGCACCTGTGGTCCATATACATGGGCATATAAGTCAAATATTGGGATGCTGGTGACTTATTCACCCAGGATTACTGATGAACAACAGTGTGAGCAGAGTCCATACACATTAGAAAAAAGTCAGCCGATCCCACCGATTTTGGTGCGGCCAGCCGATGTCTAATGCATGTGGCAGCCTCCCAATTCTCCCCTGACAGATGAGGTTGGGTGAGAATAGGATGGGGCATGTTAGTGCTGTCTTCAGCTCATCACACAACCTGACCACGAGTCAGCTGAACCTGTCAATATCATCTAATGTGTATGGGGAACCTCCCGAGATGGAGGTATGAACACACTTAGTGAGAGTGCCCTTCAATACTAGATGTTTTTGGCACAGTGCCTCTCTACTAGTGTCATGCCCCACCCATTTTGCCCTTGCTAATATACAATATCATGCATACTACTGCAATGGGGCGTCACTGAGAAAAAGCAAATAGAGGTGAGCCACTGCTAGACACTTCTGGCAGTGGATTTTCTCACTGAGAACAAAAGGATTGGGCATATTTAAATCCAACTGCCTGATCCGTATTTCCCTTGACATCTGTCATGGGGTATTTGGAGCTCTCTACAAAGTTCTGACAGCCACACAGAAATTATTCTGAACAGAATTTGGATCTAAAGAAGACACAATGACAAAGGGATAGGAGTCACCTTAAAGGGGTCAGTCTTGTTGAAAAAGCAGTCCAATCTGCCAGCAATATTGTATAGAGCAAAAAGAGCTGAGAAGATTGATATATCATTGTCTGGGAAAATATTCAATAGATCTTTTAATTTATTACTCTAAACTTTTATGGAATATGATTAGTACCGCCCCCTGGACTCTTAAACCTAGAATGAGCAGAGGTTTAAACAAATAAATGACAAGTTCTGCTGAATCTTTTCCCACAAAATGATACATCAATCCGCTCAGCTTCCCCTGCTGTATAACATGCTGCCTGCAGATTGGACTGTATTTCCAGTGTGATCAGTCCCTTTAAATAAAGAAATATGTCAGGAATGATAATGTTCATTATATATAAGTATCAGGTGAGAGTTAGAAAGGGGGGGGAGGAACAAGTATGAAGTGTTATGACCTGTAGGGGCTGAGCTAAATCCATTGTGCCTAAGAATGTATAGAAAGTAGTGAAATAGATATTGATTCTTAAAAAGAAGCCGTACAGCAGCGTTAGACCATGAGTCAGCCACAAAGCAGATGAGTGAGGCGCAAAATCGGGGGCCACACGTATGCCAAAGCTGAATGGTATTGCTTAACGTGCAGGCCGCTTTTAGGTCGTAAAAAAAAATTGGGGAGACCACAGGTGAGGTCAACGTTCACAAAAGTAAGCTGCCTTATAGGCTCAGTCCATTTCAATAATTCTAACCGAATAATGGTGCCTCGTCATAGTCATAAAACATTTATTTATTAGGTGTTTTAGACATAGAGGAGGAGCATGGCTATGCACTAAATTTTACAAAAAATTTTAAAATAGATTTTTAAGTTAAAAAAAATTCTAAAGATTTTACAAATTGTGATAAATTTGGCCGATCCTCAAAGTGTCACAGTCATTATAACTTTCAAAATCTAAATCAGCAGTAGATGTGATATAAAGCAAGTTTGCAATATACATTCATTATTTATTTTTTAGTTGTCATGGAAAGTACAGGACTTCCTGTTTTCTGACTTTTTTTTTCTCAAAAAAACAGGAAACAGGAAGTCCTGTGTATCCCAGGCCATCTGAGCGCTCACAGAGAGAAGGCAGTCATGTGACTGATGGACACATTAAGCCGTGACTCTCAGTACTGGCCAGAATTCCTGTGTTTAGTTTGTTTTTTTCAACCAGCACAAGTTAGAAAATCTGCCTTCAGGAGACTGGACCTGGATACAAATAAGTATAGCTGTTATATAGCTGCCTTCAGGAGACTGGACCTGGAGACAGTAAGTATAGCTGTTATATAGCTGCCTTCAGGAGACTGGACCTGGATACAGTAAGTATAGCTGTTATATAGCTGCCTTCAGGAGACTGGACCTGGATACAGTATGTATAGCTGTTATATAGCTGTCTTCAGGAGACTGGACCTGGATACAGTAAGTATAGCTGTTATATAGCTGCCTTCAGGAGACTGGACCTGGATACAGTAAGTATAGCTGTTATATAGCTGCCTTCAGGAGACTGGACCTGGATACAGTAAGTATAGCTGTTATATAGCAGCCTTCAGGACACTGGACCTTGATACAGCAAGTATAGCTGTTATATAGCTACCTTTAGGAGACTGGACCTGGATACAATTAAGTATAGCTGTTATATAGCTGCCTTCAGGAGACTGGACCTGAATACAGTAAGTATAACTGTTATATAGCTGCCTTCAGGAGAATGGACCTGGATTTCTGGTAAGTTCAGCTTTGTTTTACAGCATGATAACAACAACATAAATAATGAATGTATATTGCAAACTTGCTTTATATCACCTCTACTGTTGATTTAGATTTTGAAAGTTATAACGACAGGGACACTTTAAACTTAGGTTAATTTTACGTTGTTGGGCCATTGTGACTATCCAGAAGTTGTGTGACTTTTTCTTGATTTTGTATGGACCTCTTATCATTACTTTTTCACTGCCAGAAAAACCTAAAGCATAGCTCAACATCTGAGGTCCCAAAATCAAGCACTCAGGGGCCACCGGTGGCCCTCAGGCCCCCTAATCTGTGGTTATGGGCGTCATATTATTATAAAAGATAATGCAGATATATACGTTTTCTAAAAGGTGCTCGGTGCAGACACTGAACAAGCAGCGCTACACAATGTAACAAACCAGTTGCATCTGAAACAGCGCCATAATGGGCTGTGTCTGGTAAGCAGGAGCACCAGAAAAAGTATGAAGATCGAAGGTTGAGCTATGCTTTATATCTATACCAAAGAGCGCACTCACTTCGACTCAACAGATTTCCTAAGGGAAGGACATTGATACATAAGCGGGAAAAGGGACTTTTTTTCCCCCTCATGTTACAGACATAGGGGGAAAAAATGGGTAACATGTCACTAAATGTTGACCAAAACTGGATAAAGAGTCATACAATTGCGGAATGAGCTAAGAAAAAATAAAAATGACCTAAAAGCGGTCTTGGAAAAGAGGTTTTGTTACTGAGGGCAGGTTGGCTCAAAGCAAAGCTGTGGTGGTGATGGTCGTTGGTTGAGATCTTACCTTGTCCTCTCGGGACCTGGTTGTGAGCCGCTACTGGGAGGAGTGGGGGAGGGAGACTCTACGGACAGGTCGGGATTTGGTGACTGAGGTGTGGCTGCGGTATCGAGCGGAGGAGGAGCAGGGGGCTGAATGGCGGGCGGGGTGGAGGGGCCTTTGCGGACTAAGGAAGAACCGCGGCGGGCAACCCAAGTGGTGTCCATCACCCTGACGCCCATGCTATGGGGGGAATACAAAGACATCTGCTTACCATCTCTACAAGGGAGGTTAAAGAAAGAGAGAGACTGAGCCAATAACACTGTACAACAGGCTCCCCCAACAGGAGGGGAACAAAAGGACAAACAGAAGCATAAAAAAATACGGTTAAAAATAAAACATACATATCAACAATGAAGCACATTGACCACCTTCATAAGAAAGAACAATGACACATAGATCAGTATTCGAAACCCATCAACTATAACACGCACTCTCTGCCGGGGATACAGATTGGCACCTATGGGCCCTTATTTAGGGCCACTTAGAACATGGGCCTCTCTATACTTCTTTATAGTCATCTACTTTATAAATATCGCAGTGCTCTGGTAAAGTTCCTCAGACATAAATCCTACCTTTCACACATTTTTTGTTTGACATGACGGTGGTTATAGGCAAAAACATAAAACATACATAAAAAAGACAATTCAGTTACAACTATAGACAATAGTGATAGGTTACATCTACATAACTAATGACCAATGGGCAGGGCCATAGTGAAGTGGCTGGGCTGGACATCTGGCCTTACCATACTGTATATGTTAGAAAGTTGACTTTTCTGACCCTTGGTCAACCAACCATGTTGCAAAATTGTCTCCTGCCGTGTCAATGTATCGGTACACTGAAGGTTTCTTGTTGCCCTAACATGACCATGACTGTCTGGTGGAAACTTAATTGCTTTGGCCAAATCCGAAACAATAGTTTGTAACGTCAATGTTTCCATTGTCCAGATGGACCTTCTAGTAAGAACCACCAAAGACTATGTTCCCCGATCTTTCCTTCATCAATGGACTCCATACTGCTACCCAAAGGAAGGAGGGCCACCATGATCTCAACGAGTACGGTGTCTTTCTCAACGGACTTGGTAGAGGAAAGGACGAACACACAGGACACCACACCGATGAAGGGACTACACAGAACAATCACAGTAAGGGAGGGAAGCGATATAACAGACATGCACATAGTGGAGGACTGACGGGACCATGGGTCACGCCACACGCATCTTGGGGACACATCCGGGAGATACATCTTACCTCTGAATTTTCCTAAGGCTGCATGGACAGAAACACAAATAATGTTAGAGCGAGGTCTGGGCTGGAAGGAAGGATGGGGCCGTCCAGAGTTAGATGGTGTCACCCATAGGGGGTAATAGGTGATGTATGGTGGTTGACCGAGTACAAGACAAAGGTTTAGTGTGATATATAGGATGTTAGTAGCCTCTAAATACTTGACTTACCTCTCAACTAATCCCAAATCCCCTATTTACATACAACAAACAAACATACACAATAGACATGGCCGACCATCTGATGGATATGGGGGCCTCACGAATCTCAGATGAGGTTGGGGAAGAGAAGGTTGGGCCATGTTGAATTCCAACTATCTAATCCTGTTGCCAAAAGAGTGTGGAGGGAACAGAGGAGTCTGGTGGCAATAGTGGAGTCTAATCCTCTCCATTCAGAACATGTGACCACTCGATTAAGCCCAAGTGGTCAGGAGAGGATAGCTATTGAAGGTGTATAGTTACCTTAACACTGCAGACACTGAACCAGCAGGGGGCGACAGAGGGACATGAGGTTATAGCTGAGAGTTCAGCTCCGGCTGTGAGTGCATTAGAAGACACCGGGAACGGGATTGTTAACGTTTCTGGCCATTATGGTGGAGAATTTAGTGAGAGATTTAGACTTAACCCTACGCTGAGCTGTAGAATGTGGATGTCGGGTTACCATGGTAACTGACCAAATTACTACGGAATTTCCAAGGAGTGGGAAGGTTTGACACATGATCTTCATTCAATGGTCCAGACTTCAGAAAGATGAAGTGATACGGGCACAGTGGTCTTGGGGTACGAATGAGCCACGTCTGACTACTGTAGGTAATAGGGGGCCCAAAAAACATTGCAGTCTTTCTCTTGTTAGAGCAGCAGTTGGTGCTCCAGAGCTGTCCTTCCTACTACAGATAAGAACACTCAGCTATTGTGTCATAGCAGCTGTATACAGCTAGGCCCGACCTACCCGCTCTCAGTCCTTATTCACTCTATAGATCTGTTTTTCTATATCAGCTATACAACCTAATCAGCAGCCATTCTGTTAAGGACGAGGAGCGGCGTGATCTGCGCCGCCAGCCACCCGCCTCTCGCTTGGCGCACTGCTGTGAAACACTCGTCTCCGTGGGGGATCCCAGTGATTTACAGACGTCTCGCTTTTCATCTTGATAAACTCTAAACTTTTCCGAGGAGATTGAACGGCGTCCTAGCAACACGACGACCTATTACGAGCCGCCTGGATACGCACAGTGGGCGAGCTGAGATCTTAGGTTTACGGCAGAACGCCGCTCGATACAAGGGGGAAAGCACAGCTCCCTCTCTGCCTGGCAGCTTTGTTAAGGCTGTGTTCACATTTTCAGGTAGTGAGGATCCTGCAGCCCGCCAGCTGTTGGAAAACTACAATTTCTATCATGCCTGGACAGCTTTAGCTTTGGTTGTCCTGGCATGATGGGAATTGTAGTTTTGCAACAGCGGGAGGGCCCAAGGTTCCCCATCCCTACTTTATGGAATAGCAACAACAACACAGCTCTGCAACACCAGCTCATCTAATTGTAAAGTGTGCTAAGTGCAGTACCCTGTCTAGCCTGTAGGTGGCACCATATGAGGAAAGAATGTATACTCTATATGTATAATTTGTTTTTTTTTCATCCTCACCTTCCAAGAGCAGTACAGGGGTTTGTTTTGTGCAGGATAAATTAGACAGTTTAAAGGCACCCTTAAAGGGGTACTCCAGAGGGGGAATATATATATATTTTTTTAAATCAACCACTGTCATAAGTTATGCAGATTTGTAAATGAGTTCTTTTTTTTTTTTTTTAAAAAGTCATCCAGTACTTATCAGCTGCTATATGTCCTGCAGGAAGTGGCGGATTCTTTCCAGTCTGACACAGTGCTTTCTGCTGCCATCTCTGTCTGTGTCAGGAACCGTCCAGAAAATTGCCATAATTGTCCTTTCCTGCTCTGGACAGTTCCTGACATGGACAGAGGTGGCAGCAGACATCACTGTGTCAGACTCGAAATTTTCCAACACTTCTTGAAGGTCATACAGCAGCTGATAAGTACTGGAAGACTTGAAATTTTTAAATAGAAGTAATTTACAAATCTGTACCAGTTATAAAGTTATAAAGTTTTTGCTTTACATTATCTTTCTCTGGATGTTATCATTTAGTTTCCCAGCTATTGTGAGGGCTCGTTTTTTGCTGGACTAGCTGAAGTTTTCATGAATGCCATTTTCAGTACATCCATATTTTTTGGGAGATGAGGAGACCAAACACCAGCAGTTTTTTGGTAGTCAGTCCTTTTGAGGTGCGAACGACAGATAGAGCTTCCCCTCTAACAGCTTGGAGAGTTTATGTGGGTTATCGGCTGCTGTATAACACAGCATACACCTGAAGTGTATGGAGCAGGCTCAGCTCCTTAGCCTGCTCCATGCTGATCAGCTGTTAGAGCTGCAGCACCCGCATACACAGTGAACAGAGCCAAAATCAGACAGCGCCATACACGGAGTAGTGGCCATGCTGGGTTACTGCAGCTCAGCTTCTATTCACTTCAATGGCAAACCCACTCTTAGAACTCATGGCCTGTAAAAAGCCAAAACCTAAACAGTATAAATTATACCAATTAATAAGCAACTAGTCATAGTCACAACTATAATAAAACAAAATGCTATACCCATCCTTCTTGTAGAACTCCAGCATCATGTTATCGGTTGCCACGCTGAGCGGTCGCCTGGCCTGGTCGTGCTGCTTGCGGTCAGAATGATCCATGTCCGGAGAAGGCATGGAGCTGTAGTTAGCATTGTGGTTGGTGTGTACGGGGCTGCCATAGTTACCCGTCACATTAAACTCTATCTCTGTTGGAATAAAATCATTTTTAATGGAAAGCCCAACTACACGTCACCTACCTGATTGGGGACGAGGCTTATAGACAGCGGGCTTACAGGCAGCCGTCTGACACTGAGCACTACACAATACACAGACACTCACCGCCTGGGAAGAACCAGTCAGCATGTTGGATTATGGGCTCAATGATCCCTACAATCTGTAAGGACACTGTGGTCATCATCTCAGTGATATTGCTACATAAAGAAAAAGGTAAAATAATTATACGTCAGTCATATATATATATATATATATATATATATATATATATATATATACACCGGGAACATTTACTCCTCCAATTGGCAATGGCATCACCTCTAACTGGCATTGACTATATGTAAAAAATAAAAGTCATCAACGATGTCTGAGAAAGGAAAACCGCAAAGTTACAATCTACTATGTCCATAACAAGACAAAATCCAGTTGACGGATCTGTTTTATAAAGAAGCCTATAGGAAAACTCAAAGCATGCTGGGATTGGAGGAAAAAAGAACACAAAAATGACATCCAGGATCAGCCAATCAGCTGTTTGCTAGAGCCCCGATTCCCATGACAGAACAGAGCTGGAAGCAGACAGCGACGTATATTTTGTAGTGGCCAAGCTGGGGTACTGCAGCTCAATAGGTCAATACATTTTACTGTATATGGGTGAATTCACTATCCTGGGTGGAAGCTTCAACCATTATTAGAATAGAGATAAAGCCATGGTTTCCAGGTATTGTTCACCCTCCACAGACACCGGATTTTACACTTACTGACTGATCCTGGTCTCTTACCCTTCTGCCTGCGGCCAGAGAAGGTTCGGCCCCAACACAATGGCCATATTGCTGGGAGTCATCTTATTGGTGTCCTGATATTCTGTTAACTTGGACAGAAACTTGATGACGTACCTGAAATGAGCCGGAATAGAAACATAACATATAATAGCACAAAATAGGCGGAAAATTTGAGGATCGAGAGGGATCTGGCTGGATTAGGAGAAGAGGCACAATGCAGTGCACAGTATATAGGTCACAAGGCTCCCATAACTTATACCAGGGGTGCACATGGCGTGATGCCGGGTCACTTATCCTCCAGGACAGGACCCCCAATAACCCCAGTTTGCTTTGCACTTACTTGAAGTTGTTGTAATTGGATTTGGGAAGTTTCTCACATGCGTTCCACAGAGCCTGCAGCCGCTTGTCCTGCTCCTGGATGCTGGAGGCCGAGAATAAGGAGAGAGGAAGAAGAACAATAACTAGGCCGACCCCATCACTAACACTTATAGAACAACTCCATCACATTGCCATATAGACAGTAAGTAATGTAATGTATGTATACAGTAACTCCACCAGCAGAATAGTGAGTGCAGCTCTGGGGTATAATACAGGATGTAACTCAGGATCAGTAATATAATGTACGTACACAGTGACCCCACCAGCAGAATAGTGAGTGCAGCTCTGCAGTATAATACAGGATGTAACTCAGGATCAGTAATGTAATGTATGTACACAGTGACTCAACTTCTTATACAGATTTTACCTTCAGTCACTTACAGATGTAGTAGTACTTGTGGTAACATATTTCCAGAACAGTAGTATTACACTCACTTGGAAGCCTGGATCCATTCATCATAAAGCTCAAAGGTCATGAGGGGTTCCGGAAGCTCCCGGAGGTAAGACTTCAATGCCCCTAAAACAGATGGTACAATCTCAACTAATAATGAACAACTGCAGCAGGGATGTTTGGTGTAGTGTATTCTCCATTTACAGCACTGGTAAAGTTGCTATAGACGGCGACCACTGCGCCTACTAGTGAAAAAAGACAACAAACCTGCAATGGCGTGGGGGTCGGCGGAGTACTCGGCTACATCCACCACACAGCAGTCCAGGGCAGCTTTCAACTTCTTTAACTTGGAGGCTGAGGGGGCAACTCGGAACAACCCCTAGAGGACAAGAGAGGGAATACAAGACATCAGGCCACATAGACAGCAAGTCAGGGGTAGGGAACCTTGGCTCTCCAGCTGTTGCAAAACTACAACTCCTATCATGCCTGGACAGCCAAAAGATGGGAGTTGTAGTTTTGCAACAGCTGGAGAGTCAAGGTTCCCTACCCGTGCAGTAAGTCTTCATTCGGAGAAACAGATGACTAGATTCCATGACGGAAGGGGACGCCTCAAGGGCGAGGTATCTAAACTGCTGATGAGAAGCGTTTCCATGCAATACTGATCAGCAATGGTCATTTTACACGTACGCAGCACTATGTAACCCTGCTGCTGCTGCGTACGTCCTCCCCACCGTCCTGCGACTTTGTCATTACATTGTGCTTGATGGCTGCACTATATTACGTAAGGGAGATTTATCAAAACTGCTGTAAAGGAAATGAAGAGAAAAGGCCCATAGCAAGCAATTAGGTCAGCGCTCTCCAAAGGGCGCAGGAGTCTGATTTATAGCTACAGCGGCCCTCTTCTACAATAGATGTGCGGCGTCCTCGGATACAGTCATACACCGCTGGCTGCCGTCTTCACAACAATGCAATACTAATGTTTGTCCCTGGGCGCCGCTGGCACTGGCTGACTACACATGACTGCCTCCCCTGCCGGTGATATTCCTTATTATACAAGCCTTATGATCATTGCTACGGATGATGGGCACACAATGCTGCTTCCCTGGACCTTACAGGGTGACAATGTTGTACTGCGTCTCGGCTGCAGGTTATATAATGGACGCCTATGGCACTTTGATATATGTTAGCATTGATCATGAGTTAACAAAAGTTGTATTAGGGTTCAGGGTGCAATCTTCCTTCCTTCCATTTTTTGGACCCCTGATATGCAGTTTGCAGCCTAGTTTCAGTCCCAGTAATACATGCTGAATGTGTGTGTATCCACTAATTCCTTCTTTTCGTAGTCCATAAGGGATCTCTTCCTCCATGTGCTGACAGACACTGATGTCGAGGACTGTGTAAGCTATGTTCCCTCTGAGTTCTCTCTGTACACCATACAGTCAATGTGACCCCCCTTCCCTCTGCAGACTCTGCCAGGAAAGCTCTGCTTTCTTTCTACCATTGTACACCCCCTCCTTATTCTGCATACTGCCCTGTATGCACTTTCCTCTATATCTACAGCCTGTGTGATCTGCCCTCCCTGATAGCTTGGATGCTTTCCCCCCTTTACACACTCTTATCTGCCGCATACATTGGAGACAGCTGACAACAGCCAGGATCCATATACTATTAGATCTATATCAGAAGAAGCAGCACAGTCAGCTATGTGAAGGAGTTAGGGTCCTATTACACGGGCCGATGGGGGCCCGATAATAAATGTAAACGAGCGCCGATCTGCTAGATTGGCGCTTGTTTACTGGGCCTATTACACGGCCCCATAAGCGTTTAACAAAGGCTACAGGGACATCGTTACTGATGTCCTTGCAGCCCTTGTTTAAACTGTATACATTACCTATCCAGACTACAGGGCTCCTCTTGCGGTCTGACAGGCCACTCAGCCAATCACTGGTTGCGGCGGTCCTGGCCTGGGATTTGCTGAGTGGCCTGTCAGCTCAGACAGGGCGCTCTGAAGTTGGAGCGTGCGTGACCCGGTGAGAAGCAGAGCGCAAGAGGAGCCCTGCAGCCTGGATAGGTAAAGTATTCTTCTTTGA
The DNA here is from genome assembly GCF_027789765.1 of Dendropsophus ebraccatus. Taxonomy (NCBI): domain Eukaryota; kingdom Metazoa; phylum Chordata; class Amphibia; order Anura; family Hylidae; genus Dendropsophus; species Dendropsophus ebraccatus. The sequence continues at coordinate 66,940,665 of NC_091467.1, read as the reverse complement.
ATATCGTTAGCCGCCGGCCGCGCACCGCTATCACACGTAGAGGTCCGTAGTCGGCACCCGACAATTATAGGTCCAAACCTATATCAATTTTGATCATCGGCTGATCATTGTGTTTATTACACGGAACGATAATCGGCCGGATAGGGCCAATTCGGACAATTATCGGTCCGTGTAATAGTAACCTTATGCTGCGTTTACACTGAACGATCATCGTTCGAATTTTCGCAATAATGATCGCATTTGAGCGATAATTGTTCCGTGTAAACACAGTGAACGCCCAAGCGACGAGCGAGAAATCGTCATTTTGATCTTTCAACATGTTCTTAAATCGTCATTCGCTAAAAAATTTGCAAATCCCTTCTTTCAAAGATTCACCCCATGTGAAAGATGGGCTCAAGCGATCTTAAAAGCGTTAGCAATAACGATTTTTCTTACGAATTTTCTAACGATTTATTCATCTAAACGCTGGTCATTATAAGAACTAAATCGTTGCTTCAATTGATTCGTTAAACGATCAATTGGGCGAATTATCGCTCTGTGTAAACGCAGCATTAGACAGACTCTACAGCAAAAAGGAAGATTTTAATAAAATGAATTCTCCATTGATTAGTAATAAAATCTGCTCTGATTTGTCCAAATTCTAGAAAAACATCATATAAACAAACTAATACTGTTGTACTGATGTAAACCTCCACAATGCAGGGAGAAATAGGTATAGACTCCTCCTCAACACTGCAAATCTTATTTGCCACTAAGCAAAACATTTGGAAATGATTTCTGCTAAAGCGAATCTACTAGATAATAAATGTAAAGGGTTCATCTACTGTTTCCCCCTGCACAGTGGATGTTTACTGATTGTGCTCAATAGAATACATTAGTGGTACAGTTGTTTGTGTGTTATTAGTTTAGGTGCACTGTGTTTGTCCACAGTTGTTACTAAGGGAACAATCAGACCACATTTTATTATTCATTTATGCAGAGATCCAGGTAATTCAAATGGGATCGCTTACTTTTTCTCTGCACTGTGGATGTTTACTTAGTAAAAGACATGAACAGTACAGCCCTGTGTTAACAGTTTAGTTACATTATATGTGTCTATAGTTGTGGCTTGCCCTTTTAGCAACTGTATGTAAACAACATAGCCCTGGTGAAAGGTCCCTTCAGGTCTTCAGCGGTCATGTGACTACGTATACGTTCTCAGCAGTCATTGCATGACTTGAATGCTAAAGGGTTTGATCATCGCCCTATTGGTTATATTCAGCCACAGGATCTAAGTGTGGGATGATACCCCTGATTGGGCACCATCAAGTACTTTGTAGGGACCCTTCTCCTTTAAGTGATCCCGGTTATTGTGCAGATTAACCAGTAAAGGTCTCGGCACAGTTTTTGCACATAGTGAAACACTGCTAGGAATGTAGGCTACCCCACGGGAAGTGGAAATGAGTCCCAGCTGCGGGATTTCAAAGCTCTGCCATTCCTGTCCTCTCCCTTTTCCTCTGACCTTAAATTAACTTGGAAATATGTTTTATAAACTGTGAAGGAGCAGGAGAACATGTTCTCGTGCCTGCAGATGTGACCGGGTAGGAGGGGAAAGACTGACAGCAGGGCTTCCTCACCTTCATACGATGCCTATTATAGTCCCATCTCTGAGGCTGTGTTCACACATAGTTTTAATTTCAGTGCTTGGCATAGGCACCACATCTACCACAATACAATGCAGCAGGTAATGCTATGAACACGCAGGGAAATAATAGATGTCAGGGGATCCTGTGTAATGCAGAAGCCCTGACCTGACTGCAGTTCTAGGAATCCAAACTGAATGATAAGAGTTGTGGTTTTGCAGGAGTTTCATATAATATAGAGCAGTGTTCCTAAACATGGCTACCCAATTGTAGCAGAACTACAACTCCCATCATGCATGGAAACCTGAAGGCTGGAAGTTATATGTTTTGCAACAATCACATATGCCATAGCGCAGTGTTTCCCCACCTGAAAAACAACAACTCTCATCTTCGCCCAGACAGATATAGGCTGGGAGTTGTAGTTCTGCAACTACTGGGGAGCCACAGGTTGGAGAACTTTGCTCTATACTATATGCAACTATTATCACCTGAAGGCTGTCAGAGGATGATGGGGGTTGTAGTTTTGCAACATTTAAATATGGTATAATTTTGCAGCATTTGTATATAGTGCACACCAGCTGTTGCAAAACTACAACTCTCATCTTTGCTCAGATGTGTATAGGCTGGGAGTTGTAGTTCTGCAACAGCTGGGGAGCCAGAGGTTGGAGGACACCCTGGCTCTCCAGCGGTTGCAAAACTACAACTCCCATTATGCCAAGACTACAACTCCCATTATGCCAAGCCAAGATTTAGCTTTGGCTGTCCAGGCATGATGGGAGTTCTAGTTTTGCAACAGCTGGAGAGCCAAGGTTCCCTACACCTGCTATATACCATGTACAACTGTTGCAAGACATCAACTCCTATCATCTGAGGGAAATCAGATCATGATAGGAGTCGTAGTTTTGCAACATCTGCATGTAGTATGGAGCAATGTTCTCCACCCTTTGTTTTCCAGGCATGCTGGGAGTTGTAGTAGTGCTCGTAGCTCTTCTACGGTGCCATGTCCACCAGGGGCTGCATGCAGTGGTATGTGGGTGACGCCCTGCGTGCCACTGGCCTCGCATCGCAGGAAAACAACAACAGCTGGAGCGCAGTTTATTGTAAACAGGAACAGCTGAATCTCCAAGCCATGACGGCGGCAGTGGCGGCCTCCTACCTCCTCCTGCATTCCACACTCCAGGAGCATAGTGACACAGGCCTCGATGGGGAAGGCGATCTCCCGCCCGCTCACCGTCAAGTGTTCTTCTAAGGGCTTTCCGAATGATGGCTTTTCAATCCAGGCCTCTGGAAGAGGATACAGAGACTGAGCAAGTAATACGCTTTTATATATATCCAGGATACACAAACACGGTGCACAGGAGCATCGTCCATAGCAACCAATCAGATTCCAGCGCTCATTTTTAAAAAGATGTCTGGTTGCTATGAGTAACTGCTCCACTGCACAAGGTCTGATAGTCCCCCCCCCCCATGGTGTCCAGGGTCTCTACTAACTAGAAAGGTGTATATCTCTTTAAATATTACTGCTGACTTATATTCACAATGACAGCGGCAAATACAGTCAGGCCTTTAAAGGGGTACTCCGGCAGAAAGAGTTTTCTTTCAAATCAACTGGTGTCAGAAAGTTATATAGATTTGTCATTTACTTCTATTTAAAATTCTCATGTCTTCCTGTACTTTTTAGCTGCTGTATGTCCTGCAGGAAGTGGTGTATTCTCTCCAGTCTGACACAGTGCTCTCTGTTGCCATCTCTGTCCATGTCAGGAACTGTCCAAAGCAGTAGCAAATCCCCATAGAAAACCTCTCTTGCTCTGGACAGTTCCTGACATGGACAGAGGTGGCAGCAGCGAGAAGTGTGTAAGACTGGAAAGAATACACCACTTCCTGCAGGACATACAGTAGCTGATAAGGACTGGAAGAATTTTGAATAGAAGTAAATTACAAATATATATAACTTTATGACAACAATTTGAAAGAAAAAACATTTTCACCTTTAAGTACCCCTTAAGGCAGTCCTGAATTGTTACTTTCAGTCCTCAAAAAAACTGCAACAATGCATACATAAATACAATGGGAAAGTTATGATATACTTTTTGGCTTTTTTTTTTTTCTTAAAGACGAAGTCTAGGTAGTCTAACAATTTTACAGGTTCACCCCTATGACCCCCATACACATTACACATCTGAGCGGTTAACCAACCATCAACTGCAGTGTTCCCCAACTTGTAACTGTTCAGCTGTTGCAAAACTACCACTCCCATCATACCCACATTCATGTTTTGCAACTAGTTTTGATGCATAGGAGACCAGTTTTGCAACCAATGTGATCCCTTAGGAGGCTATACTGCTGTTAGGGCATGGAAAGAGTAGTAGTTCTGCAACCAGTACGGACCCATAAGAGGGAGAAGGCTGTCAGGTCATCATGGGAGTTGTAGTAATCTAACCAGTTCGCACCCATAGGTAGCCAAAGGCTGGGAGCTGTATTTTTACAACCATTATGGGCCCGTAGGAGCCATAGTCTACCAGGGTATGATAAGAGTTGTAGTTTTACAACCAGTATGGACTCCAGAAGGGTAAAGGGCATGAAGGGAGTCGTAGTTCTATGGTGCGTTCACACCTACAGGATCTGCAGCTGATTTTCTGCAGCAGATTTCATTTAAATAACTGAACACAGCATCAAATCTGCTGCAGATCCTGTAGGTGTGAACGCACCCTTACAAACACTATGGGGGAGATTTATCAAGCCGTCTTATGGTAACAGCGTCCTTTGTTTCCCGTAGCAACCAATCACATCGCAGCTTTCAAATATGTATGAGGCCTGGTAAAATGAAAGCTGTGCTGTGGTTGGTTGCTATGGGCAACAGCAAGTGTTCTTACCAATAAAGCTCCCCCTATGGACCTATAGGACACGAGGATCTCCCAGTTGTGCAGATGATGTTGGGGAAAGAAGGATCGATCATGTTGGATTCTAACTCCCCGATCCTTTTGTTCTGAGGCGGATAAGCCCCCCCACCAGCACCTTACCCACCTAGAGACTTGTTCACACCCATACAGATCAGGTCGGGCCGACGCGGCTGCAGGACTCATAGCCATAGAGATCGGATACATTATAATGAGTCCTGCACCTAGTTAAGATGTATTAAGAGAGTTCACATTCACCGACAGCAAGCAGAGATCTAGAAAATGCCGCCAAATTCAAAGTATTGTAGAGATGTGCACTATTCCAGTGTGTGATGTTGCACGCTGTTCACACTCACCCTGCTGAGCCTTGATTTGCGGCAGAACGGCTTGCAGTAAAGCGAGGGACTTCCTGTGGTATTCGGCCTGGACTTCTATTAGCTGGAGGAGACACAAGAATAATCCTTTAATTTAGTGTTCTATGTATTATATACCAGTACCATATTGAACCATAAAGGACAGATCTATGGCATCACCTGGAAACATGGAGGCTTGGCCTGTCAATCTACAGCCACTAATAGGACATTATTATAGGAACAATCACGAAAACATAAGATGATACCTACAGGTTTCTCAGCCATGACCTTTAGCATCAGGTGACATTGTTTTTAATGTTATGGACGAAATAGCGTTCTCTAGACAAAACGATTTTTAACGGTTACCGATCGCAAACGGGAGCTTTTGGGAATGACCTGAAATCATTCTCCATAACACAAAGAACAACAGTCATTACTACGATTGTTTACTCGATCTGATCCCCGCAAGAGAACGAACGATGTGTACATTTAGGGCCCTATTACACCAAACGGTTATCGTCTGTACTTGGCCGATTACCGACCATTCCAACTGATAATCGTTTGGTGTAATAGGTCACATGTATGATGACGGCTGATCGTTGTCTTAAAACATGTTTTATTAAAACAAAAGCGACGGCCTCCTGGCTGCTGCTATCTTCTATGGGTCTAAAGATCGTCCGGGCAGCCTCCTCCCCGCTCGGTGTTATAATTAAAGGGGTGTTCCACTCAAACATAACTTTTGATATGTTGCTGCCCATGGTGAGACTAACAATTAATTTCATGCTTGTTATTATCTATTCAGTATCCTTCCTCCAGTTCTGAGTTGCTGCTTTCTGCTTAAGACACAAAAATCTGTGTGTGAGCTTTTTTTCCCCTCTCCTCCCCCCTCCCTTCTGAGATGGCTGATGTAAACAAGTCCCAGACAGGCTTTATCAGCAACAATGTAGCTTCTTGTAATGCTGGGAGGATTAATCACAGTGAGTTCATTAGGAATTTGACCCCAGATTAACCCTCCCAGCATACAATGTTGCAGATACAGCCTGCCAGGGATTTGTTTACATCAGCCGTCTCAGAAGGAAGGGGGGAGGAGGGGGAGGAGAGGGAAAAAAGCTCACACACAGATTTTTGTGTCTACAGCGGAAAGCAGCAACTCAAAACTGGGGGAAGGAGACTGAATAGATAATAAGTATGGAATTAATTGTTAGTCTCCCCATGGGCAGCAACCTAAAAGCAGCAACTCAGAACTGGGGGAAGGCAAACCTTCAGGCCTAGATGTTCCCAATCACAGCAAAACAATATAGGCATATTAGAAAGGTGTCAATCAGAAGGGATGTAGGACGAAATGTTTATACTTGTTAGCTATGAGATATGACTTTAGTAGAGATGAGCGAACCCCGAGCATGCTTGAGTCCATCCGAACCCGAACTTTCGTCATTTCATTAGCGGTGGCTGCTGAAGTTGGATAAAGCCCTAAGGCTATGTGGAAAACATGGATATAGTGATTGGCTGTATCCATGTTTTCCAGACAACCTTAGGGCTTTATCCAAGTTCAGCAACCCCCGCTAATCAAATGCCGAACGATCGGGTTTGGATGGACTCGAACCCGAACCCGGTTCGCTCATCTCTAGTCTTTAGCAAAGGAATAAAATCTATGATGTGTCATCCCTGATACGGGATCATACGCCGTCATGTCTACAAGATGATGCTAGGAGTAGATGATACTGACACACTATGCAGGTCGCGGATCAGCTTACCGTCTGAAAGTAGTTTGCATAGTCGATTTCTTTGGCCACGAAACTGTACATATCTGCTGACAGCTGATCCTGGGGAGGGAGAAGAGAGACATATAATACATGGAGAGACTGAGGGTTAGATGGGAGGGAACGTATCTGTATACTGCACAGCTATGATCACTGAATGCAGACTCTAAAATTTACTTGTTTCATCAAAGACTCCTGCTGATTCTCTGTCCCTATGCTTTACCCTGCAGGTCTCCTCCCTCTGATCACAATGACTCTATCTACAACGTCTATTAGAGTCTGATATCTGCTTTCTGTCTCAGCAGAGGTTCAGGCTGTTATTACTTTCAGCCATGCTTTACACTGCAGCTCTGCTTGTCAAGACTGGCTCTTGTGTATATGCAGAAACTCAGCAGAAAGTCTATCATTAGTCAAACACCTGCTATAGGACTGGGAAGAGAGACGAGCAGGGAGATCCTCATCAGTCTTATAGAGCTTGACTACTGCTCCATGCAGGGACGTAGCTATGATTCACGGGGCCCCATAGCAAGAAAATTTTAAGGGGCCTCCCTCCCCTCTGCAGAACAAAGCACTGAGCATAAGAGGTCAGAGGTTATCAGTGCAGTGAAGCAGAGATCTCTGTCTTCTGCTTGTTAACCCTTTCTTTGTGTTGCAGCATGTAAGTAAACATCGGGTCACTTACACCCTGCAGTAGACGAGGGGTTAAGCAGAAGGACACACGCTCTTACCTACTCCTCCAGGCCCCCCTCCTGCACGGGCCCCATAGCAACTTCCTACCCTGCCACTATGGTAGCTACGCCACTGGCTCCATGCACTTGTGATTGTTGGGGGTCACAACGTCTTGACCACCACTGATCACCCTGATCATCATGACAAAATGCTGGAATAACTCTATAAGGTGCTGGACTGTATAGGATAATCTATCTCCACTCACCCTACAGATCTCCATGCGGTTTGCCGCCTCCTCCATCTCTTCCCTGAGTGCGTCAGCCTTAGCTCCGGAGGGCTGCAGGTTGCTGGAGATCCCCGACGACTTTGCAGATTGCTGCCACCTGCACACAAGGGACGAAGCTTCAGTAACACCATAGTCGGTGGACACAGCAGATCACGCGTCAGTCTACGAGGACGCTGAGCTTCACGCCAATTCCTCCCCGCCCCCTCCTCTCCATAATTGTTCTGCTTCATTTTCATCCATTGTCTCTGGATGTTATTGTGCTACCTGAATTATCCAAAATACTCACGATCCTTCTGAGCCAAGTGACTCATCCCGACACCCAGGCGAGCGTCTCCGAGTGTTACATTGTGTCTTGCCAACATCCATTCTGTGAGTCACTCAGATACTGGGCTACTCGCACATATACATAGGAGTCAGCTACGATGGACAACTCGGACCTCACTTATATAAGAAGAGATTAATACTAAAAGAGTGTCATATGGGGCAGAGCATAAACTTAGACTAGACAGCCTGTGAATAGGTCAGATTCATCACCGTCACTAATTGAGAGCTGAAGGACATGGTAGGAGTTGTAGTTCTACAGAAGCTGAAGACTGTGTGGCCATGTTGTAATTGTAGTTTTGAAATGCACAAAGCTCCACATCACATTAGGAGTTGTAGTTCTAGAACAAAATTCTGTGCAGCTAAGTTGTTTTCATGCTGCCAGGGCTTGCTGTGGGTGTAATTTCAAGGAATGCTGGGCTGTCAGGGCATGCTGGGAGTTCTAGTTTTGCAGCAACAGTCAGCTAAGTTGTTTTCATGCTGCCAGGGCTTGCTGTGGATGTATTATCAAGAAATGCTGGGCTGTCAGGGCATGCTGGGAATTGTAGTTTTGCAGCAGCGGTAAAGTAATAGGTTGAGAAAGTGCTGTAGAAGAGATACTTTGCAACGACAAGAAATCACCTTACAGGCTACATCAGCAAAAACCAACTACAGTGTGAAGTTACAGCATGTCCAGCAGAATTATAAATGCAGCTCTGGATGTGACTGAAGTATAAGATATGATACAGATAAAGACTGCTACAATATAAAGAAAGTATCTGTAAAGTTATCGAACATGATACGTGTAATATATAGGCGAATGCTGCTGGGGAGACTCTTTGAGGTCAGGAACGTGTGACTGATGCAGCCACTTACCTCGCTCTAGAAGAATCCATGTCCAGGACAAGTTTGGCTAAGTGTTTCCTCTGTTTTTGGATATTGGGGATCTCCACCTGAAAGAGGCACGACACAAGAATCAATAGAAGAGGCAACAGAAGCTCCAGGTATTATTTTTGAATAATGTGGGCTTTATAAATCGTGGATGGAGTCTCCTTTATAAGGCGAGGCTGAGACTTTCTGTGCAGCTAAGTTGTTTCCATGCTGCCAGGGTAGAATTACCAATGTGATAGGAGCAAAGACAACCCTGAAGGACGCAGCCTACTTGTTTTCATGGACTGTTCTGTGCAATACAGTTGTTTTAATGCTGCCAGGGCTTCATGTGGCCAGAACTGCTAATGTTATAGGTGCCAAGACAACCCTTAAAAGGGTACTCCGTCCCAGGCCCCTTTTTTCACAATCACAAGAGGGGGTGAAAACAATTACACCCACTTCACTCTCCGACTCCAGGGCTGCTGCCCACATCCAGCTGCCCTGGTCCCCGGCTGCATCCTGGTCTGAGACGGAACTTAGGATGTGACGTGGTCAGGCCTGCTCAGCCATTCAGCAGCTGTGGCAGTGTCCTGCCTCTTCTGCTGAATGGCTGAGCAGGCCTGACCACATCACATGCTAAGTCCTGTCTCAGACTAGGAAGTGGCCAGAGACCGGGGCCGCTGAATGTGGGTGGCAGAGCTGGAGACGGGGAGGCAGGGGCAGATTAACTTCACCATAGGCCCCGGGCTGTTCACCAAGCCTGGGCCCCCCCACCCCACTGTAACTATAGTGGCACTAGCCTGGCGTTCCTAGTACCGGATAGATAATGTCATGATGTCCTGATTTGTGCAAAATTGCCATAAAAAAACTGTGATTTTTTTTTGCAAATCATGGCGGAAGTGTAGCCAGGAGACAGTACACCACTGAAAGTATAAGTCTTTTTGGGTGGTCATGGGCCCCCCAGGAGCTCAGGGCCCCGGGCTGCCGCCCGGAACGCCCCTATTATGATCCACTACTGCGGGGAGGTAATTGTAAATAATTGTTTTCACTCACACCTTCCCTGGACTAAAAGGGATCCCTATCAAAGTACCCCTTTAAGGACACATCACATGCTAAGTCCTGTCTCAGACTAGGAAGTGGCCAGAGACCGGGGCCGCTGAATGTGGGTGGCAGAGCTGGAGACGGGGAGGCAGGGGCAGATTAACTTCACCATAGGCCCCGGGCTGTTCACCAAGCCTGGGCCCCCCCACCCCACTGTAACTATAGTGGCACTAGCCTGGCGTTCCTAGTACCGGATAGATAATGTCATGATGTCCTGATTTGTGCAAAATTGCCATAAAAAAACTGTGATTTTTTTTTGCAAATCATGGCGGAAGTGTAGCCAGGAGACAGTACACCACTGAAAGTATAAGTCTTTTTGGGTGGTCATGGGCCCCCCAGGAGCTCAGGGCCCCGGGCTGCCGCCCGGAACGCCCCTATTATGATCCACTACTGCGGGGAGGTAATTGTAAATAATTGTTTTCACTCACACCTTCCCTGGACTAAAAGGGATCCCTATCAAAGTACCCCTTTAAGGACACAGCCTGTTCTGGAAACTCTTTAGCTTTTCATCTCTGCCTTCCAAAAACAGTAACTTTTTTTACATTTTTTCACGTAGCTTGTTTTTTGCGGGAAGGGTTATATTTTTTATCATACCATATTGAAACACATTTGGTTTTGAGAAAATCAGAACATCATAGTGAACTGGAGTTTCCCTTTGAGCATGCACAGGTGACACAGCTACATGCATTCGGATGTCCGTACATGCCCCACGTACCTCTGCGAGCACAAACAGCGGCTCCACCACATCTCTCTCTACCTCCTGCTCGAAGTGGATGAGCTCCTGGGCTAGCTTGTCCTCGACTTCCCCGCATAACTTCAGCATCTTCCTAGAAAGTAACCAGTCAATACAATTTAGAGAACTACAGACCTCTCATCGCCATCATCTACAGCAGCATTCATCCTCAACAGGAAGCAGTAACAACAGGGCCACCTAGCTGCTATTTCAGGTCATAATTTACTTTCTCCAAGCTACGGGGCCCAAAGAAGCAACAATCTCTGTCTCACCCGAGCAAAGAGTCATCCCCTAAGACAGCAGATCCTTCCATCAGACACTGAGCCAGTGTTATAAGAGGTAACTTCTTCTGTGGGAACAAAGAAAAAGAGACAGGGAGGAATTTTATAGTTCATTTTATGGGGTTTTCCAAGATACAAGAAGATACAGAAAAGCATCTAAATCAGGCATCTCAGTGTTTATCAGGTGATGTCACACAGATCAGAAATACCTTTCATTATCTTGCCCAGCTCTGTGCAGCACAGTTGTTTTCAAGGTCAGGTCTGTGCAGCACAGTTGTTTTATAGTCAGCTCTGTGCAGCACAGTTGTTTTATAGTCAGCTGTACTGTGGCCTTTTCTGTTATGGGAAGGGGGGGACTGTGGCCTGCCCTATTATGGAGGGTACTGTGGCCTGCCCTGTTATGGAGGGTACTGTGGCCTTCCCTGTTATGGAGGGTACTGTGGCCTGCCCTAATATGGAGGGTACTGTGGCCTGCCCTGTTATGGAGGGTACTGTGGCCTGCCCTATTATGGAGGGTACTGTGGCCTGCCTTATTATGGAGGGTACTGTGGCCTGCCCTGTTATGGAGGGTACTGTGGCCTGCCCTATTATGGAGGGTACTATGGCCTGCCCTGTTATGGAGGGTACTGTGGCCTGCCTTATTATGGAGGGTACTGTGGCCTGCCCTGTTATGGAGGGTACTGTGGCCTGCCCTGTTATAAAGGGTACTGTGGCCTGCCCTGTTATGGAGGGTACTATGGCTTACCCGGATATGGAGGGTACTAGGGCATGCCCTGTAATGATGGGGTACTATGGCTTGCCCTGTTATGGAGGGTACTAGGGCATGCCCTGTTATGGAGGGGTACTGTGGCCTGCTCTGTTATGGGGGGTACTGTGGCCTTCTTACCGATCTTTTATCCGTGTCCGTCCCCTGCTGACCCTGTAAACATGCTGTAAGTTTCTTGTGGGTGCTATGAGTGACCTGTTTAACCAACTCCAGACGTTTCTCCACCTGCGAGAAAAAAACAATATGTGAGGTCACCCCCCCAACACCACAGCACAATGACATCACTAGAGATGGACATTATGGGTCACCACAACTGGGTCCTGTAGAGATCCCATCAATCGGAGACTGTCGGACAATGCGCCATATTGTATAACGAAAAAAGGGACACCTACTTGTAACAGATCATCACTCAGCACCTCCGTCTTCTCAGCCCTGAAAGAAGATGAAATATTGTTACACTGTATCAGTGCTGCTCTACTGTATCAGTGCTGCTCTACTGCATCAGTACCAGTGCGGTTCTACTGTATCAGTTTGTTGGATCAGTGCTGCTCTACTGCATCAGTACCAGTGCGGTTCTACTGTATCAGTTTGTTGGATCAGTGCTTCTCTACTGCATCAGTACCAGTGCGGTTCTACTGTATCAGTTTGTTGGATCAGTGCTGCTCTACTGCATCAGTACCAGTGCGGTTCTACTGTATCAGTTTGTTGGATCAGTGCTGCTCTACTGCATCAGTACCAGTGCGGTTCTACTGTATCAGTTTGTTGGATCAGTGCTGCTCTACTGCATCAGTACCAGTGCGGTTCTACTGTATCAGTTTGTTGGATCAGTGCTTCTCTACTGCATCAGTACCAGTGCGGTTCTACTGTATGAGTTTGTTGGATCAGTGCTGCTCTACTGCATCAGTACCAGTGCGGTTCTACTGTATCAGTTTGTTGGATCAGTGCTGCTCTACTGCATCAGTACCAGTGCGGTTCTACTGTATCAGTTTGTTGGATCAGTGCTGCTCTACTGTATCAGTATCATTTACTGTATCATTGTGAGTTGACTGCATTAGTGCTGCTGTACTGTATCAGTATCGGTGCAGGTCTACTGTATCAGTGCGGCTCTACTGTATTAGTATCTGTGTAGCTTTACTGTATCAGTGCAGGTCTACTTTATCAGTATCGGTGCAGGTCTACTGTATCAGTGCATGTCTACAATATTAGTATTAATGCAGGTCTAGTGTTAGTATCAGTGCAGGTCTACAGTATTAGTATCAGTGCAGGTCTACTGTATCAGTGCAGGTCTACAGTATTAGTATCAGTGCAGGTCTACTGTATCAGTGCAGGTCTACAGTATTAGTATCAGTGCAGGTCTACTGTATCAGTGCAGGTCTACAGTATTAGTATCAGTGCAGGTCCACTAAATCAGTGCGGCTTTACAGTATCAGTAATGGATTGGTGCGAGTCAACTGTATGAGTGGGGGTGGACTGTATGAATGCAGCTTTACTGGATCAGTGTCAGTGCGACTCTACTGTACGAGTTTATTGGAATAGTGCGGCTCTAATGTAACAGTGCAGGCTGGACTGGCTACGCTGGATACAATTGTAACAAAACCCTGAGCCTCTAGGTATCAACAAGAGAAATTCCATTCACTGACAGCAAGAAGACGTACTGAGAAGGAGTAAATTATACAATGATTAATGATGGTAGAAACGTTACATCCTCATCCATCACACCCTCCACAATGAGGAGGTGACTGTGTCAGTAAGCACCGCCAGCTGTCAGGAAATGTCGGTGACGGTAGATGAGCAATTGCAGCAGACAGACTGGTGGTGGCGCTGTGCCCTGCTGCTGCGGCTGCTGCTGTCAGGGATGGGAGAGCAGAATTTCCATGAATTGTTATGATGAGATGAAGATTAAGGGAAATGTCATCAATCTGCGGTGAACAGGCAAACACATCGCGGCTGCTCGGCCGGCTGTCACGCCATACAGGAAGTCTCTATTAATATTAATGGTGCAGACACGTGTTCACTCAGTTATGAGACCCCCGCGACGCAGGGGGCAAGAACAGCGCAGCGTCCTCAGGGTCAGACACGGGCGACACATGTCCCCGCCCTCACAGCAGACAGAAGTGTTTCAGGAGGGACGACCTAACACTATATAACCTTCAGGCTTTACCCTCCCAGATGATCAGCACAATTCTGTCCTGAAATACTTTGTGCTGCCTATAACAAACTATAACCTTAAGTCAGTGATTTTCAACCAGTGCCGCAGGGAAAGTTCCCCAAACTATGGTGCCCCTGCAGATCGCCCCACTGCTGCTGTCCGCCTCACCTACTGGCCGCCTGTAGCGCCCGGACGTGCTCCTCCTATCTAATCAGCGGAGACCGGGAGCGTGGTGCGCTGCGGCGGACCGATTGCACGCATCCAATCAATGTGTGCGCTACGGCCCAGCGCAGCGCACCACACTCCCGGTCTCCGCTGATTGCAGGAGCACGTCCGGGCCCTACGGGCGGCCAGTAGGTGAGGCGGACAGCAGCGGCGACCATCTCAGAGGACGTGAGGAGGAAGGGGGGGGGGAGAGAAACCTGGGGATGGGGGGAGAGAAACCTGGGGATGGGGGGAGAGAAACAGGAGAAAACAATGGGGGAGAGAAACCTGGGGATGGGGGAGAGAAACCTGGGGAAGAAACAGGGGGGGAGAGACAGGGAGAGAAGCATGGGGGAGAGAAACCTGGGGATGGGGGAGAGAACAATGGGGGAGAGAAGCATGGGGAAGAAACAGGGGGGGAGAGACAGGGAGAGAAGCATAGGGGAGAGAAACCTGGGGATGGGGGAGAGACAGGGAGAGAAGCATGGGGGAGAGAAACATGGGGATGGGGGAGATAAACATGGGGATGGGGGAGAGAAACAGGAGAAAACAATGGGGGAGAGAAACCTGGGGATGGGGGAGAGACAGGGAGAGAAGCATGGGGGAGAGAAACATGGGGATGGGGGAGATAAACATGGGGATGGGGGAGAGAAACAGGAGAAAACAATGGGGGAGAGAAACCTGGGGATGGGGGAGAGAACAATGGGGGAGAGAAACATGGGGATGGGAGAGAGAAACATGGGGAAGAAACAGGGGGGGAGAGACAGGGAGAGAAGCATGGGGGAGAGAAACCTGGGGATGGGGGAGATAAACATGGGGATGGGGGAGAGAAACAGGAGAAAACAATGGGGGAGAGAAACCTGGGGATGGGGGAGAAAACAATGGGGGAGAGAAACCTGGGGATGGGGGAGAGAAACCTGGGGAAGAAACAGGGGGGGAGAGACAGGGAGAGAAGCATGGGGGAGAGAAACCTGGGGATGGGGGAGAGAAACATGGGGATGGGGGAGAGAAACATGGGGATGGGGGAAACATGGGGATGGAGGAGAGAAGCATGGGGAAGAAACAGGGAGGGGGGGGGAGAGACAGTGAGAGAGAAACCTGGGGATGGGGGAGAGAAGCATGGGGAAGAAACAGGGGGGGAGAGACAGGGAGAGAAGCATAGGGGAGAGAAACCTGGGGATGGGGGAGAAGCAGGGGAGAGAAGTTTGGTGGAGAGAAGCAGGGGGGAGAGAAGTATGGTGGAGAGAAGCACAGGAGAGAAGCATGGGGGAGAGAAGCACAGGAGAGAAGCAGGGGGGAGAGAAGCACAGGAGAGAAGCAGGGGGGAGAGAAGCACAGGAGAGAAGCAGGGGGGAGAAGTATGGTGGAGAGAAGCACAGGAGAGAAGTAGGGGGGAGAAGTATGGTGGAGAGAAGCACAGGAGAGAAGCAGGGGGGAGAAGTATGGTGGAGAGAAGCACCAGGAGAGAAGCACAGGGGGGAGAAGAAAACAGGCCCAGGTTTCACACTGAGTGAGTATAAATACATTTATAATCTATATTATGAACTATATGTATAATATGTACTGTTTTAGTGTCATTTTGTGCCATTTTGGTTGGTGGTGTGCCCCGGGATTTTTTAAGTATAAAAAGTGTGCCGCGGCTCAAAAAAGGTTGAAAATCACTGCTCTAAGTCTATACCCCCCATCATGAGCAGCGCAATCCAATCCTGAAATACTCTGTGCTGCTTCTAACACTATATAACTCTCAGTCTATACCCTCCCACATGATCGTCACAATCCTATCCTGAAATAGGGTGGGTTCATACTGAGGAATTCTCATGGATAATGTCCGCGGAATTCCGCTGTCTGTCCGAGCGCACGGCCGCGCGCCTTTCTGCCGGCTCCATAGACCCCATGTCACTTCTTTCGGCGGATAGTGGAATACGCCGGCCCATAGAATGGTGTCTATGAAGGCACCGGAAAGGCGCACAGCCGTGCGCGGACAGATAGCGGAATTCCGCTGACATTTTCCGCGAGAATTCCTCAGTATGAATCCACCCTAACACTAGATAACTCTAAATCTATTACTTCTCACATTTAGCAAACTCCTCCCCTGAAGTACTCTGTGCTGCTGCAGATTTCTCCCGCTTTGCGATGTTCAGCCTGTGACCTTGAGCTTGACCATCAGCTGAACTTCAAGGGTCGCCAGTACAAGCCAGATCAGCAAACTCTCCTGAAATACTCTGTTCTGCTTGGGTATTTTACTACTATTTCCAGACATCCCACAAAATGGACACACTCCTCTCCTGAAATATTGTGGACCCCTGTAATCTCCCAGAAGATCAGCACAGTACTGTCCTGAAATACTCTGTGCTGCTGGAGGATTCTGCTCTTACCAGTTACCACTCAATTGTCCTTCTCACATCATGATAACGAGACCAGGAGAGTAATAGAAGTGATAGGTCACTGCACCCCATCATCAAACTTATCTCTTAAAGTATCACTGTTGTTTAAATTTTTTTTGCAGAAATCAATAGTCCAGGCGATTTTAATAAACTTTGTAATTGGGTTTATTAGCCGAAAAATGCAATTTTATCATGAAAAAGCAGTTTGAAGCTCTCCCCCCTGTCTTCATTGTTCTCTATGGAGAGGGGAGGGGTGGAGGGAGATGAGGCACCAAAACAGGACAAAAAAGAGTTAATTTACAGCTACATCACCGGGCTATCTCTTCTGAAGTCAGCTCTGACCTCAGAATACCGGCTTTCACACAGGTCCCGCTGTGTAATCCTTTGTACTCTGCTGCCGACTGATCTCCCTCCTCCCCCCTCCATAGGTTACACAGGGCCGACTAATGTAAAAGAGTCGAGATTTCCTGATAATGAGCAGTGGATGAGAGAGAGGGGGGGGGCCTGGGGAAAGGCTTTTTGAATGCAGATAATGGCATATTTGCCTAATAAACCCAATTACAACATTTCTTAAAATCGCCTGGACTATTGATTTGTGCAAAAAAAAAAAAAACACGAAGCAACAGTGACACTTTAAAATCCTCTGTGCTGCTGTGGAGCTGGCTCTATCCTCCTGCCTAGTATCCTGACTAGGCTGTCTCTTATAACAGACGGGTAGAGATGCCAGTGAGTGAGGCTGCGGGCAGCGATGTAAAATCACTGAATTGCATAATGATCTGTGCAGGGTGGGAGCAGAGTAGCCCCCCGGCCCGCAGGCCTCATCCCCCCCGCCCCGCCGCCCGCGACTATTTACATATCTCGCCATGGTCGCTAATTAGAACAAATTAAAAAATCTGAGTAGAGGGGAGAGGAGGCGGCATCCCGCAAAGCAGAGCTGAGGAGGCCGCTGGCTCCATCCGTATCACACTCCAGCAGGCATCTTCTAAATGTCTAAATGGAGGAGCTCTGCCCCCCGGACACAACACAGACAACTCCATCCAACATGGCGGCGGAGAGAGGGATCCTGCACACACAGCCAATATCCCAGGCCTGGGGCCAGGAGGCAGGGAGACATGGGCACTGTGCAGATGTGCTGAGCTGGCGTATCTAAGCCTATCCTGTGTGATACTGTATGCTAAGCCAGTGTATCTAAGCCTATCATGTGTGATACTGTATGCTGAGCCAGTGTATCTAAGCCTATCATGTGTGATACTGTATGCTAAGCCAGTGTATCTAAGCCTATCATGTGTGATACTGTATGCTGAGCCAGTGTATCTAAGCCTATCATGTGTGATACTGTATGCTGAGCCAGTGTATCTAAGCCTATCCTGGGTAATACTGTATGCTGAGCCAGTGTATCTTAGCCTATCCTGGGTAATATTGTATGCTGAGCTAGTGTATCTAAGCCTATTCTGTTTGATACTGTATGCTGAGCCAGTGTATGTAAGCCTATCAAATGTGATACTGTATGCTCATCTAGTGTATCTAGGCCTATTCTGTATGATGCTGTATGCTCAGCCAGTGTATCTAAGCTTTTCTTGCGTGATATTATATACTCAGCCAGTGTATCTAAGCCTATCACTGTATACTCAGTTAGTGTATCTAAGCCTATCCTGTATGATATTGTATTCTCAGCCAGTGTATCTAAACATATTCTGTGTGTTACTGTATTCTCAGCCACTGTATCTAAGCCTATTCTGTATGATACTGTATGCTGAGCTAGTGTATCTAAGCCTATCAAGTGTGATACTATATGCTCATCTAGTGTATCTAAGCCTATTCTGTACGATGCTGTATGCTCAGCCAGAGTATTTAAGCCTATCACTGTATGCTTAGTTAGTGTATCTAAGCCTACCCTGTATGATACTGTATGCTCAGCCACTGTAGCTAAGCCTATTCTGTATGATACTGTATGCTGAGCCAGTGTATCTAAGCCTATCCTGTGTAATAATGTATGTTAAGCTGCTATACTGAAGCCTACCATATGTGATACGCTGGTGTATGCTAAGCTGTTGTATCTAAACCTGCCCCCTGAGCTAGTGTATCTAACCCTATTATGTGTGATACTGCCCCCTGAGCCTGTGTATATAGACCTATTACAGGTCGGCGAAGAATCCAAGCTGACCATCTATCTTACTAGTTGCAGAGCTGGTGTATCTAAGCCTGTCATGCCTGATATTCTGCTGCCAAGCCAACGCATCAAAATCTATCATCTGGGATACTGTTTGCAGAGCCGGAGTATCCCAGCCCCTCATATGTCATACTGTCAGCTGATCCAGAGTATCTAAAGCGGCTACACATTATAGATCCCAAAGCAACGTTCCCTTCGTCCGTCATCAAGAATTGTGTCAGTAAAGATAAGGCCAAGTATAAGTCAAGTCATAAATAACATTTCCCACAATGGTTGCCCAACACCCGTCCAGTAAGTGCCTCAACTTGTCGCAGATTACCGGGGCATTATGTGACTAACCGTAGTCAGGGAATGATTAACCAACGAACAATGAAGAATACCGAACCAACAACACAGTCAGCAAACTGCCCTAACCCACTGCAGAAAAGCTACCATAACCACTATAATACTGCCCCCTATATACAAGAATATAACTACTATAATACTGCCCCCTATATACAAGAATATAACTACTATAATACTGCTCCAATATACAAGAATATAACTACTATAATACTGCTCCTATATACAGGAATATAACTACTATACTACTGCTCCTATATACAAGAATATAACTACTATAATACTGCCCCCTATATACAAGAATATAACTACTATAATACTGCTCCAATATACAAGAATATAACTACTATAATACTGCCCCCTATATACAAGAATATAACCACTATAATACTGCTCCCTATATACAGGGATATAACTACTATAATACTGCCCCCTATATACAAGAATATAACTACTATAATACTGCTCCTATATACAGGAATATAACTACTATAATACTGCTCCTATATACAAGAATATAACTACTATAATACTGCCCCCTATATACAGGAATATAACTACTATAATACTGCTCCCTATATACAGGAATATAACTACTATAATACTGCCCCTATATACAGGAATATAACTACTATAATACTGCTCCTATATACAAGAATATAACTACTATAATACTGCTCCTATATACAGGAATATAACTACTGCACACACAGAGGACTTGTTCCTGTGCTCATGTAGTTTTCCTCCACAGTTGCAGCCAATGATTCTTCCTGTCACATTGAATCAGCTCGTACGGCCGTGAAGCCAGAGACCGCGCAGTGTATGGCAGCCAAGCTCCTTGCTGTGCGCTCTGGTGCCTGTAGGAGAATGGAGGATTCTGGGAAGAGCTGTGTGTCGCTGCTGCCCTGCGTGAAGCTAAGTGAATGGGACAGGACGTCATTGTGCTGGGCTTTGTGCGATCATTTTATAAGATGGCCTGCGGAGCGGAGGAGACGGCGGCTTTTAAGAAAGAGATGTACTTGGACTATGGTAATTTGTTTTATTCCTTGAGAGAGGGCAAAACCGCACACCCCGGGATCACATTGTGTCACACACCGCCATGTGGAGCGTCACTAACAGCGCATGTAACAGAACATCAAGCGGCCACCAGGACAGTCAACTTGTAACAACTACCTCCATATGGTATCCATCCAACAATGATCAGTATAGCAGTATTATAATAGTTATATTCCTGTATATAGGAGCAGTATTATAGTAGTTATTTCCCTGTATATAGGAGCAGTATTATAGTAGTTATATTCCTGTATATAGGAGCAGTATTATAGTAGTTATATTCTTGTATATAGGAGCAGTATTATAGTAGTTATATTCCTGTATATAGGGGGCAGTATTATAGTAGTTATATTCCTGTATATAGGAGCAGTATTATAGTAGTTATATTCTTGTACATAGGAGCAGTATTATAGTAGTTATATTCTTGTATATAGGAGCAGTATTATAATAGTTATATTCTTGTATATAGGAGCAGTATTATAGTAGTTATATCCCTGTATATAGGACCAGTATTATAGTAGTTATATTCCTGTATATAGGAGCAGTATTATAGTAGTTATATTCCTGTATATAGGAGCAGTATTATAGTAGTTATATTCCTGTATATAGGAGCAGTATTATAGCAGTTATATTCTTGTATATAGGAGCAGTATTATAGTATAGTTATATTCCTGTATATAGGAGCAGTATTATAGTAGTTATATTCCTGTATATAGGAGCAGTATTATAGTAGTTATATTCCTGTATATAGGAGCAGTATTATAGTAGTTATATTCCTGTATATAGGAGCAGTATTATAGCAGTTATATTCTTGTATATAGGAGCAGTATTATAGTATAGTTATATTCCTGTATATAGGAGCAGTATTATAGTAGTTATATTCTTGTATATAGGAGCAGTATTATAGTAGTTATATCCCTGTATATAGGACCAGTATTATAGTAGTTATATTCTTGTATATAGGAGCAGTATTATAGTAGTTATATTCTTGTATATAGGAGCAGTATTATAGTAGTTATATCCCTGTATATAGGAGCAGTATTATAGTAGTTATATTCTTGTATATAGGAGCAGTATTATAATAGTTATATTCCTGTATATAGGAGCAGTATTATAGTAGTTATATCCCTGTATATAGGAGCAGTATTATAGTAGTTATATTCTTGTATATAGGAGCAGTATTATAGTAGTTATATTCTTGTATATAGGAGCAGTATTATAGTAGTTATATCCCTGTATATAGGGGCAGTATTATAGTAGTTATATCCCTGTATATAGGAGCAGTATTATAGTAGTTATGGCCCTGTGATGATTTGTGTAATAAACTGCTGAAGACTGCTACGACCCGGTGAGTGCTTTGGATTTCCTGTATCTACTTGCTTGTGCCATTTTACACTGTGCTTTCTGCCGTTGCACCCCAGACTCGGTCTGACACACTCACAGTGTATGTCTATCCATATACGCCTTACCTGAATTCATTCAGCCCTATACACCGATAGTGCGGACACTTTCTTTTCTTGTTTGATTATTACAGTAGTTATATTCCTGTATATAGGAGACCTTATTATAGTAGTTATATCCTTGTATATAGGGGGCAGTATTATAGTAGTTATTCAGTTCAGGGAAGAAACAGAGTGCTGCACCTCACACCTATGGCTGATACTAGTGCCCCTAGGCTAAATAAAAAACACATCAGAATTTTGTGTATGAATTGATCAAGCCATACTGCCCCATGTACCTCGTGCCGGTATCTGATACACATGGGACGGCACAAGGTACATGGGGCAGTATGGCTTGATCAATTCGTACACAAAATTCTGATGTGTTTTTTATTTAGCCTAGGGGCACTAGTATCAGCCATAGGTGCAGCGCTCTTTTCCTTCCCTGAACCGCATTATAGTAGTTATATTCTTGTATATAGGAGCAGTATTATAGTAGTTATATTCCTGTATATAGGAGCAGTATTATAGTAGTTATATTCTTGTATATAGGGGGCAGTATTATAGTAGTTATATTCTTGTATATAGGAGCAGTATTATGGTAGTTATATTCTCTTTTCCCAGTGTTTTGCACTCCTCCTGGCAACCCACATGACCGCAATTAGCAGGAGACACCTGAGTGCACATGGTTTTAATCCCTCCTGTCTTTTCCCATTCTGTCTGCAGCAGCTATGGTGAGCGCAATACCTCATCCAGACTTGTGCTGTTTGGGGGCGACCTTCTCCGCCGGCGGTGCTGGCCGGGTTCTGGTGTGGTGTTTTTGGGTCTGGTCCTGTGGCATGGGGGTCGCAGGGCCATCCCATGGCCCCCGTTTCCTGACTGTGCACGCCTGCGGGGGTGGTGGTCACTGACTGGCACGGTGTGGACTTAGTGTAGGGACCCATGTGTATCAGATACCTGCACGATGGTACATGGGGCAGTATGGCTTGATCAATTCATACACAAAATTCTGATGTGTTTTTTATTTAGCCTAGGGGCACTAGTATCAGCCATAGGTGTGAGGTGCAGCACTCTATTTCTTCCCTGAACTGTATTATAGTAGTTATATTCTTATATATAGGAGCAGTATTATAGTAGTTATATTCCTGTATATAGGGAGCAGTATTATAGTAGTTATATTCTTGTATATAGGAGCAGTATTATAGTAGTTATATTCTTGTATATAGGGGGCAGTATTATAGTAGTTATATTCTTGTATATAGGAGCAGTATTATAGTAGTTATATTCTTGTATATAGGGGGCAGTATTATAGTAGTTATATTCCTGTATATAGGAGCAGTATTATAGTAGTTATATTCCTGTATATAGGAGCAGTATTATAGTAGTTATATTCTTGTATATAGGGGGCAGTATTATAGTAGTTATATTCTTGTATATAGGGGGCAGTATTATACACAGATATTTTTATACATTTTTAAGGAGTGTTAGAAAACAGTCTGGTACATAAAATAATGAGATAAATCTTGGCGGCTCCCCCTACCCTTTAAGTGGTAACGGTCTGTTTGTTTATTTACCGCGCTCCTAATACAAATCAGTCGTCGTTGTCATAATAATCTGGGGCTGATGATTGGACTCATTACTAATAATCAGGAGCAGAACACATTGGTTCATGTGCAGATCTGTTCCCAGTCTCCATAAGGGACACAGTGTTAGACGCCAACTTCAGAAAATGAACTTTGGTTCAATTAATTATTGGCGGCGTCGCAGCTAAGCGCTTTCATGGCAGATTCCTCCTAATTTATTGGCCTGAGAAGCCGTGCATTTTGCTGCTGGGAAGGCTTTTATTTCCGCACGCCTTTTTCGGGATAACTGGAGGCTGCTGGAAATTGTGAGCGCGGTGGATTAGACACCAAACAAAGGCGACAAGAAGCGAGCGAGGACAAACAAATCGGCGCCCAGACAAAGGACCTAAATGAATAGGCTGGATGGGATTGTATGTGAATAAACTTCATCAATGGATCAAATCTGCCAAATTTCTAATAGGTGCTGAGATTAAAGAGGATTTTTTTTCTTTCAACTTAACTATAGAGATTACTAATTTACTTCTATATAAAAATCTCCAGTCTTCCAATACTTATCAGCTGCTGTATGTCCTGTATAAGGTGTTGTATTCTTTGTAGTGGGACACAGTGCTCTCTGCTGCCACCTCTGTCCATGTCAGGAACTGTCCAGAGCAGCAGCAAATCCCCATAGAAAACCTCTCCTGCTCTGGACAGTTCCTGACATGGACAGAGGTGGCAGCAGAGAGCACCGTGCCAGACTGGAAAGAATACACCACTTCCTGGAGGACATACAGCAGCTGATAAGTACTGGAAGACTGGAGACTTATGTAAATTACTAATTTCTGACACTAGTTGATTTGAAAGAAAAAAAAAATCACCAGAGTACAACTTTAAAGGATAAGATCTCTGCTTGCTGTCAGATAATGGAAACAATCTTGAGGCTGAAGATCCATAAAGGGAATGCAGAGAAATAACCAACCTTATATAGGAAGGGTTCCTCCTACACCAGGGCTGGGGGGACGTATCTGGTACATGAGAGAAGTGATGTGAATAATACTATCAAGAGTCTGTGGGTCTGGAGGGAAGGAATGGAGAATTATCCCGAAGAGATGTCATATTATTGTCTCCAGTGTTCAAAAGAGAAAGCGAGGGCTAAAGTATGACAACCTCAGATGCCCCTGAAATAGTATGCCAATCACAGATCCCCCATAAGTGTCATCTACACATCCCCCATAACAGTGTCATCTACAGATCCCCCATAACAGTGTCATCTACACATCCCCCATAACAGTGTCATCTACACATCCCCCATAACAGTGTCATCTACACATCCCCCATAACAGTGTCATCTACACATCCCCCATAACAGTGTCATCTACACATCCCCCATAACAGTGTCATCTACAGATCCCCCATAACAGTGTCATCTACACATCCCCCATAACAGTGTCATCTACACATCCCCCATAACAGTGTCATCTACACATCCCCCATAACAGTGTCATCTACAGATCCCCCATAACAGTGTCATCTACACATCCCCCATAACAGTGTCATCTACAGATCCCCCATAACAGTGTCATCTACACATACTCTCATAACAGTGTCATCTACACATCCCCCATAACAGTGTCATCTACAGATCCCCCATAACAGGGTCATCTACACATCCCCCATAACAGGGTCATCTACACATCCCCCATAACAGGGTCATCTACACATCCCCCATAACAGGGTCATCTACACATCCCCCATAACAGTGTCATCTACACATCCCCCATAACAGTGTCATCTACACATCCCCCATAACAGGGTCATCTACACATCCCCCATAACAGTGTCATCTACACATCCCCCATAACAGGGTCATCTACACATCCCCCATAACAGGGTCATCTACACATCCCCCATAACACATCTACACATCCCCCATAACAGTGTCATCTACACATCCCCCATAACAGTGTCACCTACACATCCCCCATAACAGTGTCATCTACACATCCCCCATAACAGTGTCATTTACACATCCCCTATAACAGTGTCATCTACACATCCCCCATAACAGTGTCATCTACACATCCCCTATAACAGTGTCATCTACACATCCCCCATAACAGTGTCATCTACACATCCCCCATAACAGTGTCATCTACACATCCCCCATAACAGTGTCATCTACAGATCCCCCATAACAGTGTCATCTACAGATCCCCCATAACAGGGTCATCTACACATCCCCCATAACAGTGTCATCTACACATCCCCCATAACAGGGTCATCTACACATCCCCCATAACAGGGTCATCTACACATCCCCCATAACACATCTACACATCCCCCATAACAGTGTCATCTACACATCCCCCATAACAGTGTCACCTACACATCCCCCATAACAGTGTCATCTACACATCCCCCATAACAGTGTCATCTACACATCCCCTATAACAGTGTCATCTACACATCCCCCATAACAGTGTCATCTACACATCCCCTATAACAGTGTCATCTACACATCCCCCATAACAGTGTCATCTACACATCCCCCATAACAGTGTCATCTACAGATCCCCCATAACAGTGTCATCTACAGATCCCCCATAACAGTGTCATCTACGCATCCCCCATAACACATCTACACATCCCCCATAACAGTGTCATCTACAGACTCTCTATTGCAGTCACCACATCTAGTCCCTATGTTATTGCAGGGTGTGAGTCCCGGACTCATCACTGCACAGAAAAGTGCAATTTGCTTTAATCAGATTAAGTTGCGCTCTGGCCGTCCTCCTCCTCCAGAAGGGAAGGAAGCGATTCAGGATCTGCTATTACATACAATTTGCTGGGCCATGCAGAAAATATCCAGCTGTGTGCTGAGTGCAGGACGGGATCGCCAGCTGCGTACATGGACCGCACTATAATTATATGGCGGAGGGATCACTGTCACCATCAGAGCATGTACAGGACTAATGTGCCCTGCTATGTATAGCACAGAGGCCTGCATGATATAAACAGCTCCTGCTCTATAGGAGATACCCAGGTTATACCAGCTGTAAATATATAGGTATATACAGGAGATACCTAGGCTATACCAGCTGTACATATATAATTATATACAGGAGATACCCAGGTTATACCAGCTGTACATATATAATTATATACAGGAGATACCCAGGTTACACCAGCTGTACATATATAATTATATACAGGAGATACCCAGGTTTAACCAAATGTACATAAATAAATAAAAACAGGAGATACCCAGGTTATACCAGCTATACATATATAATTATATACAGGACTTACCCAGGTTATACCAGCTGTACATATATAATTATATACAGGAGATACCCAGGTTAAACCAGCTGTACATATATAATTATATACAGGAGATACCCAGGTTTAACCAAATGTACATAAATAAATAAAAACAGGAGATACCCAGGTTATACCAGCTATACATATATAATTATATACAGGAGATACCCAGGTTATACCAGCTGTACATATATAATTATATACAGGATATCCCCAGGTTATACCAGCTGTACATATATATATATAATTATATACAGGATATCCCCAGGTTATACCAGCTGTACATATATATATATAATTATATACAGAAGATCGCCAGGTTATACCAACTGTACATATATAATTATATACAGGATATCCCCAGGTTATACCAGCTGTACATATATAATTATATAAAGGAGGTACCCAGGTTATACCAGCTGTACATATATAATTATATACAGGAGATCCCCAGGTTATACCAGCTGTACATATATAATTATATACAGGAGATCCCCAGGTTATACCAGCTGTACATGTATAATTATATACAGAAGATACCCAGGTTATACCAGCTGTACATATATAGGTATATACAGGAGATCCCCAGGTTATACCAGCTGTACATGTATAATTATATACAGGAGATACCCAGGTTATACCAGCTGTACCTGTATAATTATATACAGGAGATCCCCAGGTTATACCAGCTGTAAATATATAATTATATACAGGAGATCCCCAGGTTATACCAGCTGTACATATATAATTATATACAGGAGGTACCCAGGTTATACCAGCTGTACCTGTATAATTATATACAGGAGATCCCCAGGTTATACCAGCTGTACATATATAATTATATACAGGAGATCCCCAGGTTATACCAGCTGTACATATATAATTATATACAGGAGGTACCCAGGTTATACCAGCTATACATATATAATTATATACAGGAGATCCCCAGGTTATACCAGCTGTACATATATAATTATATACAGGAGATCCCCAGGTTATACCAGCTGTACATATATAATTATATACAGGAGATCCCCAGGTTATACCAGCTGTACATATATAATTATATACAGGAGGTACCCAGGTTATACCAGCTATACATATATAATTATATACAGGAGATACCCAGGTTAAACCAGCTGTACATATATAATTATATACAGGAGGTACCCAGGTTATACCAGCTGTACATATATAATTATATACAGGAGATACCCAGGTTATACCAGCTGTACATATATAATTCTATACAGGAGATCCCCAGGTTATACCAGCTGTACATATATAATTATATACAGGAGATCCCCAGGTTATACCAGCTGTACATATATAATTATATACAGGAGGTACCCAGGTTATACCAGCTATACATATATAATTATATACAGGAGATACCCAGGTTAAACCAGCTGTACATATATAATTATATACAGGAGGTACCCAGGTTATACCAGCTGTACATATATAATTATATACAGGAGATACCCAGGTTATACCAGCTGTACATATATAATTATATACAGGAGATCCCCAGGTTATACCAGCTGTACATGTATAATTATATACAGGAGATCCCCAGGTTATACCAGCTGTACATATATAATTATATACAGGAGGTACCCAGGTTATACCAGCATGGTGTATATAAGGGAGAATAGATGACAACACCACATGTGAGGTGCTGGAGAGCAGGTGGGTTGCTGTATAGTACTGGATACAATAGGGGAAGGGATCAGCTTCTTCTCCTATTCATGGACTTGGTTGAGCAGAAGTATCAGAACCTGTGGGACCGGTCCAGCGAGGAGGGATATATTACATGTGACCTGAATTCTGCTACGCGGTTCTCACCTTCTTTTCAGAAAATTGCCAACTAAGTGTAAAGTTTTCAAAGTATTTACTGCCAGAGATGGAATCTCCCATCATGCCGCATGGCTCCGTTCTGTCATCTGAGACAATACAATGGAAATGGGACATATAAAACCAGTGGTGGAATGATTTACATACAATGCTGGCTTATTGTGGACACATCAGCTGAATGTATGGCTGCAGCAGGATGGAAGCAATGGTGTAATCAATTACCGCTCATCCAGATAGGGCAGAAATGCATGTAATGTGTACATGAGGACGGCCATTCATCCTGACCATAAGACTGCCCATATAGCCATTTCCTGCATGCCTCACATTACATCAGCTTCTGGCTCTTTCTGTTTTTCACTTTAGTACTATATATATATATATATATATATATATATATATATATATATATATATATAATACTGCTCCTATATACAAGAATATAACTACTATACTATAATACTGCTCCTATATACAGGAATATAACTACTATAATACTGCTCCTATATCAAAGAATATAACTACTATAATACTGCTCCTATATACAGGAATATAACTACTATAATACGGTTCAGGGAAGAAAAAGAGTGCTGCACCTCACACCTATGGCTGACACTAGTACCTCTCAGCTGCATAAAATAAACATCAGAATTCTGTATGTGAATTGATCAAGCCATACTGCCCCATGTACCTCGTGCAGGTATCTGATACACATGGGTCCCTACACTAAGTCCACACTGTGCCGGTCAGCGACCCCCCCCCGCAGGCGTGCACAGTCAGGGAAGGGAGGCCATGGAACGGCTCTGCAACCCCCATGCCACAGGACCAGACCCAAAAATGCCACACCAAAACCCAGCCAGCACCACCGGCGGAGGAAGCTGCCCCCAAACAGCACAAGTCTGGATAAGGTATTGCACTCACCATAGCTATCAAAGATAGAATGGGACAGACAGGAGGGATTAAAACCATGAGCACTCAGGTGTCTCCTGCTAATTGCGGTCATGTGGGTCTCACCAGGAGGAGTGCAAAACACGGAGAAACACGAAGTGTAATACCATATCCATACTGGTGTCGTTTGGGGGCAGCCTTCCCCGCCGGTGGTGCTGGCCGGGTTTTGGTGGGGCTTTTTGGGTCTGGTCCTGTGACATTGGGGTTGCAGGGCCGTTCCATGGCCTCCCTTCCCTGCATGTGCACACTTTGCGGGGTTGGCGGTCGCTGACTGACACGGTGTGGAGTTAGCGTAGGGACCCGTGTGGACCAGAGGACTTGCGCGGTGGTACACGGGGCAATATGGCTTGATCAATTCATATACAGACACTCTGGTGTTGATTTTTAATATAGGCCTAGCGGCATTAGTATCAGCCATAGATGGGTTGGGCAGCCATTCCATTCTCTCCAGTTCGTATAACTACTATAATACTGCTCCTATATACAAGAATATAAGTACTATAATACTGCCCCCTATATACAAGAATATAACTACTATAATACTGCCTCCTATATACAAGAATATAACTACTATAATACTGCTCCTATATGCAAGAATATAACTACTATAATACTGCTCCTATATACAGGAATATAACTACTATAATACTGCTCCTACATACAAGAATATAACTACTATAATACTGCTCCTATATACAAGAATATAACTACTATAATACTGCTCCTATATACAGGAATATAACTACTATAATACTGCTCCCTATATACAGGGATATAACTACTATAATACTGCTCCTATATACAGGAATATAACTTCTATAATACTGCTCCTATATACAAGAATATAACTACTATAATTTTTAAGTGTATTAAAAACTACTTTTTTCAATGGTTAGAGAAGGGACAGCAATTAGATCTTCGGAGCGGCTCTATTATATGGCGGTATGATTTATGACTGTGTTTGCACTGTGGCCACTGGCAGGAAGCCGGCACAGCAATAATACTCGGCCTCAGATGGAAATCTTGCAGGAGTTTCTGCTCGGCACTAATCTCATTACACTGTATCATGGCGGTATTAGACACTGTACCAGTCAGCAATTTGCCAACAGTTTTATAATTGTTCTCAGACTCCTTCCCAGCAGACATACATGGTAACCCTTCTGTATACCCAACACTGAATACAGACCACACCCCAGACCCCCTAATATAAAGCACAAGGCAGACATGACCTCCACAATGGGGGCTTCATGCTCCTGAGCACCGTGTGCTATATATAATGATGGGGTCTTATGTTACAACCAGCCTATATAGCATAAATGAAGTAGAGAGGAAGCTTCCGTCTGGCATTTCACCACCTAGATGCCAAATGCACTGTGGACTGTGGCATCTAAGGGGTTAAACAGCCAGATTCAGAGTTATCTCTTATCTCGGCAACTAAGGCCGATTATGGTGCAATAAATTATTACACCTCTCCATTTTAATCGATAATCTTCTGGAGCAAACACAGCAACAAATGAAAATTCGCTCACAGATCGCATCTTCCGAGCAATGCGCTGTTAGCGGCCGATCATTTTTTTTACTCGGTGAAAAACAACGATTAAATCATAATCGGCTCCTCAGCTGATCGTTGTCTTTATTATACAGCACAATATATGCCCAGTGATACGGATAGATAGAGATAGATAGGAGATAGATAGATAGATAGGAGATAGATAGATAGATAGATAGATAGATAGATAGGAGATAGATAGATAGGAGATAGATAGATAGATAGATAGATAGATAGATAGATAGATAGATAGATAGGAGATAGATAGATAGGAGATAGATAGATAGATAGATAGATAGGAGATAGATAGATAGATAGATAGATAGGAGATAGATAGATAGATAGATAGATAGATAGATAGATAGGAGATAGATAGATAGATAGATAGATAGATAGATAGATAGATAGATAGATAGATACCTGCCTTAGAAGCTCTGTTATACCTTTTTACTTATATCCTTTCTCCTTTTCTTTTGTTACAGAAATTATGGAACACGGCGGAGGAGGCTTACCGCAAATCACTGCTGAAGTCAGTAGGAACATGTTCACATTGAGCAAGGGATTCAGCCGTTTTGTAGTTCTACAATACATGGGTGTAGGGGTGATCAACATTTAGCATATGGGTTTGGGCGACTTCACCGGGTATCTCCTGAGCCACAGTGTGGTCTCAGTTGAGATACGCGTTGTAATGAGTGCTATGTGCCTTTGAAGCTCAGGGGCGCATGGCTCTCAAGCCGGATAACCTGCTATTCAAAGGAAGGAGTTCCAAGATCTACCCCGCTGACCTGACTGAACACTATTCAGACGTCTACGGACCAATGCGTTTTTTTTTTTTTTTTTTTTTACATTCTGACGTTCTGACAACGGACTTTCCCTGAGGATTATTTCACAGTGACTTTTCTAAGACAGTCTATGATACAGATATTCAAGACTGGGCACTTACTGTGAATATGCTATTTATGCCTGTTTTTTTTGCTTTACTGATAGAGCAGTGACAAGTGGAAGCCAACTCCGCCGTCTGATTTTAAATATACTTTTACACATATGAATGTATAACACACTGAGTGTATCATATGTAATCACATCTCATAATTTGTTCAGTATATAGAACCTTATTTATCACTATTTTATGCACCAGATTTGTATCACTCCTTATCACTTCTAATCACCTGTTAATCATGATTTGCTACACACTATAAAAGGATATGAGTTACTGTTTGTATTTGCTTGAGAAAGGTCTCGAGATGAGACTGAAACGTTGCACTTGCTTTTTGATGTACCAATAAATACCACAACTTTTTTTCACTATACGGATGTGCCGCAAAATTCTTGGATTTATTTAGTGGAGATTTTTATCCAATCTCCGTTGCTTGGCACTCCAGCACTGGAACTGGGAGTGCGCTCTATTATGGACATTAGATAGATAGATAGATAGGAGATAGATAGATAGGAGAACGATAGATAGATAGATAGATAGATAGGAGATAGATAGATAGATAATAGATAGATAGATAGATAGGAGATAGATAGATAGATAGATAGATAGATAGATAGATAGATAGATAGATAGATAGATAGATAGGAGATAGATAGATAGATAGAGATAGATAGGAGATAGATAGATAGATAGATAGATAGATAGATAGATAGATAGATAGATAGATAGATAGATAGATAGGAGATAGATAGATAGATAGATAGGAGATAGATAGGAGATAAATAGATAGATAGATAGATAGATAGATAGATAGATAGGAGATAGATAGATAGATAGATAGGAGATAGATAGATCCCCCCGCCCATCCTAACAATATGACTAGTAGCCTCTGTAACACATTCTGGTCGGTGACCACAGGATTCCCAGTAATTCGGGACACTGAGACGTCAGATGTGAATTACTCTGCAGCTCAGAAACGTGTGAGGTATTACGTCTCAGACTGGGGCCTGGCACACACCTAGCGCATCCTCCTCCCGTCTCCACGGTAACCCATCATGGAGGCCGTATCAGCCTCCTGTACGGTATCCATGGAGACTGTGGGAGGGGTGAGAAAATGGGGAGATGCTGGAACGAGAAGCCATGGGAGAGAGGCGATGAGCTGAGGGGAGCGGAGACAAAAGAGGGCGATATCTTTTATATAATGGAGCGTGACGTATTGGGGAGGGGGGATTATGGGGGGACGGCTGCAGGTAAGAGGAGTCCAGGAGGGGGCGGTAAGAAGAGAGGGGAGCAAGGTGGGAGCAAGGACATGAATGGAGGGGGCGAGGAGGCGGCAGGAGGGGCTACTACGCATGAGGAGAATCTGCCATATAAGCCAAGGTTGTCATATAGCTGCCAGGTAACCTGGATCTACAACTACTGCAGGACTACAACCACCAACATAGTCACCGACTAACAGTACTAACAAGTACCAGAGGACTACAACCACCAACATAGTCACTGACTAACAGTACTAACAAGTACCACAGGACTACAACCACCAACATAGTCACCGACTAACAGTACTAACAAGTACCGCAGGACTACAACCACCAACATGGTCACCAGGGAATAATACTAACAAGTACCACAGGACTACAACCACCAACATAGTCACCGACTAACAAGTACCGCAGGACTACAACCACCAACATAGTCACTGACTAACAGTACTAACAAGTACCACAGGACTACAACCACCAACATAGTCACCGACTAACAGTACTAACAAGTACCGCAGGACTACAACCACCAACATAGTCACTGACTAACAGTACTAACAAGTACCACAGGACTACAACCACCAACATAGTCACCGACTAACAGTACTAACAAGTACCGCAGGACTACAACCACCAACATGGTGACCAGGGAACAATACTAACAAGTACCACAGGACTACAACCACCAACAAAGTCACCGACTAACAGTACTAACAAGTACCACAGGACTACAACCACCAACGTGGTCACCACTGAACAGTACTAACAAGTCCCACAGAACTACAACCACCAACGTGGTCACCAGGGAACAATACTAACAAGTCCCACAGAACTACAACCACCAACATGGTCACCAGCGAACAATACTAACAAGTACTGTGGGACTACAACCACCAACATGGTCACCAGCGAACAATACTAACAAGTACCGTGGGACTACAACCACCAACAAGGTCACCACCGAACAGTACTAACAAGTACCGCAGGACTACAACCACCAACATGGTCACCAGCGAACAATACTAACAAGTACTGCGGGACTACAACCACCAACAAGGTCACCACCGAACAGTACTAACAAGTACCGCAGAACTACAACCACCAACATGGTGACCACCAAACAGTAATAACAAGTATCGCAGAACTACAACCACCAACATGGTCACCAGCGAAAAGTATTAGCAGCTACCACAGGACTACAATCACCAACATGGTCACCACTGAACAGTATTAACAAGTATCGCAGGACTACAACCACCAACATGGTCACCAGGGAACAATACTAACAAGTACCGCAGAACTACAACCACCAACAAGGTGACCACCGAACACTAATAACAAGTACCACAGAACTACAACCACCAACATGGTCACCAGCAAAAAGTATTAGCAGCTACACAGGACTACAACCACCAAATAGTATTAATTATTGTAGGACTACAACCACCAACATGGACACCAGTGAACAGTATAAGCAGCTATTGTAGAACTATAAGTACAGGCATACTATTATAGTTGTTGTGAAGTCCAAGCCTTCATCTGCTGAGACTTGTAGTTTAAGTACCAGAAAGGACCCATCACACAATAAGTAAATACAATAGCCCCCCCCCCCCCAAATATACGCTGCAATAGCCATCAATGTTGAAGAACGACACCTAGTTCATCTAATATGGAGGGTATAGAGGCCATCGGTATTAAAAAATATATATCGCATTATGCATAAAGCCTGAGCCACAAATCCAATTACCCAAGTTCCTCCGCAGTCACATATACGGGAAAATTTCTATAATTCAGCATTAGCAGGATTATCAAATATTCTGGATTAGGAGTATATAAGATAATGCGCTCCATACCCCTACCCCTATATATATATATATATCCTAATACCAGGTAGTGGCTGTGCTATAATATACAATGAATGGTCCCCTGTATTACAGCCCCCATCTAGTAGCCGGTTGGACCTTCTTTGGTCTTCAGAACCACAGCCATTCGTTACAGCATAGACTCCACTAGGCGGTGAAATCCTTCTGCAGAGATATCGGCCTATATGGACAAGAGGGCTTCTTGCACCTACATGAACTGAACAGCCTGTTGTACCTCATCCCAACCTACGGGTACGGTGCATAGTCGTTCTGACAGTCTCCTCCTGATACAGGGGAAACAGCCGCCATGGACAGACCAATTTGGCCAGAATGCGTAGATAAGCCCAAATGTCAAAATGTCCCCCCTCAGGTATTAGAGAAGCCAGTGAGATCCTGGGCCTGGCTAGTCCATCCCAATGACCAATCCTTGCCCCTGGTCCATCTAATGTGGATTTGTTGAGCCACCAAAATACGATCACTGAACTTTATGCTGCACTTTGCTGTGGCCCATAGCCAATTCTATGCCGAACACCTAGAAACATTCCCAGGATACCTCATAGGGGGCCTTAAAAAGCTAAACCAATGGACACCACACCACAGTAGCAACTGCACTGACCACCATTAGTGCTGACCAACAGGAAAATCATGGGTCTGCAAACTGTGACCCTCCAGCTGTTAGAAAACCCCAATTCCCATCATGCCCGGACAGCTAAAGCTTTGGATTTGGCTGTCCAGTCATGATGGGAAATGTAGTATTGCAACGGCTGGAGGGACGCAGTTTGGAGACCCGTGGGAAAGATGTTAAAGAGGATGTACCACCAGGTATATCCTCTTTAACCTGAAGCCACGGATCCAACGGCACCGGCATGGGAAAGCCAGTCCCGCAGTCCGTTTTCCGGCCCAAGGCCCGGTTCCCGTGCACGGCGCCTTTCTATGCATCGGAATCGGCCGGTGCTCAAGCACTGGAGGTAGGCCGACCCACCCCCAGTGGGAGGGAATTCCCTCCCCTGTATGACGCGGCTCCCTTAGAATGAATGGATCCGTGGCTTCAGGTTAAAGAGGATGTACCTGGTGGTACATCCTCTTTAACTTCCTCTGCTGTTTCAAAGGTGATTAGGTCTATAGGGCATTGTCATGTGACTACTTTTTGCCCTGCTTTTCCCCCTCTCTTGTCTCCAGTTTGGGTGGGGTTTCAAACTCATTTCCATTGAAGTAAATGGAGCTTAACTGCAATCCACACCTGAACTGGAGACAAGAGAGGGGAAAAGTGGCCATGTTTTTGTAGCATTGGATAACCCCTTTAAGGCCAAGATGGCTCTCAATTAAAACTTACCTGACAACACTAATATAACCGAACATAAATGTAATACATGAACAGGTCGGGTCCTTCCCTTGATCCCCCTCCACCACCAGATCTAGGCCTGGCCCGGCCCTGCAGTCATGCGACTGGATACCCCCCTTCCTCGCAATAATAACTAGTGATGGTGTAACAGACTAGGGAGGCGATGTCTGCATATAGATAATTAAGGTATATTATTTATCAATTATGTAAATCATCCCTGCCTAGAAACAGCGCCACCCCAGTCCATGGCTCAGTCTGGTATTACAAGCCCTGTGCAGTCAGAAAAATATTCAGTGGAGCAACTTTTTTTTTTATTCTAGTAAGGAAATCACACACAAGGGGCAGGGGGAGTTTTGGGAATCTTTACCTGTGTCCATACATCAATGTCGTATCTGTATAACCTGATATCTGGCCATCACCCTGGGATCTATTACACGCCGTCCTCCGGAAGTATATACTATGAAGGTGACTTCTCTCGCCTCCTTAGGTGAACGCTCCCCCGGGACTCTCGTGCGCAGGATATAGTGAGAGCGCTGTGTGATCACAGAAATCTACACCTATGATAACTGAACGTATGAGAGGAGCGGAAATCATAGAGTATATGTGTCCATATGAGTATACGGATGATATACAGGGCATCAGACTGTAGGTATTGTCTATGGAAGACATCATCTAACCCCAGATCAGGAGCAAAACCACCACGACTGTGGTAGAATCTATAGGAGGCAAGATAGAGGGGGTCTTTAGAAGGTAGCACACACAGTAGGCTTAGATACACTGGCTAAGTAGAAAGTATCACAGACAACAGGCTTAGATACACTGGTTCATCAAAAAAGCATCACACCCTATAAGCTTAGATACAGAGTTGATACTATCCCACAGGATATAACTAAATAGAACTTCTCAGCTGACAGTATCACACAGGGTAAAGTAAATAGGCTTAGATACACGCACACAGAAGTGACTATAGCTCATGATAGACTTAGATACACCAGCTCTGTAGACTGTATCTTAATAATTAAATATGTAAACACAGGCTTAGATACTTCACCTGAGCAGTTATTAACACTCAACGGACTTAGATACAGAGGCTCTGCTGACAGTATCACACACAACAAGCTTAGATACACTGGCTCAGGAGATATTAACCCACTGGCTCAGCAGCCATTATCAAATATGACAAGCTTAGATACACTGGCTCAGCAGATAATATCACAGCAGCTCAGCAGCAATTATCAAACATGACAAGCTTAGATACACTAAATAGATTCATAATATGCTTTGATACCCTGGCTTGTACAGACATATGACATATGGCTAAATAAGACAAGGTTAGCTACAACAGCTCAGCTGACAGTATCACACGTGTAAATACATTGCTGCACTGTGGCACATGTGCTGAGCAGACAATATGGCCCCCATCACCCCATCCACACACCCCAACGGCCACGTCGGCCAAGGAATATCACAGCGCTCTCCTGATCACTCTAGACTCCCCTATCCCCCTGGGGTGTGTGCTCTCCTTATCAATTTAGACCCCCCCCCCCATCCCCCTGGGTTGTGCGCTCTCCTGATCACTGTAGACCCCCACCCCCCTGGGTTGTGCTCTCTCCTGATCCCTCCAGACCCCCCATCCCCCGGGGGGGGGGGGGGGGGGTGCTGTCCTGATCACTCCAGACCCCCCATCCCCCTGGGTTGTGCGCTCTCCTGATCCCTCCAGACCCCCCATTCCCCGGGGGTGTGTGCTGTCCTGATCACTCCAGACTCCCCCCATCCCCCTGGGTTGTGCTCTCCTGATCCCTCCAGACTCCCCCATCCCCCTGGGTTGTGCTCTCCTGATCCCTCCAGACCCCCCCATCCCCCTGGGTTGTGCTCTCCTGATCCCTCCAGACCCCCCCATCCCCCTGGGTTGTGCGCTCTCCTGATCACTCCAGACCCCCCCCATCCCCCTGGGTTGTGCGCTCTCCTGATCCCTTCAGACCCCCCCATCCCCCTGAGTTGTGCGCTCTCCTGATCCCTCCAGACCCCCCCATCCCCCTGAGTTGTGCGCTCTCCTGATCCCTCCAGACCCCCCCATTCCCCCTGGGTTGTGCGCTTTCCTGATCCCTCCAGACCCCCCCATCCTCCTGGGTTGTGCGCTCTCCTGATCCCTCCAGACCCCCCAATCCCCCTGGGTTGTGCGCTCTCCTGATCCCTCCAGACCCCCCCATCCTCCTGGGGTGTGTGCTCTCCTGATCCCTCCAGACCCCCCCATCCCCCTGGGTTGTGCGCTCTCCTGATCCCTTCAGACCCCCCCATCCCCCTGAGTTGTGCGCTCTCCTGATCCCTCCAGACCCCCCCATTCCCCCTGGGTTGTGCGCTCTCCTGATCCCTCCAGACCCCCCCATCCCCCTGGGTTGTGCGCTCTCCTGATCCCTCCAGACCCCCCCATCCTCCTGGGTTGTGCGCTCTCCTGATCCCTCCAGACCCCCCAATCCCCCTGGGTTGTGCGCTCTCCTGATCCCTCCAGACCCCCCCATCCTCCTGGGGTGTGTGCTCTCCTGATCCCTCCAGACCCCCCCATCCCCCTGGGTTGTGCGCTCTCCTGATCCCTCCAGACCCCCCCCATCCCCCAGGGTTGTGCTCTCCTGATCCCCCCAGACCCCCCCATCCCCCTGGGTTGTGCGCTTTCCTGATCCCCCCAGACCCCCCCCCATCCTCCTGGGTTGTGCGCTCTCCTGATCCCTCCAGACCCCCCCATCCCCCTGGGTTGTGCGCTTTCCTGATCCCCCCCATCCCCCTGGGTTGTGCGCTTTCCTGATCCCCCCAGACCCCTCCCATCCCCCTGGGTTGTGCGCTTTCCTGATCCCCCCCATCCCCCTGGGTTGTGCGCTTTCCTGATCCCCCCAGACCCCCCCCATCCCCCTGGGTTGTGCGCTTTCCTGATCCCCCCAGACCCCCCCCCCATCCCCCTGGGTTGTGCGCTTTCCTGATCCCCCCAGACCCCCCCCATCCCCCTGGGTTGTGCGCACACTCCCATCTATTCTTTCCTGCTAATGTTGTATATGACTCACAGAAATTTAAGATTCCAAAAAATAAAAATAAATTTTTTTCCTAGACAAACATCCCAGAGCTCCGGAGAGGAAACGCTGAGAGGATTTTCTGAAACATTTATGAGATGATTTCTGATCACATGCGCTGCTTAAAGGGCTGCTCCACCTCAGTACTCAGCGTCGTATCCCATGGTGCCTCTAAACTTTTAGCATCCATTAGCCCAATGCCAAGTCTATACAGTCTCATCTGCCTCTATGTGCGGAGGATCACAGTCTCTAGAGGCCCAGAGGACAGTGTCTTTTGGAAGAAAAAAAATTGAGTATAAGATAATAATTATAATATAATACAGACCCAATAGCGGTGGCATACAACCGCCATATAGTGTCTACTATGAACCATCAGTAGGCTACAACAAGGTATATGTCCACATACCTTTTGGCTGATATTCCGATGTATACAATAAATGTATAACCTGAACATAATGTGAATTGGGGCTTACAGTGTTTTCATAGTTTGACTCTTTTATGTTGTTCTTTTTTCTTCCAAAATATGCCCCAAAAGTGATGTGATTGGGCCTAACACCGCCATATAGTGCTTACATAAAAGCATGTATGATCAACACATAACACATGGGGCCCACATAACCTAGGACTACTATACTATAAACATAACACGGTACTGGATGACACCGCCATATAGTGCTTACATAATGAGGCTGTATGGTCAACACATAACAGACCCACACAGTGCCCACATAACATAGGACTACCGTACTACAAACATAATACCGGGCTGGGTAACACCGCCATATAGTGCTTACATAATGAGGCTATACGGTCAACACATAACCGAGCTACACAGTGCCCACATAACATAGGACGACCGTACTATAAACACATCACAGTGTTTAGATAACACTGACATATAATGCCTACATACTATGGCTATATGGTGATCACACAACAGTCCCCACATAATACTGCCATATACTGATCGCACGACACATTCCAAATAATATTGCCATATAGTGGACGCACAACAGTCCCCACATAATACTGACATATAGTGATCACAAAACAGTGCAACACAGTCCCACATAATACTGCCATATAGTGTTAAAATAGAAATACTGTACAATGAATATTTAACAAGCAAGAAATACTTCTGCCATATGGTTCTTACAAAATACTATTATATGGCGACTATAAAGCTGGGAAAGGCACAAATCCAGTTGCGAAACTATAACGCTCAGCATCCACTGAGTTGTAGTTTTAAAGCAGGTCAGAAACAATGACCCAGCAGAGAGCAACTGTTAGAGAAGCAGCATTATGAATTCAGCTCTGAATGCTAAATAACACTATAAGGAAATCTAACCTGCAAAATGACATTCAGCCCAGTAACGTGTCAATAGAGGGAAGGTATAATACAGACCCCCCACACGGGACCCTCTTGGAGGACCCCACATAATAAAGACAATGACATCACTGTATAGAGCGCGGGAGACAATCTGTTCTTACTGTAAACCTCACTGATCACGTCTTATCCTGTGAGTGACGGCTCGTCCAGTGTGAATGAGCGCTCCAAGGAAACCGCTCATCATCAGGCATAAATTATAGCCTGAATATGCATCACTATGCTAAGTGCATCTACAGGGAGAACTCACAGGCCGGGGGCAGAGGAAGGAGGCTCCGAGACATGGAGGACGTTACTGTATACTGCAACCTCAACGCTCCCATCTGCTCCTTATTGTGTCCTAATATCCAACTACAGCTATATAATCATCAGCTACAACTCACTGTGTACATCACATCAACAGTGCGTTATATAAAGTGATTAACTCCAGAGCTGCACTCACTATTCTGCTGGTGGGGTCACTGTGTACATACATTACTCATCCTGTACTGATCCTGTATTATACTCCAGAGCTGCACTCACTATTCTACTGGTGGGGTCACTGTTTACATACATTACATTACTGATCCTGAGTTACATCCTGTATTATACTCCAGAGCTGCACTCACTATTCTACTGGTGGGGTCACTGTGTACATACATAACATTACTTATCCTGTACTGATCCTGTATTATACTCCAGAGCTGCAGTCACTATTCTGCTGGTGGGGTCACTGTGTACATACATTACATTACTGATCCTGAGTTACATCTTGTATTATACTCCAGAGCTGCACTCACTATTCTGCTGGTGGGGTCACCATGTACATACATTACATTACAGCTCTGGACCATAATACAGGATGTAAATTAGTACAGGATCAGTAATGTAATGTATGTACACAGTGACCCCACCAGCAGAATAGTGAGTGCAGCTCTGGAGTATAATACAGGATGTAACTTATAATGTACTGGAACTGACTGAGTTAATATCTACACACAATAAACAGAAGTAACACCACTACTTAGACACATAAAACAATAAATAAACTGCAGTTTTTTGTCTTTTCTGATATTTTTGGCTAAGTTCCCGGCAACGCTGAAAACATGATTTATGCTCCTTCCCGTTTTCCTGCTTTACAGGGGGAAAATCCTGGGATGTAAGATGTGGTTTTAGTACTTAGTAGAGAGGAAGCTCGGCGGCGGCTCAGAACTCTACAGCCAGGGAATATTACTTCCCAAAGAGGTCGGAGTCTCC
This sequence comes from Dendropsophus ebraccatus, assembly GCF_027789765.1. Lineage (NCBI taxonomy): Eukaryota > Metazoa > Chordata > Amphibia > Anura > Hylidae > Dendropsophus > Dendropsophus ebraccatus. The sequence continues at coordinate 66,898,967 of NC_091467.1, read as the reverse complement.
ACATCTTAGGCCGACTGTGACCCCTCCAGAGGCTGCGGACAAGAAGGGGTTACATGATGGAAACAGACTCATAGAGGAAACATAACCCCTGCTGTGCAGTGTATATATATATATACCCCCAAGTGTCAGTGTGTCACTATCCTGTACCCCAAGTGTCAGCGTGTCACTATCCTGTACCCCAAGTGTCATTATCCTGTACCCCAAGTGTCAGCGTGTCACTATCTTGTACCCCAGGTGTCAGTGTGTCACTATCCTGTACCCCAAAGTGTCAGCGTGTCATTATCTTGTACCCCAAGTGTCAGCGTGTCATTATCTTGTACCCCAAGTGTCACTATCCTGTACCCCAAGTGTCAGCTTGTCACTATCCTGTCCCCCAAGTGTCATTACCCTGTACCCCAAGTGTCATTATACTGTACCCCAAGTGTCATTATACTGTACCCCAAGTGTCACTATCCTGTCCCCAAAGTGTCACTATCCTGTACCCCAAGTGTCACCATCCTGTACCCCAAGTGTCACTATCCTGTACCCCAAGTGTCACCATCCTGTACCCCAAGTGTCACTATCCTGTACCCCAAGTGTCAGCGTGTCATTATTCTGTACCCCAAGTGCCATTATCCTGTACCCCAAGTGTCAGTGTGTCACTATCCTGTACCCCAAGTATCAGTGTCCTTATCCTGTACCCCAAGTTTCAGCGTGTCACTATCCTGTACCCCAAGTGTCAGCGTGTCACTATCCTGTACCCCAAGTGTCAGCGTGTCATTATCCTGTACCCCAAGTGTCAGCGTGTCACTATCCTGTACCCCAAGTGTCACTATCCTGTACCCCAAGTGTCAGCGTGTCACTATCCTGTACCCCAAGTGTCAGCGTGTCATTATCCTGTACCCCAAGTGTCAGCGTGTCATTATCCTGTACCCCAAGTGTCACTATCCTGTACCCCAAGTGTCAGCGTGTCATTATCCTGTACCCCAAGTGTCAGCGTGTCACTATCCTGTACCCCAAGTGTCAGCGTGTCATTATCCTGTACCCCAAGTGTCAGTAGATGGCTCACACTGCACCTTCCAGAACGTTCCCTGATCTATGAGAGGAGTGATCAGTAGTCGCCTCTGACCCCCCGGCAGCCACTGTATACGCTGTACTTGGGGGTCCAGGACTTGCTGAGTGTAATCACTTCCAGGATGAGCCGTACACATAAATGGAAATGTTACTGAACTACTTACATGCTCCTAACCTTTCCCCTGCTGAAAGACACTCTGGCTTAGATTTACCCCTGGAGAACCATATTCCCGCGGCTCCTAAAGGGAAATCACTGCAACATTGCAAAACCTCCATGTGACGTAACGTTACTCTGGAGAGCACAATCCCAGCACCGTGCCGCCACGCCAGCACTATGAGCCCCATCCTGCAACCTCATCCCTCCCATCTGTCCCACACTGCTTCAATCATAGCCGAGAGCAGGAGCCGACTACACAGGGATTGTATGTTGTCTGTTACCATGGAGACGCAAAGGGGAGATTTTTCAAACATGGTGTAAAGTGAAACTGGCTCAGTTACCCCTAGCAACCAACCAGATTCCACCTTTCATTTTCCAAAAAGTCTGTGAGGAATGAAAGGTGGCATCTGATCGGTTGCTAGGGGTGACTGAGCCAGTGTCACTGTACACCATGTTTGATAAATCTCCCCCCATAGTCTCTATAACAGAGCAATAGAGCAATATAAATGGTGTATTTAGACATTAATGGGGTTCTTTACCATTGGGGGTCTCATCACCAAGTCATTATCCTGTACCCCTGTACCCCAAGTGTCATTATCCTGTACCCCAAGTGTCAGCGTGTCACTATCCTGTACCCCAAGTGTCATGGTGTCACTATCCTGTACCCCAAGTGTCATAGTGTCACTATCCTGTACCCCAAGTGTCAGCATGTCACTATCCTGTACCCCAAGTATCACTACCCTGTACCCCAAGTGTCAGTGTCACTATCCTATACCCCAAGTGTCACTATCCTGTACCCCAAGTGTCAGTGTGTCATTATCCTGTACCCCAAGTGTCATTATCCTGTACCCCAAGTGTCACTATCCTGTACCCCAAGTGTCAGCCTGTCACTATCCTGTACCCCAAGTGTCAGCCTGTCACTATCCTGTACCCCAAGTGTCACTATCCTGTACCCCAAGTGTCATGGTGTCACTATGCTGTACCCCAAGTGTCAGTGTCATTATCCTGTACCCCAAGTGTCAGTGTGTCATTATCTGGTACCCCAAGTGTCAGCTCAGGTAACCAGCAGGTATACTTGTAGGGGACACACATAACACGCTGTATATGCGGTACGTGTTATCCAGCCTCCTCGGGCCTCAGCTGTGGGTATATAAGGTGTATAGAGAGCTGCACACCGTGGAGGCAGCCATATTGTGCTGGGTGGTAACCAGGCCTGTTCCTGGTGAAATCATTGAGGACACTGAGCCTGGGTGGTTAACGAATGGCTGCCCCCATGTTATGCCGCTGGATTTCACTGTGATGGCACCAAACCCACCTAATGGGGGGGGGGGTTGTTCGGGGGTCACCCTGTATACATGATATCACTACAGCAGATATATACTATAAAACCAGGAAACCTAGAGAGCAGCTCCAGTACAATCACTACACACCCTGCGCTGCCCACTGACCTGCACCCCATACAATGGTGAACAATGGCAGACAATGGTAACCGGAGCCCCCGAGAGCCGGGCCGCCCATGCTGCAGGATACACTATATGCTGAGCACATCCAGCAGCCTGGTACTGATCCAGAGGGGGGGAGGGGGAGTGGGGAGGGGGGGGCTGCATGTGTGACCTCCGAGACTGCAGCCACAGGGGCAATGTACAATACTATATATAATATAATATAATGCATCGTGTATCCCTGTGCCCTCTATGCAACCCTAGGTGAAATCCTGCAGCGTAGGAAGCTGTATACACACACCCAGCTATATACTCCATATACCCACTGGGCTGGGCTAAGCATGCACACATGGATGGATGGAGAGAAGCAGCGATACACAGATATATTCATGACTATAGATAGATAGATAGATAGATAGATAGATAGATAGATAGATAGATAGATAGATAGATAGGAGACAGATAGATAGATAGATAGATAGGAGATAGATAGATAGATAGATAGGAGATAGATGATAGATAGATAGATAGATAGGAGATAGATAGATAGATAGGAGATAGATAGATAGATAGATAGATAGATAGATAGGAGATAGATAGATAGGAGATAGATAGATAGATAGATAGGAGATAGATAGATAGGAGATAGATAGATAGATAGATAGATAGATAGATAGATAGATAGATAGATAGATAGATAGGAGATAGATAGATAGATAGATAGATAGATAGATAGATAGGAGATAGATAGATAGATAGATAGATAGATAGGAGATAGATAGATAGATAGATAGATAGATAGATAGATAGATAGATAGATAGGAGATAGATAGATAGATAGATAGATAGATAGATAGATAGATAGATAGATAGGAGATAGATAGATAGATAGATAGATAGATAGATAGATAGGAGATAGGTAGATAGATAGATAGATGATAGATAGATAGATAGATAGATAGATAGATAGATAGATAGGAGATAGATAGATAGATAGATAGATAGATAGATAGATAGATAGGAGATAGATAGATAGATTAGATAGGAGATAGATAGATAGATAGGAGATAGATAGATAGATAGATAGATAGATAGATAGATAGATAGATAGGAGATAGATAGATAGGAGATAGATAGATAGATAGATAGATAGATAGATAGATAGATAGATAGATAGATAGATGTACAGGTACTTAGAGATACTGATAGATATGATGTATATGTTTGATGGACAGATAGATGATAATGTAGAAGCACAGACAGACAGACAGGCTGCTGTACAGATAGGAGGGAGGCAGATGACACAGAAGGGTTGAACAATAGCAGCTGTGACCTATAGGCTTCTGGGTCCTCCCAGCCGGCAGTGCAGGGGTTACTGGCAGGGAGGCTGCACCCATCCCCATCATTAGAGGCCGGCTGGATGATGGGGGTGGCAGTATGCCATGATGGGGGTCTTACCTGCCCACTGTCTGGTTGGCCAGCTGCCTCATCCGGTTGAATTGCTTCTTCATCCTCGCAGTGTACAGCAGGTATATATTATATATATAGAGATAGGTATACAGCTATATACAGATATAGATTAGTTGTAGTGATTCCTTTGATCCGTAGATGCAGAAAATAAATAAATAAATAGCCCCTCCCCCCGGTGTGAGCAGCGCATTACATGTCCCCTGTTATAGGGGGGCTGCAGCACTCAGCATCCTCCGGCGCTCAGGGGCTGCCAGGGGGCACGGGGCATCCATGGGTGGCGCTGCAGGTGGCCAGCTCCGGGGGTGCAGCCTGGTCGCCCCCTCCTCGTCAGCTGGGAGATGTACAGCCCGGTCCTCCCCCTCCGCCGCTCTCACATTCTCAGCAGCAGCAGCAGCAGCAGCAGCAGCTATGGCACTGCAGCCGGACAGCGGGCAGGCACGGCGCATGCGCGGGGGATGGGGCAGCGCGGCATGACGGGAAGTGTAGTCCTGTGTGAGCGCAGTGATGGAGACAAGGTGGTAATTTAGTTGCAAATGATGTGAGGAAAGAAAGAAGGAGGAGGAAGCGTGTTATATGTGTCATCTGCCATGTCCGTGTGTGCTGAGCTATGTTATTATCCAATAACTCTAAATCTATCTATCTCCTATCTATCTATCTCTCTATCTATCTATCTATCTTCTATCTATCTCCTATCTATCTATCTATCTATCTATCTATCTATCTATCTATCTATCTATCTATCTATCTATCTATCTATCTCCTATCTCCTATCTATCTATCTATCTATCTATCTATCTATCTCCTATCTATCTATCTATCTATCTCATATCTATCTATCTATCTATCTCATATCTATCTATCTATCTATCTATCTATCTATCTCCTATCTATCTATCTATCTATCTATCTATCTATCTATCTATCTATCTATCTCCTATCTATCTATCTCCTATCTATCTCCTATCTATCTATCTATCTATCTATCTATCTATCTATCTATCTATCTATCTATCTCCTATCTATCTCCTATCTATCTATCTATCTATCTATCTATCTCCTATCTATCTATCTATCTATCTATCTATCTACCTATCTATCTCCTATCTATCTATCTATCTATCTATCTATCTATCTCCTATCTATCTATCTATCTATCTATCTATCTATCTCCTATCTATCTATCTATTATCTATCTATCTATCTATCTCCTATCTATCTATCTATCTATCTATCTATCTATCTATCTATCTATCTCCTATCTATCTCCTATCTATCTCCTATCTATCTATCTATCTATCTATCTACCTATCTATCTCCTATCTATCTATCTATCTATCTATCTATCTATCTATCTATCTATCTCCTATCTATCTATCTATCTCCTATCTATCTATCTATCTATCTATCTCCTATCTATCTATCTATCTATCTATCTATCTATCTATCTATCTTTCTATCTCCTATCTATCTATCTATCTATCTATCTATCTATCTATCTATCTATCTCCTATCTATCTATCTATCTATCTATCTATCTATCTCCTATCTATCTATCTATCTATCTATCTCCTATCTATCTATCTATCTCCTATCTATCTATCTATCTATCTTTCTATCTCCTATCTATCTATCTATCTATCTATCTCCTATCTATCTATCTATCTATCTCCTATCTATCTATCTATCTCCTATCTATCTATCTATCTATCTATCTATCTATCTATCTATCTCCTATCTATCTTCTATCTATCTATCTATCTATCTATCTATCTATCTATCTATCTCCTATCTATCTTCTATCTATCTATCTATCTATCTATCTATCTCCTATCTATCTATCTATCTATCTATCTATCTATCTATCTATCTATCTATCTTTCTATCTCCTATCTATCTATCTATCTATCTATCTATCTCCTATCTATCTATCTATCTATCTATCTATCTATCTATCTATCTATCTATCTATCTATCTATCTCCTATCTATCTATTTATCTATCTCCTATCTATCTATCTATCTCCTATCTATCTATCTATCTATCTATCTATCTATCTATCTATCTCCTATCTATCTATCTATCTATCTATCTATCTGCGCATTTACACAGAGAGATTTATCTGACAGATTTTTGAAGCCAAAGCCAGGGATGGACTATAAACAGAGAACAGGTCATAAAGGAAAGACTGAGATTTCTCCTCTTCTCAAAACCATTCCTGGCTTTGGTTTAAAAAATCTGTCAGATAATCTTTCTGTGTAAACGCACCATTACATCTATCTATCCAGACTCATCCATCAGACCCCAGATAGAGAAGTGTGATCCGTCACTCCATAGAACACGTCTCCTTTGGTCCCGAGCGGCTTTACACCCCTCCATCTGACGCCTGGCATTGTGCTTAGTGATGTAAGGCCTGCATGCAGCTGCTCAGCCATGGAAACCCATGTAATGAAGCTCCTGGTGGGCACAGTCTTTATGATGATACCAGATGAGGTTCGGTCTCTTCAGTTATGGAGCTGGCGGGGTGTCGGTGACTATTATGCACTATACTCCTCAGCACTCGGTGACCGCGCCCCGCTGGCCTCCATTACTGATGGTGGTCGCCTATGTAACCATAGAAACAATGTAGTTTCTCAGTTTTTCTGCCTTCCGTTGGGCAGTGGGATCCTCCTTGGCTTTGCCCTTAGACCCGTCTTGTCCACTGTGTGGCCTTTGGTATCGGAGGAAACAGTCACTGCACATGGCTCCGGGCGGCACAGCTTGACTTTCCCGGGACGTTGCCTGTGGTTTCTTTGCCACTTTCTCAGGATTCTCCCATCAGGTTTTTCTCTTTCCATCACATCCTAGAAGATTCCTGACTGTCCCATAAGTATGATACTTCTTAATAACAAAAATTTCTTTCAAATCAACTGGTCTCAGCAAGTGCCAGATATTTGCAATTTACCTCTATTAAAAAAATTCAAGTCTTCCAGTTCTTATCAGCTGCTGTATGTCCTGCAGGAAGTGGTGTATTCTCTCCAGTCTGACACAGTGCTCTCTGCTGCCACCTCTGTCCATGTCAGGAACTGTCCAGAGCAGCAGCAAATCCCCATAGAAAACCTCTCCTGCTCTGGACAGTTCCTGACATGGACAGAGGTGGCAGCAGAGAGCACTGTGTCAGACTGGAAAGAACACACCACTTCATGCAGGACATACAGCAGCTGATAAGTACTGGAAGACTGAAGTTTTTTCAATAGAAGTAAATTAAAAAATCTCTGGGACTTTCCGGCACCAGTTGATTTGAAATAATTTTTTTTTTTTTTTTTTGTGAACAACCCCTTAAAAGCTATGATGCCAAGGTCTGCTCCTCTCCTTCACCTATCTTGTCTTTGACATAGAGAACAAGGAATAGGGCAAAAACTGGCATCATAAGGCATCAGAGTCGCCATTCATTGGCTGATGAAAGTCATGTGATCGCAGACTCAGGACAGGAAAGTCTAATCTAAATGATCACAGATTAGTCTGGTCTTGTCCTTTGTTTCACATTGATCATTGTTCCTGTCACTACCTTGTGCTCTGTATCCTTTGTGTGTCTATGCAGTATATAGCCTCCCGGTGGCGCTGTATTCACCCACTTTTCAGTGGGTAGGATACTAGGATAGTAATGGCATCATGCCCGTGTTCACCACCGCAAATCACAGTCAATCCCTCGGTTTGTCTTTCAGGATCCCAATAGAGTAAATGTGGAGGATTGGAGAAACCTATGAGCCGGCTCCACTGTCCTGGTGTCCTGGGGAAGGAGAAGGATGATGGTGGAGGCAGGAGGCCTCACCCACCTCCTTGTAGTCAGGACTTGTCAGCAGTAAGACGCACACCAGCACAGACCTTTTATACTTCACTATCAATTATTTATCCATTCCTTTCATGTTATCATCAATTATTGAGGGGACACTCAGATCAGCACAAGGGGTTAATTTTCACTAGGAAATGCAGACGGTCATGTTATATCCAAAAATCACCGGGTGGAGATGAGAGGGGTGTGAGGAAACACGAATAATCCGCGTCCTGGACGTCTCACTGACAACAGAAAGGTTCCCTCTACTATAAGATTTCACTATTCGCTACTGAGCTGATGTATCTAAGCAAATCATGTGTGATACTGTATGAGGAGCAGCACTCACTATTCTGCTGGTGGGGTCACTGTGTACATACATTACATTACTCATCCTGTACTGATCCTGAGTTACATCCTGTATTATACTCCAGAGCTGCACTCACTATTCTGCTGGTGGGGGTCACTGTGTACATACATTACTGATCCTGAGTTACATCCTGTATTATACTCCAGAGCTGCACTCACTATTCTGCTGGTGAGGTCACTGTGTACATACATTACATTACTGATCCTGAGTTACATCCAGTATTATACTCCAGAGCTGCACTCACTATTCTGCTGGTGGGGTCACTGTGTACATACATTACATTACTGATCCAGAGTTACATCCAGTATTATACTCCAGAGCTGCACTCACTATTCTGCTGGTGGGGTCACTGTGTTCATACATTACATTACTGATCCTGAGTTCCATCCTGTATTATACTACAGAGCTGCACTCACTATTCTGCTGGTGTGGTCACTGTGTACATACATTACATTACTGATCCTGAGTTACATCCTGTATTATACCCCAGAGCTGCACTCACTATTCTGCTGGTGGGGTCACTGTTCATATACATTACTGATCCTGAGTTACATCCTGTATTATACTCCAGAGCTGCACTCACTATTCTGCTGGTGGGGTCACTGTTCATATACATTACTGATCCTGAGTTACATCCTGTATTATACTCCAGAGCTGCACTCACTATTCTGCTGGTGGGGTCACTGTGTACATAGATTACATTACTGATGCTGTGCTGATCCTGTGTTACATCCTGTATTTCTTTTATTAAAATTTTAAACATAACAATAAATAAATACAGAAATAACACACCATATCTGACCAGAACAAAACAATAGAAAATGAAACCATAACATAAAGCACCGGTCCATCCCCACACTCATTCTTCCACACATACAACCTATATACCTATATACAATATATACACAATATAAACTATTTAGCTAAACATATTAATAAACTATATACACTACAAACCTATATATACTACTATATACAATACACTTATAAACACATCTATATACAATACACCCCTATATACTATACCTATAAACACACCTATATACACTACTATATACAATACACCTATATAAATAATTAAATGTGAACCCCCTGGCCCAGTTGCATTGTGCACAACCTAATACCACAGACACAATTCTACTCAACCCAACACCAACTAAACAAGACATCATTACACAAATAAACTAAAACTAAACAAGACACGATACAAAATAATAACCTACAACTAAACAATACATATAATATTTTTTTTTTTTTTTTTTTTTTTTTTTTTTTTTTTGGCCCTGAGCTGGTCCCGCATCCCATGCCCCCAGTACATGATCACGGACGTCCATGAACCAGCCCAGGATTTTTTATATATATAAAAGTCCCCACAAAGTCCCACAGAAGCCCCCTCCCCCCTTTTACCCACCACCCAACCTATCACTAAACCCGAACCCCAGGTGCAAACAAAACATATATAATATATACAGTATATACAATTTATACAAACATATAATAGACACAAATACGCAAACTTTTGAAAAAATATATATAACTTACTAAACCCAACAATAATGAGACTTCTCAGCCCCACACACAGCCCGAAAACCCAAGTTCAGCGCCTGCAAGCCCTATACTCCAGTATCTCTACAGCACAAAACAAAAGACTAATGTGCCAGCATCAGCCCACCACCAGGAGAGGAGACGCAGGCTAAGGAACCTTATAGGCAAAGCCCCTCCAAAGACAAGAGGCCCTACCAGCCCCCAGCCTCTCGTACTCCAGAGAGCGCACCTTCACCAGGTCACCGAGTGTGCCCCTAACCACCTCATCCACAGGGAGGATTTTACGCTGCGTCGACACTAAACACCGTGCACTCCACGTGTGGTACCTGACCACTATGCTGACTAGGAATAAAGTGCTCCGGTCCCAGCCACCAAGGTTTCTGAATGCTCCATAGGCCCATTCCGCATAGGAGAGGCGAGCCAACCTGGGCCACCCGATGGAAGCGCCCACCCTGTTGTAAACCTCTGTATTAAAGGGACAATGAAGCAGAAAATGCTCCATGCTTTCCAGCATGCCTCCACACTCCTCCCGGGGACATCCCCGATCCTCAGAGCTCCTGCACTTCAGATTGTCCCTCACATACAGTTTCCCATGGAAGCAGCGCCAAGCCAAGTCCCAAAACTTCAAGGGGATCCTGATGGAATTCAATAGGCCCAAACCAACCTCCAGATCCCAGCTTGGGCAATCCTTGAGCGCCAGCGGTTTTCGGAAATGGGATGACAGGACTCTATTGTCAAGGAGTTTCCTCGACAGTGTCCTAATCTCCCACATCCCCAAACCCTACCGACGAATGACCTTCAGAACCAGGGTAGCATAAGCCGGAAGATGCCCGTGTGGTGTGCGGAGATCCTTCACTTGCCCTCCTGTCTCCCATTCCTGGAAGAAAGGCCGAAACCATCCCCTACAGGAGAATACCCACGGAGGAGCCCTCTCTTTCCAGAGGTTTGCAATGTTGGTCTTAAGAAAGGTATTCACCAGGAACACCACGGGGTTGACCATACACAACCCCCCTTGTCTCCTCGTACGGTAAGTAACCTCCCTCTTGACTAGGTTCAGTCTATTCCCCCATAACAGCTGGAAGAACACACTGTAGACCCGAGTCCAGAGCGGCTCTGGCAAAATGCAAACACTGCCCAGATATATCAGCAAAGGGAGCAGGAATGTTTTGATCAGGTTAACCCTTTCCCTGAGGGTCAAAGACCAACCCTTCCACTGATCCACCTTCTGAGCGGCGATCTTAAGCCTGCTGTCCCAGTTTTGTTTGGGGTAATCCCCTTGGCCAAATTCAATGCCGAGAACTTTTGCAAACTCCTGGGGCTCTGGAAGGGTGTCCGGGAGATCAAATCCAGGATCTCCACCTCCCAGCCAGAGACTCTCACACTTTCCCTGGTTGATCTTGGACCCAGATGCCTCTGAGTAGCGCTCCACCTCTGACATCACACACTGCACCTCCTCTTGCGAGGAGACGAATATGGTGACATCATCGGCGTACGCTACCACCCTCAGAGTGGAATCCGGCACCGCAGGGTCCATTCTCACCCCTGCCAACGGTCCACAATCAATCCTCCTAAGGAAAGGATCAATTGCAAACACATACAACAGTGGGCTCAAAGGGCAACCCTGACGGACACCAGACCCAACCTCAAAAGAGCGGCCAATCCAACCATTCACAAGCGGGAAACTCTCTGCCCCTGCATACAAGGTCTTAAGCCAATCAACAAACCCCCCCGGCAGGCCATATCTCAGAAGAACAGACCAGAGGTACTCGTGGTTAACCCGATCAAACGCTTTTGCCTGATCCAAGGACAGCAAGTACCCCTTCCAGTGACCTGCCCTACCCTGCTCCACAGCCTCCCGGACACCGAGCACAGCACTAAAGGTACTGCGGCCTGGAACAGAGCAATGCTGGGCCCCCGAAAGGAGCTGGGGCGCAAACTTCACCAGCCGATTAAACAGCACTTTTGCCAGAATCTTTCTGTCCACACTGAGAAGCGCTATGGGACGCCAATTCTCAATGCGGGTCGGGTCTTTACCCTTTGACAAGATGATCAAGGCTGACCTCCTCATTGACCTCGGCAGAGTGCCCGAGGAGAGACACTCATTAAATACCTCAGTCAAGAGGGGTACCAAAGTGTCCTTAAAGGTCTTATAAAACTCAGATGTTAAGCCATCTGGACCGGGTGACTTCTTGAGGGCAAGACCATCAATAGCCACCCTGACTTCCTCTTCTTGGATCATCTCTGTCAAAACGTCAAGAGAGGGGTCTACCCCTGGTTCAGGGACGGTTTCAGTCAAGAAAGCTGAGGCCTTATCCCGATCTAGATCCTTCCTCCCCAAGAGGTGCGAGTAAAAGGATCTGACGACCTCCAGGATCCCTGATCTGGACCTTTTCAGGGATCCTGTACTATCAATCAGTCCTGAGACGATTTTACTATTCACTGACATCTTGCAGTTTCTGTAAGGGTCGGGCGAGCGGTACTTCCCGTAGTCCCTCTCAAAAACCAAAGATGCGTGTCTATCGTACTGGCACCTCAGTAGCAAGGCTTTCACTCTGGAGATATCATCACGACTACCTCCAGTCGAGACAAGACGTTCAAGTTTCTTCCTCAGGCCCTGGTACAGGCGATACCTGTCCAGACTCCTGAGGCTCGAGAGCTGGCGGAAGAATCTCGCAACCCTTTTTTTGAACATCTCCCACCACTCTGACTTACTGCTACAAAGGCCCAGCAATGGTACCTGGCTCTGAAGAAAATCCTCAAAGGACTGTCTTATTTCCGCTTCTTCCAAGAGAGACGAATTGAGCTTCCAGTAGCCTCTACCCATCCGGGGGGTCTCTGTAACATTCAGAGAAAACAAAATTAAACAGTGGTCGGAGAACTCCACCTCAACAACGGACACCGCTGAAGAGACGGCTTCCTCCTTTAAATAAAACCTGTCTATCCTGGACCTACAACTACCCCTATGATAGGTGAATCCCGCGTGGCCTGGTGTATGCCGGATGTGAACATCCACCAGGCGAGCCTCACTAGCTATACTATTCAGGGCGACGCTATCATAAGTCAGCTTGTCTCTGGAACCTCCCCTATCCTGGGGCCTCGTGACAGCATTGAAGTCCCCTCCAAAGACCACCTGCCGACTTGTAAAAAGATAGGGCTTGATCCTCATAAAGAGACACTTCCGATCCCACTTGGACTGTGGACCATAGATGTTAATAAGGCGAAGTTCTTGTCCCTTCATGAGGACATCTAGAATCAGGCACCTCCCCATTTCTAACTCAATAACCCGTCGGCATTCTACCGGTGCGGCAAAAAGTACCGCCACCCCGCTATACGGCTCGGCCGCAAGAGACCAGTAGGAGGGCCCATTCCTCCATTCCCTTCTGGCTTTAAATATAGATGACAGGTCTGTTAGCCTGGTCTCCTGCAAAAAGAAAATATCAGCATTAATGTGGGCAAAATAATCATAGGCCGCAAATCTAGCCGTATCTGACTTAATGCTGGCTACATTAATGGAAGCCAGCGTCAACGGAGAGGGTGCCGCCATCATGGGTGATTGAGTTAGACGGCTTTCTTTTTCCCACTATCCTTTCCATCCTGCCCGCCACCTTCCTCATCTGATGATGGTTTACCTCTCTTTAGTGAAATGGATGTATCCATGTCCCCTTTATTTACATTTTCCTCGTCCCCCGACTCTGGGCAGATCCTCCCCCCAAAGGAAATACGTTCCCCAGGGAGAGAGGATTCGACGTCCCCTGCAGGCCCCTCCGTCACCGCAACAACCAGAACCTCACCCTGTGCCTCCTGCACCTCTGAGGAGGAAACATCTTGGAGGGTTTGGAACCGGTTTGAGAGACCAATCAGAGGGAGGATGGTTGTACCTTCCTTTGGCATCTGGGGGGTGGGAGAAGATCTTACATCTCCCCTTTTCTTATTCTTTTTAGTACCCCGCTTGTGCTCCACCCATCTCCCACTATCCTCATCCGCGCTCTCACCATGGGAGGACAGTGAAGAGATGGCACCTTCTTCTTTCCGAATCCTCCAAATCTCCTCATCCAGATCACTGTCCCTCAGAGCCTCAGCAGTAAGATTGGCCTCAGGGATGAGATCAGAGGTCACCACAGTTGCGCAAGGCTCCTGAGACTCCCCCATCTCCCTCTCCCTTTGGCGCTTATCCCGACGCCTCAGTTGGGCTGGCGTCTTTTGCTTACTTTTCCTCCCTGGCTCTTTTACTCCTTCACCCCCGCCAGCTGCCCCCCCAGTAGATTCCTCCTCACGACCTTTCTCCACCGGGGTAACAACTGCGTTGGCAAAGGAACGAGGGCAGCGACTGAATGGGTGACCTAAGTCACCACACAGGTGACACCTAATCTCCGCACAGGATGCAGCGTGATGACCTATTTCCCCACACAATGAGCACTTCATCACTGTGCACCTAGCACTGAAATGTGTGGGGTCACCGCACCTGTGACAGAGCTTAGGCTGACCCTGGTAGAAGACCTGGATTCGATCCCTTCCTAGGAAGGTGGCAGATGGTATGTGGGTAACGGTGTTTCCTGAATACCTAAGTTTGACCATAAAGGTCCAAGCCCCTGACCAGATGCCATATTCGTCCCTGTTCTTTTTTGGGACTTCCACCACCTCTCCATACCGGCCAAGCCACGTCATGATGTCAATACAAGAGAGTGATTCGTTACGGGTTAAAACGGTCACTCTCTTGACGTTATTTTGGCGAGACACCACCTGAATGGCAAAGTCTCGCCAGCCGGGCTCATCCCTTACCAGCTCATAGTTCGACCAAAAAAGCTCAAGCCCCTCCGGCCGAACAAAGCTGATATCGAATTCAGGGGTACCAAAGGGATGTATCAAGGCAAAGATGTCGGCTGCCTTGAAGCTCATCCTCAGGAGGAGCTCAACAACTTTAGATCTTGGGGGACATGTATCACTGCCTCTCCACCTCAGACGGACCACATTCCTTCGGACACCACCCGGCCCGGCTGTTGGGAGAGACCACACAGTTTCCCTACCCCTTTCCTCTCGGAAGGCTGCAAGGCCATGCCTTTCTATCAAGAAAGACAGATCAACCTCCCTACCCTCTACATTGATTGTTCTCTCCCCTCTCTTTAAGGCCTGCAGGACACGTCGATGCAAGTCACCATCCCCAGGGCCCGAGGACGAGGAAAGCACCCCACTTCCCCCAGCGGCAACATTTGCATAGCTGCGTACAGGTGCTGCAGCCGCTGGGGGTGCAACTGGACCAGGCCCTATGCTCCCACCACTAGTCTGTGCCCCTTCACCACCCTCCTCCACATAATCCATACCTACACCAATACCACATGTCACACTGCCCCGACCACCCTCCAAAGCCCCAGACAGATTCCTCCCCACATTCACTCCTGCCTTCCCCCCAACATTAATTCCCCCATTCACACTGGGTGGACCGGTGTGTTCTGGGACAGAAAGAGATTTTGTACCATCAGCGTCATTGGGTACCAGGACCGGAGCCACCTCCACAGGACAGGCCACTGGTCCCTTTAGAAAGGACCGAACAGCCTGCCTGGACTGTTTAGAGGCAGCCCCTGCCCTATTTCTGCTGGTACCCTCTGCCTCATCAGTACTAGACTCCTCCGCACGATCTGGTCCAGCAACACCAATACAAAATAAAGGTTTAAGTCCAGTCTTTCTCTTGGGAGGCGAAGGCATCTTAGCCCCGGCAGCATCCCGACGATGACACCGCTGCCCCAAAGGAACAGCAGCGCCAGCGCCAAGCGCCACCGGAGCTCCCGCAGCTGACACCGGCACACACCCGCTCCCCCCTCCCGTCAGGGAGCGAGCTGATGTACCAGTGCCTTTAACGTCACTGCCCACCGCTGGGCCACCTCTCCTGCCACTGCCCGCCACTGGGCCAATATCACTGTCCGACCTTACGGCCGGTTCCTCACCTGCTCCACCTCTGCTACTGCAAACAGAGATGGAGCTTACCGCCATACTAGACTCCATACTCTCCCCATTCTCCTGCACTGAGTCCACAACAGAACTCAGGCTAGGCTGAGATATGGGGTTCACACAGTGAGCTGACCCTGAGGCCAGTTCGGGGGGCACAGGGAGGGGGGAATATACAAATGTTACCTGCTCCTGAAGCTTGGTGGTCTTTACCTTGGTCTTTCTCCCAGGCGCCTCCTCTGGTAACTCATCTCCGAATACGAAGTCCTGGAGGCGCCCTGGTGACTCCAGGAGCTGGATCTGGGCCATCAGCGCCCCTCCCTGGTAACTGGTGTTGCTTTCATCCCCCGAACCGCGGCTAGATGACAATGCTGCTTGCCCTGCAGGGAGCCCACTGTATGGGGTCTGTTGTTGGGGACCCCCGGGTGGATTCGGCTCAACATCACGTACCTCCGCAGCGTCTCCTTCCTCCTCCACCCGGCTCTCTGGCTGGAGCCCTCTCAGCCTTCTCTGCCTTTCTCTCTCTGTTTGAGCAAAACGATCATCATTCTGAAGTTTCTCTTTAAACGGCCCACTGTTCTCCAAAATAAAAGTTCTCTTTTTCACAATCTTTTTGATGTCAACTTTCAGAGATTTAATTTTCGCTGATAACTCAGCCTTTTGCTGCTTAGCAGCAGTGTCCATCAATGCTTTTACAGCACATACCTCCTCCTGGAGCTTGTACAGCTGGTTTCTGGCTTCCTCATACCCACAGAGGCTTGCAGCAATCCGTAGGCCATAGGTCTGCCCCGTCTCTTGGGACCGCTGCACCCCCCAATCTTCCTCCACACCTTCATGGGCAGACAGCCTTGCTCCAGGAGGAGTGTCACTGCACAGATTTTCCTGGCTGGTTTCCACAGTTGTTCCAGAACTTCTGGCACTTGTAGTTCCACAACTTGCTGTAGCCTTGCGGCTACCCTTTGTTACCTCAGGTTCAGGGGCGGCTGGAGAAGCATCGCTGCACCTCCTAGTAGAACGCCTCAGCCCTTGTACCTCTGATGGTATTCCCTCTGTTGGTCGCTGGATTCCTCTGCCCCCCACGGACCTGGTTCGGGGGGCAGGAGTTGGGACTCTCCTTGGCTCGCTCATGCCTGAAAACCTGCTCCCTCCCTGGGGAGGAGAGAGCAGGCCCAGGGGCAGATCTTGCTTGCCTGGAGCTCAGGAGCAGCAGACTCGCACAGCCTCACACAGCAGGACCACACCCAAAACTAATTGGATCACCACTCCAGAGCTGCACTCAGTATTCTGCTGGTGCGGTCACTGTGTACATACATTTGTTACCCTGTACTGATCCTGAGTTACATCCTGGAGTATAATACAGAATGTAACTCAGGATCAGTAATGTTATGTGTGTACACAGTGACCCTACCAGCAGGATAGTGAGTGCAGCTCTGGGGTATATTACAGGATGTAACCAGGGAAACAGCAAACAATTGGATCTGACAGTTTAACTTGCTTCCCTTCTGTTTAGTAGCTGAATAAATTGATGTGCAGGGGCTCCCCCTAGTGGTAGCTGCTGGCAGTTATAATTTAATCCTTTAGATTCAGGACTGTGTGATTCTCATAAAAAAAATAAAAATAAAGAGAAAATATAAATGAATAACATCTTTTTTTTTTTTTTTTTTTTTAAATAAAGCTTTACGAACAATTTTGGACCAATAACGTTATTATGAGGTTAACTGGACCTGCCCTTTAAGCTATAATTTCGGACACAGATTGCTGGAGCATCGTCCACATTATGTGCAGACCTCCCGGGCTCCTGACATCTGCTCACATGAGTTGCCCTTGAAGTCTTCATTTGGCTGTTAATACCGTAGTTGTGCTCTGGAGATATTGCAGTTGGCAGAATGGAGCTCTGCAATCCGGACGTCCATATTTACAGACCACTGGACTGGGCGAGGAGCCAGGGCTATGCACATGAAGGATCAGGGACAATGAAGAGGACACACTGGCCCCAAGTAAGGAAAGAGGCCACTGGGTATAAACCAATATGTGACAATAGCCGATATGCAATGCCAAGACATATAGGGGTATAAATACAGAGCAGAATACGAGATATTACACGACTCCTTTCCAATCACCTTGGATAAAGCGCAACATGAAAACATACATGTACCAACCTCAGATACTGTGCGTGATGAGAGAGGAAATAAAATGCACCAGAGGAAGGCTGTAAAGCTGAATCAACAAAGGTAAATTATATTGTAGTTCTATGTACTTCTCTTTATACACTATAATAGTTTCTAAATATAGAAA
Source organism: Dendropsophus ebraccatus (assembly GCF_027789765.1). Taxonomy (NCBI): domain Eukaryota; kingdom Metazoa; phylum Chordata; class Amphibia; order Anura; family Hylidae; genus Dendropsophus; species Dendropsophus ebraccatus. The sequence continues at coordinate 66,880,887 of NC_091467.1, read as the reverse complement.
TACACAAAATATACTCTTACATGATATGCATATTGTATTTAGGAAATTACTAAACACTATTATAATACTGCTCCAAGGGGACAAAAATATAACTACTATAATACTGCTCCCTATATACAAGAATATAACTACTATAATACTGCCCCTATATACAAGAATATAACTACTATAATACTGCTCCTATATACAGAGATATAACTACTATAATACTGCCGCTATATACAAGGATATAACTACTATAATACTGCTCCCTATATACAGGAATATAACTACTATAATACTGCCCCTATATACAAGAATATAACTACTATAATACTGCTCCTATATACAAGAATATAACTACTATAATACTGCCCCTATATACAAGAATATAACTACTATAATACTGCCTCCTATATACAGGAATGTAACTACTATAATACTGCCCCTATATACAAGAATATAACTACTATAATACTGCCTCCTATATACAGGAATGTAACTACTATAATACTGCCCCTATATACAAGAATATAACTACTATAATACTGCCTCCTATATACTGCCTTGGGTCCCCGCAAGGCGCGCACAAACAGGGAAGGGAGGCCATAGAACGGCCCTGCAACCCCACTGTCACAGGACCAATACCCAGAGGCCCCCGTAAATCCCAGCAGGCACCGCCGGCGGAGAAGGCTGTCACCAAACAACACAAGTGTGAACAAGGTCTAAAACACTCACCACACTCCAGCAAGTAGAATGGGAAGGATAGGAGGTACAAGTCATGTGTGCACAGGTGTCTCCTGCTAATTGCGGTCATGTGGGTCTTACCAGGAGTGCAAACACTGAGAAAAGGGAGAAATGTAAAATACGGACAAGGAGAGGAAATAGCGCTGCACCTCACACCTATGGCTGATACTAATGCTTCTCAGCTACATTTAAAAACCAACTCCAGGATGTTGGTATATAATTTGATCAAACCATATTGCCCCATGTACCAGCGTGCAGGTCTCCTGGCTCACATGGGTCCCTACACTAACTCATCACCGTGTAAGTCAGCGACCGCCATCCCCGCAAGGCGTGCACAACCAGGGAAGGGAGGCCATAGAACTACTATAATACTGCCCCCTATATACAAGAATATAACAACTATAATACACGACATGGAGAGAAAGGAACAGCTGCACATCCCCTGCACGTGGTACACTGGGCTATTATGGTTTGATCAAATTATATACAGACACCCTGGTGTTGAATTTTAAAATAGGCCTAGCCGCATTAGCAGTATCGGACTGGAGTGCCTTGGGCCCACCAGGGGAAATCATTCTTGGGGCCCACCCTTCTGCCACCATACTTATCTATGGTAACATTAATAAAGGTACATTAACACGGCGTGATATGGGGCAGTGTAGGGCTGCAAATGATTGCTAATCAGCAGGGCAGGAATATATAGAGATGTGCGGCCGACAGCAATGAATTTTACGGCCGCACAAAAGATCAAATCAGAAGACTATCGGGCATTTGCGTGTCAGCTGATCTCTGACACTTTAACATGGGGCTTCCTAGGAGCGCTTGTTACCGATAATTGGCCGGTGTAATTGGGCTATAATGGTCCTTTTACACAGGACGATTATCGTTCATTTTTGCACGATAACGGTCGAATTCGAACGATAACCGTACGTGTAAACGCTGCAAACGATCAATCGACGAGTGAGAAATCGTTCATTTTGATCTTACAACATGTTCTTGAATCATCGTTGATCGTTCGCAAAAAAATCGCAGATCATTCAGTGTAAACATTCTTTCAACGATTTCCCCTATGTGTGAGATAGGCTTAAACGATCGCATAACGATTTTTCCGTATGATGTATCGTTCCGTCTAAACGCTGATCGTTATAAAAAATACATTGTTCATTCAAAATCGTTAATCGTGCGTTTGGGCGAATTATCGCACCGTGTAAAAGTACCATAAGACAATTTCCTTTGTATGATAACACTGTATACTTAGATACAAAAGTCATACAGCTACCAATGACACCAGTATATAAAGAGCAAATATCCCCACACATATTACCGCTATACTATTACTCACCAGATCCTGTATACAGAGACTGATTTTACCAATAATACCAGTATATAAGAGGGAAATATTATCATCATACATATTACCGCCACAATTACCGCCATACTGTTACTGACCAAATCCTGTATACCAATATTACCAATAATACCAGTATACAAGGGGGAAATATTACCGCCACACCATAACCAATACCATCACTTTATTGTTACTGACCAAATCCAGTATACTAAGACCAATAAAACACAGTACCGGATTACAAGCAACAAATACCACCACATACTGACTAACACCACCACATCCACATTACTGACTAACACCACCGCTGCTACTGAATAATCCACTGTACACAGATCACCATCACCTCATCCAGTAATATAGAGGTGGATGCAGCTGTACACAGGTTCTGTACTCCATAAACATTACAGTGCAAATATATCAGGTAACTCACAGGGGACGTCTTTTCTGATCAGAGTTCTTCCCTTTTCATCTTCTCCATCTGCCCTGGGCCATTATGAGAACTTCTATGAGCCACGAATCCACAGAATCTGCCAGAGAAATACATTAGGCTCCACACTCCAGCACCATCCTCATCTCTATACACTGCACATCTGTATTGGCCCCTTTACACCCTCATTTAGTAGGCAGCCCTGACACTATGTATGTATTAGAGATGAGCGAACCAGGTTCGGGTTCGAGTTCACCCGAACCTAAACTCTCGGCATTTGATTAGCGGGGGCTGCTGAACTTGGATAAAGCTCTAAGGTTGTCTGGAAAACATGGATACAGCCAATGACTATATCCTTGTTTTCCACATAGCCTTAGGGCTTTATCCAACTTCAGCAGCCACCGCTAATCAAATGCCGAATGATTGGGTTCGGATGGACTCCAGCATGCTCCAGGTTCGCTCATTTCTAGTATATATATATATATACCTATATATCCCTTACAGTATATGGTCCCCTCTGTGTTGTCCCCATTATAGATGGCCTCCCCTGTGTTGTCCCCCTTATAAATGGCACCCCATATTGTCCATCCCCCATATAGGTACCCCCCTTATGTTGTCCATCCCCATATATATAGCCCCCTCATGTTGTCCTTCTTCAATATAGATATCCCCCTTATGTTGTCCATTCCCCCCATATAGCCCCCCTCATGTTGTCCATCTCCCCCCATAGCCAGCCCCCCACATGTTGTCCATCTCCCCCATAGCCAGCCCCCCCATGTTGTCCATCTCCCCCATAGCCAGCCCCCCCCCATGTTGTCCATCCCCCCTATAGCCAGCCCCCCCCCATGTTGTCCATCTCCCCCATAGCCAGCCCCCCCCAATGTTGTCAATCTCCCCCATAGCCAGCCCCCCCATGTTGTCCATCGCCCCCATAGCCAGCCCCCCATGTTGCAGCCGTTCCTTTCTCTCCATGTCGTGTATAACTACTATAATACTGCTCCTATATACAATAATATAACTACTATAATACTGCTCCTATATACAGGAATATAACTACTATAATACTGCTCCTATATACAGGAATATAACTACTATAATACTTCTCCTATATACAAGGATATAACTACTATAATACTGCTCCTATATACAGGAATATAACTACTATAATGCAGCTCAAGAAAGAAAAAGAGTGCTGCACCTCACACCTATGGCTGATACTAGTGCCCCTAGGCTAAATAAAAAACACATCCCCCGTTCCCTGACTGTGCACGCCTGCGGGGTTGGTGGTCACTGACTGGCACGGTGTGGACTTAGTGTAGGGACCCATGTGTATCAGATACCGGCACGAGGTACATGGGGCAGTATGGCTTGATCAATTCATACACAAAATTCTGATGTGTTTTTTATTTAGCCAAGCGGCACTAGTATCAGCCATAGGTGTGAGGTGCAGCACTCTGTTTCTTCCCTGAGCCATAACTACTATAATACTGCTCCTATATGCAGGAATATAACTACTATAATACTGCTCCTATATACAAGAATATAACTACTATAATACTGCTCCTATATACAAGAATATAACTACTATAATACTGCTCCTATATACAAGAATATAACTACTATAATACTGCCCCTATATACAAGAATATAACTACTATAATACTGCCCCCTATATACAGGAATATAACTACTATAATACTGTCCCTATATACAAGAATATAACTACTATAATACTGCTCCTATATACAAGAATATAACTACTATAATACTGCCCCTATATACAAGAATATAACTACTATAATACTGCTCCTATATACAAGAATATAACTACTATAATACTGCCTCCTATATACAAGAATATAACTACTATAATCCGATATGGAGAGAGAGGAACAGCTGCAAATTCATACTGCCCCTATATACAGGAATATAACTACTATAATACTGCTCCTATATACAAGAATATAACTACTATAATACTGCTCCTATATACAAGAATATAACTACTATAATACTGCCCCCTATATACAGGAATATAACTACTATAATACTGCTCCTATATACAAGAATATAACTACTATAATACTGCTCCTATATACAAGAATATAACTACTATAATACTGCTCCTATATACAGGAATATAACTACTATAATACTGCTCCTATATACAAGAATATAACTACTATAATACTGCTCCTATATACAGGAATATAACTATTATAATACTGCTCCTATATACAGGAATATAACTACTGTAATATTGCTCCTATATACAAGAATATAACTACTATAATACTGCTCCTATATACAGGAATATAACTATTATAATACTGCTCCTATATACAGGAATATAACTACTATAATACTGCCCCTATATACAAGAATATAACTACTATAATACTGCTCCTATATACAGGAATATAACTATTATAATACTGCTCCTATATACAGGAATATAACTACTGTAATATTGCTCCTATATACAGGAATATACTACTATAATACTACTCCTATATACAGGAATATAACTACTATAATACTGCTCCTATATACAAGAATATAACTACTATAATACTGCTCCTATATACAAGAATATAACTACTATAATACTGCTCCTATATACAGGAATATAACTACTATAATACTGCTCCTATATACAAGAATATAACTACTATAATACTGCTCCTATATACAGGAATATAACTATTATAATACTGCTCCTATATACAGGAATATAACTACTGTAATATTGCTCCTATATACAAGAATATAACTACTATAATACTGCTCCTATATACAGGAATATAACTACTATAATACTGCCCCTATATACAAGAATATAACTACTATAATACTGCTCCTATATACAGGAATATAACTATTATAATACTACTCCTATATACAGGAATATAACTACTGTAATATTGCTCCTATATACAAGAATATAACTACTATCTCTCTCTCTCTCTATATATATATACATACACACACACATATATATATACTTATACCTCTTATTTATTGTAACTATTTTCCTAGTCCTGATAGTTGATCACTGAGTAGAAAACATGAAAATTATAGTAAATAATGTTCTTCCCACATATTTCGCCTCCCAGCTCCATCTCATGTTTTTACCTTGTGTCATACTAGAAAACAAATAATAAACCTGTAAGGGATTGATGATATTTCAGAGGTCACGTTCATGTCCATGTGCTTTTCAGGTCATTGTCCTTTCCCTCTGGTCAGATATTCTCTATACTGAACTTTGGAAGCTCAGGATTCAGAATCGGTAACAGTCAGAGCGTTGGCGGCCGAGCAGAGGAGCAGGCAATGATATTCCATGTAAGTACACAGTCTCCGTATATTCATGGTATGGGACATATGTAATGAGAACAGCCAACACCCATATATACCTTGGTATAGAGATCATGTACATAGCTCAGATCTGGAAGATGAACCTTTCGACAACTAGTATTTCAAGTCCCACCTGTGGTTAGGAACCCTCAGTTCTCATTGACTTGTGGTCCCCAACATGGACTTAGTGGAACTTTGTGGTCTTGAGTCTTGTTCAGGAGTTATCTTGAAGGCTTAATATCTAAGGCAAATGGAGGATTATGAAATGTTTTGGTCACCCATGGACCTCGAGTGGTTCCTCACAATGGGAAACTTTTGTCATTGGTTCTTCCTTGGTAAAACCATTGGCAACTGATGCCATTGCCCAGAGATGTGTATCAATACACAAGCTTAAGTTGCCTACACATTTTAGATGACGGTAAAGTATATGGTGATGGGGAAAGCTGAGAGGAGCAGATGAGCATTTGGCCACCAGCTTTCTAAAATGTATGGTCACTTTTATATCTTCTCCATGTTTCTGAGTCAGAAGATAACATAGTTTTATCAGAACTTTTTGTCTGTGGTCTGTGGGCTAACTTTGTGATACCGAAGCAACACGAGAGACATGTGGTGACCCTTCTCTCCATGGTTGAAGCTAACCAAGAAAAGAGCCATGTAAGTGCGAGATCTGGTGTGTGGCCTTAGACTTAGTAAAATGTTGGGCTGAAAAGACTTCTCTTTCTTTGTGGTCTTCACGATTGTCTTTTTTGTTCCCGTATTTCCTCAAGGGCGATGTAAAGGTACGTTTATGGCTAAATCGCACACGTATGATACTACAGAGACTGAACTTCAGATCATGAGCTCAACATCGAGACAATCTTTGGCCGAGAAAGATAAAGAGGACGACGAACTCAACATCTTCGAGAAGTTTGTCCAACCGTGTCTAGCGGAGCTTCTGGGATGTGTTCTCTTCATCTCCACCGGATGTCTCTCTGTGCTGGTCAATCCCACCGGGGCCGGACCCATGCTGCCGGCTGTCGCTCACGGTTTGGCGTTAGCCATCGTCATCTCTGTTCTCGGCAATATAAGGCAAGTTTAGTGAGTCGTGGCAAGAGATAAGTAAGTATAGTAAAAGCAGCATGGGATGGAAGACTAAGATGTAGGAGAAGTGGTAACTACATTGTCCACATGCAACACTTGACGGGACAGTGAGGCAGGACACAATTTGGAATGGACACATTGGATTGAGGCACCTGTGGGCAACCTGGGCAATTTAACTCCCCAGCCTTGGCACGGTTTGGTCACAGGCATAAAGGGTTTCTTTATGTGTTCCTTGACCCCAATATGGGCTGCTGCGGTTTGAGTTGTGGACTGACTTTCTTGGCCTCTTGAACCACTAGGCCTTCCTAGAAGCTTTTCTGGTCCTGGATTATAACAAGGTTCTTGTAGTCACTGTCTCATTCTTGCTGACTAGTAGATACTTGGCTCTCCTAACCAATATACCTATACAGTGTCAGACTTGCCCAAAAGAGGAACCTCTGGTGGCCCTCAGCTTTAGAACCTGCACTACAACTAACTGACATGTCATTTCTCACTGGTTCTTCATTGGTGGGCCCCCAGGATCATTTCCTCTGGTGGGACCCAGATACCCCAGTCCGACATTGTACTATATTATGAGTGTTTTTAGGAAACCCTTTGGTTAGGACTGGAAAACTAAGTATTCAGCTCTCTTTGAAGGTCTGTAGGCCCATACAACCCAAAGGTTTTTGTAGACTCTACACACTACTTTGCTGAATTCTGGAACCCTCATATCCCTTTTCCAACTAGAGAGGGAGTTGTTGGTTGAGCAGAGACCTCCCCTTTTCTAGATTTTCTTAATGTTATCTGGATGCATAATACAGTATAATATAATATTTGCTCGGTTTTTAATGAGGTGAGTGGTCAGGTTCTTGTCCAGTTAGCTAGGCAGAGGTTATAACCCCATTGACAGTCTATAGAGTTGTGGTATTGTGGTATGGGTACTGTCAAAAGGGTGGTCACAACTGCTCACAATGGGGCTTGATCCTCAGTGATCTCCAGTTGACGTTGTAGGTCATCATTAGCTTAGTGGGTGCAATACTAATAGCGAATTGGAGGGCGGTGGGTGGACATTGATGCTGTAATGATTATAGATGCATGTATATGTGTATATTTTCTTGTCTAGTGGTGGACACTTTAATCCGGCCGTCACTCTTGGCGTAGTCATCTCTGGTGGATTGACTCCCATTCTGCTTATACCCTATTGGGTGTGCCAGCTAGCAGGGGGGATGCTGGGAGCTTTATTGGCCAAGGTACGTACACGCTTTGATGGTTGCGATGTCTTTCGTTCATTGACCAGATCCCACTGTACTGATCTCTCTTGCTGGTTGTTTCCATGCTACTTCCAGGGTTTGGCAGATGAGTCATCCTACGTGAACCGGACTGGGGCGGTCTGCATGCTAAACAGCGAGACCTCAGTGGGCAAAGCAGTCGGGGTGGAAATAGTCTTCAGTTTCTTCCTAGTTTTCGTTGTGGTAATGGGAGCGGTGGGGGAGCGTAGCCGGACGCCATTGGCCCCGTACTCTATTGGGTTGACTGTGGTGATGGGAATCTTGGCAGGGTGAGTATCCTGATTTCTTACTATTATGTTCTGTTTTAAGGGAATTGATAGACTAGACCGATGCATCTCCAACTGCTGCAAAACTATGGCTCCCAGTATGCCGATGTCCTGACTGGAGAATGCTAAACATGAAACCTGTTAAAGGGATAGTTCAGGCAAAAAAAAAAATTCTTTCAAATCAACTGGTGCCAGAAAGTGCTAGAGTGTAATTTACTTCTATTAAAAAATCAAGTCTTCCGGTACTTATCAGCTTCTGTATGTCTTACAGGAAGTGGTGTATTCTTTCCAGTCTGACACAGTGCTCTCTGCTGCCACCTCTGTCCATGTCAGGAACTGTCCAGAGCATCAGAAAATCCCCATAGAAAACCTCTCCTGCTCTGGACAGTTCCTGACATGGACAGAGGTGGCAGCAGAGAGCACTGTGTCATACTGTAGAGAATACACCATTTCCTGCAGGACATATTTTTCTGACCTACCCCTTTAATATGAATGACACTATTGTCTGGGCCTAAATGGGATCTGTGATGACATTATGACCATGACCTCCTCTTGTCTTACAGAGGCTCCATATCAGGTTCCTGTTTGAACCCGTCTCGGGCTCTGGGCCCAGCGGTCGTGGCTGGTTACTGGGATTACCACTGGGTGTACTGGGTGGGCCCTGTCTCTGGGGCAATCATTGTGTCTCTTCTATACAGGTAAGAAACCTATGTAATAGGAGAAGGGTCTCTTCTGATCTGCAGCTTCCCTCTCTCCTTATCTTTTTTTTCTTACTATCATTGTTGGATACGTTAGTTTTGCCTCCAAACAATCACATGATCACCGGTTTTCCAGAGTTTGATGGGGCAATACTTGTCCCTATACCCGTACCTACAGCCCCCAACCTATTCAGCAAAGAGGAGAGCTGCTGCAGATAATACACGGTAACAAGGGACGTCTCCATTTGTCTACTGTAGGTTTCTCCTGGCGGGAAAGTCCCATCGATTATTCCTGAAATGACCTATATAAGAATGGGGGCAGCAAACCAGAAAACAGCTGATCACATTTTATCACTTAGAATTATAGAATTATGGACGACCACATCTCACAATGCTGGAAACAACGTTGTCTCATCCCACCTGCTGTCTATAATGCCATTCTGGGGTGCTTTAAAAAAATAAAAAAAAAAGATAATATTATATATATATATATATATATATATATATATATATATATATACATACACACACCTTGGTTTAAGAGCATTTTGGTTTAAGAGCTCACAGTTTTTCAATATTGTAACTTGGTTTAAGAGCATTGCTTTAAGTTTAAGAGCTCCCTGTACTGGGTCCCTGGGACATGGTCTGCATAGCGGGGTCTACAGCCCTGTACTCTGACCCAGGAAGTCTCCCTCACCTTCCAAATCATAGCAGATCCACTTCAGGCTGGGGCTTACATCAGGGGACAGGACTGTGGAGGTGATCTCTCCATAGCTGTAACCCCTCTCTCCTTAGACAGAGAGCGCTGCATGTATGTCCCCACATCTGTCCTGCTCATTCCTTCATATTCCCTGCAGTTTCTGTCAGTCCTTTTGCTCCCCATTCTCTCCATTCCTGCTATAATGTGCCTGCACTTACACTCAGCTATACACACTGCTATAATGTGCCTGCACTTACACTCTGCTAAACACACTGCTGCTATAATGTGCCTTCACTCACACTCAGCTATACACACTGCTATGATAATGTGCCTGCACTCATACTCAGCTATACACACTGCTGCTATAATGTGCCTGCACTTACACTCAGCCATTCACACTGCTGTATAGAAAAGTCTGTCACTGTCCTCCTGCACAGCTCTGTGATTCTCCCTTCCTGATTTGTCTGTGAACACCCCCCTTCCCCATTGCTGTCATGTGACCACACAGACCTCTGACAGCAGCCCTGCTTTTCTATTCTAGCCTGTTGTATTACACTACTGCATTATGGGGATCTGCAGCTCCATTCTGTATCTACAAACTGCTGCTGTGTTATGCAGTTACTATACATTATATACCACATGCTGATTGCTATACTGTACAGTAACTTATATATCACATATCCAGGTGCTGTGTTATCAGGGTTATACAGTTACTATACATTATACACCACATGCTGATTGCTATACTGTACAGTAACTTATATATCACATATCCAGCTGCTGTTTTCTCAGGGTTATACAGTTACTATACATTATACTCCACATGCTGATTGCTATACTGTACAGTAACTTATATATCACATATCCAGCTGCTGTGTTATCAGGGTTATACAGTTACTATACATTATACACCACATGCTGCTATACTGTACAGTAACTTATATATCACATATCCAGCTGCTGTGTTATCAGGGTTATACAGTTACTATACATTATACACCACATGCTGCTATACTGTACAGTAACATATATCACATATCCAGCTGCAGTGTTATCAGGGTTATACAGTTACTATACATTATACACCACATGCTGATTGCTATACTGTACAGTAACTTATATTATCACATATTCAGCGGTTTCTCATTGTTTATTTCATATGTTCTACATGTTATTCAGAATAAAAAAAGAATTATTTTTGGGGTGTGGAACCAATTGTCTGCATTTCAGTGATTTCTTATGGGAAAATTTGCTTTGGTTTAACAGTGTTTTTGGATTACAAGCATGGTCCCAGAACGGATTATGCTCCTAATCCAAGACACCAGTATATATTATCACAAAAGATGCCTATATAATAAAGATAATAAAGAAATATATATAGAGGGGGGGATTTATCAAACATGGAGTAAAGTGACACTGGCCCAGTTGCCCCTAGCAACCAATCAGATTCCACCTTTCATTTTCCAAAGAGTCTGTGAGGAATGAAAGGTGGAATCTGATTGGTTGCTAGGGGCAACTGAGACAGTTTTACTTTACACCACGTTTGATAAATCTCACCCAGAGAGCCTATGTGGATATCTGGACTATATGCTAAAATGTTTTTTTTTTTAAATTTTTATTTCTATATATATATATATATATATATATATATATATATATATATATGAATCCTGCCTGATGGTCCTTGATTTTGGTCTGGGACAAAAAGTAATTTCAAGTACGACACTGCCACCTGGAGGTAAATCTTGTTACTACACAATGGTTAAAAAAAATGGTGTAAGTGGCGGAAAGGTCAGATTTACTTTTTGTCTATAAGTAAGAGCAGCTCGGTTACATGACACCATTGTGAGGGTAGAAGGCAGACTGGTTTAGCATTGGTAACAGCTGCGCAGAGTATGTCAGCAAAACATGAGTAAAGTGACACACTGGGACATGACCTGGCTTGTTTTTCCCAGAATCCTCAGACTAAGCAAAATTCAGGTGATATCAGACATTATAAGGTCAATGCTCTCTGTTAGCGGGTAAATTCCGTTTATTGTTCCCTGTTATCAGCCACATCAGGCTGGAGAGAAGGTAAGAATGGCGTTCTCCAATAGGATGACTGTGACTGTGATGCTGAACTATTATAAGGTGGCCCTTTAATAATCCAAGATATATAGGGGCAGAGTTAAGTTTTTCAGCAGTGCAGAGTATTTCAGATTAAAGGGGCAATGAATTTTTGGCAGATCATAGATATAGTTACATAGGTGAGGAAGCGCAGAGTATTTCAGGAGAAAAGTGTGCTGAGCTTGTGCTAGATCACAGACATTGTTACATAATGGGAAAACAAAGCCTCCAGCAGCACAGAGTATTTCAGGAGACATGTTTGCTAAACGTGTAGTAGGTCACGTTAACATAATAGAAGAAGGTCTCCAGCAGCACAGAGTATTTCAGGAGAGACGTGCTCTAATCTTATGATAGGTCACAGACATATAGATAAATAATGGAAGAAGCAAAGTCTCCGGCAGCACAGAATATTTCAGAAGAAACATACACATGAGTTTTCAGTAGGTCACAGAGAGTGAGTGACATGGTGGCACAGATTATTTCAGAAGGTTGTGTTGACATTGTAGGAGGTCACAGGGATTCTACCAGCACAGAGTATTTCAGGAAAAGGGTGTGTGGATTAAACTAATCTATATGGCCGGATAAAGGCCCTATTCACACAGCTGCGTTGGAAGACCTCTGGGATACAGCTCCACATCACATCCGCAATTAAGACACATCACCAGTATTGCTTCAGTACTAGAGATCAGTGCCCCCTCCTGGTACAAAGTGGAACTACACCTTGAACTACAGATGGAATACAGACCACACACTCTGATGACATACGGAGGTAAGGCAGGTGTATCTGTACTATTACCCAAAGTGGAGGATAGGACAGTAGATTACAACCATATCTGCCGTGTAATGTCAGCGTCACCCATCACCTAGGAATCGTAAAGAAAATGCCAAGTCATCCTGAAATTCAAGACTCCGGCCTTGAAGCAAGAAGAGCTTCTGTAATGTCAACGCTGGTCGCACCCATGTGCCAAGGTGTTACCTCTGCCCTGTTTGATAAGCAAACTCCATTCATTAACTTTGGCTTCAGATTCATGTAATCAGTGCCAAGGGAGTACGACGCTGCAAGGGGATGGTGGGTACGTCTATGTGTCATTCATATGTCAGTCACCAGGGCCAGTGTATACCTGTATAGCCCCATGAGCTACGTCCCTGCAATACCAAAGAAGTCAAAACATTACGGCACATCGGGATTACCTGGATATTCAGCTATTTCTATTAGATTTTATTTAAAACACTGAGCGTAGTATAAGAAGGGAGAAGACAAGTCTAGAAGATGGAACACAGGGTAATGGATACGGGAGAGGATAGGCCTAGAAGATGGAACACAGGGTAATGGATACGGGAGAGGATAGGTCTAGAAGATGGAACACAGGGTAATGGATACGGGAGAGGACAGGCCTAGAAGATGGAACACAGGGTAACGGATACGGGAGAGGATAGGCCTAGAAGATGGAACACAGGTAATGGATACGGGAGAGGATAGGTCTAGAAGATGGAACACAGGGTAATGGATACGGGAGAGGACAGGCCTAGAAGATGGAACACAGGGTAATGGATACGGGAGAGGATAGGCCTAGAAGATGGAACACAGGTAATGGATACAGGAGAGGATAGGCCTACAAGATGAAACACAGGGTAATGGATACGGGAGAGGACAGGCCTAGAAGATGGAACACAGGGTAAGGGTAACGGATACGGGAGAGGATAGGCCTAGAAGATGGAACACAGGTAATGGATACGGGAGAGGATAGGTCTAGAAGATGGAACACAGGGTAATGGATACGGGAGAGGACAGGCCTAGAAGATGGAACACAGGGTAATGGATACGGGAGAGGATAGGCCTAGAAGATGGAACACAGGTAATGGATACAGGAGAGGATAGGCCTACAAGATGAAACACAGGGTAATGGATACGGGAGAGGACAGGCCTAGAAGATGGAACACAGGGTAATGGAGAAGGGAGAGGATAGGTCTAGAAGATGGAACACAGGGTAATGGATACGGGAGAGGACAGGCCTAGAAGATGGAACACAGGGTAATGGAGAAGGGAGAGGATAGGTCTAGAAGATGGAACACATGGTAATGGATACGGGAGAGGACAGGCCTAGAAGAGGGAACACAGGGTAATGGAGATAGGAGAGGACAGGTCTAGAAGAGGGAACACAGGGATAATGGAGAAGGGAGGGGACAGGTCTAGAAGAGGGAACACGGTAATGTAATGTACCCGTTACAGGTCTAGAAAAGTTAACACAGGGTAATGGAGATAGGAGAGGACAGAAGAGGGAACACAGGGTAATAGAGAAGAGAGGACAGATCAGTCACAAAGTCCATGGCAATATGGGTCCACAGGTGGTCTGGAAAGGGCAAATGCTGAAGCAGACTGGCAGGTCTCAGACGGGAGGTCTTGTTTTAGGCACAGGTGGTGCAAGAAGCCACATAGTCCTTGACATCCTTGGTTGGGCTTGGCCACCAGTAGTGACAAGAGATCAGCTACCCGGTTTTATGGATCCCAGGATGCCTAGTGATCAAGAAAGTGTGACCCAGCGACAGAACGGGAGGGACACTCTGCAGTACTGAGGCGCCTACAGGAAGCAGACACTCAGGAGGATGATGTGACGAGGAGTGTCTTCTTGCCCAGATATCAGATGCGCATGAAAGCGCGTCGGCCTTGATATTCTTCTCTGCAGGAGGTAAGTGAATGACTAAGGTGAATGTGGAAAAGAATAGTGACGACCTGGCTTGCCTGGGATTGAGATGCTGCGCAGTCTGCAAATAAAGGTTTTTATAGTATAAAAAAAAAAGAAGGTGATTGGATGATTTGCCCCTTCCAAGAGATGGCGCCATTCTTCCAGAGCCAGCTTGATAGCTAAAAGCTCTCGATCCCCGATGGTGTAATTACGCTCGGCAGGGGAGAGAGTCTTGGAGAAGAAGTCACAGGTTCTAGTCTTCCCAGTTTTCCTTTTGGGTAAGCACCGGCACCTATCAACACGCACGGAACACACACTTCTCCAGCTTGGCGTACAGGCGATTGGCTCTTAACCGTTGCAGCACATGGCAAACACGTCTAACATGAGTTTGCAGATCTGGAGAGTGGATCAGGATGTCATCCAGATAATAAAACAGACGTAGAGGAGGTCCCGGAAGTTGTTAACAATCTCCTGGAAGACCGACGGGGCATGGAGTTGCAGCCAAGGGAGACCCAACAAGATGTCTGAAGAGGAGCAGGACAGAATGTAGAGGGTGACCATCTCTGTGTGCAGCGCCTACCTGAAATGTCATCGGTTCGGTCTGGAACTGGACAGTCTTATTGAGAGACTCGCAAGTGACCGAGGGGATAGACAGTGGTCTGATAAGTTGAACCATTGGAAGTTTCCACTTCTAGACCAATAATGCTGCAATGAAGCTGCCTGTAAAGCCAGAATCAAGAAAGGCAGTGGACTGGAACCGCTGTCCAGAAGGAGTCGAGATGGTGACTGGCAAAGACAAACCCTAGATGCGAGAGTTTCCCGACCGCTGTGGGAGCTGAGGACAGTTCAGGCGGAAGTAGTCGGGGCTGGCACAATAAAGGCACAGGTTCTGCACCCAACGACAAGTTCTCTCTTCTGGTGCACTGGTGAGACACAAAGCCCTTGTACGTCTTCGGGCCACCACCTTACTTGGACGGCAACGTCAGGCACAGACTCGACCCAAGGGGAGGTGACACTGGTGCTGAAGCTGCTGATACTACTGTAGAATCTGCTCGGTCTGTTTAGCGACCACTCTGGCGATCTCTCAGGATTCTGGCACCTTGCCGGGGTCCATGGTTGGAGCCTACTGTAACAACTGTAGTCATCTTACGCAGCTAGCCTCTATACTATCCGTACGAATCCACGGGCTGCATGAACATGAGCGCCGATATAGAAAATCAGTGTTCACTTAATTGGAAATTCCGGGCAGTCTAATATGGATATAACTGTTTAAATGCCATAAACAGCAATAACAGTGGCATAAAGATCGTAGATTAGCCATTATCAGGGCTCACTCCATGCTGACTACTGAACGTAGATGACAGCCGCTGTTTATGAGGTCACGTCATTGCTGTGGTCTTGTAAATGCACAGCAAAGAGAATTGAGAGAACTCTAAGATCACACAAACTATAAATGTCATCCTTCCTTGATCTAACAGGGAAAAAAAAAAACATACAGGGGGAGATTTGTCAGGCATGGTGTGGGGTGGGTCTGGCTCAGGTTGCCCCTAGCGGCCGGTCAGATTCCACCTTTCATTTTCCAAAGAGTATGTAAGAAGTGGGGGGGGGGGGGTGGAATCTGATTGGTTGCTGGGGGCGGCTGGGCTGGTTTCACTTTGCACCATGTTTGATCTCCCCCACAGTACCTTTAATGATAAGAGGATTTTTATTTAAATTGCAATAATTTTCATAACTCGGAAATGTGCGTAAAATGGTGGTTGCTAAAAGTCAGATTTGGTAGTGTCCATAAAAACATCAGGGTGGGAATTTTTTCTGCCTAGCAATTACATGCTTATAAAAAGGAAAGTATTGCTTTTCAACAAATTTAAGAAATAAAACATTTCCAAACTATACTTCGTGCCTAGATTTTCCATTGTTTAAAGCGAATGCCCCATCAGGTACACCACTTTGTTTTTTTTTATCTTAATGGATCGGCGCTGGCGTGGGGATGATGGTCACATAGTCCTTTTCTTGAACCACCGCCCGGTTACTGTACACTGTGCTGGTCTTTACGGTAGCACTGGCCCACCCCAGGGCACTGGGGGGGAGGCCTGTCAGTGTGACAAAATCCCCTCTGGGACGTGGCTCCATTGATTCTAATGATGATCTTGCAATCATGTCCATGTTCTCCTTTAAAAAAAAAAAAAGTCTGTATGTCTCCCTGTGATTCTGCAGGTTGCCTTCGGGTAGCTGGATTCCTACCATGCTCCAAAAACATGTTCATAGGCCATCTGTATTCCCATGGGATTAGCCCTAGTATATATTAATGTGTTTGATTTAGGGAACTTAAACTGTGACCAATGTCATACAATATCAATGATATTCTTGATACATGTTGGCATTATATAAACATCAGGAATAAAATAAATGGGGGGAAAAAAACAAAAAAAAAAACAACTGGAGTCGTGGATCCGCTGTACCACCACTAGTCTAAGGGGCCGCTGTTTTTCACCAATGCCAACGACAAGGCAGGATGGACTTTCTGCGGCAGGCCACCCCAGGGGAACACAGGGTAATGGAGAGGACAGGTCTAGAAGGGGTAACATGGGGTAACGGAGAGGACAAGGCTAGAAGAGGAGAGGACAGGTCTAGAGGAGTAGTGATGGAGAGGACAGGTCTAGAGGAGTAGTGATGGAGAGGACAGGTCTAGAGGAGTAGTGATGGAGAGGACAGGTCTAGAGGAGTAGTGATGGAGAGGACAGGTCTAGAAGAGGAAATGCAGGATAACGGAGAGGACAGGTCTAGAAGATGAAACGCAGAGTAAGGCTGGGTTCACACTACGTATATTTCAGTCAGTATTGTGGTCCTCATATTGCAATCAAAACCAGGAGTAGATTAAAAACACAGAAAGGCTCTGTTAACACAATGGTGAAATTGAGTGGATGGCCGCCATATAACAGTAAATAACTGCCAATACTGCCAGTTATTTCAATATAACGGCCGTTGTTTTAAAATAACAGCAAATATTTGCCATTAAATGGTGGCCATCCACTCAGTTTCACCATTGTGAGAACAGATCCTTTCTGTGTTTTTAATCCACTCCTGGTTTTGGTTGCAATATGAGGACCACAATACTGACTGAAATATACATATACTGACTGAAATATACATATACTGACTGAAATATATGTAGTGTGAACGCAGCCTAATGGAGAAATGAGAGGGTAGGTCTATATGAAGAAGCACTGAGTAGGTCTGTAGAAAAACAGGTTTCTTTCATGATGACACAGCAAACGGAAGTAAAAGTATCTGCTTGCCAATGGTAGGAAAATAATGAATGCTGTGACCCCGAATTTCCTTCTGCTAAGTACCTGGAGAAGGTCCAGGCAGAGACAGGAGGTGTAATGAAGGGGCCTAGGAGCCAGGGCCGCCGATAGGGCACTACAAGTGGTACTGCCGTATGGGGCCTGGACCCTAAGAGACATGGGGGGGGGCCCGCCGGCCGCCGCCCCCCGTCCGCTACGCTAGGGGGGCCCGCACGGCCCCCCTTGCCACCTGTTTTTGAGCATCCAGAGAAGCTGCGGCCGCGCAGCTTCTCGGGATGCACTGATCGCTTTGATGTTCCGCCCGCACAGTGAGCACAGTGAGCGGGCGGAACATTAAAGTGATCAGAATACAGGAGCAGGACCTGTCAGCGTCCTCCTCCTGTATTCTCTCCCATAGGCTGCCGGCACTTCATACCAGCAGCCTATGGGAGGCCGGGCCGTGATCATGTGCCTCTCCGACAGGCGTGATCATGTGACGTCATCACGCCTGCCGGAAGTCCCGTCCCTGCGGCTCGCAAGATGGAGCCCGAAGAGGAGGAAGAGCTGCTGCCTGCACAGCACGGATTAGGTGAGTAGGATGTTTGTTTTTTTAGGGGCACCTCTGGGGGCATTATTAGTATATGGGGGCACCTCTGGGGGCATTATTAGCTCATGGGGGGGCACCTCTGCGGGCATTATTAGTGTATGGGGGCACCTCTGGGGGCATTATTAGTATATGGGGGCACCTCTGGGGGCATTATTAGTGTATCGGGGCACCTCAGGGGGCATTATTAGTATATGGAGGCACCTCTGGTGGCATTATTAGTGTATCGGGGCACCTCTGGGGGCATTATTAGTATATGGGGGCACCTCTGGGGGCATTATTAGTATATGGGGGCACCTCTGGGGGCATTATTAGTATATGGGGGCACCTCTGGGGGCATTATTAGTGTATGGGGGCACCTCTGGGGGCATTATTAGTATATGGGGGCACCTCTGGGGGCATTATTAGTGTATGGGGGCACCTCTGGGGGCATTATTAGTATATGGGGGCACCTCTGGGGACATTATTAGTATATGGGGGCACCTCTGGGGGCATTATTAGTATATGGGGGCACCTCTTGGGGCATTATTAGTATATGGGGGCACCTCTGGGGGCATTATTAGTGTATGGGGCACCTCTGGGGGCATTATTAGTATATGGGGGCACCTCTGGGGGCATTATAAGTGTATGGGGGCACCTCTGGGGGCATTATTAGTATATGGGGGCACCTCTGGGGGCATTATTAGTGTATGGGGGCACCTCTGGGGGCATTATTAGTGTATGGGGGCACCTCTGGGGGCATTATTAGTGTATGGGGGCACCTCTGGAGGCATTATTAGTATATGGGGGCACCTCTGGGGGCATTATTAGTGTATCGGGGCACCTCTGGGGGCATTATTAGTATATGGGGGCACCTCTGGGGGCATTATTAGTTCATGGGGGCACCTCTGGGGGCATTATTAGTTCATGGGGGCACCTCTGGGGGCATTATTAACTCATGGGGGCATCTCTGGGGGCATTATTAGTGTATGGGGGTACCTCTGAGGGCATTATTAGTTCATGGGGGCCACCTCTGAGGGCATTATTAGCTCATAGCGGCACCTCTGGGGGCATTATTAGCTCATGGGGGCACAGCAGGGGATCCTACATACAGAGGGCATCCCACACAGCGCAGTTACTATGGGAGCCTACAGGGGGGAGAAAGGAAAGGAAGCTGCTAGAAATGTGCGGAGCCTAAATTGTTTGTCTCGCAGGTTCTAAGGGGATGAAACGTATCTGGAAGGAATCATCATGGAGGTCTGGGCCGGATGGAGAGGAAAAGGGAAAGTGACGCCTCAGATCAAAGAAGACGTCACCTGTGAGTCACTGTATGACGGTTTTCTTATTTTGTAGAACATCATTTAGTAGGGGTGCCCCGAGGTGACAGCTACTACATTATCTGTACTCAGAGATATAACTGTGTTATCTGTGGTGTTACATAGGACTGCAGGTGACATCTACTACATTATCTGTACTCAGAGATATCACTGTGTTATCTGTGGTGTTACATAGGACTGCAGGTGACAGCTACTACATTATCTGTACTCAGAGATATCACTGTGTTATCTGTTGTGTTACATAGGACTGCAGGTGATATCTACATTATCTGTACTCAGAGATATCACTGTGTTATCTGTGCTGTTACATAGGACTGCAGGTGACATCTACTACATTATTTGTACTCAGAGATATCACTGTGTTATCTGTTGTGTTACATAGGACTGCAGGTGAAATCTACTACATTATCTGTACTCAGAGATACCACTGTGTTATGTGGTGTTACATAGGACTGCAGGTGATATCAGGTGATTTCTCCAGGTTGCAGAAGTTCAAACTTCATTGTGCCCTGGTGTGCTGGTGTCTGTATACATGTGTGCTGGTGTCTGTATGTGTGTATACATGTGTGCTGGTGTCTGTATACATGTGTGCTGGTGTCTGTGTGTGAGATCAATTCTAGAGAACTGGCTCATATACCCCATTTTCCCCAGTGGCTTAAAATGTAACCTCTGTTATACAGTTATAAAATTGTAGAACCTAAATGTGAACAAGGTGCAATTCAAATAGACACTTACTTGTATAGCTGTCTCTTGTGCTCTGTATGCAGTGCATTATACTCACCCTTGCAACGTACAATTTATAGCGCGTCTACAAGCCCAGCGGGGCTCATTATGATGGAGACTAAAACTTATACAAGAGTGGGGTAGGGGTTCCCCTGTATTCAGAATGCTGTTGAGTGCTAGGCAATGCCCCGTTTGGGGTTATTGAATTTCGAGGGTCTATGCAGAGCAGGATAAAGACACCTCTGCTGCACAAACAGGATCTCCTAGAAAGCGTTCTCACTGCCATGTATTCGCTATCACTGGCTTGGGTGAGCTAAACTAGTCTGCCTGGGGGGGGGGGGGGTGATTTGTATATGCTCACTAACATGGAACAGCCTCATTATATTAGCCTTATCAACATATTCTATGTTAGTGAGCATACCGGGGGGGGGGGGGGGGGGGGATATTGGTGAACATATACAAATCAAACAGCCCCCCAGACCCTCCAAATTCAATAACCCCAAACGGGGCATTGCCTAGTACTCAACAGCATTCTGAATACAGGGGAACCCCTACCCCACTCTTGTATAAGTTTTAGTCTCCATCATAATGAGCCCCGCTGGGCTTGTAGACACGCTATAAATTGTACGTTGCAGGGGTGGATATAATGCACTGCATACAGAGCACAAGAGGCAGCTATACAAGTAAGTGTCTGTATGGTGACATTTACATTGCACCTTGTTCACATTTAGTTTCACCAATTTTATAACTGTATAACAGAGGTTACATTTTAAGCCACTGGGGAAAATGGGGAATATGAGCCAGTTCTCTAGAATTGATCTGAAACAAATTATACCTCCCAGCAAGGCGTGGGTCGAACACACTATTTTTTTTTTTATTATTAATGTGGGGGGCCCAGACACTTTGGTTGTATGGGGCCCCGAAATTCCTGATGGCGGCCCTGCAGGGAGCTACTTGTGCTTGTCGGTGGATCAATTATCTCTACTGTTGTCTGTCTGGGCCATCCGGAGCCTCCAAGCTGTATGTTCCCCCTTATATAAAGGCGCTAACTAGTTGTTTGGGGTTATGAGACAGAAAAGATGTGTCAGGGCAGAGGTAAGGACTTGCCGACCTAATCTCCACCCGCACCCCTGTCCCTGCCTACCTGAATGCTCTGCCCTGGATAGCAGCCCCCAAATGGGCAATAGTCCCTTCCTAACTAAGTGCAAAGGTTACAGATAGGTAAACTAGAGATGAGCAAAGTGTGCCTGGCTCCATTCACTTCAATGGCACTGACCTGCAATACCACACCCAAACTGAGGACAAGAGTGGCACCATTCTCACTCTTCTCATCATAGTTGCCCTGCGTGTTAAAGGGGTGATGAGGCAAGAGCAAAGTAAGCAGTAGCTGTGTCTGCACTATGGGGAGAAGATAAAGAGTGGTAGAAGAGAGTCCAGAGAGTCTGTGACTGTCCGGATGTTTAAAGTTCCTAAGAGGACAAGTTTCTGGACTCTTGAGAACTTGCAGTGAACCTTTATAAGAATTATATAACGCACTGTGTAGGTGTCACTCGCTTTCATCAGATTATATTTGTGGAGGAAAGTTTACGCTCAGAGGAGGAGTCACTCAGTGGAGGAGTATTAAACAGGCAGCCCCAGGCTGGAGCAGGAAGCGGAGGGAGCAGACAGGGTATACAGAGGACAGAGAGTATATAGAGGGTGCAGACCGAGTATACAGAGGGCACAGAGAGAGCAGATCGAGTATACAGAGTTCAGAGTATATAGAGGGTGCAGATCGAGTATACAGAGCTCACAGGGTATACAGAGTGAGCAGATAGAGTATATAGAGTGCACAGAGTATACAGAGTGTTCAGACCCAGTATATAGAGTGCACAGTGTAGACATGCTGTCCGCTCTGCTCATTGGACTCTTTACAGTCCTGGTCTTTCTCTTTATATCTGCAAGGAGGAAAAGGCAAGGTTTACCTCCAGGTCCGACTCCATTGCCTATAATCGGCAACCTGCACCAGATCGATAAAATTAGACCTTATGACACCTTCACCCAGGTAAGTCCCTTAAAGGGGATTTCTACTCTGCACATCTATGACTCTGATATAGTAACATGTGACAAGCTTTGACCCTTGGACGCTGATCTCGGGGATTGTGGGTGCAGGAGACTTTGTTTTCTCTAATTTTCTACTTGCAGGATTGATTGGTCAGGTCTGCTCCTTATTTACACATAGGTCAATAGCAGTCATGGCTAATCGATCCTAGAGGTTACCCCAGCAGCAACACACTGTCTTAGTAGTTGGGAGGGGGCAGAAAAACACTGAACAAATTACACATAGTAGGTGGCGCCGCACTTGGTAAACAGGACCAGCCCAATGTTTATATAACAGCTTGGATCAGAGACGTGCCGGAGCAGATCCTGAGCCAGTTATTCAAGGCAACACAAGAACATTAATGGAAAATGTTCACGTGCCAGGGAAATGCTGGGCAGCGATGGTGGTGCCAAGATGGTGGCCCCTCCTGTACGATAAGATGGGGTATATGTATGTAAAGTTATATAGAGGTGCAACATGGAGCTATAGAATCATGGTACAGCATCATTTCGAGGACCCCCAACATGTCATATATAGTAATGCAATCCCTTAGGACCCCCTACATCATGAATGCACCCCATATAGCCACAATAGAGGGTGCATGCAGCTCTACGATTGGCCCGTCAGTCTCTCTCTTTTTGCTAGACAATGCTACTATAAGCTTGGAAGGCTGTAATGTGCACAGTGGTATCTTGACTTTCCCCTGATGACAAATGTCAAGGGAGAAAAGTGTCGGGGAATGGAATTTTAACATGCCAGATCCTTGGTTCTCCAGGGAGGTAAGCATACAGTAGTGACATCCCCTCCCTGGTGGCTGCATTACCCAACTCATCCGCGCCATAGACTACAATGGACTGAACGAGGCCGATCTTGCACCCGGATAGGGAGTGGAGTGCGCTACTGAATCTGTTTATAACTAGAGACACCAGCTATAAGGAAGATATGGCGACTAGATGGTATAGAGTGTGTAACATGTAGAACTATTCCACAACAAAAAGACCTAAAAAAACCTCACGAAAGTGAGAACAAAGAATTGAATAGGTGCAGCAGGTAGAAACCTGTCTAACTGGCAATTATCTGAACACAATAGGATGCAATGAAGTCAATGAGTGTCTGTAATTGTTCTTAACAGGGGCAAAGGACATCAGAGGATACAAAGCCCAGGAGGCAGGATTTATGGGAAATATAAAGGCGGACATAGTTCTAATGATAAGCTATAAAGGGGGTTATCCAAGATCATAAAAAAATAGCTGCTTTCTTCCAAAAACAGCACCAACCCTGTCCTCAGGTTGTGTGTGGTATTACAATTCAGCTCTATTCCCTGAGCTGCAATACCACTTACAAACTGAGGACAGGGGTGGCGCTGTTTTTGGCTATGTTTTATAATCCTGGATGGAATCACATGGTATATGGAGCCACAGTTGTTTGCCACTTGTCAGCAGTTCTCCACTCCATTTTCTTAAATAAAATTCTGAAATGTAAAAAATGGGTCAGATAATGGAATTTCAATATCTGATCCAAAATGTAAAAAAAAAAAAATCACTGGAAGGCCCCTTAAAGAATTCTGAAGTAAAAATACACAAAGTATGTTAGAAGGTTAGAGAACTTCCACAATGTTTTGGCTTTAGTTATATTGAGCTCACCTTACACTATTCTTGTGTTGTTCCAGCTCGGGGAGAAGTATGGAAGTGTCTACACAATCTTCATGGGTCGGAAGCCGGCCGTCATCCTGTACGGCTACGATACACTGAAGGAGTCCCTGCTGGGACAGGCCGAGGATTTCAGCGGGAGGGACGTTTCGCCAGTTTTTGAAAGGGTTGCTCGGAATAAAGGTAAAAATCCATCAGAAGAATTGTCTAAGACCAGAGCATACTATGGCAGGGCTACAAAGAATTTTGTCTTCTCCTAGGTATGGTCTTTTCTAATGGACCTGAGTGGGTTCACCAGAGGAGATTCGCCTTGACCACCCTGCGTAACTTTGGCTGGGGCAGGAAAAGCATTGAAGAAAGAGTGGTTGAGGAGGCCAAGTTTCTGATGGAGCTCTTCAAGGCTCGCAATGGTAAAGTATTTTCTACTTTTTGGCACCAGTTTGCATCAATTTTATCTACAGCCTGGAACTTCTTAAAGGTTCTCCAAAAATGTGCATTCTGAACTAGTTGGTGAACTAGTTGGTGAGGATCGAATACTTTGAATGTGTGATCATCATTCCCCCTAGAAATGCTTATTGGGCAATGGTGCTCACCAGGGCTGTGAAGTCAGTAAGCAGAAGTTCTTACCGATTTACCCCAAAGCTCACAATACTACAACTTCCCCATTGTGAGATCATGCCATTAAAGTGGTGGTAAAAATTGTACGGGACATCATAAGAAATGGCACCAATGACGATGGGAAGTCTTACTCTATGGAAAGGTCCACAGCCCCACCATTTTGACTCTTAGGTTCTTCTCCTTTCAGGGAAGCCCTTTAATCCAGGTCCTGAGTTGACTGCTGCTGTGTCCAATGCCATCTGCTCCGTCGTGTTTGGAGATCGGTTCGATACCCAAGATAAAACCTTCCAGACGTTGCACACAATGATCAACGAGAACCTCTCCTTCCTTGGGAAACGAGGTTTTCAGGTAAGAAGAGCTTTGGCTTTAGCTGTCCAGGCATGATGAGGATTGTGGTTTTGCAAAGCTGGATGCACTGCCCCCTGGGAGATACAGAAAGTGACCAACTTCTGCGTCTCTCCATGCTACAGCTCTACAATGCTTTCCCTGAGATTCTGAGATGGCTGCCTGGAGAACACAACAAGATCTTCCAGAACGCCTCCATGCTGCAGACGTTCCTCAGAGGTCTCATTGAGAATCACGTCCTGACGCGGGACGCCAACTGCCCCAGAGATTTTGTGGACTGTTTTTTGAATAAAATAGAAGAGGTAAAGACAGAACCTTTACTAGAATCTCCACCAGATCCAATGTTCTTTATCCTTGTAGTATTATCATTGACTAGGAAGACATCCATGTTGTCAAGGATGGTGGGTCCAATGCAAAGTCTGCAGAGCCCTCAGTAGTCAAGTGCAATATACAGTATGCGGTCTGATGTGCAGAGAAGTCTTCAGGCCCACTCAGGCTATAGGTGTGGATGCAACCTTTGCAGTCCTCTTAGCTACCTAAGTTGACACTACTGTGCAAAAATGGTAAAAGGACTGTAGTTGGCAAGGTCATAGCCACAAAGGGTTCAAAGGATGCAGTTGCACCTGAGCCTTGCGCCTGATGGGGTCATAAAGTCTCTTTTTCTCAAATAAGGAGGCAATACTATAAATGAAACCTTAT
The DNA here is from genome assembly GCF_027789765.1 of Dendropsophus ebraccatus. Classification (NCBI taxonomy): domain Eukaryota; kingdom Metazoa; phylum Chordata; class Amphibia; order Anura; family Hylidae; genus Dendropsophus; species Dendropsophus ebraccatus. The sequence goes on along the minus strand of NC_091467.1, from coordinate 66,854,909 downwards.
AGTTAAGGGGCCCTTTGACAAATTTTGCACTGGGGCCCATTGCCTTCAAGTTACACCTCTGGTAGTTGACTTGGATTCTGCATGTTACATTACTAAGGGATAGGTCTAAGAAGTCAAGTCCAGGCTGTCTAATGTCTGCTAGTAATATTAGAGATTTGCAGTTGCTTTATGTCCTTTCAGCATCTATAGCATATTTCCCGTATTCCCACTTTTCTTACATACTTTTTGTTTCTTTAGGAAGCCAAGAACCCAAATCCCCACCATTCTATAGACAGCTTCACCTTGACCACCTTCAATCTGTTTATCGCCGGGACTGGAACTACTTCCTCCACCATCCGCTGGGCCATCAAATTTATGCTGGAATATCCCGAAATCCAGAGTAAGTAAGAGTAGTAGTAAAATTCCCATCGCTGATCTTCTTCATCCTGCTGGAATGGCTTATTTACTTGTGTTCAACCGCAGAGAAGGTGCAGGATGAAATAGATCGCGTCATTGGGTCGGAGATATGGCCGTCCCTGGAACATCGCTTGTCTCTGCCGTATACCGATGCTGTTCTCCATGAAGTGCAGAGGTTTGCAAGCGTTGTCCCCAATGGTCTTCCCCACGCCGCCTTGCATGATATCAAATTTAAGGGATACACTATACCAAAGGTAAGAGAGATAGTGAATAGGGCAAAGAGCAGACCCCCTCTGCCCTGAGCCATAAGCACAAATATGTCCTGGTGTTATAGTAGCTAAAACCATAGACAAACACAATCTAAGTGACCTAATAACACAGCTGTACTGTCCGTATCTTTTATTGAGCAAAATGAGTAAACATCCACAGTGCAGGGAGAAAGTGATCCCATTGGAATTACTCCACTTAAAGCGAATGTATCAGCAGTACATTGGCTTTAAGATTTTCACATGGATAGAACGGCACTGGCGTGGGGAAGCCGGTGGGGTCCTTTTGTTGAACAGCGGCCCAGTTCTCGCATACGGCGCCGTTCTATTCCGACATGCCCCCAGTGCTTTATCCCCTGCCAGTACCAGGGAATAGGACCCCACCAGCTTCCCCGTGTCGGCGTTGTGAATGTACATTCGCTTTAAGACTAATTTATGTGCAGACCACCTCTGCCCTGAGCCATAAGCAAAATTATGTCTTGGTGTTATATTAGCTAAAAACATAGGCAAACACAATCTAAGTGACCTAATAACACAGCTGTACTCTAATCTTTTATTGAGCACAATGAGTAAACATCCACAGTGCAGAGAAAAACTGATCTTATTTAAATTTCTGCACTTATGACTAATTAATGTGGTCTGATTGTTCTCTAATAGAGATGAGCGAACCTCGAGCATGCTCGAGTCCATCCAACCAAATGGTTCGGCATTTGATTAGCGGGGGCTGCTGAAGTTGGATAAAGGTCTAAGGTTGTCTGGAAAACATGGATACAGCCAATGACTATATCCATGTTTTCCACATAGCCTTAGGGCTTTATCCAACTTCAGCAGCCACCGCTAATCAAATGCCGAACGATCGGGTTCGGATGGACTCCAGCATGCTCCAGGTTCGCTCATCTCTATTCTCTAATTAACAATTACAGACAAACACAATGGAACCAAGATAATCCCATACAGATAGTTGTACAGTCCATGCCTTTTTTGATGGTTATTTTTGGTAAACATCCACAGTGCAGGGGGGAGCGGGAAGTAAGCGAACCATAGTGTTATAGAGACTTGGCTTTATCAATAACTCTCAATGATTGTCGTTTTTTTTACAGGACACAACAATTATCACATTTTTACACTCCGCTCTGTATGACAAAAAATACTGGGATAAACCTGAAGAATTCAACCCTGATCGCTTCCTAGATGGGAACGGAAAGTTTGTGAAGAATGAGGCTTTTATACCATTTGGAGCAGGTATAATATTATTTCTACTTAAAAGGGGAAAACCACATTGTTGGCACTGCTGATTTCCAAAACACTGTTACTGTCACTTAAAGGGGTAGTTCACCATTTTTTTCCCTTTCAAATCAACTGGTGCCAGAAAGTGCCAGAGATTTGTAAATTTACTTCTATTTAAATCTCATGTTTTCCAGTACTTATCAGCTGCTGTATGTCCTGCAGGAAGTGTTGTATTCTCTCCAGCCTGACACAGTACTCTCTGCTGCCACCTCTGTCCATGTCAGGAACTGTCCAGAGCAGTAGCAAATCCCCATAGAAAACTTCTCCTTATCTGATAACAGATACTCTTTAAGTAAAAAGTTCTATATATATCTATATCTACAAAAGCTGGTCATACACTAGTAACTTTTAACGTCAATATGCGCTAATTGAAACCCTTTTTAGCCTTTTTATGACATGAATGGGCATGACAGATGTAGACCAATGGCAGATATCTGTTGAAAAGTTATAATGTTATGTTAAATATGTTTAAGAATTTTTGTTGACATTTTTTTTTAAAGTTTTCTAACTATATTATAAAATATTCCTGAGATCTTGCAGTTTTCATTCTCACCACTGGGGTTAAAACTAAGCTGAGACTTCCTGTTGTGTCTGTGATGATAAGAGGAGGCTGCTGTAAAGTGATTTGTTCAGCATTGCAACGTCATGTGACATCAGTAGATAGAGGAGACTTAGCAGGTCCCTGTGGAGTGACCTCTTGAAAGGTCACATAGTACGTTCAGTGATGTCTCACATTTTTCTCAAGGGGGCAGACTCTGTCTATTGTTGTCTATATCCATGAGTCTTGCTGTAAAGCATGTCACTAAATGCTGTTAAAAACAGTCCAGACAATATGGCAACCCCTGTAACAGTGTACAAATAGTGAAATAAATTTAAAAAAAAATAAAGCCAGAAAATAGAAACAGATCAGAATAAAAAAACAAGTTTTAGTATCTGAATCTAATTGGTAAAAGAAAATTTAGGTGACACAATCCCTTTAAGGCTTTGTCACTTTCACTTTCATTGTTTCATCGAAACAAAAACAACATCATTGTCCAACCAAGTCACCTACATAACATCTCTCTGAGGTCTCCAATGTATGGCAGGCTTATCTGTATAGCTATGTGACCCCCAGAAAAATAGAGGCCCAATTACTATAGACACATAGGGGGAGATTTATCAAACTGGTGTAAAGTGACACTGGCTCAGTTGCCCCTAGCAACCAATCAGATTCCGCCTTTCATTCCTCACAGACTCTTTGGAAAATAAAAGGTCGTATCTGATTGGTTGCTAGGGGCAACTAAGCCAGTTTCACTTTACCCCATGTTTGATAAATCTCCCCGCCGCCAAATTCCGCCTAGTTTGCTTAGTGTGAACATAAATGTCTATTTATTGCAGGTAAAAGGGTATGTATCGGCGAATCCTTAGCCAAGACGGAGATCTTCATCTACATGGTCAGCTTTCTGCAGAGGTTCAACCTGAAATTTCCTCCAGGAGAACGAGGACCGATCGGATTAATGCCGGGTGGGACCCGCGATCCGGAACCGTTTAATGTCTGTGCTGAATGGCGTCTGTGAGATATTAACGCCAGTGATTTCCTAGGGATGGTTTATTATATTATATAATCACCAGGCTTCTAGAGAAAACCATTGGCCTGGAGCTGGGGAGCCATGAGTAAGGGCCCTATTACACAGAATTATAATCCTCAGACCGATTCGTGTAATAAAGACAACGATCAGCTGATCAGCTGATCATGTCTTTTGGTCCTGACCTAATTATCGGCTGCCGGGCACGCGGTACTACGTGTAATAGAAATGTGCTGCCGACGGGTGATGAATCTGTAAATAAAATAATAAAATTCATACATCTCCACCTCTCCACGCTCCCCGGTGTCTTCCTGGCTTCTCCCCGCAGACTCTGATGCAACTTCAGAGCCAGTCTCTGAAGTGACAGGCTGCTCAGCCAATCACTGGCCGGGATGGGAACACCATGGCCAGGGATTGGCTGAGTGACCTCACTGGCTCTGAAGTTGCATCAGAGTCTGCGGGGAGAAGCCAGGAAGACACCGGGGAGCCTGGAGAGGTAATGTATAAATTTCACTTTTAAAGCTAGGGCTGCATGGACATCGCTAACAATAGATATATATATTATATATATATCCCTTGCTACATGATAATTAAGCCCTGTGATAGGCTCAGTAAGCGAGCACCAATATAGCAGATTGGCGCTCATTTACTATAGTGATCGGGCTGTCTAACACGGCCCTGAGTCTCTAGATAGCACATCATTTTTTTATCTTTTTTTTTTTTTTTTTTTATATTGGTGGTATAATTGCTTTTTGTCTGCATTTGTACATTCACATGAAAAATCGGTTTTGTGCTGGATAAGCCATGGAGCAACCGTGATCAATAATACCGTATCCTAAAACTCTATATTCCCTATGTTTACGCAATTTATCACATTATTATTTTTTATTAAAAATAAATAAATAAAACAAATGATGATATTGCTAATGGTGATTTTTATGAAAAAGGGAAGAAGAATATGATGCCAGGACGGCTTGTATGATGGGAAACCTGAGTATTGGGAGAAGGATTGGGAGGGAGGATAAGTGAATTTGGGATTTAGATTGTGAGCCCTAATGGGCACAGGGCCCAATATAAGGACAAGTTGGCGTTATAAAGATATTATTATTATCATTACGATTATCAAATAGGGGAATCCTGAGCACTAGTATTTGTTATAGCTGCTTGAATTATGCTGGGGTAAAAATACAAAAGTAATACTTACCTTCCCCAGTCCCCTGCTGCTCCTGTTGATACTTCTCCCAGTCCATCACGTCTTCTTTCTTTTCCGTTTCCACAATATATGGACATGCCCACTCAGCCAATCACTGGCCACAGGTCCTGAAAGCAGGAAGAAGGGATGAGCAGCAACGGACTGGAAGCGCTGCAGTGGGAGCTGCGGGGGGACTGGGGGAGGCAAGTACTGTTTTGTTTTGTTTTTTACCTCAAAAAATGGTAAAGCAGGACAGATGGGGAAGACTTTGGATAAAAGACAAAGGCATAGGGAAGGGAATAAAGACTACTGTCAAGCAGGAATGCTCATTGCGGAGAACAATCCTAGGGCCAGACAATGAAATAGAGATTTCCCATTTGTTGGGTTTTTGTGAGGACAAATTATTGCTAGTCGACCCAGTGACTGCTTGTGTGGCCCGGCTGCAAGATTAACTGCGAAGACTCTGCAAATGGATCGGTATGATCGGCCCTTGTTTGCGGTGATGCATTTGGCCCGTGTAAAAGGCAAGGGAAACAGAGATTAAAAAAAATATTAAATAGAGAAGCAGGGGGAAAATAGGAGGACGGGTAAGGCTGTATTCACACGTGCCAGGAAGTTGTCTGTGCTCACGGATCCATGCGCACGGACAATTTTACAGCCCATTGCTTTCTATTGGGCTATTCAGACGTTCTGTGATTTCACGGATCTGTGATCCGTCCCATTTAAAAATAGGACATGTCATAACTCGGAACGGAAGCACGGAACGGATTCCCCATAGAAACCAACGAGATCCGTGTTTTTCACGGATGTGACATCCGTGTTCATTCGTGAAAAACATGGATGTGATGTAATCAATGTAATTTAAAATGCTGTAAAACATATCCGTAAAAAAAACAGACACGGATGCAAAACGGACTGTTTTGCACGGATCACGGAGGTAGCTGCCGGACCACAATCCCGGAAAAACACTGAACTTGTAAATGCAGCCTAAGGGATAAGGAAAAACAGAGAAAGGCGGGGGATGGGGAAAAAGGGAAGGGGCAGGTATGGAAAAGAGGGGCAGGTATGGAAAAGAGGGGAAGGGGGGCAGGTATGGAAAAGGGGAAGGGGGGCAGGTATGGAAAAGAGGGGAAGGGGGGCAGGTATGGAAAAGAGGGGAAGGGGGCAGGTATGGTAAAGAGGGGAAGGGGGGCAGGTATAGAAAAGGGGGCAGGGCAGGTAAGGAAAAAAGAGGGGAAGGGGCAGGTATGGAAAAGAGGGGAAGGGGGCAGGTATGGAAAAGAGGGGAAGGGGGCAGGTATGGAAAAGAGGGGAAGGGGGGAAGGGGGGAGGTATGGAAAAGAGGGGAAGGGGGCAAGTATGGAAAAGAGGGGAAGGGGGCAGGTATGGAAAAGAGGGGAAGGGGGCAGGTATGGAAAAGAGGGGAAGGGGGGAAGGTATGGAAAAGGGGGCAGGGCAGGTAAGGAAAAAAGAGGGGAAGGGGCAGGTATGGAAAAGAGGGGAAGGGGGGCAGGTATAGAAAAGGGGGCAGGGCAGGTAAGGAAAAAAGAGGGGAAGGGGCAGGTATGGAAAAGAGGGGAAGGGGGCAGGTATGGAAAAGAGGGGAAGGGGGCAGGTATGGAAAAGAGGGGAAGGGGGGCAGGTATGGAAAAGAGGGGAAGGGGGGCAGGTATAGAAAAGGGGAAGGGGGCAGGTATAGAAAAGGGGGCAGGGCAGGTAAGGAAAAAAGAAGGCAAGACAGATGGGAAAAGGAATCAGTTGGTGGGGACAGGAAAGAAGAAGGTAGCAATGGGAGGAAACAAACAAGTAAAAAAAAAAATAAGACAAGTGTAGGGACACTAAAAAGAATGGTAGGGGAGTAGAGAAAAAAAGAAGGCAGTGGAAGCGGGGGGGGGGGGGGGGGGGGGTCAGGAAAAAGAGGAAGACTGGTGAAGAGAAAAAACTGGGAGGGCAGGGGGAACAGGATAAAAAGGGGAAGGTAGGGGGTGAAAATATGAAAAAGGGAAGAGTGGTTAAAGAAAAAAAGGAGAAGGAAGAAGGAACAGGAAATGAGGAGAACACGGGGAATGGGAAAATGGCAGGTGGGAATGGGGGAAAGTGGTAGATGGGTCAGGGTGAAGAAAAAGGGAAGGCAGGGGGAATGGCAGGATGGGTGACAGGGAAAAGGGAAAGGCAGGGGGAATAGGGATAAAGTAGGTGGAGGATGGAAAAATGGAGGCAGGAGGGACCGCAAAAATGAAGGCAAGAGAGGACAAGCAAAAAGGGGAAGGCAGAGGCTTGTGTAACAAAGAGAAAGGGAGAAAAGTGTGGAGAAAGTGAAGAAAAGAGAAAAGACAGGAAAGAAAGCAAAAGACCGGGAGGCTGGAAAAAAGGAGAGTAGTGTATAGACATAGGAGGTAATGAAACAGGGCATCAGGGAGACTGGAGACCAGGGCAGATAGAAGGGCAGGGGAGAGAGAGCACTACACACATGGCAGGGGAGAGAGAGCACTACACACATGGCAGGGGAGAGAGAGAGAGTACTACACACATGGCAGGGGAGAGAGAGCACTACACACATGGCAGGGGAGAGAGAGAGTACTACACACATGGCAGGGGAGAGAGAGAGTACTACACACATGGCAGGGGAGAGAGAGAGTACTACACACATGGCAGGGGAGAGAGAGAGAGTACTACACACATGGCAGGGGAGAGAGAGTACTACACACATGGCAGGGGAGAGAGAGGACTACACACATGGCAGGGGAGAGAGAGCACTACACACATGGCAGGGGAGAGAGAGCACTACACACATGGCTGGGGAGAGAGAGCACTACACACATGGCAGGGGAGAGAGAGTACTACACACATGGCAGGGGAGAGAGAGTACTATACACATGGCAGGGGAGAGAGAGCACTACACACATGGCAGGGGAGAGAGAGCACTACACACATGGCAGGGGAGAGAGAGCACTACACACATGGCAGGGGAGAGAGAGAGCACTACACACATGGCAGGGGAGAGAGAGAGTACTACACACATGGCAGGGGAGAGAGAGGACTGCACACATGGCAGGGGAGAGAGAGTACTGCACACATGGCAGGGGAGAGAGAGTACTACACACATGGCAGGGGAGAGAGAGTACTACACACATGGCAGGGGAGAGAGAGCACTACACACATGGCAGGGGAGAGAGAGCACTACACACATGGCAGGGGAGAGAGAGCACTACACACATGGCAGGGGAGAGAGAGCACTACATACATGGCAGGGGGGAGAGAGAGCACTACACACATGGCAGGGGAGAGAGAGCACTACACACATGGCAGGGGAGAGAGAGAGCACTACACATGGCAGGGGAGAGAGAGAGCACTACACACATGGCAGGGGAGAGAGAGCACTACACACATGGCAGGGGAGAGAGAGCACTACACACATGGCAGGGGAGAGAGAGAGCACTACACATGGCAGGGGAGAGAGAGAGCACTACACACATGGCAGGGGAGAGAGAGCACTACACACATGGCAGGGGAGAGAGAGTACTACACATATGGCAGGGGAGAGAGAGCACTACACACATGGCAGGGGAGAGAGAGCACTACACACATGGCAGGGGAGAGAGAGAGCACTACACACATGGCAGGGGAGAGAGAGAGCACTACACACATGGCAGGGGAGAGAGAGCATTACATACATGGCAGGGGAGAGAGAGAGAGTACTACACACATGGCAGGGGAGAGAGAGAGAGTACTACACACATGGCAGGGGAGAGAGAGCACTACACACATGGCAGGGGAGAGAGAGAGTACTACACACATGGCAGGGGAGAGAGAGCACTACACACATGGCAGGGGAGAGAGAGAGTACTACACACATGGCAGGGGAGAGAGAGCACTACACACATGGCAGGGGAGAGAGAGAGCACTACACACATGGCAGGGGAGAGAGAGTACTACACACATGGCAGGGGAGAGAGAGTACTACACACATGGCAGGGGAGAGAGAGCACTACACACATGGCAGGGGAGAGAGAGTACTACACATATGGCAGGGGAGAGAGAGTACTGCACACATGGCAGGGGAGAGAGAGCACTACACACATGGCAGGGGAGAGAGAGCACTACACATATGGCAGGGGAGAGAGAGCAGTACACACATGGCAGGGGAGAGAGAGTACTGTACACATGGCAGGGGAGAGAGAGAGTACTACACACATGGCAGGGGAGAGAGAGCATTACACACATGGCGGGGGGGGAGAGAGAGTACTACACATATGGCAGGGGAGAGAGAGCACTACACATGGCAGGGGAGAGAGAGCACTACACATATGGCAGGGGAGAGAGAGAGCACTACACACATGGCAGGGGAGAGAGAGCACTACACATGGCAGGGGAGAGAGAGCACTACACATATGGCAGGGGAGAGAGAGTACTATACACATGGCAGGGGAGAGAGAGCACTACACACATGGCAGGGGAGAGAGAGCACTACACACATGGCAGGGGAGAGAGAGCACTACACACATGGCAGGGGAGAGAGAGCACTACACACATGGCAGGGGAGAGAGAGCACTACACACATGGCAGGGGAGAGAGAGCAGTACACACATGGCAGGGGAGAGAGAGTACTGTACACATGGCAGGGGAGAGAGAGAGTACTACACACATGGCAGGGGAGAGAGAGCATTACACACATGGCGGGGGGGGGAGAGAGAGTACTACACATATGGCAGGGGAGAGAGAGTACTGCACACATGGCAGGGGAGAGAGAGCACTACACATGGCAGGGGAGAGAGAGCACTACACATATGGCAGGGGAGAGAGAGAGCACTACACACATGGCAGGGGAGAGAGAGCACTACACATGGCAGGGGAGAGAGAGCACTACACATATGGCAGGGGAGAGAGAGTACTATACACATGGCCGGGCTATATGAAGCAGAGGAGCCCGGGGTACAGGTCGGTGGTGAGGAGAGCTCTATAGACAGGATCCCATCTGTCCCTGTTCTCCTCCATTACTGCCGCCTGCTCTGGTATGAGAGTAATGACATAACAATGAGCTGCTACTACAATACTTAGGGCACTTGCTGGAGCCTTTTGTAGGATAATTACAGTACTCGGTCTCCTTGGAGGCATCAACAATAGGGTGACATTTCTGCAAACAGCAGCTGCCCTGAGATTGGATCTGACTGAGCTGCGGACGCTGATTTATTGGCCACAATGGGCACCGACCAGGACCCAGCCGCGCCATAGGAAATGCCAGCCAAAGGGTTTTTTTATTTAATTTGATCTTTTAGCTGGGACATGGAAACCATGGAGATATCGGAGTTCAGACTGCAATGTGCCCCGGAGCTGCGCTGTGAGAACCAGGCGGCACGGATGCCCATGTGCCAAGAGTGCCAGACATGCGCGCTGGCCAACAAGCTGGCCGTCACCAAAGAGCTGTTCATAAGGGCCGGACACGGCTCCCAAAGGAAGTTCCTGTTTGGGGTCATCCGGAGGTTCCGGAGCCGGGATTTACTGGTCTATATGGAGAACGTGCTGGAGCCGGCTCTGGGCAAGGACTTTACCTATAGCCGCTCACGCATCAACCCCAGCCTGGCCCAGGACTTCAGCACCAGCGGCTCCGACCGGGCACTCAACAAGCACGACCTGCACCGCTTCATGGCAGAGACCTGGGAATGGTTCAGGAGCGCCTCCTACTGGACCAAAGCCAATTACACCCTACACCTCCTCCAGATGTGCAGCTCCCACCTGCTGCAGAGCGCGGCCAACCTCATCCACGTCCTCATCGCCCAGGACGGGCAGCAAGCCGGTGAGCAACCCGCCCAGCCCCTGCATGAGCATACATTATAATATACTCTATCTGTACTAACCCCAGGAGACACCCCGTGTAGCGTCTGGGCTGCAGGCATTTGGGGCAGCCAAATATTAAGGGGTAATTCAGCAAAAAAATATTTTCTTTCAAATCAACTGGTGCCAGAAAGTGGCACATTTATTTTCATTTAAAATCTCTGGAACTGTCCAGAGCAGGAGAGGTTTTCTATGGGGATTTGCTGCTGCTCTGGACAGTTCCTGACATGGACAGAGGTGGCAGCAGAGAGCACTGTGTCAGACCGGAAAGAATACACCACTTCCTGCAGGACATACAGCAGCTGATAAGTACTGGAAGACTGGAGATTTTTTAATAGAATGTACAATTCTCTGGCACCAGTTGATCTGAAAGAACACATTTTTTTATGAATTACCCCTTTAAATTCATTTATGGGACTATTGAAATTTATATATATATATATATATATATATATATATATATATATATATATACATACATATACACACACCTACTAGCATACTGGTTTACATATATGAGCATATCGATATCTACATATTATAGACATACTGTTATATATATACGGGCCTATTGTTATAGATATATATATATATATATATATATATATATATATATATATATATATACGGCCTTTCTTGAAGTCAATGCAAACAACGTGGAAATAATTGACATGTCAATAAGTCCTGGGCATTGTGCATTGATTTCAATGCAATTTTCGAGTGCCTAACAACAGCCGTTGTCCATACCCTGTGTGAACATAGGATTCTAGTGGGTAAAAACTCAGTTGTAGGAATGAAAAGTGATCGGTCTGGGCACCTGGGGAGCGGACGCGGCCGTCATGGCTCCTGCATGAATCTTTAATCCGCTGTCTGGCGGAGAGACCTGGGTTCGCTTGACTTTCACTCGGCTGTCAGCGTTCTTTTCTCAACCTGTCAAAACAAGATCCTTACATACACACGGTACGCTCAGCACTTACCTAGTACCCACATACAACCCCCCCCCCTCTTGAATTTAAAGGGAACCAGTCATCACTTATCCAGCTTTAGAAAAACATGGCCGCTTTCTTCCAGAGACAGCTCCGCTCTTGTCTCCAGTTTGGGGGCAGGTTTTGTAAGGGTCCATTTACATAGAAAGATTATCTGACAAAGATTTGAAGCCAAAGCCAGAAACTGGCTTTGGGTCCTATTCCACGGGCAGAGGAGGGCCCGATCAACGATGTAAACGAGCGGCGATCTGCTAGATCGGCACTCGTTTACTGGGCCTATTCCACGGCCCGATGATCGTTGAGCGAGGGCTGCAGGGACATTGTTCCCGATGCAGCATCATACATTACCTGGCTGCAGGGCTTGTCCTCCGCTCCGTCTCCTCCCCGGGTCCCCAGCGCTCTATCTTCTGAATGGCCGGTCAGCTGACAGGCCACACTCAGCCAATCACAGGCCGCGGCGGTCCTGGCCTGTGATTGGCTGAGCGCTCCGTCAGCTGACCGGCCATTCAGAAGATCGTTACTGTGGAATAGGGCCCTTAGGCTTCAAATCTTTGGCAGATAATCTGTCAGATATCTTTCTGTGTAAATGGACCCTAACTCAGTTCTATTGAAGTGAATGGAGCTTAAATGCAAACCACAACTGACCTGGAGACAAGAGTGGTGCTGTCTCTGGAAGAAAGCAGCCATGTTTTTCTAACGCTGTATAACCCCTATAATGCTGACCGAATTACAAGTCATTGGTTTCTCCCTGCACCATTATTCTTGATGTCCCTGTTGGGTAATGCAGGGGAACCTGTGACACTCCAGCTGTTACAAAACTACAATTCCCATTATGCCTGGACAGCCGAAGGCTGTCCAGGCATGATGGGAGTTGTAGTTCTGCAACAGCTGGAGTGCCACAGGTTCCCTACATAATCCAGTTCAATGGCATAGGGTAGACATCTGTATTATACAGCCCAGCAGACCCTAACCCAGACCTGCTTTGGGTAAATGAATCCATTTAAAAGGAGTTATCCAGGCTTAGAACCACATGGCTGCTTTCTTCCAGAAACAGCACCACTCCCGTCCTCAGTTTGGGTGCGGTATTGCAGCTCATTTTCATTGAAGTGAATGGAGCCGCCTTGTAATACCACAAACAACCTGAGGACAAGGGTGGCACTGTTTTTGCTTTCTTCCAGAAACACCACCACTTCTGTCCTCTTCTTGGGTGTGGTATTGCAGCTCAGTTTCATTAACATCAATGGAGCTGAGTAGTAATACCAAACACAACCTAAGGACAGGGGTGGTGCTGTTTTTGCAAGAAAGTAGCAGTGTTTTCTGTTATCTCTATCTGAACTATTGCCTGACATTGATCATTACTGACACGTCCTCTTAACCGATATCGTTCCAAGCGGAGACATTTCCTCTAGGAATACAAGAGTCGCAGGAGAGAAAGTCCGAGGTGCGGGAGACGCAGGAGGATCCGTCTCTGATGGTGGTGCCGACATCATTCCAGTCCACATCCGGCGTCAGGAAATACAAGGACTTCATCTGCTGCCTCCCGGTGCATCTCTCCAAGAAGATTCTAGGTGGGTTATCCTGCAAAATGGCCGCTTGTCGTCCTCTATGGATCCATTGTAGTCAATTGCTTCTCTCCCTCCTCCCCGTTTCTTGTAGGATACTTGAAGAAGAAGCATCTCTACAGCTGCCTCTTTGTGTCTCATCACTGGTGTTACCTGACCAAGGACGTTCTCCTGGACCTGAACGCTGAGACGCTGGTGAGGAACGAAGCCATGATCCTGCAGGTAGGTGGGCTACACCCTGGGGGGCGCCATTGTCTATGGTCAGGTGACCCTCCTGGTGTATTTGTGGAATCCTCTTATTCTAGAACAGTGTTCTCCAATCTGGGTCTCTCCAGCTATGGCGAAACTACAATTCCCATCATGCCCGGACAGTCGAAGGCTGATGAGTATTGTAGTGTTGCCGCAGCTGGAGAGCAACAGGAATTGTTCTAGAACAAGAATTGTAACCAGTTGTTTACCAATTTGTTTTTCCTCTTAAATCAACTGGAGATTTGTAATTTAATTCTATTACAAAATCTCCAGTCTTCCAGTACTTATCAGCTGCTGTATGCCCTGCAGGAAGTGGTGTATTCTTTCCAGTCTGACACAGTGCTCTCTGCTGCCACCTCTGTCCATGTCAGGAACTGTCCAAAGCAGGAGCAAATCCACATAGAGAACCTCTCCTGCTCTTCAGACTGAGAAAAATACACCACTTCCTGCAGGACCTACAGCAGCTGATAAGTACTGGAAGACTGGAGATTTTTGAATAGAAGTAAATAACAAATCTCTGGCACTTTCTGGCACCAGTTGATTTGAAAGGAGAAAAAAATTGGGGTGCACAACTCCTTTAATAATTCTTTCATTTTTCACAGGGAACGTCATATAAGGGTGTGAGCGTTTCATATGCCAAAATCCAACCAGTCCCGGTGCCAAAAATTGGTGAAGGTGGCAATGCTTTACCACGGCTGGAGAAGTACTACCAAGAGACAACGGTAAGAATGGAGAGTGGGGGGTCACAGCCCAAAAGGGTCTCACAGCAGCACAGAGTGTTTTAGGGTATTCCCATATAAACATATTATATTAAACATGAATATTTTAGCAAATACTTTCATTTAGCAAACTTGTCTCCTTTTCCAAATATACTGCTCTTTCCCTCCCATTGTAGACTAGGTTGTCAACGTTACCGACCACCACTCTGCTCTAAAAGCAGTGGTCTGGTGGATGAATTGCTACAATGTAGTTGTATAGGGTATATATACTGAATAACATATATAAATATGTATACTACAGCTATAGACTGACCACTGCTTTTAGAGCAGAGTGGTGGGAGGAAAAGAGCAGCATATCAAGACAAGAAGGAAAAGTTGCCAAATGAATGTACTTGCGAAAAATATTATTACATGATATTAAAGGGGTACTCCGGATTTTTTCTCATATCAACTGGTGTCAGCAAGATATACAGATTTGTAATTTACTTCTATTCAAAAATCTCCAGTCTTCCAGTACTTACCAGCTGCTGTATGTCCTGCAGTAAGTGGTGTATTCTCTTCAGTCTGACACAGTGCTCTCTGCTGCCACCTCTGTCCATGTCAAGAATCATCCAGAGCAGCAGAAAATCCCCATAGAAAACCTTTCCTGCCCTGGACAGTTCCTGACATGGACAGAGGTGGCAGCAGAGAGCACTGTGTCAGACTGGAGAGAAGACACCACTTCCTGCAGGACATACAGCAGCTGATAAGCACTGGAAGACTGGGGATTTTTAAATAGAAGTAAATGACAAATCTGTATAACTTTCAGAGACTGGTTAATTAAAAACAAAACAAATCCCGGGAGTATCCCTTTAATACTTGCTCCTATGTCATGGCTGCCAAGTGTGAACAAAACCACAGACCACATGCAAGGTCTACCCTGTTTTGCTGGTAATGCATCATGTAGGTGTAGTGTCACTATACAGTTTTATATCCTTTATGTAAGATTTTATTTTCGGCAGCCCGGAGAATGTCTGGAAGCGTCGTATACAGATATAGAGACGGAAGCCGTATCCCTGGAGGAGCGGAACCTGTTCTGTGGGTCGTATAATGTTCTCATCCTCACAGGACAGTAAGTGACCCATCACATATCACACTGACCAGTAGGGGGAGTAGTTTCAGCCTACTCTCTTCTTACCTTTTCTTTACCTACAGAGGCGACCCGCACAGGGTGATCCACTTTGATGGTGGACGGTTGGTTGCTGTTGGCTCCAGAGATCGCAGAGTTAAGCTGTATGATATGGCGGACATGGCACAGATCCCGCCTCTTATTCAGGGACACTCCGGAAGCATCCGTGCAGTGCGGCTGTGTGAGGAGAGAGGATATATATTCAGCGGAGGGTTTGATCTCAGTATAAGGTACAACACAATATATCAGTGGTTCCTGACCTGCAGCTCCCTAGCTGTTGCACAACTACCAATGGCCAATGGCTGTCCGAACATGATGGGGGTTGTAGTTATGCAACAACTGGAGAGCCAGAGTGTATAGAAAAGAGTGTATAGAAATTTTTTTACTCCCCCCCCCCCCCACCTGTAATATTGACATTGCCTCTTTGCCCAATGACTGTGTCAGGAACTGCAGGCCTGTTCAAGCCCTGGTTCGAGCAAAGTTATATATCACTAACGCTGCAGCATGCAGATACTGAGCCTCCCCTGATGTCTACATAATACATGTTACCATTAGAATAGACATTACACTGGGGAAGCTGTCTGTGTCACTAGTGCTGCAGCCTCCCCTGATGTCTGTATAATACATGTTACCATTAGAGTAGACATTACACTGGGGGAGCTGTCTGTGTCACTAGTGCTGCAGCCTCCCCTGATGTCTGTATAATACATGTTACCATTAGAGTAGACATTACACTGGGGGAGCTGTCTGTGTCACTAGTGCTGCAGCCTCCCCTGATGTCTGTATAATACATGTTACCATTAGAGTAGACATTACACTGGGGGAGCTGTCTGTGTCACTAGTGCTGCAGCCTCCCCTGATGTCTGTATAATACATGTTACCATTAGAGTAGACATTACACTGGGGGAGCTGTCTGTGTCACTAGTGCTGCAGCCTCCCCTGATGTCTGTATAATACATGTTACCATTAGAGTAGACATTACACTGGGGGAGCTGTCTGTGTCACTAGTTCTGCAGCCTCCCCTGATGCCTATATAATACATGGAACCATTAGAAAACAAACTGGGGGGAGGTGTCTGTGTAAGTAATGCTGCAACCACTTCTGATGTCTAGATAATACATGTTACCATCAGAGTAGACATTACACTGGGGGGAGCTGTCTGTGTCACTAGTGCTGCAGCCTCTCCTGATGACTATATAATACATGGAACCATAAGAAAACAAAATGGGGGGAGGTGTCTGTGTAAGTAATGCTGCAACCACTTCTGATGTCTAGATAATACATGTTACCATAAGAGTAGACATTACTCTAGTGCTGCAGCCTCCCCTGATGTCTATATGATACATGTTACCATTAGAATACACACTACACTGGGGAAGCTGTCTGTGTCACTAGTGCTGCAGCCATCTCTCATATCTATATAATACATGTTACCATTAGAATAGACATTATAACTAGGGAAAGCTGTCTATCTGTAGCAGAACAGTGATTGTCAGTCATCAGGGGAGGCTTCAGCACTAGTGACACAGACAGCTCCCCCAGTGTAATGTCTATTTTAGTGGTAACATGTATTATATGGACATTAGGGGTGGCTGCAGCACTAGTGATACAGACAGCTTCCCCGGGATAATGTCTATTCTAATAGTAACATGTAATATATAGACATCGGGGAGGCTGCAGCACTAGTGATACAGACAGCTCCCCCAGTGTAATGTCTATTTTAGTGGTAACATGTATTATATGGACATTAGGGGAGGTTGCAGCACTAGTGATACAGACAGCTTCCCCGGTGTAATGTATATTCTAGTGGTAACATATAATATATAGACATCAGGGGAGGCTGCAGCACTAGTGACACAGACAGCTCCCCCAGTGTAATGTCTATGCTAACATGCATTAAAATAGACATCAGGTGGGGATATGTAACTGTTTGGGACCAGGGCTTGAGTGGCCCTGCAGTTCCTGATACAGCCATTGGTGGCAGCAGAGAAGCCATGTTTTCCATTACTCCTGCCAGTAAAAATGTTGAAAAAAACCTTACTATGACCTTACCATGTGGACTGCTGGGGGCGCTGTAATCAATCCTTCTATACATCCGACCTGTCTTACAGGCAGTGGGATTTGCACACGGGTCTGTGCCTCAGAATCTATCATGGACACATGAAGACCATCACATGTTTGGACGTACAAGACGATTTGCTGGTTTCTGGAGCCAAAGACGGACTGGTGAAAGGTGAAGCCAAACCTGGGCACAGGGATACAAGATAATGTCACAATAATAATAATAATAATAATAATAATAATAATAATAATAATAATAATAATAATATCCAATCCCCAAACAAAATCATGGATGGACTTGAACAGTCCTGCAGTTCCCAACTCAGCCACTGATGGCAGCAGAGAGGCCATTTTGCCCCTTTATTGCTGCCATTTAATATAAAAATGTACTTGTCAATAAAGTTATATTAAAATTAAAAAGTTAAAACTATGTACAGACCAGTCCAATGACGGAGTCTTCTCTCCGGTACAGTGTGGGACATCCCGACAGGGAAATGTCTGCGGACGTATAAACATAAGGACGCGGTTCTGGCGGTGCAGAGGAGGAATGAGCTGGTGGTCAGCGGCTGTGAGAAGGGTCTGGTCAAAGTCTGGAGCTTTGAATCTGCTGAATTAATCAAGGTGGGTGACAATGGTATACGGGACCATCACATGACTCAGCAGCATCGGGTGGTATCTATATCTAGTGTGCTGCCATCACAGCGCAAAAACAGCGCCACTCCTGTTATCAGGTTGTGTGTGGTATTGCAGCTCCGCTCCACTGAAATGAATAGGATTGGGCTGCAGTACTAAAGACAACCTGTGAAGAGAAATAGCGCTGTGTTTGGAGGAGAGCAGCCATATACCCAGAGCTCGGTGGATCAAATTTTTGCAACAAAGCTTTTTTAAAGTGACGGTAACACTTTAAAAAGATTATCCAGGATTAGAAAAACACAGCTACTTTCTTGCAAAAACAGCGCCACCCCTGTCCTCAGGTTGTGTGTGGTATTACAAGTCAGCTCCATTCACTTTAATGGCACTGAGCTGCAAAACCTACACCCAACCTGAGGACATTGGTGGCACTGTTTCTGAGAGGAAAGGGATAATCCCTTTAAAGAGGTTGTCCAGCCATATATATATTTTTTTTTTCATTAAAATAAACTGGTGTCATAAAGTTATACAGATTTGTAATTTACTCATATTTAAAAATCTCCAGCCTTCCAGTACTTATCAGCTGCTGTATGTCCTGCAGGAAGTGGTGTATTCTTTCCAGTCAGACACAGTGCTCTCTGCTGCCACCTCTGTCCATGTCAGGAACTGTCCAGAGCAGCAGGTAATCCCCATAGAAAACCTTTCCTGCTCTCCAGACTGGAAAGAAAATGTATTTTTTAATAGAAGCAAACTGCAAATCTCTGGCACCAGTTGATTTGAAAGTTTTTTTTTTTTCTGGAGTACCCCTTTAAGAGTGCGATGATAGGCGATATGGGGGGTATAGCAGCAGCAGGTATTGGAATGCTATATGGGTATAGCCCTCACATGTCACCCTTGTATTGCACAGACACTGTCTGGCCACCAGGGGGCGATCAGATGTCTGTCCTTCGATCAGTGGCACTTGGTATCGGGAAGCTCAGATGGATACGCCATTGCCTGGAGCATGATGGGAACTTTTCAGAAACGCCTAATGAGCTTCAGGCACCCAAAGTAAGTAATCTATTACAGTTTATAGGGAGATAAGCCACTGCCAGACACCTCTCAGACAACAAAAGGATTGGGCAGTTAAAACCCAAAGTGCCTGATCCTTCTGTATTCCCAGCATGATCTGACGGCAGACTCCATACACATGAGACAGCTGATCAGGCCCCATTGGGACTACTTACAATCTGCTGTTAGAATGTGCTCGATTACCCTGCAGCGCCTCCAGAGGAGAAATGAAGTATTACACAGTTAAAGGGGTTATCCACCTATGAGCTAAAAAATGAAATGCTAGCTGGTCTTATGGTGCATTTACCCACAGAGATTTATCTGACAGATCTTTGAAGCCAAAGCCAGGAACAGACTATAACCAGGGAACAGGTCATAAAGAAAAAGACTGAGATTTCTCCTCTTTTCATATCCATTCCTGGCTTTGGCTTAAAAAGTCTGTCAGATAAATCACTCTGTGTAAACACATCATTACTCACCAAGTCCCCCTGAGTATTTTGAGCCGTCTCCCATCTTTCTAGCTGCTGCCATTCCTGAGTTACAAGTTTTTCTAAAAGCCGATCTATATCCAAGATGGCGCCAGCTGGAAACTACATTTCCCATCATGCATCTCCCTGATTGGTCCATTGTCATACTCGCCTCCTTAGCTTTCTTTCCTGCCCACTCCTGTCATTACTATTGCACAGTAAACACAGGACTGTTTTTGTTTTTTTGTTTTTTTTGCATCATGCCACCCCAATATGTATTCCATACTAGCTAATGATATAGCGGAGCTGACAGACGCAAGGTGTAGCTATAAGCTGCATAATAGGCATCTGTTTACTGGGGGACGTAGTGTAGGTCTAGATCTCTGCTTGCTCACTGTGAATGAAAACATTCTAGTTCCATCCAGACTCTAAGAACATCCATACCCTTTACAATATACCGAGCTGTGACACAAACACAGGTACAGATGCCTGCATTCACTGACAGCAAGCAGAGATAGAACTATAACTTTTTATATTACAGAGATCTAGGCTCAGGGACACATGTAAGTCTATGAAAGCAGCACAGGTGCATGGAGATGAGGCAGATAATGTCTCCTGGGGGGTCGGGTTACCAAGTCAATAGACAGCTACCCCGCCCCTCAAAGAGGGAGCAGCGTGTTGTCAGAATGGACACAGGGAAGATAATTTTAGACATCCAGAGGGGTTAAGTATGAGAAAAGGGTGCAAGATTATACATTTATTTTAGGCATAAGAGGGGGATTGTTTAGAATATTGTGTTTGTTACCCAGATGAATAGTACATAGGTTGTGCGTGTGTGTGGGGGGGGGTTATAATAAATATGGCCTGATCCCTGACGCCATCTTGCTGCAGGGAGGTGATGTGTCTGGAGCTGCTCTACCTGCGGGTTATCACAGGATGCGCCGACGGCAAAATACGTGTCTTCAATTTCCTGAACGGCGACTGCCTCCGAGTGATGAGAGCCAATAGTAAGGCGGACCCGGTGGCCGCACTGTGTATCCGCGACAACAGGTAATGGCGGTATAATATAGTACTATAATACTGCACTATAACCTCACTGCTCATCCCTGTCCTCCCATCTATCTCACCTCTAGGATGGTGATCAATGTCCTCACCAGCATCATGATCTTCCAGTTCGAGGAGGTCTCGTGGGATTACTCGCAGGCGTCAGAACGGGTTGACGTCCAAAATGAAAGGCAGCGGTTCCAGGAGGCGCCAATCCGGCTGAGGCCGTACAGCTATGTGCGCGCCCAGAGGATGAAACGCGTCGGCTCCAGCAATAGGAAGATCTACCAGCAAGATGAAGAGGATTACGGCCGGGGGACGAAGAGCCAGCTGTCCCATCATGCTCGGAGTCTGTCTGCCAGAAGCATGAAGAGAGCGCATGGTATGGAGATCAATTCTTATAAACATATTGCCCTAACATAACATATAAGACCGCCATAGTGTGACTGCGCTATATGTAATATACCGTCCTTATCCACCACAGACTTACATATAGAGTCCCTAAAACCAGCCACTTGGCCGGAGCTGAGAGATTACCGCAGGAGTTTTGCTTACATTGATCTGCAACCAGAATTCTACAAGAAGCCGCCATCTGCAAGTAGACCCCGCACCGCCGGAGACAGAAGCCGGGAACTATGTAGCAGAACGACAAAGGAGGATTCAGGTACCATAACTATTATGTAGATCCACATGGTTATCCATCAGGACAGTAGTATAGTTGTTATATTCTTGTATATAAGGGCAGTATTATAGTATATTCCTGTATATAGGGGGCAGTATTATAGTAGTTATATTCCTGTATATAGGGGGCAGTATTATAGTAGTTATATTCCTGTATATAGGGGGCAGTATTATAGTAGTTATATTCCTGTATATAGGAGCAGTATTATAGTAGTTATATCCCTGTATATAGGAGCAGTATTATAGTAGTTATATTCCTGTATATAGGAGAAGTATTATAGTAGTTATATTCTTGTATATAGGAGCAGTATTATAGTAGTTATATTCCTGTATATAGGAGCAGTATTATAGTAGTTATATCCTTGTATATAGGAGCAGTATTATAGTAGTTATATTCTTGTACATAGGAGCTGTATTATGTAGTTATATTCCTGTATATAGGAGCAGTATTATAGTAGTTATATTCTTGTATATAGGAGCAGAATTATTGCAGTTATATTCTAGCACATAGGGGGCAGTATTATAGTAGTTATATTCTTGTATATAGGAGCAGTATTATAGTAGCTATCCAACTAGGGAAGAAGATCTGAGTTAGCACCAAAGTCCAATGTCATGTTATGTGTACCCACGAGCTAGGACATGTATGGTGAGGATACTTGGCTTACGGTGTGCAGCATAGGGGTGCAAAGCTGTAACAAAGTGTATAGGTAATCCAACAAGGGAGACAAAGAAGCTTGCACTCACCAAAGACCGCTGCGGTATAAGTCCGTTTTATTTCGTCTTGATAGACAAGAGTGGGGAGGGGAAGTGAAAGCAGGGGCGTCCAGTGGCTACAGCCGTTTCACTTATACCGCAGCGGTCTTTGGTGAGTGCAAGCTTCTTTGTCTCCCTTGTTGGATTAATTATAGTAGCTATATTCTAGCACATAGGGGGCAGTATTATAGTAGTTATATTCTTGTATATAGGAGAAGTATTATAGTAGTTATATTCTTGTATATAGGAGCAGTATTATAGTAGTTATATTCTTGTATACAGGGGGCAGTATTATAGTGGTTATATTCTTGTATATAGGAGCAGTATTATAGTAGTTATATTCCTGTATATAGGAGCAGTATTATAGTAGTTATATTCTTGTATATAGGAGCAGTATTATAGTAGCTATGTTCTAGCACATAGGGGGCAGTATGTATAGGCTAATATCTTAATTACTTACATTGAAATTATAGATGATGAATCAGGTTACGGATCACCAGGACGCAAATCTGCTCTTTCCATAAGTGAGAGCGCAGCGCTACAACGTATGAAGCAACGCGGACCTCACACTCCCATGAGTCCCAACCAAATCCTCCTGAAAGTCAGTACGATCCAAAATCTACAGAAGGCAGACATAGTCGGATCAAACATGGAGTTTAACTCCAGGATCCGGGACAAATGGGGGGTTACGCTATCTGGTCACGAAAAAAAGACCTTCATCTCGCCTTCCCTCCCAATGGAAAGCCAGAACATTGACCCCCTGAATCTTCTACAGAAAGTCAAGTCTTCTGCGGTTCCTGTAGACATGAGGACGGTCCTAACAGTCTTTGAAGTAAGAAAAGTGGGTCTGAAGATGAGAGAGTCCCTGCACGGTCCGGAGATCCGCTCCACCATTCCCTGTCCTACTATAATTCGCCCACGGACGAGCTGTAACTCCCAGAGGAAAGAAAAGCGCAACGTCTACCATAGAAGATCCACGTCTGCCCTCGAAGCCGGCGTGAAGCAAATCGGCCTGTACACAAGTCCTGAGACCGTTCGGCCCACGCGGATGATCATGGGACAAAACATTGAAATTAACATCCCGAAACGCAAAGCGCCAGACCCTGTCGTGACCGCCGACCCGTACAGAGAGCGCAGCGGCTTCCGACTCCTTACCGTGAAGCAGCTGAAAGAATTCCAAGCGGAAAAGACATCGCTGCAAAAAGAAGCAGACGCTCACGTACAGACGGCGAAGAACATAGAGAGCAGGAAGGCCTGGCTGAGGAAGATTAAGGGGAAGAGCATAGACGACTTCACCAAAGCCGGAAAGATTGCCGCCCCAGAGTTTGGGCCCGACGTGTTTCTATAACCGGGGCTGATACTGGAAATCTTTGGCACTTTAAGTACCAAAGTCCTCTATAGCTTGTGTTTGTTTGCACTGTATAGACCATAAATTTCCTTTCATCCAGAACATTTGATAATCCAGAATGTCTGATAATCTAACATGTTCTGAAAGCAGATGACTGTGCACTGAAACAAGGCCCCCATACACATGGGAACCTGCCAATTCATCAGGATTGGCTAAACCTCTAATGTATATGGGGGTATACCTGTCTACGGACTCATTAGACAGATAAATGTTTGGGGGAGAAGGATTGGGCAACCTTATTTTTAACTGCACAATCCCACAGACCTTGAAGAGCTATAGAAGTCTGGCAGCAGCGTACCCCTCCTCTCCCTATTCAGAACACATGGACACTGGGCCGAGCTGAGCATTCGCATGCCTGTGATGAACGTTCAGCTGATACCTACTGATGATGTACAGTATGTCCACTGTGTTAGGAGCTATTCACACATCTGCAATATACGGCCTGTGCACTGACAGTATCCTGCAAACCCGACCTCCCGGCATCAGCATTCAGTATCATGCCGGGAGCTCCAAAACTATTTAAAAGGGTTATCCAGCGCTACAAAAACATGGCCACTTTCTTCCAGAGTCAGCACTGCTCTTGTCTCCAGGTCAGGTGTGGTCTGCAATTACGCTCCATTCACTTCAATGGAACAGAGTTACAAAACCTGCACTCAAACTGGAGACAAGAGCGGTGCTGTCTCGCCATGTTTTTGTAGCGCTGGTAACCCCTTTAAATGTTCACGCTACTGTACCGACAAACTGTTTGTCTGGTCCCTTACCTTCGCTTTACAAAAAAACTTTTGACATGTCAGAAGTTTAAAGTGGTTTTGACCAAAATGTTTGTTTTTTTTTTCAAATCAACTGGTGTCAGAAAGTTTGACATATTTGTAATTTACTTCTAAAAAAAAATCTTGAGTCTTCCAGTACTTATCAGCAGCTGTATGTCTTGCATGAAATGTTGATATATTTGCAGTCTGACACAGTGCTCTCTGCTGCCACCTCTGTCCATGTCAGGAACTGTCCAGAGCAGCAGCAAATCCCCATAGAAAACCTCTCTTCCTTTCCAGACTGGAGAGAATACACTATTTCTTGCAGGGCATACAGCAGCTGATAAGTACTGTAAGACTTGAGATTTTTAATAAAAGTAAATTACAAATCTCTGGCACTATTTGATCTGTCAAAAGTTTTTTAAAGCGACAGGTACACATACATAACTTTTTTTTAAAGGAAAATGTAAAACATTTTATTAAATAAATTGTTTCCAATATCATATGTATCACATGACAAGACCCCCCTCTAATTTTTAAGAGAAGCGCTCGGCCTGGCACTTCACTCCCCAGCTTGCTGTCTTTTACATCTCCCGCAGTGAAACAGAGATTTCGGCAGTCCAGAGAGTGAAGTGCTAGGCTGAGCGCTTCTTCCGTCTCTATCTAATGACTGATCAGTTTTCTGAACAAACAGGCACCAGCTGATCAAAACTTTGACAAATCTCTGCTTTGTTTAAAGTGACAGTACACTTTAAAGCCGTCCCTAAAAAAAGCTACATACACGTAAGGTTGAAACACAGCCCGATACTCACCCCTCCCTGTTTGTTGAGCGTTAGTGGCAGATTTGTTACTCACTTAAGTAAATGGGCAGCAAATCCACAGCAGACTCGCTGCATGTGAACGTACCTCAAGGTGTAAACTGCTGCTGATCCTGCTGCCTGTTCACACAGACAGTGACAGCCCAGAGGAGCTCAGGGGAAACCAAAGGGTTAATGTGGTGATAAGTCAATGTAGATGTGTATACAGGGGAAGAGAGAGGACAGCGAGGGGTTAATGTAATGGTAAGTCAGTGTAGGGAGGAAAGAACCGGATGATAAACCCTGAGATCACCAGCACTAGGACCCAGCGGAGGCTGCAAGAGAGAAAGGAGACAACATTATAGAGAACATCACTGCCCTCTACCTACAGTCCCATGTAAGGAACATCACTGCCCTCTACCTACAGTCCCATGTAAGGAACATCACTTCCCTCTACCTACAGTCCCATGTAAGGAACATCACTGCCCTCTACCTACAGTCCCATGTAAGGAACATCACTTCCCTCTACCTACAGTCCCATGTAAGGAACATCACTGCCCTCTACCTACAGTCCCATGTAAGGAACATCACTGCCCTCTACCTACAGTCCCATGTAAGGAACATCACTTCCCTCTACCTACAGTCCCATGTAAGGAAAATCACTGCCCTCTACCTACAGTCCCATGTAAGGAACATCACTGCCCTCTACCTACAGTCCCATGTAAGTAACATCACTGCCCTCTACCTACAGTCCCATGTAAGGAACATCACTGCCCTCTACCTACAGTCCCATGTAAGGAACATCACTTCCCTCTACCTACAGTCCCATGTAAGGAACATCACTGCCCTCTACCTACAGTCCCATGTAAGGAACAGCACTGCCCTCTACCTACAGTCCCATGTAAGGAACAGCACTGCCCTCCTCTACATACAGTCTCATGTAACAACACTGCCCACCTCTAACATACAGCCCCATGTAAGTAACATCGCTCCCCTCCTGTAGTATACAGTCCCATGTAACACCCCCATTCCTGTAGCATACAGTCCCATGTAAATAAAATCGCTCCCCTCATGTAGTATACAGTCCCATGTAAGTAACATCGCTCCCCTCCTGTACATACAGTCCCATGTAAGTAACATCGCTCCCCTCCTGTACATACAGTCCCATGTAAGTAACATCGCTCCCCTCCTGTACATACAGTCCCATGTAAGTAACATCGCTCCCCTCCTGTACATACAGTCCCATGTAAGTAACATCGCTCCCCTCCTGTACATACAGTCCCATGTAAGTAACATCGCTCCCCTCCTGTACATACAGTCCCATGTAAGTAACATCGCTCCCCTCCTGTACATACAGTCCCATGTAAGTAATATCACTGCCCTCCTGTACATACAGTCCCATGTAAGTAACATCACTGCCCTCCTGTACATACAGTCCCATGTAAGTAACATCACTGCCCTCCTGTACATACAGTCCCATGTAAATAACATCCCCCCCAGCGCACCCCTGAACTCCTGTCACATTTGCAAAACTTAGGCTGGTCATGTGACTTGGACCGATCAGGTGACCGTGTGACGTCAGGCCCTCGCCAGCGCTCTCAGCTTCTACCATCCCGGAAGTGAGTCGTGTACCGGAAGTGAGTGTCTCCCGGAGATCCTGCTCCCGGTTGATATGATGCGGCAGGTAAGTGGCGGTACCGCGCAGTGTGGCCTGACCGATAGGTGCCTTACCTTCTGTCGGGTTATCGTTATAGCAGGTCTTTAGCGCATTGGGCATGCTGGGGCTTCTAGTGCGGCTGTGTACAACTTGTTGTACCTGAGCTGTCATGGCGGCCTGCGGGATCACGTGACTAGGTTGGCCACCTCATACGTGTTCTGTAAGCTCATGGACCTGTCATATTTGCTGAGCAGGAGCCTGGGAAAGCTGGGTTATTACTCCTGCAGAGGCTAGCCGCGGCGAAGGGTATGCTGGGAGTTGTAGTTGTTTAGCAGGGACGCTCAGGCATGCTGGGAGTTGTAGTTGTATAGCAGGGAAACTAGGGCATGCTGGGAGTTATAGTTGTATAGCAGGGAGACTCTGGCATGCTGGGAGTTGTAGTTGTATAATAGGGACGCTCAGGCATGCTGGGTGTTGTAGTTATATAGCAGGGAAGCTCAGGCATGCTGGGAGTTGTAGTTGTATAATAGGGAAGCTCAGGCATGCTGGGAGTTGTAGTTTTATAGCAAAGAAGCTCAGGCATGCTGGGAGTTGTAGTTATATAGCAGGGAAGCCCAGGCATGCTGGGAGTTGTAGTTGTATAGCAGGGAAGCTAGGGCATGCTGGGAGTTGTAGTTTTATAGCAGAGAAGCTCAGGCATGCTGGGAGTTGTAGTTTTATAGCAGAGAAGCTCAGGCATGCTGGGAGTTGTAGTTTTATAGCAGAGAAGCTCAGGCATGCTGGGAGTTGTAGTTTTATAGCAGGGAAGCTCAGACATGCTGGAAGTTGGAGTAAAATATCAGAGAAGCTCAGGCATTCTGGGAGTTTTGCAGCAGGAAGGCTAGGGCATGCTGGGAGTTGTAGTTATATAGCACAGAGGCTCGGGCATGTTGGGAGTTGTAGTTATATAGCACGGAGGCTCGGGCATGCTGGGAGTTGTAGTTATATAGCAGGGAGGCTTGGGCATGCTGGGAGTTGTAGTTTTGCAGCAGGGGAGGTCAGCTGACTGTCACCCGGCTTTCCAAGGGGAGATATCAAAAGGAAACATCAGAGCAGAATTTTTCACATCCTGACAGCAGGGGGCGCTCAGGGTCCCATGTGCTGAATCGGTACAGGGCCGCGCACCCCTGATGTGTCAGTAACCTTGTCCCTTCTCTGATCCCCACAGGACAGTAATGATGAGACCGAGGACGTCTCCCTGTTTGACGCAGATGAAGAAACTTCAAGAAGTTCCAGACGGAAAAAGATCAGGTGAATGTTCAGTCCCCGGAGACAAAAGCGACGGACTACAAGCCCCAGCATGTCTGCACTGCCAAAATGCTGGGAATTGTAGTTTTGCAAGAGCTGGAGAGACCCAGGATGGGGAGCACTGATGTACCGCAGCACTCCTGCAATCCAGATTTAGATGAGTGGAAATAACTAGTCAGGACATTTCTTTTATCCACTTTAAGCTTTTCCCTTCAACCTCCCCCTGACATATATAATAATACCAGCCCCTCTGCATAGGTCACCTATGGTATCCAGGATTAGAAAAACATGGCTGGTTCCTTCCATAAACAGCGCCACTCTTGTCCTCAGTTTGGCTGGGGTATTGCATTGAAATAAATGCAGTTGAGTTGTAATACCGCACACAACCTGAAAACAAGTGGTGGCGCTGTTTTTGAAAGGGAGCAGCTATATCTAATCCTGGATAATGCCTTAGACTCCAGACACCTCACCAATCAGCTGATCAACGTTGCTGTACTTATAGTAGTGGAGGTTCTAGGTGCTGCAGGATTGTCCTGTTGACTTGATTGGGAGACAACATAGATGGGTATAATGCGCCAATAAAATACATGTTATTAATCACTATATATAACACAACGCACCTTTCTCTCCGGCAGACACCCCATTGCGTCGTTCTTCCATCTGTTTTTCCGAGTGAGCGCCATCGTAGTTTACCTCCTGTGTGAACTGGTGTTTAAGAGCTTCATTGCCTGCATGGTGACCATCATTCTGCTGCTGTCATGTGACTTCTGGGCGGTAAAGGTGAGTGGATGTGTACAGGTGATACAGTAAGGACGGCGTGTACAGGTGATATACAGTAAGGACGGCGTGTACAGGTGATACAGTAAGGACGGTGTGTACAGGTGATACAGTAAGGACCGTGTGTACAGGTGATATACAGTAAGGACGGCGTGTACAGGTGATATGCAGTAAGGACGGTGTGTACGGGTGATACACAGTAAGGACGGTGTGTACGGGTGTTATACAGTAAGGACGGTGTGTACAGGTGATATACAGTAAGGACGGCGTGTACAGGTGATACAGTAAGGACGGTGTGTACAGGTGATACAGTAAGGACCGTGTGTACAGGTGATATACAGTAAGGACGGCGTGTACAGGTGATATGCAGTAAGGACGGTGTGTACGGGTGATACACAGTAAGGACGGTGTGTACGGGTGTTATACAGTAAGGATGGTGTGTACAGGTGATACAGTAAGGACGGTGTGTGCAGGAGATATACAGTAAGGACGGCGTGTACAGGTGATATACAGTAAGGACGGTGTGTGCAGGTGATACAGTAAGGACCGTGTGTACAGTTGATATACAGTAAGGACGGTGTGTACAGGTGATACAGTAAGGACGGTGTGTACAGGTGATATACAGTAAGGACGGTGTGCACAGGTGATATACAGTAAGGACGGTGTGTGCAGGAGATATACAGTAAGGACGGTGTGTACAGGTGATACAGTAAGGACGGTGTGTACAGGTGATACAGTAAGGACGGTGTGTACAGGTGATATGCAGTAAGGACCGTCTGTACGGGTGATACACAGTAAGGACGGTGTGTACGGGTGATACACAGTAAGGACGGTGTGTACAGGTGATACAGTAAGGACGGTGTGTACAGGTGTATGCCGGTCAGTGGCCACCAACCCCGCAGGCGTGCAAGAACAGGGAAGGGAGGCCATGGAACAGTAAGGACCGTATTAGACCGCCGATATTCAGCAGCAAGTGACGCTCACTTGCTCCTTGTTCCACGCTCGCTGTCTGCTATTACATTCACCAACATCAAGTAGGGGTGGTGCAGGGAGCTGCGGGAGGGGCTGCCCTGACAATTATTAGATTGCCTGGGTGGCCCATAGGAGGGAGCAGCGGTCTCCTGCCGCCACTCCTATTGCACGGAGCGGTGTTCATCAGACCGTTGCTGTCGTTAGCAGGATTTTAGGTCATGTTGTAAATCAACGATCCTCGGGCACTGTGCATGTCGGCACGTTCATTTAAAGCATGACCTATTACACTAAACGATTATTGTCGGGATTGGCCAGTAATCGCTTTGTGTAATTATATCCTAAGTGCTGGCGTACTGACTGCCCACCAGGACCCCCACAAGCCTAACATCCAGTTGCTCTGCTTGTTCGGTCACACGTTGTTGGTAGATCCTAGTAACATGCCTCCAATGTCCCATTTACACATCCGTAGCTGTCTGCATTAGCATGTACCCATTCGTTCAGAAGAGGGTATCTGTGCCCCAAAGGGTGTGTGTATGGAGCCATAGAAATAAATAGGTCCTTATTCTATCTGCATATATGGGTCCAAATGGATGTGTAAAGGGGCCTAAGGCCTCATGCACACATCTGTGTCAGTTTTATGATCAGGAAGTCTTTCAGGAGACTTCAGGAAATCATCACTATTTCCCGACCGTAAAACTAAAGGTAAAAAAAACTGCATACCCACCTGCTGCACAGTGCTTTCCTCTGGCTTCTTCCTCCTCCTTTCCTGCTCTGCGAGTACTTGACTGATGTTGCCCTTAGACTGCAGCGCTGGGGGGAGATAGCGACCTCTTGTGGTCAGAGTTATAATTTTGCCTCCAGCCAGAAGAGTGATTGACAGGGCCTGCAGCCATTGGCTCCTTGCCCTGTCAAACACAGTGCAGCATTTAACTGTATGTGCTTCTCATTAGGAGTGCATACAGTTACCCCTTGTCTCTGCTGCCTACTTTGGCCTTAACGACCAGGCGCCATTTGTACAGATGATATACAGTAAGGACGGTGTGTACAGGTGATACAGTAAGGACGGTGTGTACAGGTGATACAGTAAGGAAGGTGTGTACAGGTGATACAGTAAGGACGGTGTGTACAGGTGATACAGTAAGGACGGTGTGTACAGGTGATACAGTAAGGAAGGTGTGTACAGGTGAGATACAGTAAGGACGGTGTGTACAGGTGATATACAGTAAGGACGGTGTGTACAGGTGATACAGTAAGGACGGTGTGTACAGGTGATACAGTAAGGACGGTGTGTACAGGTGATACAGTAAGGACGGTGTGTACAGGTGAGATACAGTAAGGACGGTGTGCGCAGGTGAGATACAGTAAGGACGGTGTGCGCAGGTGAGATACAGTAAGGACGGTGTGCGCAGGTGAGATACAGTAAGGACGGTGTGCGCAGGTGAGATACAGTAAGGACGGTGTGTACAGGTGATCAGGAAGTCACCCCTTGTCTCTGCTGCCTACTTTGGCCTTAACGACTAGGCGCCATTTTTCTCTTTTGCTTTTTTTGTTTTTCCCTCCTTGCCTTCTAAGAGCCATAGCCCTTTTATTTTTCCATATACAAGGCTTTTTGGAGTTTTTTTTTATTAGTGTCATATTTGTGTAGCTGGGAATTCTTAATCTCTTAAAATTATCCTAATGTGACAAGAAATCTGCAATCCTGGCGTTTTTTTTTTCTTCTTTTCATTTCCGCCGTTCATCATGCAAGAATAATATTGTTATAGTTTACTAGAACAGACAATAACGCACGCTACGATTTATAATATGTTTATTTATTTTATGTGTTTTATATATAAAATGGGAAGGAGGGGTGATTTCAACTTTTATTGGGGAAGGTGCTTTGCCATATTTTTTAAAACTTAATTATTTTTTTTACTATTTAAGTCCTTCTATGCATTTATTAGATTGCATATACTGTTTAATGCTATGCTATTGTAAAGCATTGATCAGCATTTTCAGTGATCTTCCTATTGAGTTTGCCTGGGGCAGACTCTATTAGAGGAGCACAGATCAGACTGTACAGGATGTAAGTAATTTACCTCCAACAGTCGGGGAAAACAATCGGGGCCATTGAAGTAACACTGTGAGGTGTCCCGATCGGACAGTGACAGGAGCACAGCCAGGTACATATTTGGAATCCCAGATGTTTCCAGAGGGTTCTGGGAGGCATCTGTTCCAGCTGACAATAGGACCTGCTATGTTTGTCAGACCTATTTTCCTTCAGAAAGTATTCTGAAAGGTGTCCGTGCTCTCTCCCAATCCCTGCAAACATTACCATTCACAGGTTCAGGATGGAGGGAGGGGCACACGCCGCTGCCTGACACGTGACCCTATAACACTCACAGCTGATGGTAGTATACAGTTGTATGCAGCCTACACAAGTACATTGGTAGCCCAGATCTCTGGAAGTGGTGTATTCTTTCCAGTCTGACACAGTGCTCTCTGCTGCCACCTCTGTCCATGTCAGGAACTGTCCAGAGCAGTAGCAAATCCCCATAGAAAACCTCTGCTGCTCTCTAGATTGGAAAGAAAACCACTTCCTGCAGGACATACAGCAGCTGATAAGTATTGGGAGACTTGAGATTTTTAATAGAAGTAATATACAAATCTCTGTCACTTTCTGTCACTGGTTGATTTGAAAAAAAATTTTTGGGTGAACTATCCCTTTTAATGCGATCCTCATCAGAATCCATAGCTCGGTGTAATTGCATTGCTTTCCTTCGCGTCATAAACCTGATTTCACTCTCGTTTGCAGAACATCACCGGGAGGTTGCTGGTGGGCCTGCGATGGTGGAACCAAGTGGACGACGATGGGAAGAGTCATTGGGTGTATGAGTCCAGGAAGGTAGGGGTAACTCCCAGCTGTGGATTCTTTACTGTCTCAGCTTTATTCATCATGGTAACTAATGATCGGTCACTCACTTCCCAAGACAGGAGCCGGAAAGAAAGTCTCCTCTGAAGCGGAGTCCCGGATCTTCTGGCTGGGCCTCATCTCCTGCCCCATCATTTGGGTCATCTTTGCCTTCAGCGCTTTGTTTTCATTCAATGTGAAATGGCTGGTGAGTACCTTCATGGTGTAAACTCCTTCATGGCCAGTGAGGGGCGCTTCTTTGTCGCCATAAGTTGTGTTCCAGTATGTAGAATACATTTCTATCAATCTCTTTCATCAGAAGCCTCGGCTCCTTTTATTGTGTAGTGGTGAAGCCACTGGATGTGAACTGGATGTAACCTGGCAGTGCCACTACACCGAGGCTTTAGGCCGTACATCTGCGGAGGCTTTGCATGTCCAGCCATCAACATTAAAGTGTCACTGTTTCATATTTTTTTTTCAGAAATCAATAGTCCAGGCGATTTTAAGAAACTTTGTAATTAAGTTTATTAGGCAAATATGCCATTATCTGCATTCAAAAAGACTTTCCCCAGGTCCCCCTCCCTCCTCTCTCTCATCCACTGCTCATTATCAGGAAATCTCCACTCTTTAACATCAGTCGGCCCTATGTAACCTATGAAGAGGGGAGGAGGGAGGAGGGAGATTAGTCACCAGCAGAGAGTAGAGAACAAAGCATTACACAGTGGGAGCTGTGTAAAAGTTCTATTCAGAGGTCAGAGAGGTCAGTTCTGTCTTCAGAGGAGATAGCTGGTGATGTAGCTGTAAATTAATTCTTTGTTGTCCTGTTTTGGTGCCTCATCTCCCTCCACCCCTCCCCTCTCCATAGAGAACAATGAAGACAGAGGGGAGAGCTTCAAACTGCTTTTTCATGATAACAAACCCAATTACAAAGTTTCTTAAAATCGCCTGTACTATTGATTTCTGCAAAAAAAATTTAAACAACAGTGACACTTTAAAGAGTATCTGTCACTACAACCTGGCCGCTGTGTATGTTGCTTGAATAAAGAGCCACTGCTTCACTGTGATGTCTGATGACATGTCCAAAAGTTGTTAATCACGGCCGGCCTCGCTGCTGAGACGCTGTAATCAGGAGATATCGCCAGGGAGAGATCGCAGCATCGTGAGCCACTCCCCAGCCGGCCGCTCATTACATCAATGTAAGTCTATGAGAAAACGTTAACAGAATTAGGGTCAGTTCACACTGAAATTCCACCTGCCTCAATGTTAGGTATTGGGCACCTCTGCCCTCTGCCACCTCTGCGCTAAGGCAGGCGGAATTCCGAGTGGAGTCTGCGGCGGGGTTTCCAGTCGGAATTTCGGCGCTGATTCCTCAGTGTAAACTGACTAGCGGCCGACCAAGGAGTTGATTGCGATCTTTCCCTGGCTATATCTCCTGATCAGAGGCCTGAGACCCGCTGTGATGAATAACTTTTCACATTTAAAAAAATCTTTGTAGTGACCGTGTAGTCACCATGAAAATGCTATATCTAAGCTATTGGCATCATGTTATAGAGTAGAAGGAGCTGAGCAGATTGATATATATCTTTATGGGGAAAGATTCAATATAACTTCTAATTTATTGATTGGAATCTCTGATGTTTCCAGGCTAAAGAGTCCAGTCCATTGAGTGACTCCGCCCACTGGACTCCTAAACACAGAATGATTAGGGATTCCAATCAACATGTTACAAGTTATACTGAATCTTGTCCCATAAAGTTATATATCAATCTGCTCAGCTCTTCCTGTTCTATAACATGATGATGATAGATGAGATAGCATTGTCTTGGTGACAGATACCATTTTAAAGTGTCACTGTCGTTATAATTTTTTTTTGCAGAAATCAATAGTACAGGCGATTTGTAATTGGGTTTATTAGCCGAAAAAAATGCATTTTTATCATGGAAAAGCAGTTTGGAGCTCTCCCCCCTGTCTTCATGGTTCTTTATGGAGAGGGGAGGGGTGGAGGGAGATGAGGCACCAACAGGACAACAAAGAGTTAATTTACAGCTACATCACCAGGCTATCTCCTCTGACAGTCAGCACTGACCTCTCTGACCTCTGAATACCAGCTTTCATACAGCTCCCACTGTGTAATCCTTTGATCTCTGCTCTCTGCTGGCGACTAATCTCCCTCCTCCCCTCTCCATAGGTTACACAGGGCCCGACTGTGTAAAAGAGTTGAGATTTCCTGATAATGAGCAGTGAATGAGAGAGGGGGGGGGGGGCTGGGGAAAGTCTTTTTGATTGCAGATAATGGCAGATTTGCCTAATAATCCTAATTACAAAGTTTCTTAAAATCGCCTGGACTATTGATTTCTGCAAAAAAAATTAAATAAAATTAAAACGACAGTGACCCTTTAAGTGCCTTTAAATAAATGACTCTTGGCGATTGACTATTAGATGAAGCTTGGTAAACCATGTATGATTAGTGATTACAATAGATATCTATTGTAATGTCTGAGCACAGACATTATAGCGCCACCCTGTGGGGTCAGTGTGTAGGCAGCAAGTTTTTGACCTCTTTTTCATGCATTATACGTCTTTCCTCGCAGGCTGTGGTTATCCTAGGGGTCACTCTACAAGGTGCAAATCTCTACGGCTACATTAAATGTAAAGTGGGCTCCCGCAAGAACTTGACCAGCATCGCCACCAGTTACCTGGGCACCCAGTTCCTCAGACAGGTGAGCGGCACTGCTCTACACCGGGGGGTTCGGGATGTCCATACATATTATTTTCAGGGTGATATACATGTGTTAGAGCCGGGTCCTCCCAGTAGTCACAGCAGGGTCTCCTCTATCCATCCATACGCTGTTACCTATAAACATTCTTTCTGTGTTTCCAGACGTTTTCCAGGGAGCCCGCGGCAGAGACATAATCCCCCGGCACCTATAAGTGGATTATAACTTACCGCTGAGAGACCGAGGACAGTGGTTTTTCAGTAATTTTTTTTGTCGCACTACAAGTCTAATCTCTTCGGCTGATTTCCTCTCAGAACTGTTTTTTACTCTCCCCGTCTCAATGGGTTATCCCCCTCGGTCAGGGTCAGGCAGAGACGTCTGTATGACGGCCGGGATCGCTATGGAGGAGGAGAGCGCAGTGACGTCACATGCCATAGGAGACTCTGTGCTTTTCTATTGAAGCAATACATATGGGGCTGGTGTGTGGGAGCCGATGTAAATATCTATATATAGATGTTATAAAGATGTTTTATGCAAATAAATTAAGGATTGCTTACGGGTGCATTCTGATTGGTTGATGCAGATCTTGTAATTGTTGGCAAACAAACATACCTGACCAAGGCCTAGTTCACATCTCTGTTAAGTATCCTGTTCTGCTTCATCATAGGGGCAGAAGAAATTATGTCCGTTCAGACACTGACACCCACCAATAGACCCCATTGACTTTAATGGGTCCTGTCAGGTTTTTCCAGTATGCTGCACTATTGTCTGCTAGATAGAGATGTGAATGAGGTTTTAGTTTTTTCAGAAATTAAAAGGTTTCTTCCAAAAACAGCACCACTCCAGCCCTCAGGTTGTGTGTGATATTACAGCTTGGCTCTAGTCACTTCAAGTGTCACTGTCGTTTAAAATCAATAGTACAGTCAATTTTAAGAAACTTTGTAGTTGGGTTTATTAGCCCAAAAATGCATTTTTATCATGAAAAAGCAGTTTGAAGCTCTCTCCCCTGTCTTCATGGTTCTCTATGGAGAGGGGAGGGGTGGAGGGAGATGAGGCAC
Organism: Dendropsophus ebraccatus; assembly: GCF_027789765.1. Classification (NCBI taxonomy): domain Eukaryota; kingdom Metazoa; phylum Chordata; class Amphibia; order Anura; family Hylidae; genus Dendropsophus; species Dendropsophus ebraccatus. Next base: position 66,818,689 of record NC_091467.1, on the reverse strand, counting down.
CAAAACAGGACAACAAAGAGTTAATTTACAGCTACATCACCGACTATCTCCTCTGAAGTCAGCACTGACCTCTCTATACCGGCTTTCACACAGGTCCCGCTGTGTAATCCTTTGTTCTCTGCTGGCGACTAATCTCCCTCCTCCTCCCTCCCCTTTCCATAGGTTAGACAGGGCCCAACTGATGTAAAAGAGTGGAGATTTCCTGATAGTGAGCAGTGAATGAGAGAGAGAAGGGGGGGGGGGCCTGGGGAAAGTCTTTGTGAATGCAGATAATGGCAGATTTGCCTAATAAACCCAATTACAACGTTTCTTAAAATCGCCTGGACTATTGATTTCCGCTGTTTCCGGAGTTGTTAATCATGTGGTTTTCTATCCTTGTGTAACCCCTTTACAATTTTATTCTGCACATATAATATTGACGGCCCATCTATAGCATCATTACCAGATGGGTGGTCTTCTACCTGTTCCAAACGTCAGGGCATGCTGGGAATTTTAGTTTTGCAAAAGCTGAGGCGGTGCATTGGGAAGTATGTCCTCTATCTACTATGCTGAATGGATGAAGGCGCACGTCCAGCAATATGTCCTCCAGCTTCCTGTATAAGAGGCAGAGTGACATCTAGTTTACTGCTCCCGTTCACTGACAGCAATCAGAGATCAGGAAAATGGTGACATGGGGGGTGGCGGGACAGGTAGTGAATGGCATCTCCCTATGTGTATGAGGGTAACACGGGAGTATGGCGGGCAGCGAATAGTATCTCCCTATGTGTATAAGGGTAAGGCCGGAGTATGACGGGCAGCGAATAGTATCTCCCTATGTGTATGAGGGTAAGGTGGAAGTATGACTGGCAGTGAGTGGCATCTTCCTATGTGTATGAGGGTAAGGCCGGAGTATGACGGGTAGTGAATGGCATCTCCCTATGTGTATAAGGGCAAGGCCGGAGTATGACGGGTAGTGAATGGCATCTCCCTATGTGTATAAGGGCAAGGCCGGAGTATGACGGGCAGCGAATAGTATCTCCCTATGTGTATGAGGGTAAGGCCGGAGTATGACGGGCAGCGAATAGCATCTCCCTATGTATATGAGGGTAAGGCCGGAGTATGACGGGCAGTGAATAGCATCTCCCTATGTATATGAGGGTAAGGCTGGAGAATGATTGGCAGTGAATAGCATCTCCCTATGTATATGAGGGTAAGGTCGGAGTATGACGGGCAGTGAATAGCATCTCCCTATGTATATGAGGGTAAGGCTGGAGAATTATTGGCAGTGAATAGCATCTCCCTATGTATATGAGGGTAAGGCTGGAGAATGATTGGCAGTGAATAGCATCTCCCTATGTATATGAGGGTAAGGCTGGAGAATGATTGGCAGTGAATAGTATCTCCCTATGTATATGAGGGTAAGGCTGGAGAATGATTGGCAGTGAATAGCATCTCCCTATGTATATGAGGGTAAGGCCGGAGTATGACGGGCAGTGAATAGCATCTCCCTATGTATATGAGGGTAAGGCCGGAGTATGATGGGCAGTGAATAGCATCTCCCTATGTATATGAGGGTAAGGCTGGAGAATGATTGGCAGTGTCCCTATGTGTATGAGGGTAAGGTCGAAGTGTGACTGGCAGTGGCATCTCCCTATGTATATGAGGGTAAGTCTGGAGTATGACAGGCAGTGAATGGAATCTCCCTATGTGTATTAGGCCGGAGTACAGTATGATTGGCAGTGGCTTCTCCCTATGTGTATGAGGGTGAGGGCGGAGTATGACTGGCAGGGGCATCTCCCTATGTATATGAGGGTAAGGTCGGAGTATGATGGGCATCTCTTGGTCACATGTCTCTCTACTTGCACGCTGTTTATCTCCAGAACCTGTGAAGTGTGTCTGCCAGAGCTGAGAGACCACAGAAATAACTGGAATGTCTCTTCAGACCGCAGAAGAGGAGCATCTGTCACTGACTGCAGGCATGAGACGCCCCCAGGGTCCCATAGGGCTTATACGTGAGACTAGGGCGCCCTTTTATTTTTCTATTTACATCCAGATAACCTGCACAGACCTAATACGTGTCATGGCTGAGGGTTTGTTACAGTTGCAGCCAATCAAGATGGTCCCCATTGGGCTCATTCCATATAGCAAGGTTATCAGGACAGGAGCGAGACTGGTTAGGGATGAGACTGCAACAAATCTTCAGCTGTGAGCAATGATGTGTGTGTGTATATATATATATATATATATATATATATATATATATATATATATAATATTTTATTTTATTACTGCTGACAGTTTCTATTCACAAGAAATCTGGTGTAAAAGCTTCAAAGTACATGGAAAATTGGCTAAACTTTTACTAAAGAAGTGTTACACCCCAAGTACAACTCTGCTAGAAAGCCTTCTGTCTTCTCCTTTATGGACACTAGAGGGCGATAAAGTACCTGTACACATAAAGCTGTGGCGCTGCTCTCAGTCAGTTTTGCCACCATAGGCTCCAATCCCTTAGCCACTGGATGTTGGTGAGGCGACTCTTCCCACCCGCTGTCTCGTGGAGGGAGCTCCCAAATTTCTGGGGTTGCTGGAAGGAGCCAAGCCCCCTATCCGATGACCCCAGCTCAGTGATCCCTCCTGAGCTCCATAGTTCATACTTCAGAGCCAGGTTATACCAGCCTGAGCCACCAGATGGCGCCATAGACTGGTTCCTGATGGGTGTGATGACATGCGGAGGGCTGGTTCTCGTCTTTCGCACTTTTCCTGTCAGATGTTTATCACCGTCTGTTCAGTAACAATTTCTGCACCATCTCGTATGATTCCTTACAAGCCAAGAAAGTCCAAAGCATTGTAACTGTCCTGTATGTGGGACCCCTGGACTATAGGGCCTGGTCAGAACTGTGCCCCCTGTAGTAACACTGGTGGTGGTTGTGGTGTGTGTGTTGGGGGGGGCTGTTACATCTTAACCACACTACATATTAGTATGTATTTCATATTGTTGTCACAGCTCCGCCCCTTCCAATATCTCTTGATAGTAGTGACTTCTAGTCCTGACCTGTGCCTATGTGGCTGTATTCTGTGCTATACCCTGATGTTCTGGGGGGTGACCATGGAGAGAGAGGGGCTTGCGGGGGGCTATGGCCTTGATATGTACAGTGCGGTCCCATAGTCTCCAGCTCCTTAGCATTCCTCCTCCTCCTCTTCTTGCTGGACGGAATAAAGTGTTACAGATACAGTTCCTGTATGAGAGCCGAGTCTTCCAAGTACATGACTTCATCCTGGGCAGGCAGCAAGAGCTGAAATCACTTTCCCATGTCATCCAGAGCGGCTGTCCCCAGCGACTACTAAATGTATAAAGGGGGGGACACATGTTCATGTTATGTCATTGCCGGCCTGGTCACCTGGCATGTCAGAGCCCCCAAATAACTATCCTGTACCCCAAGTGTCAGCGTGCCATTATCCTGTACCCCAAGTGTCACTATTCTGTACCCCAAGTGTCACTATCCTGTACCCCAAGTGTCAGCGTGCCATTATCCTGTACCCCAAGTGTCACTATCCTGTACCCCAAGTGTCAGCGTGCCATTATCCTGTACCCCAAGTGTCACTATCCTGTACCCCAAGTGTCAGCGTGTCACTATCCTGTACCCCAAGTGTCATTATCCTGTACCCCAAGTGTCAGTGTGTCACTATCCTGTACCCCAAGTGTCAGTATCCTGTACCCCAAGTGTCAGTATCCTGTACCCCAAGTGTCAGTATGTCATTATCCTGTACCCCAAGTGTCAGCGTGTCATTATCCTGTACCCCAAGTGTCAGCGTGTCATTATTCTGTACCCAAAGTGTCAGCGCGTCACTAACCTGTACCCCAAGTGTCATCCTGTACCCCAAGTGTCAGTGTGTCATTATCCTGTACCCCAAGTGTCACTATCCTGTACCCCAGGTGTCAGCGTGTCATTATCCTGTACCCCAAATGTCACTGTCCTGTACCCCAAGTGTCAACGTGTTACTATCCTGTACCCCAAGTGTCACTATCCTTTACCCCAAGTGTCACTATCCTGTACCCCAAGTGTCAGTGTCATTATTCTGTACCCCAAGTGTCAGCGCGTCACTAACCTGTACCCCAAGTGTCACTATCCTGTACCCCAAGTGTAAGCGTGTCACTATCCTGTACCCCAAGTGTCATTATCCTGTACCCCAGGTGTCAGCGTGTCACTATCCTGTACCCCAAGTGTCACTATCCTGTACCCCAAGTGTAAGCGTGGCATTATCCTGTGACCCAAGTGTCACTATCCTGTACCCCAGGTGTCAGCGTGTCACTATCCTGTACCCCAAGTGTCACTATCCTGTACCCCAATTGTCACTATCCTGTACCCCAAGTGTCACTATCCTGTACCCCAATTGTCACTATCCTGTACCCCAGGTGTCAGCGTGTTATGTCCTGGTCACATGCAGACATGTCGGCGGGGTCCCTGGTCACAGATGACTGATGTGCTCGGTATTGGCGGGGACACAGTCTCGTGTTCCTAACACCATGTGCAGACAGCACGGTGCAGGGGGCTCTGCAGCTGGAAAGTCTCACATTTCAGTAGGAAACCTGCGAGGAGAGGCGGCCGGTCCCTGCAGCTTTATCCTTCATTACTGGTATTACTATACATCCCCAGCCCCGGGGACCGGAGCGGCTTAATATATGGAACACACACGGTATAATAATAATAACGCTGCAGAAGACGTTCAACTCTGCTCCACTCACAGCGCCCATCTGCTTCTTATTACCAAGTCAGCTACATAGGGAAATGTACGTGCTTAGGTATAGGAGAGGACACTGAACAAGCAGGGGATGCTGGGACATTAGGCCCGAAGCCTGCAGATCTGTGAATGTAGTGCTAGAGGCCAATACAGGATGTAACTCAGGATCAGTAATGTATGTACACAGTGACCCCACCAGCAGAATAGTGAGTGCAGCTCTGGAGTATAATACAGGATATTTTTCAGTTGTGTCTGCAGATCTTTCTCCCTCTATTCCTCAGGCAGGTGACCACTTCTTGCCCGCTGTCTCCCTGAATAGTCAGGAGGAGAGTGCAGAGGTTAGGCAAGAAACAATTGTCATTTCCTAGAGATAAGTGGAAGCTCCTTCTCTCCCCCTGGGAGTGGTCATACAGGATGTGACAGCGTCCTCCAGAGACATGGCTGCGGAAGCTGTAGGATAGAGATAAGCGGCGCTGTTCTCTGTAGGTTACAGTTATGATAAAACTACATCTTCTATCCAGCAGGACATGATGGGAGTTGTACATTCACCACAGGTAGAAGACCACTACTCTAACTGTTCTAAAATGTACATGATAGTGACACGCTGACACTTGGGGTACAGGATAGTGACACACTGACACTTGGGGTACAGGATAATGACACGCTGACACTTTGGGGACAGGATAGTGACACTGACACTTGGGGGTACAGGATTATGACACGCTGACACTTGGAGTACAGGATAGTGACACTTGGGGTACAGGATAGTGACACTTGGGATACATAATGACACACTGACACTTGGGGTACAGGATAGTGACACTGACACTAGGGGTACAGGATAGTGACACTTGGGCTACAGGATAATGACACGCTGACACTTGGGGTACAGGATAGTGACACTAGGGGTACAGGATAGTGACACTTGGGCTACAGGATAATGACACGCTGACACTTGGGGTACAGGATAGTGACACTGACACTAGGGGTACAGGATAGTGACACTTGGGGAACAGGATAGTGACACACTGATACTAAGGGTACAGGATAATGACACACTGACACTTGGGGTACAGGATAATGACACGCTGACACTTGGGGTACAGGATAATGAGACTTGGGGTACAGCATAGTGACACAATGACAGAAATCCATGGGGATGGAGACTCCCTCAGTCCTCGGTCACTCAGTCTCCAGGATCCCTGAGATGTGGCCGTGCAGGTCTGGGGAATGGGTCAGCCCCAGACTATGAGGAGCAGGCCCGGAAGCAGGGAACTCCTTAGAGGAAGAGGACACTTTGAGGGTCTTTGTGTCCGCCTGGAATGTCTCCCCCCAGCTTCACTTCTGTGCTTCCGTCTCTGGGAGAGGCTCCTGGATGCTGCGCTGGATGGGAGGAGGACACACCTAATGACATGGAGTCATGGAATAACAATCCAGGGATTACACACAGATGTTCTGCTCCAGCCACAGGGAGGATCAGCTAATATCTTCTTATATCTTATTCCCGGCTATTGAAGGAGGAAATGCTATGATCCTTATGCAGAATCCAACTATTCGCCTTCAGGGTCCTGATACTACTGCTACCTCTCTGCCTCATCTAGTTACCTCTCCGATCCTTGTCCATTACCACATGGACCACATTTCAATCATACACTCTGTATTACCATGATGGCTTTTAGTCATTGTGGACAAATGGATCATTAAAGGGGTATTCCCCCCAACATTTTTTGCATTAATAGGTTGCCCACTTATAGCTTTCCAATATCAATTTATTATGGATTCTGCACAGTTTTGCTGTTATCTAAATGCATTTACCCCCACTAAACGCATAGAATCATCAAACCTCAGTCCAACCCGTCATCACTCCCTGCTCCTGGCCCCCACCCTCTGTGTTGTGATCCACTGGTGACGGGCACAAATGTGGAACAATGTGACGTGAAAGTGAAAAATTTCATTTTTTCACTTTCACGGCACAAATGTGTCTGTCATCAAGGGGTCCATATCCTCACTGCACCCCTTGTTAGATTCCCTGAGAGGTGCAGTTTCCAGAATGGGGTCACTTGTGGGGGGTTTCCAGTGTTTTGGCAGCACAAGGGCTCTGTAAATGCGACATGGCATTCATCATCCATTCTAGCCAAATCCAACCTCCAAAATCCAAATGGCGCTCCTTCCCTTGAGAGGCTTGCCCTGCACCCACATGGCGCTTTATGTCCACATGTGGGGTATTTACGGACTCGGGGGAAATTGCTCTAAACATTTTGTGTGTTTTTTTCTCTTTTAACCCCTTGTAAAAATGATAAATTCAAGGCTAGACCAACATTATAGTGTAAAAAATGTAATATTTCATTTTCACGCCACATTGTTCCACATTTGTGCCCGTCACCAGTGGGGTTCATATGCTCACTACACCCCTTGTTACATTCCTTGAGGGGTGTAGTTTCCATAATGGGGTCACTTGTGGGGGGGTTCAACTGTCTTGGCAACACAGGGGCCTTTTAAATGCAACATGGCCCCTCGAAATCCATTCCAGCCAAATCCAGCCTCAAAAAACCAAATGGCGCTCCTTCCCTTCGGAGGCTTACCCTGCACCCGCATGGCGCTTTTTGTCCACATGTGGGGTATTTCCGTACTTGGGAAATTGCTCTACAAATTTTGTGTTTTTTTTATTTTTTAGCCCCTTGTGAAAATGAAAAAATCAAGACAAGATTAATGATTTAGAGTAAAAATTTAAAACAAATTACACTAAATGTTGGTCAAGCCTTGATTTTTTTCCATTTCCACAAGGGGTTAAAAAAGAAAATAAACGCAAAGCGTGTAGGGTAATTTCCCCTGAGTACGAAAATACCCCACATGTGGACATAATGTGCCATATGGGCACAGGGCAAGCCACCAAAGGGACAGAGCGCCATTTAGAGGCTGGAATGGAGGATAGAGGCCATATCACAATTACAATTCTGGAAACTACACCCCATAAGGAATCTAACAAGGGGTGCAGTGAGCATATGGACCCCACTGGTAACAGACACATATGTAGAACATGTGATGTGAAAATAAAAAATACAATTTTTTTCATTTTCACGTCCAAAATGTGGCCGTCACCAGGTGGCCATATACCCGCTGCCCCCCTTGTTAGATTCCTTATGGGGTGTAGTTTCCAGAATGGGGTCACTTGTGGGTTTTTTATTTTCTGTCCCGGCAGCATAGAGGCTCTGTAATTGCATCATGGCATCCTCTAATGGGAATGGCGGCCATACCTACTTAGCTGGGGAAAAGGGACAATTCTAATTTATTTGGGTGTATTAGGCCAATTATTGGTTTATAAGGTTGAAAATGACAGGTGTCCATCAAATTCAACCTGTGTTGATCCAGAGGAAGGCAAAAAACCCCTCGTAAGGCAGACGACAGTAGCCTCATCACAGGGGAAAAATTCCTTCCCGACTCCATAATGGCGATCAGACTAATCCCTGGATCAACGTGACCCCTGAAATAGGAATAAGGGACAGAATTTAGATAATGTAGAACCCCAGTGACGTGTGGTGCGCCTTGGAGCGATCCAGTATGCAGAGGCCGGGGGGATCAGGACAGGCGTCACACTGGAAAATGGTGTCCTTCCTGATCCCCCTGTTACCCCACACTCTGCACTTCTTCTGGGGTCTCCTGTTCAACAGTGTGGGGGACGTCACCTGGAGAATGTTGCCCTGGTGCGATACGGGGTCCTTCATATCCAGAAGCGCTGGGTCCGCTCCATGGCTGCTAAATATAAGGGCTCTATTACTGCTTCTGATATGATCGTGCCGCAAGCTACAGGGCAGCGAGGGACCGGAAGAGGGGGTGCTGGTATAAAAGTTATCCCCGTACAGGTGGTGACCTTTATCCAGCAGTGGGAAGATCAGTTCCCGAATGATCTCCCCACTAACTCCGAGGATGGGGGGGGGAGGGGGCATCTGGGGGCTGGATTCGGGTGTCCCTTCCTTTATACACTCTAAGTGCACGTGCACACTGCGGAATGGCGAAGGATAACCCTTTGTGCATTCCGCAGCTGGCACCCACCGGCAGACTGATGCGGGCGCGCGTCTCCGTCCGTGTCATAGACTCCATTCTATGCACGGGCGGATTCCGCTCTCCGTCAAATGTGTTCATTCTTTGGACGGACGATGGAATCCGCCCATGCATAACATGGAGTCTATGACATGGGTGGAGATGCGCGCCTGCATCAGTCCGCCGGTGGGTGCCAGCTGCGGAATGCACAAAGGGTTATCCTTCGCCATTCCGCAGTGTGCACGTACCCGAAATCTGTAAGTGTACCCTGAGGTACTGTCACAGAGTTTGTAGAATTTCGCGCCATACCGTCATCTCTTATTGGGACGGTACTGGCGGAAAAGACGTGTCTGGGGGGCAGCGTACGCTACGTTACCCCCAGACACGTCACTGAATGATGAGGATGATGAGGATGAATGGAGGAAAGAAGAATCCCCCCATTCATCCTCACTGGCTGTTTCGGTGTCGGAGGCAATAATAGCGTATGCGTCCGACACCGAAAACACACTGGGGGCCATCTTTATACGGGGATTGGTATATGGGGTATGTAGTGGTGTAGTGGTGTAGTGTAAAACTTTATTCCGTGTAGTGTAATGGTGTTTTTTACATGTTTTTTTAACATTAAGTATAAAAAAAAAAAAACTACGCCAAGAAAGGAGTTGCTGATAAATGCCGCACTTATAAGCAGACCGTGGCTGTAGGATATAGGAAAAAAAACACTCTACGCCAAAAAGGAGGAGTTGCTGATCAGCGGCGCACTTACGTGCAATGCTGATCAGCACTCAGCGGCGATAGGGTGCGGAAAAAAAAAAAAAATTGGAGAAAAACAAACAAACAAAAAAACCTTTCTTCAACCCTATAGCTACTGATATGTGTATTATATACACTTATCAGCCGCTAGGGGGCAGTAGAACGGGTTTTGGGGGCGTACACTTACGCCCGCGGTTGTTAAGGGGTTAATGTTAAAGGGGGATTCCACTCAAACATTACTTTTGATATGTTGCTGCCCATGGTGAGACTAACAATTCCTTCCATACTTGTTATTATGTATCCAATCTCCTTTTCCCAGTTCTGAGCTACTGCTTTCTGCTGAAAACACAAAAACCTGTGTGTGAGCTTTTCTATCTGTCTCCCCCTCCTCTCCCCTCCCTTCTGAGACGGCTGATGTGAACAAGTCCCTGGCAGGATGTATCTGCAACATTGTAGCTTCTTTGTAAGGCTGGGAGGTTTAATCACAGTGAGGTCATCAGTAACTCGACCTTAGAATAACCCTACCAGCATTACAAAGAAGCTACAATGTTGCAGATACAGCCTGCCAGGGACTTGTTTACATCAGCTGTCTCAGAAGGGAGGAATAGACATAGAGAAAAGCTCACACACAGATATTTTTTTTCTTCAGTAGAAAGCAGCAGCTGAGAGCTGGGGGAAGGAGACTGAATAGATAATAACAAGTAGGGAAGAAATTGTTGGTCTCACTATGGGCAGCAACATGACTATTTAGGCATCGGGCCTATATCAGACAGGGAAGGGTTACATGGTGTGACCGGTGCAGTAAAGCGTGGGGCGGCTGCTGCGAGCCTGAGTGCCCACCATCGCTGCGGGACAACAAAGCTGCAGATTGTGCTCCGGGCCGGCCGTGAATGTGACACTTGTTTCCTAGGTCTGCGGAAGGTGTGAAAAGATTAGGGCTCAGTTAGCAGGTCCCGACGCTGGAATCCTGCTGTACCGGCAGGCGGCATAGGTGGCATACCCAGCACTTAAAGGGTAAAAAAAAAGTCTGGACTTGTTAGATGCCGAAACGCGTCGCTTCTACATTGAATAATAAACTACATCTAGGGATCCCGCCGCTTCGCCAAAAAATAGTTGGCCGTTGTTCTTCGTGATATAGTGTATACGGTTGACGGATTTGGCCCCGCAGATCAGCCGGATGGGTGGAGTCGCTGCACATTTACACATTTCCCATAGATCCCTCTTATCCTGGCTGGAGAAAGAAAAAAAATAGTAAAACATTCACATTCCTTCAGCTTTTCAGGAAACCCACCCAATGTGGGACTCAGCGCGTTCCCAGCGGGGATGAGGCAGCAGAACCAGGCGGTATGTGGCTCACACCTCATCTGGTGTATGAGCGAGAGGGCAGGAGGACTGTACGGGGGTATAGGAGACCGCTACACCATGCTGGGACTTGTAGTCCTACAGTGGGAGGGTTATAGGCAGTCAGACAATACTGGCTCCTGCTGGGCATAGATGTAAACCAGGGTTGGGGAACCTCCGGCCCTCCTGCCGTTGCAAAACTACAATTCCCATCATGCCTGGACAGCCTTCGGCTGTCCAGGCATGATGGGAGTTGTAGTTTTGCTACAGCTGGAGGGCCGAAGGTTCCCCTTTCCTATCTAATGTAAATTAACCAGATAAACGTTCTCATTCACTGACAGCAAGCGGGAATCCATTTTCGCATAAACTAAAGGGTTAACCCAATGGGAAAATCTTTAGTGCAGTTCCCCCTGGGCACCGTGGGACAGTACCACCCCCAGAAGCGGTGCGCCTTACTGGTACCCAGCGCTGTATTATGTAAACAGCATTCCAGGGGGAGTGTGAGGCCGGGTGGGGCTATCCTCCCAGACCACCGCACTCTCTTCCTGCGCCCGGGCCATGGACTGTACGTGGGACCGCAGCCAAGGAGAACGTGTTCAACACTTTTCCATCACGTTGCTGCGGAGTGGGGGTCTGGGCGTAGCTGCTGATCTCTGCACTGAACGTAAAGTTTCATCTCATCTGCAACCAATAAATCCCTGAGGCCAAAGAGTGTACAGCAAGCACAGATGTGTAATGTCTATAACCGCTGAGCTCTTAAGGGGATGTCGGCCATTGAGAAATAATTCACTTAGAATCATTACTGATTAGTGCATCTTGTATTATACTCCAGAGCTGTAATCACTATTCTGCTGGTGGGGTCACTGTGTACATACATTACATTACTGATCCTGTACTGATCCTGCGTTACATCCTGTATTATACTCCAGAGCTGTGATCACTATTCTGCTGGTGGGGTCACTGTGTACATACATTACATTTCTGATTCTGTACTGATCCTGAGTTGCATTCTATATTATACTCCAGAGCTGTGATCACTATTCTGCTGGTGGGGTCACTGTGTACATACATTACATTACTGATCCTGTACTGATCCTGCGTTACATCCTGTATTATACTCCAGAGCTGTGATCACTATTCTGCTGGTGGGGTCACTGTGTACATACATTACATTACTGATCCTGAGTTACATGCTGCATTATACTTCAGAGCTGCACTCACTAGGACATTTGCCCCTCTCACCCGGCTGATTATATAATGTGAATTCCAGGCAGGATTTTATAGCCCCCCAGAACCTTGCGTCTCCTCCTGGGTAGATGGACTGAGGGGCGGAGGCCTCAGGAATGCAGCCTGAACTTTACAGGCCGTCTTAATGGGATCCTTTTTATAGTACACGGACCCGGATTGGTCGCCCCAACGGCCGGCCCTGCCAAATATGTGGGGAGAGTAATGTTCAGCATCCCGGCATCGGCTGAGAGCAGAAATACTGACTGTGCAATGAATCTTCCCAGGGAAAACAAATCCCCGAGCATTGCATGCCAAGACCTTAATCCTATGCATGCCGGCCCCCCGGCCCCTGTCACAGCATGCACATCATCCATGCAGGAACCAGCAGTGCCAGCAGGGGGCATCTCAGGACCACTCCCATCCTCATGGTCTTTGTAACAAGGGTGAAACTTTAGGTTCTGGGCCCAAAAGGGAGCGGGCAGAAGCCAGGAAGATACAGGGGAGCGGGCAGAAGCCAGGAAGATACAGGGGAGCGGGCAGGAGCCAGGAAGATACAGGGGAGCGGGCAGAAGACAGGAAGATACAGGGGAGCGGGCAGGAGCCAGGAAGATACAGGGGAGCGGGCAGAAGCCAGGAAGATACAGGGGAGCGGGCAGGAGCCAGGAAGATACAGGGGAGCGGGCAGAAGACAGGAAGATACAGGGGAGCGGGCAGGAGCCAGGAAGATACAGGGGAGCGGACAGGAGCCAGGAAGATACAGGGGAGCGGACAGGAGCCAGGAAGACACCGGGGAGCAGGCAGAAGCCAGGAAGATACCGGGGAGCGGGCAGGAGCCAGGAAGATACAGGGGAGCGGGCAGAAGCCAGGAAGATACAGGGGAGCGGGCAGGAGCCAGGAAGATACAGGGGAGCGGGCAGAAGACAGGAAGATACCGGGGAGCGGGCAGAAGCCAAGAAGATACCAGGGAGCGGGCAGGAGCCAGGAAGATACAGGGGAGCGGGCAGAAGACAGGAAGATACAGGGGAGCGGGCAGAAGACAGGAAGATACCGGGGAGCGGGCAGAAGCCAAGAAGATACCAGGGAGCGGGCAGGAGCCAGGAAGATACCGGGGAGCAGGCAGAAGCCAGGAAGATACCGGGGAGCGGACAGGAGCCAGGAAGATACAGGGGAGCGGGCAGAAGACAGGAAGATACAGGGGAGCGGGCAGAAGACAGGAAGATACAGGGGAGCGGGCAGGAGCCAGGAAGATACCGGGGAGCGGGCAGAAGCCAGGAAGATACAGGGGAGCGGACAGGAGCCAGGAAGACACCGGGGAGCAGGCAGAAGCCAGGAAGATACCGGGGAGCGGGCAGGAGCCAGGAAGATACCGGGGAGTGGGCAGGAGCCAGGAAGATACCGGGGAGTGGGCAGGAGCCAGGAAGATACAGGGGAGCGGGCAGAAGACAGGAAGATACCGGGGAGCGGGCAGAAGCCAGGAAGATACCAGGGAGCGGACAGAAGCCAGGAAGATACCAGGGAGCGGACAGAAGCCAGGAAGATACCGGGGAGCGGGCAGAAGCCAGGAAGATACAGGGGAGCGGACAGAAGCCAGGAAGATACCGGGGAGCGGGCAGAAACCGGGAAGATACAGGGGAGCGGGCAGGAGCCAGGAAGATACAGGGGAGCAGGCAGAAGCCAGGAAGATACAGGGGAGCGGGCAGGAGCCAGGAAGATACAGGGGAGCGGGCAGAAGCCAGGAAGATACAGGGGCAGAAGCAGTGGGGAGAGTGAAGAGGTATGTATATACTTTATTATTTTACACTTTAATGGTATGTTAACACTTAGTAGAACAGGCGGAGTGTGGGGATGCCTTGTGCGCCTCCGCTCTCCGCTCAAGAATTGACATGTCACACTCCTCCTGTTTTCCTCAGTGTGAACATACCCTTAAAGCAAGGGTTGCACAGCCCCCCTAGTGATTGGCTGAACGGCCTGTCAGCTCAGACAGGCTGCTCTGAAGCTGCAGCCGGGCGACAGGACGCATGCAGATCACAGGAAAACACCAGGAACGTGGACAGGTAATGTATTAACTGTTTGTACAATCGTCAGCTGTCTGCCACGCATCGCTATTGCACATAGCGATGCATAATGGGCGGCCAATGATTTTACACAGAGCAATAATCAGCTGACAGCCGATTATTGCTCCATGTAATAGGGCCCTATGCTTCTTCTTCTAGACCTGTCCTTCTCCTTCTCCATTACTCTGTACTCCTCCTTCTAGATCTATCCTTTGCCTTCTTCATACCTCTTTGCTTTTCCCTCTTTATTTCTTCCTATATAACCTTTCATTTTGCTCTATCCTTTAAGTCGCACAGCCAGGCCTTCACTACCTCCACTGTAAAACCAGTTCTTGATTTAGCTATTTTCTCAATTTTGAAAAAAAAAAAAACCAACAAAAAACTCATCTGCCGTGTGGGCTACTGCACGATCCCCCTCTGTGTCCCTTCCAACATTAGCTCCTCCCCATCCCACCCTTCAGTCTGCTGCCCAGGTGTCTCCCACACTGCCCGTCTCTTTACTGGCTATCCATTGCCAAACGAATGGTCAACCTGCCCCCTCCGTACGTATCACAGTATCTTTCCACATGTAACCTCCAGCCCACAACCTGCCCCCTCCGTACGTATCATAGTATCTTTCCACATGTAACCTCCAGCCCACAACCTGCCCCCTCGATTCTCATTGGTTACTCAAATACTAATGTAAAACTACTCAATTACAATCCATATTTAACCTATGTACAGACAGTGCTGGATAAAAGGGTCATATCCTCTAACACAGGATCTGATGAATTCCCCTTGTGGCTGCCATGTCTTGTCTGGCTGTAATTGCATAAGAACATTTAGGAGGCTGCAAGTTACATCAAACCTGTCTCCGAGCCAGTAAGACTGGAGGAGAGATCATCCCCTTGTATTGTGTTATTCCAGATGCACAAAGTATACAACAAAGGAGACATCAAGGTTCCACCGCCTGTCTACACTCTCACTAACCTCACCTCTCTATTTACCACCCAGAGCCGGGCCTGCAGGGGACCCAGCAAATACAGGTTCACATCCACTGCCAACACTGTGAGTTATTAAAGTAGTTATATTCTTGTATATAGGAGGCATTATTATAGTAGTTATATTCTTGTATATAGGAGGAAGTATTATAGTATTTATATTCTTGTATATAGGGGCAGTATTATAGTAGTTATATTCTTGTATATAGGAGGCAGTATTATAGTAGTTATATTCTTGTATATAGGGGCAGTATTATAGTAGTTATATTCCTGTATATAGGAGCAGTATTATAGTAGTTATATTCCTGCATATAGGAGCAGTATTATAGTAGTTATATTCTTGTATATAGGAGCAGTATTATAGTAGTTATATTCTTGTATATAGGAGCAGTATTATAGTAGTTATATTCTTGTATATAGGAGCAGTATTATAGTAGTTATATTCTTGTATATAGGGGCAGTATTATAGTAGTTATATTCCTGTATATAGGGGGCAGTATTATAGTAGTTAAATTCTTGTATATAGGACCAGTATTATAGTAGTTATATTCTTGTATATAGGAGCAGTTTTTTAGTAGTTATATTCCTGTATATAGGAACAGTATTATTGTAGTTATATTCTTGTATATAGGGGCAGTATTATAGTAGTTATATTCCTGTATATAGGGGGCAGAATTATAGAAGTTATATTCCTGTATATAGGAGCAGTATTATAGTAGTTATATTCTTGTATATAGAAGCAGTATTATAGTAGTTATATTCTTGTATATAGGAGCAGTATTATAGTAGTTATATTCCTGTATATAGGAGCAGTATTATAGTAGTTATATTCTTGTATATAGGAGCAGTATTATAGTAGTTATATTCTTGTATATAGGAGCAGTATTATAGTAGTTATATTCCTGTATATAGGGGGCAGTATTATAGTAGTTATATTCCTGTATATAGGAGCAGTATTATAGTAGTTATATTCCTGTATATAGGAGCAGTATTATAGTAGTTATATTCCTGTATATATGAGCAGTATTATAGTAGTTATATTCTTGTATATAGGAGCAGTATTATAGTAGTTATATTCTTGTATATAGGAGCAGTATTATAGTAGTTATATTCTTGTATATAGGAGTAGTATTATAGTAACTTTTGTTAAGGTTAAATTTATATGTTGACCTCTCTCTATGGAGAGAAGACAAAAACCCAGGTAAAGGATGTTTTTTTAATTATATCTAGAGTTGTAATCTGCAGTATTACCACTCGTCACTTATAAGTCAAGGACACAGATAAGACATTGTATCATGATTATAAGCCTGGAGAAAATGGCCCAAGTTTTATTATGGTAATCACATTTTATAGACAGATAAAATATAGGGTGGCAACAAATGCTAATAAGGCATAGATGAGGCGGTGCTAGTGATTTAGATATTCAGTCATGCGCAATGGCATCTATATTAGTATTCATTATTATTATTCAAAAAGGTTAGAACAATACATTCTTTGCAATGATACTTTCACATTATTCCCACTGTAACAGATAGTCAACTTTCCTCTGAGAATGGCCTTGAACGCTGATAAACATGTCTCTGAGTGAAATAGTTCTTTAGACAAAACATTCTTTCTAGTGTCCATATCAGAAGTTTTCCAAGGTAAGAAATGTTCCAACTATACGTTAACCCTATCAGGGACTCTCTAATGTGCTGGAGCTTCTGAGCAAGAGGCCTATATATATGTGTAGTCATATAGGTACGGTGCAGGTAGGTAAAATTGCATATCCTGGCCTTATCACTTTGCAAAAATAGAGAAAAAGAAGTGGCTGCACATCACACCTATGGCTCATACTAATGCCTCTCAGCTACATTTAAAAAACAACGCCAGGATGTTGGTATATAATTAGATTATAGTAGCTTTGTTCCTTGACTGAATTGGCTAGAGAAGCTCCTTGCCAGTACTCCTGTGCTTCATTCTGAAATACTCACAATAGCTGAGTACTGAATCATGAGTGGTCTAATCAGTGTCGCCCAGAATTGTTCTTCAATCCTAGACTTTCCATGAGTTCTCTGGACACTCCTAATAAGATGAGATGTGGGTACCAATCTGCAGCGTCATATACGGAAGGATTTCCCTGGAAACATTTTTGAATATTGGCAGCAATGAGTAATCAATGATACAGTTGCCGTGTTACTATAGCAATAGAGTCATCATTGGAGTTAAGATGATGTGGAGTAACACCTTTGGCTTGACCACGTATGTGGGTGGTATGAGATCCTGTGAAGATCGGAAGTCCTGGGAGTCACGTCTGACCACCTGCCTGGCATTTGATTTAAATGTTCTGCCATGGGCGCTGGAATTTCCATGGCACTACCCAGGTTGGCTTCCTGGGTAAGCTGCAGCCAGCACACACATCTCCCATCTCAGGCGAAATATAAACAGGACCCAGCCTGCTTCGGAAAGGAAACAGGAAGCCGCGAACAAAGGTCCCGTGCCAAAGAGCCCCCCCTCCTCTACGGCTCACACGTATACTCCTCTTATCTGGGAATGAGATGTCCTCTCCCTCTCAAACATCCACACCACATAAACAATCCCGGCAGAAATATGATTCAAGGAATTGTCCTTTTTTTTTTTCTGCTCAGAAAAGTTTATCTACGTAGCCATAGAACCACCTGCCTTATTACAGAACCCAAGCCCGAGCGGAATCAATGATACTCCGGGTTAGTCTGGTTTCTTCGAGACATTTTTGAGCCAATGTGGGTCGATGAGATGTTCAAACAGTAAACCCTTCCAAGGCAGAAATATTAATAAATACACAAAGTAGGCTAATGTGACTGAAGTTATATTTTATATGCCCTATAGTGGTCCTTGTACGTCGGTGATAACTAATAATTAAGGCTCGACCACTGGGTCTGATGTCTATTGTTGGAGGCGGTGCCCTGATTTCCGCCATTTTGGATTTTTGTGAAATATTATAACGTCACCTTGGTGACAGTGTTGCGGGAACTTGCCAAAGCATTTGACTCCCAGTGGATGAAGAAGTTGGATGAAGTTGGAGTTCTGAAGTTCTCCAGGCAGTTGTAGGGCGGCATCCAACTTCTTCAGACATTAGGAGTCAAAAGAAGAGGGTTTGGGTTCAGAAGAACGTAGCCAAACTTCCGGTAAGTTCGCTCAACACTACTTTGTGTCGCTTAACTTCACCACTAGTCCGTCCCAACTTGCTGCCCACCTTTAGGGCTAGTCATGCCAATGTGTCTCCAAATGGCCAAAATAGCCATTTGTGATCCCGACCAGAGTTGGAGATCACTTCCTCTGTCACCTGTCCAAAAAACTTGTACCCACTTGTTTCTTATCTAGTCCTTCCCCTTTGTCCTTACCGTTCTACCCTTCTATACACATAGATCCAGCATCTATCCATGTGGCTGGTGCCAATTTCCCTATTCTACTCTCTTCATCCCTGCTCCAAACCCTGTATTCCCCAATCCTAGAGATGAGAAAACTTCAATAAAGCTCAGATTCGTTAAAACACGAACCCTCAGCATTTGATTACCGTTGGCTGAAGAAGTTGGATGCAGCCCTTGGGAGTCCTGGAAAACAGCCTATGGCTTGCCTCTATCCATGTTTTCCAGGCAGCCTTTAAGGCTGCATCCAACTTCTTAAGCCACCGATAATCAAATGCAGACAGTTCGGGTTCAGATGAACCGGAAAATATCCAAAGTTTGCACATCTCTAGTCTACACCTTACGTTGTTTATAGGACATACACTAAAAAAAGTACTCTTCTTAGGGGCACACATAGCCCAGAGACTGTCTCACTATCTGCTAGAAGGCCCAGTCTAGATTGGTCCCACCGTTGGTAATTCTTAACTTTCATTTAAAACAGCCTTTCTCTTTAAAAACCCATCAGGATTGACTATACAGTTTACATATGGTAAGTGCCAAGTACCTGCAGTTATAGTCAGTACTATGAAAAACCAATTGCCGCAATCAGTTCTGTTAAATATATTAGCAAAGCCCCCACCCCATCATGTTTCACCGCTATACGTACAGCTTCATCAGGGGAAAATAGGACATTGCATGTAATTTCCATTGACGATACTGTAAGGTCTTTGCAGGTATATAATAATAATAATAAATAATATGAACACATAATAATAATAATAATAATAATAATAATAATAATAATAATAATAATAATAATAATAAAAATAACACCGACGTACCATTTCAAATAAAATTTGTACCAATTTTATGGGAGCACATGGGGTAAAATGGAATGTCTGTGGTCCTTTTATAGTTAAAAAAGAAACTGACCTGAGGGTCTTGTCAGTGGTCATTCCTATAATAGGAATCTAGGGTCTTGAATTGGGGGTGTAGGGTGATGTGAACTGGCCCTTACCAGAGAATTCAGGAATTTAAAAAATCCTTTTTGACCGCCAGCTAGAAGACCATGACCCCTTGTACTGGAAATGCTCAAACCCCATTACCAAATGATAAAAGGACTCACATTATATGAGTTTTGAGCCTTGGGCGGCGATTCATGTGTAATATTTGTGTGCAAAAACGGCGCCACACAGGTTGTGCGAGGTACTGCGGTTCATTCACATTGAAGCTACAATAGGAGACGCTATGTTGCAGCCATGTTTTGATTAATAAGAGAGCGGCCCTTCAACACGGCACCATTGCACCTTGACCCCAAGATAATGCTCACATGCCATCAATCTCTATTACTAATTCTCATGCCCATATGGGCTATTATCTGCTGACCACCCCCCCAGTATATAGCGTGTAATATTCAGGATGCTTGTGAATGTGAAGACGACGAGTGGAGCCCCCTCCTTTCTGCAAGGTCGCATTTTCCTCAATGTCTTCACTGTCTATAGGTTACTGGCATCTGAGATGCTGCGCGACAGCAGAATGGCGTCTTTGTCAAATCCTTGGCAGAGACTGAGAAGTCCCACAGACCGTCTGAATGTCAACTGCTGGATCCATCAGAAAACGGCGCTCCTCTCCAAATGTGTGCAGAACGGGTCACTTCTCTTATCTAACACTGGCTGGGATGTGGGAAGTGTCACCCGCTTAAAGGGCAACTCCACAACCAGCTAGTATTGGTGGCAATGGTGCATTGATCATTTGTGTGACATATAGTAACTTTTTATATAATAAGTGACTTGTTGTTATAGACAATGTTTTATATGTTATATCTCAGGATGAAGAACAGTATATATTTTATGTGATACCTATGCACAATATATTGTATCAACTGTAATACTGCCTCCTACGTATAAGAATATAACTACTATAATACTGCCTCCTACGTATAAGAATATAACTACTATAATACTGATCCTATATACAGGAATATAACTACTATAATACTGCTCCTATATACAAGAATATAACTACTATAATACTGCCCCCTATATACAAGAATATAACTACTATAATACTGCCCCCTATATACAGGAATATAACTACTATAATACTGCTCCTATATACAAGAATATAACTACTATAATACTGCCCCCTATATACAAGGATATAACTACTATAATACTGCCTCCTATATACAAGAATATAACTACTCTAATACTGCTCCTATATATAAGAATAAAACTACTATAATACTGCTCCTATATACAAGAATATAACTATTATAATACTGCTCCTATATACAAGAATATAACTACTATAATACTGCCTCCTATATACAAGGATATAACTGCTATAATACTGCTCCTATATACAGGAATATAACTACTATAATACTGCTCCTATATACAAGAATATAACTACTATAATACTGCTCCTATATACAAGAATATAACTACTATAATACTGCTCCTATATACAAGAATATATCTAATACAATACTGCTCCTATATACAAGAATATAACTACTATAATAGTAAAAAGAACGAGACGTATGGCACTCACCCAAAAGTAGTGGGGTCTTCTGTTTACACGTGGACACAAAGTGCAGGCAAGGAAGGGGGAAGATAGCACTGGGCTTGACAAAGCGCACCTGTAGCGCGAAACCGTTGCCTCTCTAGACTTGCCCGCTTGCCATCTTCCCCCTTCTTTGCCTGCACTTTGTGTCCACAAATAAATAGAAGACCCCACTACTTTTCGGTGAGTGCCATATGTCTCATTATTTTTACTATTAGAGACTGCCTTACCTCCGTGTGTGCACCACCCGAGGAGTCTGTTCAGACACAATCTTTTTGCTGATTGCTCATTTATTATGCTGCTATAGCAGTGGTGCCGACCCCTCTCACTCCTGGACAAAACTACTATACTACTGCCTACTTATAGAGAAGAATGGAGTGTTTATAGTGTCACGAAACATTTATAGTGTCACGAGATGGGACCTCATCACGGCCAGTGTTTGGCTGAGCAGCCCGTGGCTTTAAAGACCGTTGATAAAGCTTAAAGGGAATTTGTCACTAGGTTTATTCCACCTTAAATGAGGGCAGCATAAACTAGTGACAGAAATGCTAAACAGATCGATGTATTGCTTACACCATTCTGTTCAGCTGTTCTCCTAATATGCAGGAGAATAGGATTTTTGCCACACCCCTCTCCCCGCCCTCCAGCTGCTGATTGACAGTTGCTGCCTATACACAGCATGGATAGATAACTGCCAATCAGCAGCTTGTGGGCAGTTTTCTGCTTCTCATGGATATCTAGGACTACTGAGCTCACACACATAATGGAGAGGACTACTTATTGTCTATGTTAGTCAGGAGATCTCTGGATCAGCTGCACAGAACAATATAAGTGACGCATCATTCTGTTCCGCTTCTCTGTCACTAGTTTATGCTGATCTGAGATAGGACACCATAAACCTACTGACAGAGTCTCTTTAAGTTCCAACCAAAGGTCTTCGGCTCTCGTGCATCATCTCGGCCTCACTTATCATGTGCCCCTTATAATAATGTCTTCTATGTGGCACAGGGGCATTTGAACCCTGGGACTCATGTTTTACTTCTTCCCCCTCTATAACTTCATCCCTGACTGGAGTCAGTAGGATCTCTATAGCTCCATCCCTGGGATCTGGCCCAAGAGCCACATTGATCTTGCTCAAGAATAGAAAGGATAGGGAGGACAGGCCCATCTGATTGATGACCCCCTTCCTCTGTGTAACCTCTCCCTGTAACATCTCACCACCACTCCTGTCAGTAGTAATGGGCTGGCCCTCCAATGACTCCTGGCCTGAGCGCCCGACTCTGTTTACAAAGCAGCAGAAGTCACATCCTTATCTCCACCACCAGCCTGGCTCCTAAAATTAGAAAGGGCCCCGGCCTTGGCTAGAGATGTACACACAGGAAAACACACGGATCAAGTACCGGGGAAGCCTTCTCCTCCTATTCATCTAGTGCAAACTACGGGGGAGGGAAGACATCCAGAGGGCAAAGATAGATAGATAGATAGGAGATAGATAGATAGATAGATAGATAGATAGATAGATAGATAGATAGGAGATAGATAGATAGATAGATAGATAGATAGATAGATAGATAGATGGGTGTGGGCACAATTTTTACCCAAAGAGCAATTGTGAGTGTCGCGTCCCACCACAGGTGTTTCTAATGTCACATCTGTCGCAAAAGCCCTTTTGCTCAAAGCTAAGGGGTGATGAAGGTATTTATTAATTTCACCACTAGATGTCAGTGTTTTGTATGTGAACTCATATATTGCACAGCTGTAGTGAACCAAGGGTTACTGTTCCTTCTGTATTATGTATTCTTTTGACCAATGGAGATACTTATTTCTCTTCTGCCTATCACTATTCTTTCTCTTCGCACACATTCCTTTCCACCACTCACAGGGGCCCTTACACACCCTTGTAGGAAGTAGTCATTTGGTGGGAGGAAGTGAGGTGCAGTCTTACACAGATTCTCGTGGGAGGAAGACGCACAGAGTAGGCATCCCTGCTGTGGTTAACCAAGGGCCTGGCACCTGGCCCTACACACCTGGGTCATTTTCCCTTTTCTGTGGGTGGCGGTACCGATAGTCCGGGTGGGTCAATTGCCACTCCGGACTACCGTGTCAGGAGCCCAAGATACCCATCACAGCCTGGCAGGTCACCGACCACTTCAGAGGGATACAGTCAGCCATAACATAGAATCAGGTGTACCACCTCACCTGTGTGCTAGACTAGCATTGGCTTTCCAACATTTCCACCTCTGGCTAAGCTGTATCACAACCACCAGCACAACATCATCCGGTGGTCCACCACATGAGGTCAGACACTGATGCTGGGGAGAGGCCGAGCTCACAATCTCTATTATAGCCTATCCCGACCTCCCTGTGTGCACTGGGGGGCAGACATGGAGGAGGAGAAAAGGCAGAAACCAAACTGAACAAAGGAGCCTAGCCCCACCCCTGAGGAGCCCCCCATAGTATTATCCCTCCTTCAGCTTACATTACATCTAGCACAATGTAGTCAGGCAGGTCCTCCTACCAACCCCAGACTCCTCCATCAGACGCAAGATAGAGAAGTGTGATCTGTCACCTCATAGAACATGTCTCCTCTGCCAGCTTTACACCCCTCCATCTGACGCTTAGCATTGTGCTTGGTGATGAAAGGCTTGCATGCAGCTGCTTAGCCAAGGAAACCATGGTCATGAAGTACTCATCAAGCACCATCTTTGTGCTGATGTGAATTGTAGATGAGGTTTGGTCTCTGCGGTTATGAAGTCAACAGTGTTGGTGACTTTTATTCACTATAGTCCTCGGCTCAGTGATCCTGATCTATAACGTTACACGGTCTCCACTTTGTGGCTGTCTCGCTGTGGTTCCACTCACCACTGATGGAGGGAAGAGAAGAAATCTCAGGAACTGACTGTAAATCGCTTCATTACCAAAAAGGACTCCTTACCCCAGATACACCGCTCTAAAGACCACTTCTCACTTCTTCACAGTCTGTCGTCTATGCCTTGCTTCAGGAGAAATCTGTCTCTAGTAACAGGCGGATCAGGACATATCACAGGAAGTGGTGTTTGGATTTACCATGTGCTGTTTGCAGGAGTGAGAGAGAGAGAGAAAGCTGAGCCTTGCTGGCTTCTAAAGATCAATACTGTTCCTCAAAGGGGTAGTTCACCAAAATTCTCAAGTCTTCCAGTACTTATCAGCTGCTGTAAGTGGTGTATTCTTTCTATTCTGAAGAGCAGGAGAAGTTTTCTATAGGGATTTTCTCCTGCTCTGGACAGTTCCTGATATGGACAGAGGTGACAGCGAAGAGCACTGTGTCAGACTGGAAAGAAAACAACACTTCCTGCAGGACATACAGCAGCTGATAAGTACTGGTAGAATTGAGGATTTTTTTTAATATAAGTGAATTAAAAATCTCTGGCACTTTCTGGCACCATTTATTTGAAGAATTTTTTTGTGAACTACCCTTTTAAAGGTAAATCAAGGCTTCCGTCTCATCTCTGACAACCCATAAAGATCAGGGCAGCTGTCATTTATGGCAGCGTAATCTCCCCATGTTCCTGTTTTTTTTTTCAGTTCTGCTCTCAAAGCACTTTATCAAATCCAGTGCATCAGTAACCTCTTCTTCCTTCGCCTGCCATCTATATTACTATGTAAACCATCAGTGCAGCACTATGTCACAGTATAGCAGAGAGGAGTATGTGCTATGCTGCGACTGGCCAGAAAAATAAGTGTTAATCTAACAAAGCCAGGCAGGTGTATAGCGACCCTGGTTGTTGTTGTTGTTGTGACCGGTGGTATATAGATTTGGTGGCGTTACATTTTGTTTTCTGTAGATTAGTGCGGCTGTAAAGTCTTCACCCCCCTCTTCGCTGTTACACAGCTGGTGTGTGCCGGTCATGAGCGTACACAGGGTGGGATTGATCACATGGAGAGGTCGGCCTGATTTACAGAGGCCTGACAATGAGTTAGTGACACGGGACAGGTTTATAGGACTATAGGACTCGCCATACAGAGCAGCCGTCTGACATTGACCAGACATCCATGACATCAAGAACACTCTTGTATTCAGACGCAAACTCCGAAACTCTAGATTTTTTTTTTAGAAATTCTAGATTTACTCGGTGGAGGAATTTTTAAGATCCTAAATCTACCTGGAAATGGGACTAGACGTAAGGAAAACTTTTCACATAAAATACTTTCTTATAGCATGCAGCTGGTACTTGTAGTTCATCCCTACTATGTTAACCATAGCGATTACAGAATGACTGCTACTTATAGTGTGCTGCAGCTGTTTTGGGCACTATATAGCACACTACTGTATGGTAGTGTTGTTTGGACACTGTATTGGTGGTATTTCATAGCACTACTGTTGAGTACTCTATCACTGGGACACTGTATAGTGGGCTTATTACGCCCCATTGGGTAGTGTATGGTGATATTCTTTGTATTCTGCATGATAACAGTATTTTTATGTCATTTTGTGTACAATTATTATTTGCATTATTGGAACGTTTGGGGCGGCACTATTATCTGAGCCTTGTATGCCGTATTATCTAGGCACCATATAGGACTGTTGTAATTGGCCATTGTATGGCACTCTTATTTGCATATGCCATGGCACTGTTATTTGTGCACTGTATGACAACTATATTTGTCTATAGGCTGGTATTGTTATTTGAGGACGGTACTTATTATTTGATCACTGTTTTGTTATTTGGACATTTTTTGTGCAATGTATGGCACTTTTTTTCATGTATAGGCCGATATTGTTATTTGGTTACTGTATGCTTATGAGATGGTCACAGGGTGGCACTCTGATGTCTGTCATGGCAGTATTGTTTGGACACTGTATGCTGTATTACCTGTGCAGTATATGACACTATTATTCATGTACAGTATAGTCTGGTATTGTTGTCTGGACACTGTATGCTGCATTATTTAGTATTATTTGTGTACACTATGGTCTGACATCATTGTTGGGACACTGTATGTTGTATTATTTGGGCAGTATATGGCACTATTATTTGTGTATAGCACAGTCTGGTATTGTTGTTTAGACACTGTATACTGTATAACTTGAGCACTGTATGGCTCTACTATTTGTGTATAGTATAGTCTGGTATTTCTTGCACTGTATGAAACTATTTGTTTATGACATTGTTTCTCGGAAAATGTATGCTGTATTACATGTGCACCGTATGGCACTACTATTTGTATATAATATAGCCTGGTATTATTTGGGCACTGTATGAAACTATTTGTTTTTGGATACTGCATTGTTACTTGGACACTGTCTGCTGTATTATTTTGGCCATGTATGTAACTAGCATTATTGGCCACTATATGGCATTATTATGGTGATGGCTGTATTATTTGGTCATTGTTAGGGCCCCTAAAACAACCTTTTGCCTATAGTCTCCCATAGATTAACCTCTTAACCCCTAATAGGAAAATTTATGGGCCACGGCAAAGTCATGTGACCATCCAGAGAACTAACCCAGTGGTCGGCTGCTACTGTATGCCCATATAGTCCCCTGACTAATCTCCGGAGGTCTCCTCGTACAATGTAATAATCCAGGTTTATTAAATTATATAAAATGTGTGTGTTTTAATAAGATAATAGATGTAAGGAGATCGGCCCCCATCTGTTCTCAGCTCTCAGCTTTCATTTGGAAGTCGCATGGTTAATGAAAGCCATGTGGGGCCCCCCTTCCCGTGGGAGGCGCCGCAACCACATGTAATATCACATAATATCCTGCACAAAGTGATTTCCATCTACTCGAAATGAATTTCACGGTAGAGAAAATTATCAGTATTTTATTTATAGCTTTTTTGGAATTTATTTTCTACATATATATATATATATACATATATACACACACACACATTTTAGGCAGTTTTATATAAGAATTTTTTCTTTTTTTTCATTGTTAAATTTTAGATATTTTCAGTTAATATTTTTACTTTCTTTATATTGTTTTATGTTCCTTATCAGGCATATTTATTATTTGTAATAACTGTAAATATTATTGATGAATAACATACAGTACAGTACAGTATAGCAGGCCTCCTATAACCTGGCACCCAATGCTCTTGCATCCTCTCCAGATGGCCTGGAACTTTTCCCAGATCCAAATAAACAGCCAAAAATATCCAAAAATTTGGAACGTAACATATAGAATATCGAGTAACGTAGAAACTAAACTTAAAAAAAATGCAATCCCTTCAAGGGGCATTTCCATTAGAACTTTTTAACTCTGCAACCCCCCCCGCCCCTCCCCCTAAAATTCTTTATCGGACCTTTATGAGACCTCTTTGTCCCCAAATTCAGAATTCCAGGTAGAAAACCTCTTCTGCTCTCAGTTATATTGGGTGGCAACCAATGCAGCCACCATGGAGGTGACCTTATACGTTACATTGTTGCATCCCGACATTGTTACAGTTCTATAACTTGTGGCTTAGCCCCCATTCACTTTCATAGAAGTCATGATTTTAACCCTTTACAGCCCCCGTCCCCTGGCTCTTATTTCAATAGGTTTATTCCAAGGACCTTTAGCTAAAGGGGTTAACCAGGTTTTATAGAGAACAGATGGAAATTATTTCCTGATGTGGTGACTAGGCCGAGCCCCGGGGCAGGTAGAGTATATATAGAAGTGTGCATAGATCTGGAGACAAAAGGAGTCTGAGCCTTTAGGGGCCCATACACCTTCAATGGCTGCAGCCAAAAAGCTCATTCCATCCACAGCTTCTCTTCCTGTTTCCACCAGTGTCGGACTGGCCCACCAGAGGACCGGAGAATCCTCCGGTGGGCCCCCAGCTTTAGAACCTGCACTAACACTGTGACTGACATGTCGTTTCTCACTGGTTCTTCATTGGCAGGCCCCCAGGATCATTTCCTCTGGTGGGCCCCAGATCACCCAGTCTGACACTGGTTTCCACCATGTAGATGCGCATTTACCTTGGCCGAGCATGCATGTTGCTGCAAATGGGGAAGGGAAGTAAGTTGGACATAAGTGACACCTCCGTTGTGATATATCTCCCCAGAGAACAAGAATTATAGCCAAGCCAGAAGCCCTTCTTGAAGGGAGAGTTACCTTGATTTAAAGGGATGCTATATCCAATCTGTTCAATAGGTGGCAGTGAGGAGCACACTTTTTTTTCCTTTTGGAGGAGAATTACTTTGCACCTTCCCATGAATCATTTCACCACCTAAAGAATACCTTTTTCTTTTTTTTAGTAGGCGCTATGTAACTACATTTTCCCTGCAACGCCATTTCTGCAACTGCCATGTCTACTATTGTGAGGGAAGACCATGGTCTTCCTACCAAAATTAGTTGTGGTTGCTGGGAGAAGGACCCAAGAAGATCAGCTGATCACTCCAGTAAAAGGGGTTGTCTCTGATGATAAAATTCTGCCTGCTCGCACTCACCACTAGGGGGAGCTTAGAGCCCAACTTGAAAACTCTTAAAGGGATTTCCCTTTGTCATGTTATAACTGGAGATACCGGTTTCTGTCTTTACTATTTGTTTGCTCACTGTTGACTGTTGTACTTTTACCTGTATTGTAAGAAGAAGGAGCTTTGCCTTCTTTTTTCAATAAAAAGAATGTACAAAAAGATTGTTAAAGGTGTTTTCCAAGACCATATCATTAATGGATCAAGGAGAGGCCATCAGTATCTGATTGAGGGGTGAGACAACTGAAACCCCTGCAGATCAGATGGGAGCGAACTCCATGGTCTTTTTACTGTTTACCAGGAACAGTGCTGTACTTCTGGTAGAGGCCATTCATGGTACTGCAGCTGAACCTGGTACAACCCCAACCACATGTAAGGAGCTGTGAATGGTTAATAACCAGGTCTATGTACTTCTGTTCTTGCTTCCTTCATTCAAGCTTTATCGTGGGGGTGCAACGAGTCATTGTGAAGGTTTGTGGTTTCAGGATCTCAAGGGGGGGGGGCATACTGGCACCATCACTAGCCCCACTTTCCTCTGTTGAAAACTATGACAGAGCAGAGAGGCGTCTCTTGTAACCTAATGTTGTAGGCCACAAGCTAATTTAGGCCTGCAGCCTACATGGGATCAGGAGCATGTGAGCACTTAAGTGCCCTCGGGCAGGTGGTGATGATGTCACAGACTTACGCCATCTGCGCCAGGTTAACAGTAGGAGGATGACCCGGCTGCTTGGCACGGAAACAGGGTTTAGGGCACAAAGAGAGAGGCCTAACAGCTGTGTGGTGGCTCAAAAGAGGGCCTCACTACTGGGTTTGGGGCACAAAGGGAGTGCCTATCAGTGGTGGATTATAATATGGCTGGTTTGGGTCGCCGACCAAGGATGCTGGGGGGCCCGTGGCCATCCAAACCACCCACATCATACCAAGTATTAACTACTACTCAGCACATCGCCATCTCAGTAATCTGGGATACCAGTCCTGGCTGAGTGCGTGTGTGCCTTTAAGGAGCACACAGAATTTACACTCCATCTCTGCAGCCCGCACTACCTGTGCCAGAAGAGGACCAGGACCTACCGCACGAAGATTACCAGCAGCCAGCTGTAGTAGCGTGTAGGAGCGTGTAGGAGGTGAGTTAGTTTTTTTATTTTATGTTTTCATATTAATCATGGGGGCCGTCTACTATGATGGGGGCAGCACTGCAGTCAGGGGGCCATGTCTACTATGGTGAGGGCAGCACTGTCGTCAGGGGGCCATGTCTACTATGGCGGGGGCAGCACTGCAGTCAGGGGGCCACGTCTACAATGGTAGGAGCAGCACTTCAGTCAGGGGGCCATGTCTTCTATTGTGGGGGCAGCAGTTAGAGGGCGGGGGTAGGATGGATGGACCGCACAGGGGGCATTTAATCTACTTCTGTTGTATGATGGCACCAAGGGGCTGCCTCACTGCTGGGTGGGGTCTCAAAGGGAAGCATAACATCTGTATGAGGGCACATAGGGGCTGCCTAACTGCTGTGTGGGGTCACAAAGGAAGCGCCTAACTAATGTGTGGGGGTTCAAAAGGGGGGCAGAACTTCTGTATGAGGTCACATAGGGGGTGCCTAACTGCTGTGTGGGATCACAAAGGAAGCACCTGACTAATGTGTGGGGGCACAATGTGGGGTAAATACTTGATACCCAGTGATCAGATGTGACTATTTTCTATACATTATTATTTTACACGCTGACGACTCCTCATACGTTCCTGCCGTTACACTGGAGCGTGTGCTGAAGGCTTCTTGTTGTTTTCCTGTGGGCCCCGTCTGGAATGCGGCTAATTTCCAGCGTAGGGGGCCAGTAGGAGTCCAATACACTTGCTCCAATGTTGGCCCGCGGCTTTTTCACAGGACATCTCCATTTTCTCTGGCCGGACACAAGCGCCATTGTCGTCCCTCGTCCCAATTATAGAGCACATAAAGCCGCTCCTTGTGCCTTCTTGCTTTATGTTTTGCTATTTTGGTGCCCAGATGTCATTTACTTTGATTTTATGCATTTCTCAGAAATACTATTTTTTTTTTCTTAAAGAGACGATTCCAGGGTCATGGATGTTAGTGGGATCAGTAACTGTGTTCATCCTGATCTTCCTGGTTCATGAACAGAACATTACAAGTACAGCGATACAGCAGCAGAGAGATTGTAAGCTTGACAGTGCCCACAGTGACCATGCATTACCAACTAAGACCCATACTTTTCCCAAATAAACTCAATAACTATACAGTGCCTTACCCTATAGTCAAACAGTAGCCACATAGCGCCAAGTACCAAACAGTGCCCAAAGAGCACCACACTATGCCCACATACACACAAACAGTGCTAGGCTTAGACCACTCAGAGAGAAGTAATGCCCATATAGTGCCAAACTGTGCTCACAAAGTGCCAATCTATACCCAGAGAGTACCCTACTATGTCCACATACACCCACACAGTGCCAAACTAGGTCAAGGTAAAGACAATTAATGCCATAGTGCCATACTGTGCTCACAAAGTGCCAATCTATACCCAGAGAGCACCACGCCATGCCCACATACACCCACACAGTGCCAAACTGCGCCAAGAAAAAGACAATTAATGCCCATATAGTGCCATACTGTGCCCACAAAGTGCCAAACAATGCCCAGAGTACATCCTACTATGCCCACATACAGCCAAACTGGTTCAACATAAAGCCAATTAATGCCCATAGAGTGCCATAATGTGCTCACAAAGTATCAAACAGTACCCAGAGAGTGCCTTACTAATCCTATACACAACCAAACTGTGCAAACATAAAGCTAATTAATGCTCATATAGTGCCAAACAATACCCAGAGAGCACTACATTATGCCCTCATACCCCCAAACAATGCCAAGCTGGGCCAACAAAGAGCCAAGTAATGCCAACATACTGCCAAACTGTGCTCATAAAGTGCCAAACAATACTCAGCACCACACTGTGCCCATATACACCCAAACTGGGCCAACAGAACCAAGTGACATACTATGCCCACATACAGCCAAAAAGTGCCATGAAGAACCATGTAACGTCCACATAGTGCCATATTGTGCTCCCACCTTACCAGACTATAGTACCATACTGTGCCATGTACAGCCAAGCTATGGCACTATATGGGCAGTAACAATACTCAGAGGGCAATCTCCAATATCTAGATAGAGCCATAGGGGGAGATTTATCAAACATGGTGTAAAGTGAAACTGGCTCAGTCGCCCCTAGCAACCAATCAGATTCCACCTTTCATTTTCGAAAGAGTCTGTGAGGAATGAAAGGTGGAATCTGATTGGTTGCTAGGGGGCAACTGAGCCAGCTCTACTTTACACCATGTTTGATAAATCTCCCCCATAGTGTCCAGTCAGTGGTATACAGTGTATACAGCCAATCCTCCGCCACCCTGGGCACATCCCACATCTGCTGCCCTCATTGATCTCCTTATGGCACTAGAGCTGTTCCTGGGTTTCCCCGCAGGATGTCGGTGCCAGTCACCATGCTGCCAACCTCTCAGGGCAGCGTAAGGCCAATCTACGGACGTCTGGGAGACGCTGGTGCCGCCACCTTCCTGGCACTCAGCCTTCTCATGTGTTTTTCTGGGAAGAACATCAAATTTTAGTTTTTAGTTTTTTTATGTATGGCTGGAAAGTTACCCAGAATCCCCTGCGCTCATTATCCTGTTCATTCATATTCCCGACTTTTATCCGATGCCAAGAAAAATATCATAACTCACAAAAGGAGATCCTGCAAGCAAGACAGCGAGGGAAGTCACACACAGGGGCCACCCGGCCAAGCCTAACGCCATAATACACCCCAGGAACGCTGTGTATCTAACACTGGCTGCCCAGCTGGGGTATCTAAGCAGATTATAAGGGATACTGTCTGCTGAGCTGGTGTATCTAAGCAGATTATGTGCGATACTGTCTGCTGAGCTGGTGTATCTGAGCAGATTGTGTGGGATACTGTCTGCTGAGCTGGTGTATCTAAGCAGATCATGTGGGCTACTGTCTGCTCAGCTGGTGTATCTAAGCAGATCATGTGGGCTACTGTCTGCTCAGCTGGTGTATCTAACATATCATGTGGGCTACTGTCTGCTAAGCTTGGGTAGCTAAGCAGATGATGTGGAATACTATCTGCTTAGCGTGTGTATCTAAGCAGATCATGTGGGATACTGTCGTTGAGCTGGGGTATCTAAGCTGATCATGTAGCATACTGCCTGCTGAGCTGGTGTATCTAAGCAGATCATTTAGGATACTGTGTGCTGAGCTAGTGTATCTGAGCAGATCATGTGGGCTACTGTCTGCTCAGCTGGTGTATCTAACATATCATGTGAGATAATGTCTGCTAAACTGGTGTCTCTAAGCTGATCATATGGGATACTGTCTGCTAAGCTGGTGTATCTATAAGCCTATCATGTGTGATACTGTCGGCCCATCTGGGTATCTAAGCAGATTATGTGCGATACTGTCTGCTGAGCTGGTGTATCTAAGCTGATCATGTGGGATACTGTCTGCCGAGCTGGTGTATCTAAGCTGATCATGTGGAATACTGTCTGCTGAGCTGGTGTATCTAAGCACATTATGTGGGATACTGTCTGCTGAGCTGGTGTATCTAAGCAGATTATGTGGGATACTGTCTGCTGAGCTGGTGTATCTAACCAGATTATGTGGGATACTGTCTGCTGAGCTGGTGTATCTAAGCAGATCATGTGGGCTACTGTCTGCTCAGCTGGTGTATCTAACATATCTTGTGGGCTACTGTCTGCTTAGCCTGGGTATATAAGCAGATGATGTGGAATACTATCTGCTGAGCTTGTGTATCTAAGCAGATCATGTGGGATACTGTCGTTGAGCTGGGTTATCTAAACTGATCATGTAGCATACTGCCTGCTGAGCTGGTGTATCTAAGCAGATCATGTGGGATACTGTGTGCTGAGCTAGTGTATCTGAGCAGATCATGTGGGATACTGTCTGCTAAGCTGGTGTATCTAAGCTGATCATATGGGATACTGTCTGCTAAACTGGTGTATCTAAGCCTATCATGTGTGATATTGTCGGCCCATCTGGGTATCTAAGCCAATCATGTGTGATACTGTCTGCTGAGCTGGTGTATATATCTATATATACCCCTCTGTATCTAAGCCCATGATGTGTAATACAATCTGCTGAATTGTGTATCTAAGCCTGTCATGTGGTACTGGCTTTTGAGCTGCTGAATAAAAGCCTATCATGTGTGATACAGCCTGCTGAGCTCCTGTACAGTATCTAAGCCCATCATGTGTGACCCTTATGACAAGATGCTGTATCTATGCCTGTCCTGTGTGGTATTGTCTGCTGGGTTGGTGTATCTAAGCCCACCATGTGTGCAGCAATTGAATGAGTTGGTGTATCTTAGACTATCATGTGTGATTTGATCTGCTAGTTAGGTGTATGTAAGTCCACCAACTGTGATACAGTGTGTTGGGTTGGTGTATCTAAGCCTAAGTGTGATACAGTATGTTGGTGTATCTAAGCTAGTCATGTGTGATACAGTTTGCCTGGCGGTGCAGCCCCTCTGGTTCTCACACAGTCTCATTACACTCTCAGCACCCTGTGGTTTGGCTCCTGGCTTGTGGCCCTCTGTGGTTTGGCTCCTGACCTCCTGCCACCCGCTATGGGCCGTAATCATACAGAAGTTTCATATGTCACCTCTGGGGTCAGGAAGGGGTTAAGCCGGACCCTCAACCTCTCCCCCTTCATTATAAGGGGCATACTCCACCTGGGCCTGTCAGCAGCCATCAATGAGGCATCACTAGAACCTCACACCTCCTCCTCTTCACTAAGCTGCACCCCTGCTCTGGATCAGCAGTCCTGGATCAGTATACAGATGGGGCCGTGCCAACCACTAAAGCCTGGATGAGCGTGCCCGCCACTGCTGTTGTCATAGGCTTCTATTCTGGTGGCACGGGTGATAGGATGCCAGGGATTCTTAACCCACAGTCCCTGAACGTGAGCCTTCCTTCACATAGCGTCCTGGTGGTGCGGCCTTCCTATAATAGCCCCATTAACCCTCCCCACTCACGACAGAAGGGCAGCCGCTGCGGCTGAGGTTACAGGGATCACGCTGCCCACCGATCCTCTTTAATCTGTCTTGATCGGGCATCTGGCATCCTGATGAGAACCTTATAGTCTCGGCAGGGATAGCTGTCACCGACTGTAAACGGCCAAAAATACAGCGGTGACGTCCCTCAGATCTCTGGCCCACCGTAGAAGTGCTGACAGCTGCGCCACTCCAGAATTAGGGGACACAGTTATATAGGAACTAGCCGACACCATGTTGTGAAGCAGATGTGAGGCCAAGAATGGCGCCATCTTTATACAGAATTGTCATTTTCTCAACCTTTTTTAACTTGCAGTTTCAGGGGAATGTGGCCTTCATATTACCAAGGGACTCACCTTAAGAAGCAAATATTACCATATTACCAAGCAGCCCTCCCAGAATTTCCCAGAATAGTCGTGCATTACAGTAGGATACGTAGGCACGTTGCAGCCTTGTCCTGCTGTGGTCAGTACCTAACTCAGGTATGCTGCACTGGGTCTTGTTGGGAGTATCCCTGGCATGGACAAGGTGATCCTCAGACGACGTCCTGTCCTCCTGAGGGGTCTAGCACTGCATGCTAGTGGTGGTTACTTGCATAAAAATAGAAAAAGTCTTTTGGTCCCTGAGCCAGGCCCTGACTTCACTGCAGCAAGAACTGTCTCTGGATTGCTCTCTCTGGTGACTGAAACTAGAAGACCCTCCCACCAGGAACTAACCTCCCTTTTAAACTAAAGTGAAAACAAAGAAGATATGAAAGAAAACAAGCCTGCACCTGTGATTAGAGGAAAACACACATGTGACAAATACAATGAACCTGATGCTTCCTTCAGCTGTGCACACTATAAGGCATACAGAAAACACAGTAGTGACACCTAGTGGGGAAAACAAAGAATACACTTTGACCATATCCCACTGTGTAAACCTAAGTGAGTTACTTTACCCAAGTGCATAACAGACTTGGTGGCACACCTGTGCTGGGACACATGAGCTCAGAGAAGCTGTCTCTGTGTATATAGCAATGTATCTACTGCTGTATATCCACAGTGGGTATGTGTGGGCATACATTTATTATACTTATCCAGCAGGATACATTGATCAAAGGGCACATAGTTATCGGGGGCACATCCTTATTCTGCAGCTTACATATCATATAGCTACACCGCCCAGTGCTTCATTGAGGGGACACAATTCACGGTCGCCCCATCCTGGCTGTGCGCCAATCTCATCCATCCAGAAGTAAACATATCAAACTCCATCAGGTGCGGGGAAGCGGAGTGACTGCGGGCAGTGTTGGGCCCCGGGTTAAGTCATGTGTGTGAAATCTGCTTCTCTACAATATTTTGCTGCCGTGTGATGTTATAACGTGCTGGGAATGTGTGGTTCCTTATAACAGATGGTCATGTGACCACATCCCAGCATGGCGCATGTGATTGGTAGCGCTCTGGCTTACTAAGCGCTGACACATTGTGGCTAATGCCAAATTTTCCAAGACTCTTAAATGAGGCGCCACAGGCTCTTTTTTTTTGCATATTCATGTTTCCCAGGGAGTAATGCACCTAGGATGTCACTGCATTGAGTGCTTTAACCAGCAGCCGGCGGTGTTATCTTTGGCTGGTCTCAGTGATCTGTTTCTCTTATTGCCTTAAAGGGGTTGTTCGCAAATTTTTTTCTTTCTTTTTTTCTTGTCTTTCACATCATCTGTTGCCAGAAAATGCCAGAGATTTGTAATTTACTCCTATTAAAAAAAATATCAAGTCTTACAGTACTTATCAGCTGCTGTATGTCCTGTAGAAAGTGATGTATTCTTTCCAGTCTAGAAATTGGGATTTGCTACTGCTCTGAACAGTTCTTGACATGGACAGAGGTGGCAGCAGAGAAGAAAATTACAAATCTCTGGCACTTTATGGCACCCGCTGATTTAAAAGAATTTTTTTTTTGTGAACTACCCCTTTAAGTTCTTAAAGGGATAGTCCATTGACAACTGATACACTATGTTATGCATAGTAAAGGGGGCAAGATTAAACATATCTCAGCTTCAGGGCTAAATGGGTTTCTAACTTTTGGAGTGACTCTTAAAGGAGCAGAACATTTGCTTTCCCATGAGCTTACGCGCTTGTCTCCATAGAGTGTCAGTGACAGCTGCCCCTAAAGTATGGGAATGATATGTGGCCCTCCATGGAATGCTGCAGGGTTAAGTAAAACCACGGCCGACTATGAGAAAAATCCTAAACATGTTGTCTAGTTAACTGTATATATATATATATGTACTACGCATGGTGCAAAGCAATATGGCCGCCGTCATACGCCCAACTGTTGTCCCCCATCGATCATCCTGTCTCTAGAGAACACAATATAACAATTGAGTCCCCCTCCCCCCTCTTTATTGCGGCAGTGCCAGCCTCATCCAGTGCCCAGGAGCTATTATGTACAGGAATGCCACCCTCTTAGCTGGCACGGTGATGAAGAGCGCACGCTCTCTCCGGAGCTCAGCAGAATTCCACCAACCTACGGAGAGGAGAATTCCTGTGCACGAGACGGCGCTCCCACACGGCTCATAGAGTGCCCGTATCTGAGGGACCATCTACCTGGGTCACATGGTTAGGACCCCACCAGATTTCATGACCCGATTACTAAAGTAGACCCTAAAAACCTGCAGCAGCATTTTTTTTTTAAATTTGAATTTCTAAATTCTATATTTCTCACAAATTCAAATGATTTACCTAAAAATTTTACATTTGGGAATTCTGGATTAAATGTTTCTCTCTTATTGAAAAAGTAATTCATGAGCCCGACCTCAGAATTTATATTATGAACTCGAAATCCTCAGAAATATTTGACTTTTTACGTAATTTTTTTTTTTCAAGTATTGGGAAATTTTTGATGAGAATTCCAGATATCCTTTCAAGGAAGGACCTAGCAAAGGGATGGCTCCTGTAAGTAGACCACCAAAACTATCATATTAAAGGGGTTGTTCCAGTTCACCAATTTTTTTTTTCTTTCTTTTAAATCAACTGGTGACAGAAAGTGCCAGAGATTTGTAGTTTACTTCTATTAAAAAAAAAAAATCTCCAGTCTTCCAGTACTTATCAGCTGCTGTATGTCCTGAAGGTGGTGTATACTTTCCAGTCTGAAACAGCGCTCTCTGCTGCCCATTTGAGGAACTGTCCAGAGCAGCAGAGGTTTTCTATGGGGATTTGCTTCTGCTGTGGAAAGTTCCTGACATGGACAGAGGTGGCATC
Source organism: Dendropsophus ebraccatus (assembly GCF_027789765.1). Classification (NCBI taxonomy): domain Eukaryota; kingdom Metazoa; phylum Chordata; class Amphibia; order Anura; family Hylidae; genus Dendropsophus; species Dendropsophus ebraccatus. Next base: position 66,780,872 of record NC_091467.1, on the reverse strand, counting down.
AGAGAGCACTGTGTCAGACTGGGAATAATACACCACTTCCTGCAGGACATACAGCAGCTGATAAGTACTGAAAAACGTGAGTTTTTTTTTAATAGAAGTAAATTACAAATATCTTGCATTTGCTGGGATTAGCTGATCTGAAAGAAAAGTAAATGGTGATCTACACCTTTAAGTGGCCCTTTCAGTCTATATCTAATGGTACTTTTACACGGAGCGATAATTCGCCCGATCGCTCGATTAACGGTTTTGAATGAACAATGTTTTTTTTTATAACGATCAGCGTTTAGACGGAACGATATATCGTACGAAAAAATCGTTATGCGATCGTTTAAGCCTATCTCACACATAGGTGAAATCGTTTAAAGAATGTTTACACTGAACGATCCAACGACCAACGATAATTTGAGAACATGTTGAAAGATCAAAATGTACGATTTCTCGCTCGTCGTTTGATCGATCGCTGCGTTTACACGTACGATTATCGTTCGAATTCGATCGTTATCGGGCAAATTCAAACGATAAATCGTTCCGTGTAAAAGGACCATTACTCAAGGATATGACAAGGGAAATGTCAAATCCCAGTATCCATCCACAGACAGCTGTTATGGGGTGTTGCCCCTCATCTGTGTGGAGCAGGATTCACACTTTTTTTTTTTTTTTTTTAATGTTTATGTTTAAAATTGCTCAAATTTTTTTCAAATTTTTTTTAGGATTACATTAAAAAAAAAAAAAAAAAAAAATAGAAGTCTGACCAGAGAAGTCGTGATTTAATTTCTCTTCTTTTTGGCTCCTAAAATTTTCAAATCAAACTTTTAAAACTTTTTTTCTTATCACGGATCAATCACCACCAGCAATCAAAAGTCCAACAATAAGATTTCGGTTTATTTTAAATTTTCTCCCCGACTTTCTTTCCTTGTTCTCGGGCATTGAGTGAATTCCATCCTTCACAGGAAAGTCTCATTAATCCACATTTGACGGGCTGTTTGCAATCTTGGGTGACATGAAAATTGAGCCTGGACTCGGGATTGTGGAGCGGTAAAGCTTGACGCCTGTCGCCCAATCAGGGCTTTTCTGTCATCTGCCAGGGGTCATAGCCGAGGTCACACCTGGATCGGGCGCTGCCTGTCTTGCACGTGAATAAACATAAGGCCATTTGAGCCCCTCCTGATGATGTCTGATTATAAACAGAAATCCCAGACCTCCCAGGGTCAACCCTAACCCACCCTTTACCCCTTCGCTTTAATCTGTGACCCCCCCCCCATCCCTGCCCCCAACACTACAACAACCAGATGTGGATCCCATGCTGCAGAGAGTAAAGTCTATTCATCCTATCACCAGATCTGCTCTCTGCTTCAGTCATAGAAGTTTTCCTTTAAAAAAAAAAATAATAATTACAAAAAGTTGGGGTTATCCAGTAGGGTGACCAATAAACCTGACCTGTCTATCTGAGAGTCTTGATATATATAGATGCATACCCCACTCTAATACTACATCCCCCCACTTTCAAGCTAGCAGGCGTTCTCTATCCTAACTGCTTAGCAACCATGATTACATCACAGAGAACAAAGGGGTCATCACATGGTTTTGCCAACCTAGATGCTGTGGCATCTAAGGGGATTAATATCCGGGACTGGAGTTATCTCTGATTCCAGCCTCTGCCAGTTGTTGCCAGCTGTGGTTAACATATAACATTCACCACGGAGCAGGCTTAGGCGAAGGTCTTAGATGCTCCAAGACAATCTGTAAACTAGTGCTGATCTTGGTGATCGGCGCTCGTTTATGGAGGCTTCACAAGACCAGATCAGTCATGTGACCGGGCCACACAAATGATCACTGGATAGTCAGTCTCTGTCGGTCAGCCACTGGCTATATATCTCCCTGTGTAACAAGGGTTGTTCGGCCTGCAGGTGATTGGCATCACAAACCATTGTGCGGCCCGACTGAATGACCAATCAGGCCATGTGACTGCTCTGTCAACGAGCGCCGAGATCTGTACTCGTTTACAGATTTGGACCCTCTAAGAAGACCCTAAATCTGCTCCATGCATGGTGGATGCCAAATGCGTATTACAGCTGACAACCTCAGGCAGAGGCAGGGATCAGAGGTAACTCCAATCCCGGCCATTATTCCCCCTAGATGCCACAGCTCTTTTTCAGCATGTCAGAATAATCCGATCAGTCGATGGCCGGCTGATCACTGACCAAGTGATGTTGGCCAGTTCGACCCTAATCGGCCAATACTCTCTTTTACCGTTGTGATATGACCGGGAAGGGGGTTAATGGCAGCCATATTGGTTTTAACCTTTTCTTAAATAGTATCCCGAAACCCATTCTGCCAGAATACGGCATGACTGGCCAGAATATAAGAGCGGCAGCGGAGGACGTGTTGGTTGCCATTTTCTGTATACTTTTGGCAGATGTCAGCCATTCTGTCGGATGCGCTCGCAGCCCTGGGGTCTTCTGGAATATAAGATGCTTTGTGTCCCGGCAACAATTATTACATTCCTCCGGAGCTACCAAGCAGAGTGCTGTCTGGCAGAGGGTTCTGGCCGCGGCACCCTGTGGTGGGAGTTGGTACGCTCCATTCGGAGAGATGTGTTCTTTTGCAGTGTTTCTTTTCTCACAGAAGGTATGTGGGGAATGTGCAGACACTGGATGGCGGCATGGGTGAGGGGGTGAGGGGGTGCGACTACACGGCTCAAAAATTGTTACCACACCAGCACCAGCACATTCACCTGTTATTGATACAATTCAAATCTACAGCAGCAGAATTTTAAATGCAGCTCCGGGTGGGACTGGAGTTTGATGTCAATCAAATTTTTTCTTGTCATCAGTTTGTGTGCAGGCTTGCAGCTCAGTGCATGGAAGTGAATGGAGCCGTTTGTAATACCACAAACAACCTGAGGACAGGGGTGGCGCTGTTTTCTATTAAAGTGATTAGAGCTGTAATATCACACACAGCCTGAGGACAGGGGTGGTGCTGTTTTCTATTAAAGTGAATGGAGCTGTAATATCACAAACAACCTGAGGACAGGGGTGGCGCTGTTTTCTATTAAAGTGAATGGAGCTGTAATATCACAAACAACCTGAGGACAGGGGTGGTGCTGTTTTCTATTAAAGTGAATGGAGCTGTAATATCACACATAGCCTGAGGACAGGGGTGGCGCTGTTTTCTATTAAAGTGAATGGAGCTGTAATATCACACACAGCATGAGGACAGGGGTGGTGCTGTTTTCTATTAAAGTGAATGGAGCTGTAATATCACAAACAACCTGACGACAGGGGTGGTGCTGTATTCTATTAAAGTGAATGGAGCTGTAATACCACAAACAACCTGAGGACAGGGGTGGCGCTGTTTTCTATTAAAGTAAATGGAGCTGTAATATCACACACAGCCTGAGGACAGGGGTGGCGCTGTTTTCTATTAAAGTGAATGGCGCTGTAATATCACACATAGCCTGAGGACAGGGGTGGCGCTGTTTTCTATTAAAGTGAATGGAGCTGAAATATCACACACAGCCTGAGGACAGGGGCAATGCTGATTTTTGGAAGAAAGCAGCTGTTTTTCTAATTATAGATAACCCCTTTAAAGTGTTTTTTTCCCTTTCAAATCAACTGGTGTCAGAAAGTTATATAGATTTGTAATTTACTTCTATTTAAAAAATCTCCAGTCTTCTAGTACTTATCATCTGCTGTATGTCCTGCAGTCCAGTCTGACACAGTGCTCTCTGTTGCCACCTCTGTCCATGTCAGGAACTGTCCAGCGCAGCAGCAAATCCTCATAGAGAACTGCTCTGGACAGTTCCTGACATGGACAGAGGTGGCACTGTGTCAGACTGAAGAGAATACACCACTTCCTGCAGGACATAAAGCAGGTGATAAGTACTGGAAGACTTGGGCTTTTTTAAAAAGAAGGTTTAATAAATTTTCCTCCTTGTAGGCCTTGTCTTAAAGTGGTTATCCAGGATTAGAAAAAAAAACAGCGCCACACATGTCTTCAGGTTGTGCCTGGTATTACAACTCAGCTCCATTCACTTCCATGCAATATTACACACAAACCAAGGGGGGCAGGAGCGGTGCTGTTTTTTTTACAATAAATCAACCATGGTTTTTTTTAACATACAGAAGCTGGGTGAATAGCAATTTCTTAAAGGGCTTGTCCTAGGTTTAGAAGAGCATGGTCGCTTTCTTCCGAAAGAGCGCCACCTCTGTCTAATGGTCACGAGTGGTAGCTGCAATACCAGACACAAGATTTCAGCACCGAATAGAATTCGAGATCTGCTGTGAAGACTGACACCCATAGAGATTATGAGCGGCGGCCATGTTATATGTCACTCGGGGTCAGGGGGGAGGGAAGCAGCCGCCATCCATGAAGGGAACATCGATGTACAAACAGCTGCAGAATATTAATCTCACATTTCGTCCCAGATGGCCGGGCAGCCGTGATAGATGCCAGGGGCCGGTGCCAACTCCCGGCTACATCACACAGAGCGGCAGAACCCAACCACTTTATCCTGAGGATGGCATCTCTCACCTTATATGTATAGTATAGTACAGGAGGGGGCGGAGCATGACACATAAATCTGTGCTATGCTCCGCCCACTCAAGTCCTGTGCAGAATATCAGTAGTTTTTATTACTACTTGTGTCTCTCCAGCTGGTCAAAACTACAATTCCCATCATGCCCGGACAGCCGAAGGCTGTCCGGGCATCATGGGAATTGTAGTTTTGCAATATGTGAGCAGTTACACAATCCTTTAAATTTAAATGGGTACTCCAGCAAAAATCTTTTTCTTTCAAATAAACTAATTTCAGAAAGTTATATAGATTTGTCATTTACTTCTATTTAAAAATCGCAGTTATTTCAGTACTTATCAGCTGCTGTTTGCCCTGCAGGAAGTGGTGTATTCTTTCCAGTCTGACACAGTGCTCTCTGCTGCCACCTCTGTCCATGTCAGGAACTGTCCAGAGCAGGAGAGGTTGTCTATGGGGATTTGCTGCTGCTCTGGACAGTTCCTGACATGGACAGAGGTGGCAGCAGAGAGCACTGTGTCAGACTGGAAAGAATACCCCACTTCCTGCAGGACATACAGCAGTTGATAAGTACTGGAATTTTTTTTATTAGACGTAAATTACATTCTGTACAACTTCCTGAAACCAGTTGGTTTGAAAGAAAAAGATTTTCACCGGGGTACCCCTTTAAAAGGTAATTCTTGTGATCTCATGTTTATATACTTTTCACAGCTGAGGGTTTGTGACAGTGTGAATTATTACCCCCATGTGCTGCCGGAGTGGTTCCTCCCTTGGCATTGATCTGTGGCGGTCAGGCGGGGGCGCTCTTACCTGTCATCCACTTGGCACAGAGTATCATAGCTTTATCTGAGCCCTGCGGATACTTTACATGCCGCCCGCCGGATCACCGCTATTGTTATTCCCTCATCTACAATCACTGCCGTTACTCAGCTGTATCACATACCAAGAGCTTAGATACATCGGCTCTGCAGACAGTATCACACATGGTAGGAATAAATATATTGGGTCATCAGACAGTATCACACATGAAGGGCTTAGATACATTGGCTCTGCAGACAGTATCACACATGAAGGGCTTAGATACACCGGCTCTGCAGACAGTATCACACATGGTAGGAATAAATATATTGGGTCATCAGACAGTATCACACATGAAGGGCTTAGATTCATTATCTCACTAAGCACTGTTCCATATGGTAGGTTTAGATACATGGCTCAGCAGACAGTATCCCACAGTATCGATATACCAGCTCAGCAGGCAGTGTATCACACACGGTAGGCTTAGATACACTCCTTAGTACACAGTATCACACATGATAGGATTATATACATGGCTCAGCTAGCTGTATGATACAAGATAGGCTCAGATACACAAATAGCAGACAGTCTTATATGTGATTGGCTTAGATACGTGGCTCAACAGATAGTATCACACATAATAGGCTTAGCTACATGGATTAGCAGAAAGCATAACTCATCATAGGCTTAGATACATTAGCCCGGCAGATAATAATAAATGTGAAAGAAATTCTTACTCAGAAGCATAGTATTTCACATGCAAGGCTTAGATACATGAATCAGTAGGCAGTATCACACATGCTAGAATTAGATAAACTGACTAAGCAGACAGAGTTAAACATGATAGACTTAGATACATGGCTTAGTAGAATATCACAATTGACAGGCTTAGATACATGGCTCATTAGACTGTATCACGCATGATAGGCTTAGATACATGGCTCAGCAGACTGTATTACACATGATAGACTTATATACATGGCTCAGGAGACTGTATCACACATGGTAGTCTGCTGAGCCATGTATCTAAGCCTATCATGTGTGATACAGTCTGCTGAGCACATGATAGGCTTAGATACATAGCTCAGCAAGCTATATCACCGGACTTAGATACACTACAATGACCACCCAGCCAGTGAATAAGAGGTTCCCTTTAACCATTACATTTAGTGTATTATATTTTCCTAGTGCAGCCGGATCAGCCCGTTCCCAGAATCTGTGAATCCTCAGCGGGATGAGGAGGAGGAGGAGGAGGAGGAAGAGGAGGAGGATGATTTCTCTTTTGTGAAAATTTAGAAACCGCTGCCAAGACATCAACAGAAATCGTTGCTAATAAGCTTGGGCCTGAGCTCGGGCAGAGTGCACACTTGGCAGGGGCTCAGCAGCAGCATTAGGAGCGCAGCTCCGGCCTCTGATTTATCATCTGATTATTCCATGAGACACCCCACCCAGGAGAAGGAAGCACTGTCAGTGTCAGGCCATGGCGGCCTGCTAATCCACAAGCTCTTAAAGGGGCTCTCTATCTATGCTATTGCTTTTCATTTAAAGGGGAACTCCAGTCTGCATGGAGCCATTCAAGAGCGGTCACATGACAACCTTCCCTTTTTATCCTGCTGATAAGAATTAACTGTTTTGCCCTGTGTCACATGACCTCTCTGGTTTCTTCTCCTGTGTCTAAGGTGTCAGGGAGGCGGAGCTAACTCTTCTTTCCACCTAATTGACCCCTTAGGGGGTTTATTAGTGGGTTAAATTGTTCTCACTGGTGTGGAAAACATATAGAAACCATAACCTAATGGAATTATCTCCACTTTATAGAATCCCTTTAATAGCAGCATAGGCCTGCCACATGTAATCTCTATCAGTGATGCTAGTAATAATGGGCGGGGCTGTGACAACCTAGCAGGTTCTCACAGTCCCGCCCATAGTTATTAGCATCTCTGAACAGCACGCTGTATTATGTATCTGAATGTAGTCCAGACAACTGAGGAGTTAATCGGCCATTGTGTTCTCCGTTTTTTTTTTATCTGTTCACATGCCTTTGAAGGAAACCACAAGTGACTCCAGTGTGTGAACGGATCACGGCGGTCACAAGATGCTCATTCATGATTACAGGGGAAGTGTCGTTCCTGTATGGATTATGTAAGAGTGGAACGCGTGGTGTGACTAAATAGATAGCATATTTATGGAGATGCCCTTTAAATTTAAAGGTGCATTGTCTTTCATGCATTTAACAAGCACTGTATAGTCCTTATTTTTCCAATTGTGAGGGCCGTGCCTTCTTCTCCTGTATATATAATAAAATTCACTAAAAGGAAAAAAGAGGGGATAAAATGGAACTCCCCTTTAAGTCATAAGCCTTTGTGAGATGCTTGGTTGCTATGGCAATACCTCCAATGTTTGCATGCAAGAAATCGAAAACTAGGGGGAGATTTATCAAACATGGTGTAAAGTGAAACTGGCTCAGTTGCCCCTAGCAACCAATCAGATTCCACCTTTCATTTTCAAAAGAGTCTGTGAGGAATGAAAGGTGGAATCTGATTGGTTGCTAGGGGCAACTGGGCCTGTTTCACTTTACACCATGTTTGATAAATCTCCCCCCTTGAAGATGTATAGCTCCACCTATGATAAGGAATCTATGAGGACCACAGCCTATTTTTCCTAATTGAGGGCGGAGCTAACATTTAAAGGGCCATTACCCTTAAATACTGAATGAAATTCTAATCATCTCTCTGGGTGCAGACAGTCTGCAGCCTGAGATTAGATACAGATTTCCATCACTTCTACTCCCTGATAATGATGACTAATAATCATCCAATTACCACAATCCCGGGACGTTTCAGGTGATTATCCCGGGAAATGAGGCCTATTAAGTAATAAAGTCCTGGCTTGCTTCTCCTCGCCCACTTCTTATGACTCTCGTAGCCTCCGCCCCTCGATCAAGAGTCCAAGACCATAACCTGTCCGCCATAGACGTCAATGGAAATAAAGCTTGTGGCCTCGCCCTCTCTGCTCTCAAGGACATAGGATTCCTGAGTGAGCGATAATAGGTGTATTACATATCAGCAGATGAGTCCGGTTACTAATCTGGTATTGTGGGTACTTCACACGTCCATTATCTCCACAATAGCAGCACTAACTGCTCATACGGCCATAAAAAGGGGTACTCCAGTGAAAACCTTTATCTTTCAAATCAATTGGTTTCAGAAAGTTATATAAATTTCTAACTTACTTCTTTTTAAAATTGTCAAGTCTGGAGTACCCCTTAAAGAGGGACATGGCCTAATACTATAAATACTATGTTAGTGTTCATCATTTGCTTATTGTACCTATAAGGAGTGTGCAGTAACAAGATGTAATATCATATTCATATGGACCACCCCCATCTTCTAGTTTTGGTTTATTCCACCACTTTACTAGCCTAAGGGTGGTATTTCATGGGCCGAGCAGGGCCCGATCAACGATGTTAATGAGCGCCGATCTGCTAGATCGGCGCTTGTTTACTGGGCCTATTCCACGGCCCGAGAATCGTTTAGCGAGAGCTGCAGGGACATTGTTACCGATGTCCTTGCAGTCCTTGTTTCATACTTTACCTGTCCAGGCTGCAGGTCTTCTCCTTCTCCCGGTCCCGCGCCCAGCAGCTTCGGAGCGGCCTGTCTGAGCTGACAGACCGCTCAGCCAATCACTGGCTGGGACCGCCGCGGCCAGTGATTGGCTGAGCAGTCTGTCAGTTCAGGACCGGAAGAAGGAGAAGACCTGCAGCCTGGACAGGTAAAGTATGATGCTTTTAAGTCGTCGGTTGCCCGCCGCGCACCACTATTTCACTCAGCGATGCGCTGGTGGTGACCGATGATTTTAGGTTTGAACCTAAATGAACGATATGCCGATGACACGATCATGGGCTGATCGTTCTCTTTATTCCACGGAGCAATAATTGTCCGAATTGGGCCGATTCGGCCGATTATCGCTCCGTGGAATAAGCCCCTAAGTCTCCAAAGCTCCCTTAGTAGCCACGGCAGGGACTTCACACTATGCTGTCACAATCAATTAAATTTATTATTATTGCTGTAATTAGATTGGCCTCTAGGTGTCTCATCGCACTCTAAACCATACGCATGGGTTGTGCCCACTCACAAATGGCGGTCTACCTCTTCTCCGGGCCGGACCTTCTTCCTTATGTGGTGTCTTACCACGGGTGTTACTATTGGTTACACCCTTCAGAAAAGTCTGTACTTATTGTATAGAAGTGGTGATGAAAGTAGTGATAAAGTTTAGCCAGTAGATGTATTAGATTTGTGTGTTCAGTTGCTGCACAGCTGAAGTGTGTAAAGGGTTATTGTTTATTTGTATGTCACCTGGATCTGCGAACCAATGGGAATCTGTACTTCTCTCCTATCACCTCTCTCTTAACTTTTTCTGTTTGCACTCTTCACCCTCTCACAGCGCACTTTAGATGCCCTGAGGAAGAAAGTCACGTGGGAGACAGGAAGAGTAGTTCAGTCTTAGCCAGAACCTCGCATGGGTAGGAAGCAAGACAGGACACAGCTAACAGTTTTCTTCTCAGTGACGTTACACAACACTATGCAATGTTAAACCCCCTTCAAGAGAGGACAAGTCAGAGACAACCTCAACCCACGCCGTGGACTAGGAGAGTCACAGAGCAGGACAGTATTCACAGACAGCAGTAAGTTAGGAACTTATCCGGATAGAGCAAAGTTGCAGTACACCTAGCAACTCTATCTTGCAGCGTGGTGGTCAGCAGGGAACCCTCAGCATTCAGCTCACCCCAGGTAACAAGGTCTGGGCCTTGTGTCACCCTCTAGGACAGGTCCCCCAAATCTAGTGGGCGTAAGGTGGTGTGAAGACTAACAAAAGGTCAATACTCGGGCACAAGTATTCTCTTCTTCTTCTAAGTATTGTTCTACCTCATCCTCCAACATCCCGGCAAAGCACAGTACTACTTGGGTTGAGACTCTCACTACATCCTCCTCTCTGCTACTCTGCTTCTTTGTATCACTCAGCACGCTACTCAGTCGGCACGACTGTATCCTACCCTACATTCCTATCGCAGAATTGGTTGCTGTATTGTCAAGTCTTATTGTCAAGCGTTATCAAATGTATTATCCAGTGCTTTATTAAGAGAAATGGCATAACCTTGCAACCTGCTGCCAGCAAGTACTGTACTAGTAAAACAGGCTTATTTATGAGCAAGAGACTCTGTGATATTTCGCCTTACACCGACACAGTATACACCACAACCTTGGGACACTTCCCCTTTCTGTGGGTGGCATATCCGATAGTCCGGAAGGGTCACTACACCCCAGGCACCCCATAGCAGCCCGGAAGAACACTGTCCATAGGGGAAAAAGGTACAAACAGCCTCCTAAAATAAAAGCAGGCGTGCCCTCACATCTGTGTGCCCCACTGTTAACACCTCGAGGTCCGGCTGTATCTCGGCCATCCACCACTGGAGTGGCGTCACACTACAACACCTAGCAAGTGACCGGCCAATCCTCCGACACAACATCACAGGGGGCTCACACCACACTTAGGGTACTATTACACGGAACGATTCAGCCGATTATCGCTCTGTGTAAAAAATACAACGATCAGGCGGGAACGCCGCGGCCTGTGATTGGCTGAGCGGCCTGTCAGCTGACAGGCCGCTCTGAAGCTAGAGCGCTTGGGACCCGGAGAGAAGCGGACCGCAGGAGCAGCCCTGGAACGTTGATAGGTAATGTATACAGTTTAAGCAAAGGCTGCAAGGACATCGGTAACAATGTCCTTGCAGCCCTTGTTAAACGTTTTCGGGCCGTGTAATAGGCCCAGTAAATCTAGCATATCGGCGCTCGTTTACAGTTGTTATCGGGCCCCTATCAGCCCGTGTAATACCACCCTTAGACTACGTTTGGCCTGGTGGAGTCAAAAGGCTTGCTATAAACATGTCAGGCTATACGTTGGTATCCCTTTTTGGCAGGTTGACAGAGAGCCCAATGTGACGAAGAAAACAAGATAAACTATATTCACACTACCGCAAAAGGTTCCGTATACATGGATCTGCTAGATCGGCGCTCGTTTACAGTTGTTATCGGGCCCCTATTGGCCCATCTAATAATACCCTTATACAGAATCAAAGGGGAAAGGGGAAAAAAAGGTCACTATACATTTATACCCCTTTCCTCATTGTGGTATAATTGGCTGATACAGATACAAGTCTTATACTACTTCCCCCCCATAATCTCCCATGTGTAGTGCAGCCAAGGACTCACAGGCAGGGAGATCTGTAGGATAAATTATGGTGGGAAAATAACTCCAGATGTGACATTTAACACACTGCTGGGACTAAGAGACAGAGACTCGGCAGGCAGACGTCTCGCTGGATCCCTGTGCAGTCTCAGAGTTTTCATCAAGAAGCAGAATCCACTGAGCAATAACAAATATCATCGTCGCTCCATCTGTGAATGAGAAAAAGCTCAGAGGAGAAAAATTATGGGTTTTGTTAAACCTGGAACAAGTTTTTCCCTGTGTTCATTGTTGCCCCCTGCTGATTTATGTACTATTCATGATCTGACAAGGAGAGAAGGAAAGTGAAATGATAACTGCTGCAGACAGTCAGTGCTTAAACAACTATTATACCGCCCCATATGTACATAAATATAAGAACTATAATATACTATACTAAAACTATACTATAATACTGCCCCTATATACAAGAATATAACTATACTATAATACTGCTCCTATATACAGGAATATAACTACTATAATACTGCTCCTATATACAAGAATATAACTACTATAATACTGCTCCTATATACAAGAATATAACTACTATAATACTGCTCCTATATACAAGAATATACTACTATAATACTGCCCCTATATACAGGAATATAACTACTATAATACTGCTCCTATATACAAGAATATAACTACTATAATACTGCTTCTATATACAGGGATATAACTACTATAATACTGCCCCCTATATACTGGAATATAACTACTATAATACTGCCCCCTATATACAAGAATATAACTACTATAATACTGCCCCTATATACAAGAATATAACTACTATAATACTGCCCCCTATATACAGGAATATAACTACTATAATACTGCTCCTATATACAAGAATATAACTACTATAATACTGCCCCCTTCCCCATGGAGATGAATATATTAGATACCATGGCCAATAGTACCTAATAATCCTGCACCTTGACTACCAGGTGTATAACTCTGTATTTTCTACTGTTTGTGTCCCTGGTCTCTAAGCTCTATGGCTGTGGCTGTCACTCCTTACAATAGGCCAGGCTGACGGGCACAATACAGGGCTCTGCTGCTTGTATCTTGAGGTTTATGTTCTCTTTTACGCTTTCATCTTTGTTTGGAGAGCTCTGATACCACAAGTGTTTACATTGAAGATAAAGCAGAACATTCCAAACAGCAGATACACATAGACGTGTGGTCAGGCTATATGGGGACTCTAACACTCACATAGTGCCGCACCAATGGGTGACTTTCTTTAGTGATTGAAATGTCCTGTCATTTTGGTCCACATTCATGGGCGAGGGTACAGAGTATAAACACTATTGTGAAGTATATGGATAAGGGACTCCTAGCCTAGGTCAACCTGTTTCTTTACTTCTTGGAAGTGGACAATCCCTTTAAGTGACTTTAAAGTGTCACTGTCGCTTAAATTTGCAGAAATTAATAGTACAGGCAAATAATGCATTTTTATCATGAAGAAGCAGTTTGACGCTCTCCCCCCTGTCTTCATGGTTCTCTTATGGAGAGGGGAGGGGTGGAGGGAGATGAGGCACCAAAACAGGAAAACAAATAGTTAATTTACAGCTACATCACTGGGCTATCTCCTCTGAAGTCAGTACTGACGTCTCTGACCTCTGAATACCGGCTTTCACACAGCTCCCACTGTGTAAACCTTTGTTCTCTGCTCTCTGCTGGCGACTAATCTCCTTCCTCCCCCTCCCCTCTCCATAGATTACACAGGGCTCGACTGATGGGGGGGGGGGGACCTGGGGAAAGGTTTTTTGAATGCAGATAATGGCATATTTGCCTAATAAACCCAATTACAACGTTTCTTTAAATTGTTTGTACTATTGATTTCTGCAACAACAACAAAAATACGACAGTGACACTTTAAGGGTGACTCCCCTTAGATATTAAAGGGATTATCCAGCGCTACGAAAACATGGCCACTTTCTTCCAGAGACGGCCCCACTCTTGTCTCCAGCTTGGGCGGGGTTTTGCTGCTCAGTTCCATTGAAGTAAATGGAGCTTCATTGCAAACAGCACCTGAACTGAAGACAAGAGTCGTGTTGTCTCTGAAAGAAAGTGGATAACCCCTTTAATAGTCTCCACCCGAAAGTGTGTGCTTTAACCAAATCAGGTGTGTGAGGATCTGCAGCTGCATCCCCCTCCTCCTAATCTTCTATCTACTGTTTTACCCCAGAAGGATTTCGGAGGGTCCGAGGAGATTTGTGAAGATTTACAGAGATCTATGAGAAGGGAAAGAAGAAGCCACATTCCTCTAATAACCATCACTGCTGATTCATCTAGGGACGGACCCCCTCATCCTTATAATATCCACATCATCTCATACCTCACAATTCCCTGGTCATCGTCTTTGACTCATTGGTGATGACCAAGAGACCCTCTGCCCCCTGGGACACCACATCATGCGAGGCCGGACTTCATACGGATAAAATTAGAGGCTGTCGAGAATGGTGAAGGAAGGAAACGCGAAGTTCCTGATATGAAACTGAATTTCTATCTGCCTTTCCTTGGTTCCGGGGGCAGAGAGAACAGAAATAGAACTTTTTTTCTCTATAAAAAGCTAAATATAGTGGCGGCTGAAGGTTTTTAGCGTAAACTGTGAGGATCTGGGTGAGGTGAGTCAGGCTCGGGCGGGGGTGAACTTTGGCCGTTCTTACTTGGAAAGGTTTATGTTTGTAGCTATGATTAAACCATAAGGCGCATTGCTCATCCGTCATCTGTTGTCTTGGAGATTCAGAGTTTACTTGGGGAACGTTATAATGTAATGTTGTGTTTATACCAGGAAAGATCAAGGTATATAATGCTCCTCCATCCCCGAAGTAAAATATAGAAAATACCAAAACTATAATTGATCTTTTAGAGCACAATGTATCATATTAGCATACAACGCTCATATAGGGGTAAAAGTGATTACAGTGCAGTTACATCCAGTGACTACAGGGGGCATCTTCCGTGTAGGAAGTTCACCTTCCCTTTTCCTCTCCACACAGTCCAGACCAACAAAATTACTTCTACAGCATGGTCGCTGTAGAGTTTGCTGTCCACTTTTTTTGTACCTCCTGGCCGAGCTTATTTTCAAATGGAGCTCAGCTGCCGAAAGTATGGTGTCAACATTATTGTTCCATTGGTATTATTGTCCCCTTACTGCCCCCACTTAGTATTAGTGTGCCCTTACTGCCCTCACTTAGTATTAGTGTCCCCTTACTGCCCTCACTTAGTATTAGTGTCCCCTTACTGCCCCTACTTAGTATTAGTATCCCCGTACCTCCCCCACTTAGTATTAGTGTCCCCTTAATGCCCCCATTTAGTGTTAGCATCCCCTTACTGCCCCCACTTAGTATTAGTGTCTCCTTACTGCCCCGCTTAGTATTAGTGTCCCCTTACTGCCCCCACTTAGTATTGGTGCCCCCTTATTGCCCCACTTAGTATTAGTGTCCCCTTATTGCCCCCACTTAGTATTAGTGTCCCCTTACTGCCCCCACTTAGTATTAGTGTCCCCTTATTGCCCCACTTAGTATTAGTGTCCCCTATTGCCCCCACTTAGTATTAGTGTCCCCTTATTGCCCCCACTTAGTATTAGTGTCCCCTTATTGCCCCTACTTAGTTTTAGTGTCCCCTTACTGCCCCCACTTAGTATTAGTGTCCCCTTACTGCCCCCACTTAGTATTAGTGTGCCCTTACTGCCCCCACTTAGTATTAGTCTCCTTACAGCCGCCAACTTAGTATGTGTCCCCTTATTGCCCCCACTTAGTATTAGTGTCCCCTTATTGCCCCCACTTAGTAATAGTGTCCCCTATTGCCCCCACTTAGTATTAGTGTCCCCTATTGCCCCCACTTAGTATTAGTGTTCCCTATTGCCCCCACTTAGTATTAGTGCCCACACTTAGTATTAGTGTCCCCTTACTGCCCCCACTTAGTATTAGTGTCCCCTTACTGCCCCCACTTAGTATTAGTGTCCCCTTACTGCCCCCACTTAGTATTAGTGTCCCCTTACTGCCCCCACTTAGTATTAGTGTCTCTTTACAGCCGCCAACTTAGTATGTGTCCCCTTATTGCCCCCACTTAGTAATAGTGTCCCCTATTGCCCCCACTTAGTATTAGTGTCCCCTATTGCCCCCACTTAGTATTAGTGTCCCCACTTAGTATTAGTGTCCCCTTACTGCCCCCACTTAGTGGCAGGCAGAGTGCAGTCCTCCCAGTGACAGTCAGTGTGCGGAGTGTTCAGTATAGAGATGAGTGACCATCAAGCACGCTCACGTTCACGAGAGGTGAGTAAACCGTGTCCGACCCCAGGATGCTGCTCTAAGGTACAACCTATGTCCTATAGCTGCGTCCAACTTCTTCAGCCACCGGTAATCAAATGTCGCACACTCGGGTTCGGACAAGGTCCCCTCATCTCTAATGAAGACCTCAGCAAACAGAGGCTCCTATCTCAGCTACCAGCACCTCTATGAATGAGAAATTTTGGAATTTAAGAGCATTATAAAGAAGATGCATGCTGGGAGTTGTAGTTTTACAGTCTGGGTTATGTGGCTGCTAACCTGTATGGGATCTGTATAGGCAGATCTCTAGTCCTTATACTATATACTGCTGAGAGTATACACATGCTCCGTGTTAGGCCAGTGACCTGCGGCAGGGAAGGGGTTAACCGCTGCATCGCCCCGGGCAGCCATTATACGTCACGGCCCCCTGCTGCCATGGCGATATCCGTCAACAAGTGGAGATTTTTAATGTTTAATTGATGAACGCGGCTGAAACCAAGACAGGTTGCTATTGTCCTGCACAATGTAACCCGGGACACATAACATTACACAGCGGGGTGGCCGCTTGTGGGTTACCGGGCGATCACCGATCACTGCTCCAATCTATTCCTGTCCTCTGCCAATAAAGCTGCTTCAATCTATGACAGGATTTCTCCTATACTTTGTGTATCAGTTCTGCAGCGTTACCCCAGAGCTCTGCTTGCTGTCAGGGAATGGAAACACTCCACCTATAGAGGATGAGGGAACCCTATATGTGTGTGTGATACATAGTAACCCTTACTATGGGTAATGTGTCCGTTGTAGCGCACGTCTCTTACACGTTACATAATACGCCGCTTGTTCACTGGTCACAAATGTGGAATCCACAAATCACCATAGAATTTCCTGCCAATTGGCTAATTCAGCGTGATAATCCGCAGTATCTGGAGGAGGATTAGCACAGGGTTAGATTCACTCACAGTAGGAAACTATTTCATGGGGTAATGTGCTGTTGTATCTAAGCCGGTCAAGTGTGATACTGGCTGCTGTATCTAAGCCAAACATGAAATACTGCCTGCTGAGCCTTGTATGTACACCCCTCATGTGTAATACTTTCTGCTATGTTGCTGTATCTAAACATATTGGGGGAGATTTATCAAACATGGTGTAAAGTGAGACTGGCCTAGTTGCCCCTAGCAACCAATCAGATTCCACCGTTCATTTACCAAAGAGTCTGTGAGGAATGAAAGGTGGAATCTGATTGGTTGCTAGGGGTGACTGAGCCAGTCTCACTTTCCTCCATGTTTGATAAATCTCCCCCATTGTGTGTGATACTCTCCTCTTAATCATGTATCTAAGCCTTTGATGTGTAATACTGTCTGCTGAGCTATGTACAGTATCTACACCTCTCTTGTGTAATACTTTCTGCCAAGTTGCTGTATCTAAGCTTCGTGTGTAATATACTGTCTTCTTAACCATGTATCTAAGCCTTTCATGTGTGATACTGTCTGCTGGAGCTGCACTATTTAAACCTATGACGTGTGATACTGTCTTCCAAGCTGCTGTATCTAAACCAGCTGTGTAATGCTGTTTGCTTAGCCAGGTATCTAAGCCCGTCATATGTTATACTGTCCACCGAGCTGACCTTTCTAAGCCTCAAATGTATAAAACCGTCTGCTTAGCCATGTATCTAAGCCTATCATATGTGATACTATCTGCTGAGCTGCTGTATCTAAGCCAAATGTGCAATACTGTCTGCTGAGCCAAGTATTTACCCCTCTCATGTGTAATACTTTCTGCTAAGTTGCTGTATCTAAGCTTATCATGTGTCATACCCTCTGCTGTACCATGTATCTAAGTCTTTCACGTGTGATACTGTCTGCTGGAGCTGCCCTTTTTAAACCTATGACATGTGATACCATCTGCTTAACCATGTATCTAAGCCTGTCATATGTGATACTGTCCACTAAGCTGCCTCAAATGTCTAATACTGTCTGCTAGCCATATATCTAAGGTTATCATAAGCGATACTGTCTGCTGAGCTGCTGTATCTAAGCCGATTATGTGTGATACTATCTGCTGAGCTGCTGTATCTCAGCCTACATGTGTAATACTGTCTTCTTAACAATGTATCTCTGCCTTTATGTCTGCTGAGCTGCTGCTTCTGGTTTGGGATACTGTCTTGCGAGCTGCTGTATCTAAGCTTATGCCATGCAATATTGTGTGCTGAGCTTTTGTATCTAAGCTTATTGATTATCATTACAATCTGCTGTATCTAAAGCTATGTGAAAGTTTGTGCTTAGCTATTTCATCTAAGCCTAGCTAGTGTGATACCATCTGATGAGTTGCTGTATCTAAGCCTGTATCTAAACATAATGTCACATTACCTGTGTATCTAAGTCTATGCTATGTATCTAATCGTGTCTTATGTCAGTGTGTACCGAGTTGACATCTCTAAACATGTGTGATACTGTCTGCTGAGCTGGTGTATCTAAGCATGTTATCTCATCAATAACCTATTATGACAGCTCCATAAGTATTGTCTAGGGTCAATGTGCTGCTGGTATCTAAGCCTGTATACCGTATATATCTAGGATTTTCCTTCATACAGAGGCTGAAATCCTCCCGGGACGGATTCCTCTAATGTTTATAAAGAAAACATAAAATACAAGAAAATACAGTGAATATAGATGGGAGGGAGAAAGTGTATAGTAATAGCGCTGTGCCAAGCCAAATATTATGCCGAATCAGCCAAACCTCCAACCACAAGATCATCAACTACATTCACTAAGGAGATCTGCACTGTACGCTATATAATAGTACAGGGGATACCAGGTTATACCAGCTGTACATATACCACTATATACAGGAGATACCCAGGTTATACCAGCTGTACATATACCACTATATACAGGAGATACCCAGGTTATACCAGCTGTACATATACCACTATATACAGGAGATACCCAGGTTATACCAGCTGTACATATACCACTATATACAGGAGATACCCAGGTTATACCAGCTGTACATATACCACTATATACAGGAGATACCCAGGTTATACCAGCTGTACATATTCCACTATATACAGGAGATACCCAGGTTATACCAGCTGTACATATACCACTATATACAGGAGATACCCAGGTTATACCAGCTGTATATATATCATTATATACAGGAGATACCCAAGTTATACAAGCTGTACATATATAATTATATACAGGAGATACCCAGGTTATACCAGCTGTACATATACCACTATATACAGGAGATACCCAGGTTATACCAGCTGTACATATACCACTATATACAGGAGATACCCAGGTTATACCAGCTGTACATATACCACTATATACAGGAGATACCCAGGTTATACCAGCTGTATATATATCATTATATACAGGAGGTACCCAAGTTATACAAGCTGTACATATATAATTATATACAGGAGATACCCAGGTTATACCAGCTGTACATATAAAGTTATATACAGGAGATACCCAGGTTATACCAGCTTCACATATATAATTATATACAGGAGATACCCAGGTTATACCAGCTGTACATATATATTATATACAGGAGATACCCAGGTTATACCAGCTGTACATATATAATTATATACAGGAGATACCCAGGTTATACCAGCTGTACATATATAATTATATACAGGAGATACCCAGGTTATACCAGCTGTACATATATCACTATATACAGGAGATACCCAGGTTATACCAGCTGTATATATATCATTATATACAGGAGATACCCAAGTTATACAAGCTGTACATATATAATTATATACAGGAGATACCCAGGTTATACCAGCTGTACATATATAATTATATACAGGAGATGCCCCAGGTTATACCAGCTGTACATATATAATTATATACAGGAGATACCCAGGTTATACCAGCTGTACATATATAATTATATACAGGAGATACCCAGGTTATACCAGCATGCTCCCTATCACTATATACAGAAGATACCCAGGTTATACCAGCATGCTCCATATCACTACATACAGGAACACGTATGACCTGGCATCATTATATGTTGGATATTATTATTATAGAAGGTATAAAGGACTCCTTTAGTCTGTGGGTAAGTGAGCCGTATAGCCGGAATGTGATGTACATGTCTGGAATGCACCTGACTCCTGGAGTTCCTGGAAAGTAAATGGAGCAGCTCATCCCTCTTATGAGGATTCCTGGATATACACGCTTAATCCTCCACAAGACATCTCCAAGCCTTTCTAATGTCTATCTAACCACCAAAAGCAGAATTACATGTAGAAAGCCACAATGCTATAACCTAGGTATAATGGAAATACTCCCCTAATCTAATCCTACTCATGGACCACGGGGAAATTACTTCAGCCATAGAAACAGATGACATATGGATGGAGTGGGCTCTCATAATGCTAAATTTGGAGGGCCCCATGTCAACATAAAGATCTTTACAAGGCTGGATCAATCAGATGAAGACACACTGGGGCCCTTTAACATAGTGGGGCCCCAAAAGGGAGTGCTGACATGACAGGTTGTCGTTTGCTTGCTCCTTAATATCGGACCGAGTAATAGAGCCCTTAGTATCCTCTTCTTCAGAGTATACCATACATATATCTCGCAGAAATCCTTGTCTAGCCTGTGAACATACAATCTGCAACCAATCAGATTAGTGAGATATTCTCACCAGTAACAGCAGGACAGTATTTTCAGTGATAAAGCTCTAAGCTCCGCCTTATCCAGTGGCCACACCTTTTTGTACAAAACATTTTGAAGAACTTCTAGTAGAATTCAAGACGCAAAAACTGGAGAGGTCTATTCATTCTCTATGGAGGCGTGGGAGATAGCCGTGTACAGCTTTCAGCTCTTTCCAACGGCTCCATAGGAATAAATGGAGCCGCTGGTCACGTGCCCTATTTGCTGCTCGATTCTAAACAAAGGGGCCGTGTCCCAAGTGGTGATTGCCAGGGGGTAAGGAAGTCGGATCCCCCGTGATCTCCTGTGAATAGGGGACAAGATATTATAAAGCAACTGCCTTAAAGAATAACCACTCATCCTTTCCATTTAGAGGGGCGGACATTCCTTTATATGTTTTCTTAAAAAATGGACACCCCCTTGAAATATTAGATCATTTTGAATAGATTTTGTACATTTTTGGCTCACTCATTTGGATGTATGAATGACTCAGATTACTACATTCCCATCATGAAATTCATCCGAAACTTCATTCGCAGCCTTAGCCATTACAGTCGTTGGGTAACCCAAGCCTTGGGGCCCCATCTTGACTGTCCCGTCAAGGTTATCTGTCCCTAGAAAGGATTGGTAAGTGTTCCATTACCTACACAAATCACTGTGATAGTATTCCTTTGTTGGGGTGAGCCGACACTGACTATGCTCTTTAGGGATTCTTAGAGTTGACCCAGACTGATAAATCTCCCGAATAGTAATAGAGTATATTATCTGTAGTGCTCAGACCACCCCTCTCCGGCCTCTCCGCACTGATTCTAAGCAGATGTGGGGTTGGGAGAAGACAAGCAAGAGGAAAAATTCTTCAAAGGCAGTCTGGCATCCAGGAAACAGATGAGGAGGGCCCAAGACATGCCCCATTAGCAATGTATCTCTAGGAACATTGCAGGCCATGAAGACATGGATACAGTGTCAATTTGCTAATGTCCTTCTCTTAAAAATTCAGGGTGGAATGGCAGGGTTACTTTTAAAGCCAATAAAGTATGAGGTAGCCTGGTGCTAAACCTCACATATCCAAGCCACAGTTTTAGCCCTAGTCCAACCACTAAAGTTCTAGGAATCCAGAAGATATAGGGTTGGAATCACCAATGTTATGAACAGCTAGATACACACTGGCACGATAATGGAGTAGTTGGGTGGATAAAAAGTCTTAAGAAAATCTTCACGAAAAAGGATTTTGATTATACTCCTCTCCACTTTTATTAGTATATGCTGCCTGGTGGCCAGTGGGGTTCTCATTGTCCTGTCATAGCCGGCAGTCATATGGATATAGAAGAAAAGTAGTATTTTGTGGTCAGTGTCTTGTTTCTAGGGTTCCATAGTATATTCGGCATTCTATCTCTGGTGGTCAGGGACATCATAGGTCCAACATTTTTTCAAACCACTAAGAAGATCTGAAAAAGATCTTGTAGAAGACCAAAATAAGAAGAAAAGACATATAGGGGAATTTATATAAGATCACGGAGAACATCTGTAGAAGACCTTTGTGGTAGATCAGAGTCAGAAGACTATATGCAAAGGAGATTATATAAGACCCAATGAAAGTCCCGAAGAAGAGAGAAAATAGACAAGACCTTTACTTTGTAGAAGACCAGAGAATATTATAGGGGACACGGAGAACACCCGTAAAAGACCTTTGTGGAAGACCACAGTCAGAAGACTATATGCAAAGTAGATTATATAAGACCACCTAGAAGACCTGCAGAAGACCTTTGTGGAAGCCTAAAGAATGAAGATCTGTAGGAGAACATTATATTAGACCATTGAAAAGACCAGTAAGAGACCTTTGTTTGAATAAGAAGTAAAGACCTATAAGAGAACATTATTTAGTAAGACCGTAATGAGGAGGCAGAAGAGATATCTAAACACAGGTTAGAAGACCAGAGTGAGAAGACACAATGTAAGGTCTAGGAAGGTTAGATGATATGTGCTAAGACTATAACAAGTAATGGAATATGGATGAGGAAGACGATGCAAGCTGATGATTTGTGTAACCAGAGATGTTCTCTTAGGGAATTATTTACAACTTGTCTCAAATTCAGCCCAATAGTACGAGATGTTATTTTTGAGTTGCTACCTTCTATATTCCTTTTGATTATATGGCTGCATGGGTCATCTGTTCAGCCACAATGCTGACAACCAGAATGACCACCATGACAACCTCCACAGTGGTTGTGCATCACTTCCATATCACTTCTACTAGAGTCTGGAAAGGTTAGATGTCTAACCTTGCAATGGTAACCATATTTGTTGCTCCCTAACGTGCCCATAAACTCTTTTTTTTTTTTACTGTGATGGAACCTTTAAACACACATTGATCGGCAAATAGTATGTCGAGTCATTGACTCTTGTCTGTGAGACATACTCTTCATTAGAATTCAGATTCTTCATTGAAGAGAATACGAATAAGAGCAATAATTTTCTTCTCTCGTGATACAGTAGCCATTAATGTACAAAGAGAAGAAGGAGGGAGGGGGGCACTCTCTGTTCCAAAATAATACTCCCCTTTGAATAATGACACAGTGTTTCATGTCAGAGGGCAGCTTTCAACCAGATGACTTATCCTGTCATTAGATGGTTTCAGTCCTTGATAACAATGCAAACCAGAATTTCAAAGCTTTCAGATGCTGCTTCAGACGGGGGACGTAGGACATGACGAATGGCGGGCCTGGAGATAAACTGCAGAAGGAATGGGGAGGGGGGTTGGGGGTTATGGACGTAAGTGACGGAATCTGATGATGGCTTAACAAAGTAGGACCAAAAATAGATTTGTCCACAGGAAAACAGGTAAAAATAGAGACAAATAAGACTTGATTCGATGACTAGCCGTCGTCCGTCATTGGTCTACAAGAGTGAGGAGAGGAGTTAAAAACATCCAAATGACTGGTGCACATACGTTGAGGTGTTGTGTCGTGGTGTTTTTCTATGGTCAAAGCGATCCTTTCTGGACACCCCAGAGGTGTAAATACAATACTAATGGGTGAAACTGCCCTATAAGACCCTTGGCCATGTAGTTGAGTGAGTCCATCTTTCAATCAAGACTGAGGTTCACTTCTTTTGAAATCAATTTTGGCTATTTGAGAAGACATTTCTGACTAGTTTCTTTTTGATAGGACATTGTACTGGTGCCTTAAATAGAATCTGATCTTGTTACCTGCTCATAGTAATGAAGGCTGCATGTCCTATCACTTGTCTTATCACTGGGGAAGGTAGCATGACATGGTGGCCATTCAATTGGCATGGACATGATGAGCCCTCCAAAGCTAATAGTGTTCTTGCTCGCTCATAGAGAGACGTTCCCAATAGGATTGTCTTTATAAGTGGGAGTTTCTGGTTTAAAAGGTTTTCTAATACCCTATTAGGGCATTAAGATTAATTGTCAAATATAATACAGAGTAGATACAAAAAGTGTCTCTCTTATTGGAAGATCTGGCTTGACTGTGCGTTACATAAACGGCCCATGTAATGATTGATTTCTCCTGTGATGGTGCTGTAAGAAAACTTTATAAAAACTTACAGTTCATTGCTGGAGGTCCCTACAATTAGACCTTCTAAGATTCTGATTGAAGGGATACTTTAGAAAAAATGAGGGAGTAAAGTGAAAAGAAAGTGGAGAAAATTTGTTTTATCACTTCCAAGAAAAACATTGGAGATAGTGAAAAAGTTTGAAGAATGAGGAGCAAGAGTTTCCGTTTGTCTTCACCTTTGGGACATGTGCCAGCAGTTGCCGTACATTCCATATTCCCTAAACAACATATTCCCAGTAGTCCTGAGATTCTTAAGGATACGTGTCCCTGAGCTCGAGCACGGTCCTGGTTGAGTTTTTCCAGCTTCTGTCATGTGCTGAAGACTCTTTCCAGGAAAAACAAACTCTGAAGGGTCATCAGAGGATGAGATTATTCAATAAGGAAATCCCTGTATTGTCTCATCGCTGTGTCCAGTATGGACACACACTCACTGTACAATGTATATAGAATATTCCTATGGGAGAGAAGGCATCTTCCAAGGCGTGGTCCATCTGGATTTTATATTTTTAATGTAAACATTGTCTATTGTGGATCCTTTAGTTTGTTCTTTGACCTTTTCGACATTTTGGCCAGTTTTAGCATTCGGGTCGACATACTTTATTAGAATGTGGAGTCTTCTGCTTAGGTCAAGATGTTTGGTGATTGTCTTCATCCATTTTATTTCTGTTGTCTGCTCCCTTGTCTTTTTCCCTTTATCTCATCTGGACACTAATATCTTATTCAATGTTGTTCAAAAACTATGTCCAAGAGATGAAACGATTTTCGGAGCTCTATTCGCACTGCCATTATACTGGAAAGCCAGAATGGTGCTGGTGCGGGATCCAGCAAATGATGGACACCAACAGTGCAGATGGACCACAATGATATTTAAGGGGGTTTCCATCATGGTCTCCCTCTCCTTGACATGACGAATAGGGCTCCATATTTTGGTATTTTTTCTGTCAAATCTGTCAGAACTACTGAGACTTTTATGGTAGTTTATCATGTTTTTGATCCTCACATTGGGCTCCCTGTCAACCTGCCAAAAAAGGGATAACAACATATAGCCTGACATGTTTCTGACAGGCCTGTAGACTCCACAAGGCCAAACATAGTCTAATGGTACTTTCACACGGAGCGATAATTCGCCCGATCGCACGATTAACGATTTTGAATGAACAATGCTTTTTTTTATAACGATCAGCGTTTAGACGGAACGATACATCGTACGGAAAATTCGCTATGCGATCGTTTAAGCCTATCTCACACATAGGTGAAATCGTTGAAAGACTGTTTACACTGAACGATCTGCGAATTTTTTGCAAACGATCAACGATGATTTGAGAACATGTTGAAAGATCAAAATGAACGATTTTTTTGCTCATCGTTTGATCGTTCGCTATGTTTACACGTACGAGTATCGTTCGAATTCGATCGTTATCGTGCAAAAACGAACGATCAATCGTTCCGTGTAAAAGGACCATAAGTGTGGTTGATATGAGGACAAGCAGAACATTATGCAATACCATGATTGACCATAATTGACGTGTCTCTGTCACCAAAACATAGTTCAAAAGCCTTACAGGGGTCTCCATTCTGTTGGGGACCCCCACCAATCCCGAGAATGGGAACATAACTGTCCTGGAATAGATTGTACCACCAAAACTTCATATGGGGCTGTCAAACAATGCAGAAGACTTACTTTGGAAATTTTTGGCAGCTCTACAGAGTATGTATGGAGCTCTGGTCATACACACAGGGTGAGCACCATTCATTCTGAAGATAATTCTGTTCTCATGATTCGTGAAGGTGCCGGCAGTGTGACCACCGCTGATAGGCTTGTTATCCCCAATCCTGTGGATATGAATGAATGAAAGATTTGCAGCAGAAAGAAGCCATCAGTCGCGTATTTCTTGCAGAAATGCCGAAGATTATTAGTAATCGTTATGTAAATCTGCTGTGGATCTTGCGCACACCTACATCAAATCTACAGCATGTCCCTGGCAGATGTCCAGGGCTCGGCCTGAGCTTTGCACGCAGAAATAAGCTTCTTTTTATTTAGCTGAGAGATGACCGAACAGACCAGATAGACTATGCAGGTTATGTGTATGGCTGGAGTCTGGAGGGAACTGAAATGTCTGGCAGGGGTTTTCTTCCATGCATGGTATGGGGGCCGCTGGCTGTGATGATACACATGGTATGGGGGCCCCCTGGCTGTGGTGATACACATGGTATGGGGGCCGCTGGCTGTGATGATACACATGGTATGGGGGCCCCCTGGCTGTGGTGATACACATGGTATGGGGGGGCCTGGCTGTGGTGATACACATGGTATGGGGGCCCCTGGCTGTGGTGACATACATGGTATGGGGGCACCTGGCTGTGGTGATACATATGGTATGGGGGCCCCTGGCTGTGGTGACATACATGGTATGGGGGCCCCCTGGCTGTGGTGGTGCACATGGTATGGGGGCACCTGGCTGTGGTGATATACATGGTATGGGGGCCCCTGGCTGTGGTGATACATATGATGTAGTGGCCCGTCTGTGGTGGTGCACATGGTATGGGGGCACCTGCCTGTGGTGATATACATGGTATGGGGGCGCCTGGCTGTGGTTATACAGATGGTATGGGGGCACCTGGTTGTGGTGATACACATGGTATGGGGGCACCTGGCTGTGGTTATACAGATGGTATGGGGGCACCTGGCTGTGGTGATACACATGGTATGGGGGCACCTGGCTGTGGTGATATACATGGTATGGGGGCGCCTGGCTGTGGTGATACACATGGTATGGGGGCACCTGGCTTTGGTGATATACATGGTATGGGGGACCCTGACTGTGCTGATACATATGATGTTGGGGCCCCTAGCTGTGGTGATTCACATGGTGTAGGGGCTCCTGGCTGTAATGATACATATGGTATACGGGCCCCTGGCTGTGGTGATACACGTGGTATAGGAGCCCCTGGTGGTACACATGTTATAGGGGCCGCTTTATCCTGGTTTGTAAGCGCCACCGGCCTGCACTGTTCTGTAACCCCTCTGCGACTAACACATATATACATACATACAAACACACACATACAGGCACATATATACCCATTCTGGCACATACAGGAACACATATATACATACACATACATACAGTTAAAGTGATACTAACCCCCCCCTTACTCTGACTTCATTTAATCGATTTACAGTGTCACCTAGTCGGGACTTCATGGCAGTTGGGCCCGATCTACTGGCTGAGGAAAGGGCCCAACTGCCATGAAGCCCCGCCTAGGTGACACTGTCCACTGATGAAGTGAATCCCCCGCCTAGGTGACACTGTCCACTGATGAAGTGAATCCCCCGCCTAGGTGACACTGTCCACTGATGAAGTGAATCCCCCGCCTAGGTGACACTGTCTACTGATGAAGTGAATGCCCCGCCGAGGTGACACTGTCCACTGATGA
Organism: Dendropsophus ebraccatus; assembly: GCF_027789765.1. Lineage (NCBI taxonomy): Eukaryota > Metazoa > Chordata > Amphibia > Anura > Hylidae > Dendropsophus > Dendropsophus ebraccatus. The sequence continues at coordinate 66,753,271 of NC_091467.1, read as the reverse complement.
AGTGAATCCCCCGCCGAGGTGACACTGTCCACTGATGAAGTGAATCGATTTTAGAGTCGAAAAAAGACACATACAAGTGTTATACAGGTATATATCAGATGTGCAGCATTTAAGGGTGTGGATGGAGAACTGCACATGGGGGGGGGGGGGAATTATCACTATGTCCGAGGCGAATGCCAGGGAGAAGACGCAGATTTGCCCCTTCTCCCTGAAGTATGCCTGCCATATCCCCCGCAAGCATACAGGGCTAGGGAAGGCGGGGAGGAGGCATGACCTCCTCCTGCACCTCACCTATTAGGGTTTACGCCTGCTCGCTGGAGAAAACCATGATTGAAATCTATACTGGCTGGAAGCTGGCACACATTTGTTGTGTTGGGCACAGGGTCGGTCTTAATATATGTCATAGAGTTAGGAGTGTCACTTTAAAAGCGCACAAACACACACATATTACACACACACACAAACATATATATATATATATATATATATATATATATATACATGTTACACAAACACACACACACATATATATATATAGTATATATACACATATTACACACATATATATATATATTACACCCACGCATATATATGTACACATATTACACACACACACATATATATACATATATATATATATATATATATATATATATATATATATACACACACACACATATATATACATATATATATATATATATATATATATATATATATATATATACACATTACACACACACACACACACACACACACACATATATATATATATATATATATATATATATATATATATACATACACACACACATTACACACACATACATAAAGACACATATTTACACACACAAGCACACACACATCCAGGCACATATACACACACTGTATATACACCCAGACACATCCAGGCACATATACACACATGCAGTCACACATACAGGCACATATACACACATGCAGTCACACATACAGGCACATATACACACACTATATATACACCCAGACACTTCCAGGCACATATACACACATGCAGTCACACATACAGGTACATATACACACATGCAGTCACACATTCAGGCACATATATACACATGCAGTCACACATACAGCCACATATATACCCAGTATACACACACGGCAGGACCGTCTGGGTAGCGCCCCCTTGCTGCTGGGAGGTCCTGTATACGGGCCCCGGGCTGTGGCCCCTCTCTTCCTGCCCGGTCTTGCCTCATCTTCCCCCCAGCAGCTTCTCTCTATGATCGCTAACTCTGGTTACTAGGTACTGTGCGTCCATGGTAACAGCTCCCTCGCCCCGCCTTTCTCCTGCTATTGGTTGTCTGTCACCCTGATCCCGCCCCGGCCGCCTTTCTCGGCCGCTGAGTGGCTGCCTGGCACGTCCGTCACGCAGGCAATGTGTCAGGAGCAGCCGGCCGGGCAGGGATGCTTAGACCTGGTGTCAGCGGGAGGAGCAGCCACTGACTGTCACCTTCCTGCAGGTGAGTGCCGGCTGCCTGCCATCATCTCCAGCCTCTGTACAGCCTGTCACTGCTGGGACACTACAACTCCCAGCATGTCCCCATAGACTGAGGGCGGCAGGGAATGCTTGGACTTGTAGTTCTAGAGCAGCAGATATACAATAATAGCAGCACTTCTGCCATGTTCTTGCTATGTTGTAGATCCACATTGTAGAAAATTATTTTGTCGCGCCGCCATCATGTGATACACAGACTCAGTCACATGACTAAAATCCGTACAGAATCCGCAGTGTAGATTTTATATGGATTTTGGAAGCGTCCATTGAATTTATGTGGAGGAGCGTGATGTTACTTCTGCCTCCACGCCGAAAAATCTGCAACGCAGCGTGAGGTAGAGCGTCCCCCACTAATATCTATGGGTTCTGATGCAGCGTGAGGAAGAGCGCCCCCCACTCATATCTATGGGGTCCAATGCAGCGTGAGGTAGAGCGCCCCCCCACTCATATCTATGGGGTCCAATGCAGCGTGAGGTAGAGCGTCCCCCACTCATATCTATGGGGTCCGATGCAGCGTGAGGTAGAGCGTCCCCCACTAATATCTATGGGGTCCGATGCAGCGTGAGGTAGAGCGTCCCCCACTCATATCTATGGGGTCCGATGCAGCGTGAGGTAGAGCGTCCCCCACTCATATCTATGGGGTCCGATGCAGCGTGAGGTAGATCGCCCCCCCCCACTCATATCTATGGGGTCTGATGCAGCGTGAGGTAGAATGTCCCCCACTAATATCTATGGGGTCTGACGCAGGAAATCGCTTCAGATTTTAGCAATAGATCTATCTATCTATCATCTATCTATCTTCTATCAATCTATCTATCTATTTATCCATCTATCTATCTATCTATCTCCTATCTATCTATCTATTTATCCATCTATCTATCTATTTATCCATCTATCTATCTATCTCTCTATCTATCTCCTATCTATCTCCTATCTATCTATCTCCTATCTATCTATCTGTCTCCTATCTATCTATCTATCTATCTATCTCCTATCTATCTCCTATCTATCTATCTATCTATCTATCTATCTATCTATCTATCTATCTCCTATCTATCTATCTATCTATCTATCTATCTCCTATCTATCTATCTATCTCCTATCTATCTATCTCCTATCTATCTCCTATCTATGTATTTATCTATCTATCTATCTCCTATCTATCTATCTATCTATCTATCTATCTATCTATCTATCTATCTCCTATCTATCTATCTATCTATCTCCTATCTATCTATTATCTATCTATCTATCTCCTATCTATCTATCTATCTCCTATCTATCTATCTCCTATCTATCTATCTATCTATCTATCTCCTATCTATCTCCTATCTATCTATCTATCTATCTATCTATCTCCTATCTATCTATCTATCTATCTATCTATCTCCTATCTATCTATCTATCTATCTCCTATCTATCTATCTATCTATCTATCTATCTATCTATCTATCTATCTATATCTATCTCCTATCTATCTATCTATCTATCTATCTATCTCCTATCTATCTCCTATCTATCTCCTATCTATCTATCTATCTATCTATCTATCTATCTCCTATCTATCTATCTATCTATCTATCTCCTATCTATCTATCTCCTATCTATCTCCTATCTATCTATCTATCTATCTATCTCCTATCTATCTATCTATCTATCTCCTATCTATCTATCTCCTATCTATCTATCTATCTATCTATCTATCTATCTATCTCCTATCTATCTATCATGCTTGATAATGATTCTGGATTGAATCGAAACGTTGTATGTACCTTGATGATGGAATAAACACTATTCACCTTTACTCCGGTGTGCTGCAGTCTCTTGCTGTATCTATCTATCTATCTATCTATCTATCTATCTATCTATCTCCTATCTATCTATCTATCTGTCTACTATCTATCATATATCTAATATCTATCTATGCAAAAACGATAGTAAATGCAGCTCTGTTCTATTGAAAAAGGTGTTGGTGCCAGGCCGTGAGCACTTATGTGACCAAAGTGCAGATAAATACAAAGAGCAAGCAACCACAGCACTCTGCAAGCTGTGGTTGCTTGCTCTATCTATCTATCTATCTATCTATCTATCTATCTATCTATCTATCTTGTTTTATTCCATTCCATACTATATGTAGACCCCTCCTAATTCTCAGAGGATATGACTCCATAGTAACCTATGCTGCTGGGGCTTCTGTTGAGCTACAAGTCTCAGCATAACCTGACAGTCAAGTGGCCACCTGGGTCATTCCGGATAATGAGGGCCCACGCCGTGTATTATGTAACGGGATATCTTCTATTACACTACAACCCAGACAGAAATGTTTACAGGAGATGAAAGCAGTGATGTATCTGAGCTCCTGGCTGGGAGCTCTTGGTAGAACATTGATCCCCGTGGGTGGCCGATGAATCTGCAGGGACGCAGAGCTGAAACGTGATCCGCTATTGTCGCCGGATTGCTGACAATTATTGAGCGGGTAATAGCAGCTATCGCTTACTGTAGGATCTAGTGCAGCCTGGAGAACATTGGGTGTCATGTATATGGACCGGCAGCCATAGAAACCAATCAGAACACAGCTTTGGTATCTCCGGTTGGCATTGTGGATGCCAACCTTATGTTCTATGGGGCATCATTGTCCCTGGTAAAATGTTGGGTTCCCCACCATTGTGGATGCCAACCTTATATTCCACGTTACATTGACGTTCCTGGTGAAATCATGGGTTCCCCAACATTGTGGATGCCAATCTTATATTTCATGTGGCATCGACATCAGCATTGTGGATGCCAACCGTATGCTCGATGTGAAATGATGGGTCACCATCTAGTAAAGTTTTTGTGTTTTTTTCGTAGACACCAATATCCATTGTCCACCTGCCACCATGGAACTTCTTGGCACTACACTGACGTCGACCTATGCTCGACCCAGACCCACAGCAACCAATTTCCTTCCAGCCATATCTACCATGGCATCAAGCTACAAGAACCGGTTTCCACACTACACTCTAAGCCATAGCTTGACTCTGCCCTGGAGACCAAGCACATACTACAAGGTGGCATCTGCCACACCAACACTAGCCCCCCTCTCCAAGAGCGCCCCTGGCCTTAACCCGGCACAGATTCTTACTTTCCCTGCCAACAGAACAGCTCTTTTTACCAGGTACACCCCCGACGACTGGCACAAATCCAACCAACACAATTATAGGGATTCTGAGTCTTCCAGACGTAGCGCCGAGAGGTTACGTATTGACACCAGCCGTCTCATCCAAGAAAAAGACCAGAAGACTAGAAAAATCCAGACCGACACCAGCAAAGACTTGGGGGAACGAGTCAATGATATTGCTTTCTGGAGATCCGAGATCAATCACGAGATCGACCAAATGATTGGAGAAACCAACGCGCTCTCCGAGGTCAAGAGGCGGCTGGAAAGGGCACTAGCTGAGACAGAAGGTCCTCTACAGGTAACACCAAACTTTGATATAATAAGATGGTCCAAATGTGCTGATTTTTTATAGTGATTTGATACCAGTAATGAGCAGTTCGAAAAGAAGGAAAGACTGGACCATCAAATAAAGTCAATCTTCTGTTTTACTACTTTATTGTAAGATGAAACCTTCTCAACCACAAACCATGGTGGAGAAGATCCTCCATCATGATATTCGAGCAGTTTTTTTGAGGACTGTCACACTCTATTGGGTCTCTTTCTTGAAGGAACAAATAGTCCTTTAGATGATATTGTGGGGTGAGTAGCATCAGAGGTGTTTGGCACCCCCTAATTTTTCCACTTTAACCGAAATTAAAGAAGGTTTACCATCCCAGTATGATAGCATATCTATAGGATGTTCTATTGATAAGAGATACCTATAAGGTAGAAGCTGTGCCCTTTTTTGTTCTCAACCATCATATAGCAGTTTTACATAGCACCAAGTCAGCAATGGGACTGGGTCAGGGAACAAGCCGAAGGGGACTCTTTGTTCTCGGGTTGTTCTAGTTGACTCTGAAATTGGTAGTATGGAACCTCTCGAATACTCATACAATACAACCATCTTGACCATGGAACCTCTCGAATACTCATACAATACAATCATCATATAGCAAGTTCCACTTAGTACCAGGTCAGGAATTGGTCTGTGCCAGGGGACTCTTTGTTCTGAGGTTGTACAGGTTGTCTTCATGGTATGGAACCTCTCGAATAATCATGCTTATAGCCAATACGACTTAGCCAGCAAACTCTGAGGTGGTAAAAGGTTTGTTCTCCATGCTAAGTGATTGGACTTAATAAGAACCTTCTAAAATGTTTCCAAGTTCTAAACTTTTCACCTCGTAGAGTAAAGAAATCATCGTCTGATCATCTGATTGATGAGGACGACCAAGTGGTGTCTAAAGTGTCCAAGGTTGACTTTGTATACAGTTTATAGATTATTGTGTCTGTGACTCTTTTAGGACGGTGTCATCTAATCCATCCCCAAACACGATCCTCCACCTGAGATTAGACGGATCTTATTAGTCCTTCTAGAAAACCAAGATAAATAAACCATCGAGATAAAATTGTTGACACAACACTAATCCCCGACTTGTTACCGGAGGAACAGGCAATACAAAGTAGACTCAATGATCCGCTGATCGACTCATGAGGTCCTCACAGAAGACTTGTCTAGCAGGTCATAGACTGGTTCCTCGGTAGTGATTTATAGCTTCGGGGCCTTTTAAGAAACAAGTAACGGAATAGAAGGTGGAAAAAATTGGGGGGTATTTTTTATTCTATCAGTTTTATTTACCAACCTTCTACAAATACTGAGCGACCAATCACAGAATGACTACATAGACAGTATGACCTCACTGAACGTACTGTGTGACATCACCATCCAATCACAGACTGACTTCATAGACAGTATGACCTCACTGAACGTACTGTGTGACATCACCATCCAATCACAGACTGACTACATAGACAGTATGACCTCACTGAACGTACTGTGTGACATCACCATCCAATCACAGACTGACTACATAGACAGTATGACCTCACTGAACGTTTTGTGTGACATCACCATCCAATCACAGACTGACTACATAGACAGTATGACCTCGCTAAACGTTCTTTGTGACATCATCATCCAATCACAGACTGACTACATAGACAGTATGACCTCACTGAACGTACTGTGTGACATCACCATCCAATCACAGACATGGGCTACAGATTTTCCTCCCACCCAGTGACATCATCCAGTTACCGGCCAGTTGCTACATAGAGTGTGTGATCTCACTGCTCTTACTATGTGACATCACCATCTATCACAGGACTAGCCTGATACATAGACAGTGTGCCCCCCTCGGCACTTACCTTGTGGCATCATCCAGTTACAGGATCACCTATTTGACCTTATACCACTCATTCAGTGACATCATAATCCACTTACAGACTGATTGAGAGTGAGATCTCACTGCCCTTAGGTCCCTATTAGACAAAGCGATTTTTAACAATAAACGATCGCAAATGAGATCATTTATCGTTAACCTGAAATCGTTCACCATATTACACAGAACAATAGTCGTTAGTTACGATAGTAATGGTGCGTTTAGACGGAACGATTATCGTTCGAATTTTCGCAATAACGATCGCATTTGAGCGATAATCGGCTCATGTAAACACAGCGAATGATCAAGCGACAAGCAAGGAATTGTTCAGCACCAAAGGAACAATGAACAACTTCTCGTTGGTCGTTTGATCGCTGCCTGCATTTACACGAAACGATTATTGTTTGAATTCAAACGATATAATGATAATTCCCACGATAATCGCCCCGTATGATAGGGCCCTTAAGGTCCTATTAGACAAAATGATTTTTTTTTATGCTACACGAAACGATTATCATGCGAATTCGCACAATAACGATTGAGTTTGAACAATAATCGTACGTGTAAACGCTGCGAACGATCAAACGACGAACGAGAAATCGTTTATTTTGATCTTACAACATGTTCCAAAATCGTTGTTCGCAAAAATTCGCAGATTGTTCCGTGTAAACAGTCGTTCGCCGATTTAACCAATGTGCGAGATAGGCTTAAGCGATCGCAAAACGATCGCAGGGCAAATTTCCGTACGATATATCGAACCGTCTAAACGCTGACCGTTGTGATAAAAAAATCGTTACTCCGACATCGTTAATCGTACGATCGGGCCAATTATCGTTTCGTGTAAACACAGCATTATTTTTGACGATTAACAGTGAACGATGGCAAACGAGAGCTTTTGGGAATGACCTGAAATAGTTCAACATAACACACGGAACGATAGTCGCTAGTTGTATACTCCGTCCGATTCCAGCTAACAAAGGAACGATGTGTACGACACAATTAACAATGATTTTATGGTCAGCTCAAAAGATGCGATCAACAACATACAACTTCTCATTGATCGATACACACCTAAAGTTTAGCCCTTAACTTCGAAAGATATAACAAATTTTTGCACGATAATCATCCCGCGTAATAGGGCCCTTACTTTGTAACATCTCGATCTATCAAAAGAAAGTGTGACCCTCTCTGCACTTACCTTGTGACATCATCATCCAGATACAGAGTGTTTGACCTTATTTCACTTGCCCTGTGACATCATCATCCAGTTATGGATCTTACCGCCCTTACTCTGTCACTGTGACATCACCATCCAATCACGCACTAACTTAGTGTATATATTGTATAATCTCTCTGTACTCGCTCTGTGACCTCACTGCATTCCCTGTGACATCACCATTTCTGCAGCCCATTCAGGCGTACATTATAGCATTAACCAGACCCTTCTCATTACGCCTCCCCGGGCCGCTGCTGTGTGTAAACTTTGTATCCAGGCTGCTGTGTAACACACCCCGGGCCGGCCGGCTAACAAAGGATGTGTCAGCGCAGACAGTGGTTGCTACAAACAGTGTAACAGTATGAGCCGGAGGAATTATTACTGTGTATAGTGTAACATGTAGCCAGCCAGCGGAGATGAGGTTGCGTTGTGCTGTCACAGACGGGCAGCTATGAATGGCTGACACAGATTGCTGAGCGCTGCATGTGATACTGTGTACAATCAGGACCGTCTCTAGGTAATTTGGCCAACAGGGTGAATCTCAATAAAAGCGACAAGTGCTGCTGCTGTGCAAGTACAAAAAGGGGTTAAACCCTACATAAACAATAAAGAGATGAAATATAAATATAATCTTCATACTGCTACTAAACAAAGCAACCTATGCACAGAAATATATTACCAACTATACCATATATAAGGGCTAAATAATACCGCCACACCATGACAATCAGTACCACCACATACCATACAGACACTATAAGAGATTACAGTGCAGTTACATCCAGTGACTCACAGGTAACATCGTCTCTGATCGGAGTCATTCACTTTTTCCTTTTTCTCCATGCCGTGATTATATTATATTAGGCTTAACAACCCTGTAAAGACAGTTTTCAGGTCCCTTTAGGGGCCATGATGTTTTTGGTATCCTATTAAAGGGCCCCATCCTGCTCTAAAGTGATCACATATCCTATGTATGTTTCAGGTTTGCAGCATGTAAGACATCTCTAGGATCTCTAACCCTAAAAATTAGGATGGCGAACGGTTCTTTTACAGTATACTTGTCTTGTTCTTGGTGGCAGGTTGCACAGGAATGCCTGTATCACCGGGAGAAGAGGATGTCCATAGACCTTGTACATGATGATGTGGAGAAGCAGCTTCTGCAGGTAAGACCACCCTCGCTGACGTTATCCAGAGAAGATTCCATACGTTTTGTAGGTTGATCTAAAATATTGCGCTCAACATCAGTAGGGCGCTACTCCATTGTAAAGCCAAGGAAGAGTTGTTCTTTAAAACCCTTGGTTTGGACGTGCCAACATTGTGTGGCCCAAGTCGATAGTGATAATCGAGTCTGAAACATCTCAGCTGTTCTAAGTATGTTTAATGTATACGTGGCACCAAGACCAAAGTTGACGAGTCTTGGCGTGGTAGTGATGATGTGGTAGTGTCCACCAAACTTGGAGGTGTATATTCTGTCAGCTTATCTAGGTAGAAACCTGATCGCTGGTGGTACAGTTGACTCGCTCTCCTGTATATCCACCTGCTGACATCCTTCTGTGATAATACGTCTTATGTCCTTTGTGTAGGAAGTTGATTCCATCAAGTCCTGCCAGGAGCGAATGAGAAGACATCTAGAGAAGACGGCAGCACAGTTGGCGTAAGACGTCTTTATGTTTGCTTTGCATGTTGACTATACCCTTTCCCTATTGTCAACACGGGACCAAGTCACCTTAACAGATAAGTCTGACATCTGACTAGGATGGTTGCTACACATCAAGTCCCTAGCAACCAGTCTGTGTCAGATTAGACCAAGCCCGAATCCAATTGACCAAGAGCATGAGTTGTCAGGACTCAACTACTCATCTCTATGATGGCCTTAAAGGGATATTCCCATTAATGCCCTATAAATGACCATATACAACATAGTCAACATGCCTCTGTGGCAGGACCGCTCAGTTGTCCAAAGTGTATGAAGGCCTCCTGACAGATGATGTCAGGGGAAGAGAAGGATCAGGCATGTTGGATTTTAACGTTTTGTTCTCAGAGAAATAAGCCGCCGCCAGAGATGTCTGGCAGCAGCATAACCCACCTCTCTACATTGAGAACATCAATGTTCATGTGTATGGAGAGATCAGAGAAGGTAGCTATTGGATAAATTAATGTTTGGTCAACAGCTAATGAAAGTGTATGGCCACCATGGTGATCAGACCTAAACGTCAGTGTAGCATTGCATTGGGAATTGAACAGTGGAAGTTAGGAGAGTCTCTAATATTTGTCATTTTTGTCTCCAGTTCTAACCGGGCAGCGCAGCACGAGCTGGAAAGGGACATCGGCGACAAACAGGCGGCATATCGCATCGACGACAAATGCCACAACCTCCGGAATACCTCAGACGGCATTGGTTACTACAGAGGAGTGGAGCGCATAGACGCTACGTATGTTACTCTGGTGTTCTGCATGTGGGCGTGGGTCATGGTCAATGGCTTAACGGGTTATAGCCATTGATTATATTGGGGCATACCTACCGCACAGTTACTAAGAATAATCCACCAACTAAGTGGAGATTTCCCAATCTGGATAATCATAGGAAACATGTGCACGGGGAGGGTGTATGACTAGGAGAGCGATTCTACCATAGGAAAAGATGTAGTTGTTTTACTGGCGTAGGAAATTCATGGAAGTGTAGATCCTCTGGAGGACAAATGCTTAGCTTGCTCTCTCTCTCCTCTCCAGCATAGAGCACATTCTAAGCCTTGCCCCACTTCCTGTGTTCCGTCTTGCTGTGTCTGTTACTAGAGACAGATTTAACCTAACAATAGGCAGTGAACAGCAGATTGCAGAGAAATGAGATATCCAGTAGCCAAGACTCTAGAGCTGTTTTTCTGTTTTTCGGTTTTGCTAGGAATCACATAAGCATTGACATGGAGATAAGTTGTTTGAAACCACAATGAGGGTTGAAGCTAAACTACCATTGTTTTCCAAAGGGAAACCTGCAGTCCTAAATTCTATAATATAGAACTGATGTGTAAATTGGTGAAAGTGACAAACACCTCCATTGATGTGAATAGATGCCCATTGGTCAGAAACGGTTATGTTGTCGCCAAGTTGCCTGCTAGTTTCTGGTCCATATTATTGGTTGTCCCAGACGGCTAACATCCCCTTTGTGTCCTCCAGCATCTCGGTTCCTGAAACCTGGGCCAAGTTCAGCGATGACAACATCCTGAGATGTCAAAGTGAACGAGTGGCGTCTGCCAAGCTCAGGGAAGATGTAGAGAGTCTGCTCAATGCCACCTCCAATGAGATGTGGAACCAGTTCAACCAAGTGAACGTCGCCTTCACCAACAGGATCTCCGACACCGCCGATGCCAAGAACAAACTCCAAAGCCACCTAGCTAAGGTATCATCTAAAGCTATAGAATTGTGGTGTAGCTATACAGGACATGGAGGTAATAGTCACACCCATAAGCCCCGTGTAACATAAGAAAACAGCAGTATTATAAATGGCTCCTGGCGAATGGGTGCTGTCGATTTAGCATTTGGGTTCCGGAGCACCAAGGTAAACGCTGTGGTGGAGCAGCTGATATGTTCCATCAGGTCCACCTAATTTTATTTTTATACAACCCCCGTAGACTGGTCTTCTATGGTTTTCGACTAGAAGGTGCTCTGTGTTAGACATTGCCCTGAGAGTCTTCCTGGGAAGCTCCACTCTCAACTGTATCCACACCCTTAGGACGCACATATGACTGAAGCCTATAGCAGAGCAGAGAGCAGTAGGCTCCCTTCCTTACCATCCTTGCTCACATAGACCACAGGCTGCTTTTTGTGGTCTACATAATGCCAGCACCACACAAATGAGACATGGCTGCATGGCATTACCTGCGCTGGCCGCTGACTTCCCAGATAAAGTGAGTATTATATTAGTTTTATCATATAGAATGGTGGGGGGAGGGAGATAAAACGGGGGCAGCACCAGGCATAGAATAGGGGGGGTAGCAGGAATAGAATAGGGGGGGTAGCAGCAGGCATAGAATGGTGGCAGCACTAGGAATAGAATGGGGGAAAGCAGCAGTGATAGAATGGGGGTAGCACCAGGCACAAAAGGGGGCAGCAGTAGTAATAGAATGGGGGCAGCAACAGGCACAAAAGGGGGCAGCAGTAGTGATAGAATGGGGGGCAGCAGCAGTGATAGAATGGGGGGCAGCAGCAGGAATAGAGTGTGGGGCAGGAGGCATAGAATGGTGGGGGCCAGCAGCAGTGATAGAATGGGGGCAGTACCAGGCACAAAAGGGGGCAGCAGTAGTGATAGAATGGGGGGCAGCAGCAGGCATAGAATGGTGGGGGTAAGCAGCAGGCACAGAATAGGGGGCAGCAGCAGTGATAGAGTGGGGGTAGCAGCAGTGATAGAATGGGGGCAGCAGCAGGCATAGAATGGTGGGGGGCAGCAGCAGTAATAGAATGGGGGCAGTACCAGGCACAAAAGGGGGCAGCAGTAGTGATAGAATGGGGGGCAGCAGCAGGCATAGAATGGTGGGGGTAAGCAGCAGGCACAGAATAGGGGGCAGCAGCAGTGATAGAGTGGGGGTAGCAGCAGTGATAGAATGGGGGCAGCAGCAGGCATACACTGGGGGGGGGGCAGCAGCAGGCATACAGTGGGGGGGCAGCAGCAGGCATACAGTGGGGGGGGCAGCAGCAGGCATACAGTGGGGGGGGGCAGCAGCAGGCATACAGTGGGGGGGGGGCAGCAGCAGGCATACAGTGGGGGGGGGCAGCAGCAGGCATACAGTGGGGGGGGGGGCAGCAGCAGGCATACAGTGGGGGGCAGCAGCAGAACAGAATGGGGGGAGGCAGCAGGCATACAATGGCAGCAGAAGGTTAGAGACTTTGCATAGGTGGATAAAAGTGAGGAGCCAAAGATGTGTGGTCATCAAACTCTGCAGACACGTCATATCTGGAAGAAGTCTGCACAGTGACCCAGGCCAGATGGAGAAGACAGCAAAACTGAAGAATTTTAAGAAGATACCCCCTATATTCACTGGATGTAACTGCACTGTAATCACTCACATCACTATATAGTCACTGTGTGATCTCTGTATGGTGATTATTATTAATCAGTAGGAGTAATATCCAGTCACTATGTGCTCATGGTATGGTGGTATTATTTGGCTTCTGGTAATATAAGTCTTTATATAGTGCATATATAGTCACTGTATAGCGGTATTATTTCCTATATATATATGATAAAGCCACATTTTATTTTTTTTTCCACCCAAGTCCAGCCCTGACGCTGTGTGTGTACAGCGGCCTCAGCTTTTTCTTTGCTCTTGACATTCATAAGGGCTGAGGTATTAGAGGCCCAGCCCATGGCCAAAGAGCCAAGAAGAATTACATTCTCAGAACCTTTGGACGGAATTTGTGTGCGTGCCAAGAGCCATTCCAAGGGTTTCTCAACACTTCAGGCTCCCAGGATTACACCAGGGCCATGCTAATAGCGTTACACGCCTCTCCGCACTGCGGGAGCACATGTCATCCCGAGCTTATTATAACCTCCGACATAGCCGTAAAATAGCTGAGTGACCATACCACCATCATTATAGCTGATACAGGGACTGGGATTCAACTTTCCTATAATCCTGAAAGGCACATTGGCAGGTCAGGAATCTTGGAAAGCTGGATGAGAAACCCTTTAAGGGGTAAGACAGGGATGGGGAACCTTGGCCCTCCAGCTGTTGCAAGACTACAATTCCCATCATGCCTGGACAGCCAAAACTAAAGCTTTGGCTGTCCAGGCATGATGGGAATTGTAGTTTTGCAACAGCTAGAGGGCCAAAGGTTCCTCATCCCTGATGGGCCTATTAAATGGCACCCAGCTTTTCTTGGATCAGACATAACTAAACTGAACTAATCTCCAAGATTATGTTTTCATGGCAGAGGATGAAATACGGAGAGGAATCAAAGGAAAATGGAATTCATATAATAATGTGATTGTCCAAGCCAAGATAACCCGACCCCTCCTGTATACATCTGTGCATAGTTACAGGAGTTGGATTGGCTGGATCGGATTTTAGTGGTTCTCTTATCACAAACTTTCACAATAACTTTTTTGCAGACTCTCCAAGAAATCTTCCAGACCGAAATGACCATCGAAGCCATCAAAAAGGCCATCAAGGACAAAATGGCGCCCATGAAAGTAGCTCAGACGCGTCTTGATGAGCGCACCAGGCGCCCCAATGTGGAACTGTGCCGAGATATCGTCCAACTACGGTAAAATATGTATATGTACAAACATTACTTATCCGGTATTATACTCCAGAGCTGCATTTACTATTCTGCTGGTGGGGTCACTGCGTACATACATTACATTACTGATCCTGTACTGATCCTGAGTTACATCCTGTATTATACTCCAGAGCTGCACTCACTATTCTGCTGGTGGGGTCACTGTGTACATACATTACATTACTGATCCTGTACTGATCCTGAGTTACATCCTGTATTATACTTCAGAGCTGCACTCACTATTCTGCTGGTGGGGTCACTGTGTACATACATTACTTGATCCTGAGTTACATCCTGTATTATACTTCGGAGCTGCACTCACTATTGTGCTGGTGGGGTCACTGTGTACATACATTACATTACTGATCCTAAGTTACATCCTGTATTATACTCCGGAGCTGCACTCTCTCTGCACCCCCTATACTACTTGTTCTCATCCAGCATTGTCTTCTCTTAATCCTCAGCCTTGTCCAAGAAGTCCATGAAATCGATGACACCATTCAAGTCTTGCAGCAGCGTCTCCGAGAAGCCGAGGACACCTTACAGATGCTGATCCACACCAAGGCCAATCTGGAGCATGACCTGTCCATCAAGGCCAACTCCCTGTTCATTGACCAGGAGAAGTGTATGGGGATGAGGAAGAGCTTCCCCAGCACCCCCCGACTGGTGGGCTACACATAGACCGATCCAGGTCACCTGCACTAGATGATAAGGAGGAGTCATGTTCTGACCATTGTCGCTCACAGGGTGTGTGTTGGATTAACAGTGTGCGGTTTATTACACACAAGACTGTAATATGCTTAATGTAAAGGTAATAAAATATGTCTATTGTTATAAGTAACGTCCGGCCTCTGATATGTCATGATTTCCTATTGGTTATACAGTGATACCATATTATATGATAGTATCAAAAGATTGCACCCACCTTATTAGCCCTATGGATTTTGGAGGGTCAGAAGAAATCCACATATACATGGGATCCATTTATAGGAGAAAGGTGCTAACCACTGGACCACCAGGTATAATATAACAGGTTAAAGTGCTAACCACTGGACCACCAGGTATAAGATATGCAGGTTAAAGTGCTAACCACTGGATCACCAGGTATAATATATGCAGGTTAAAGTGCTAACCACTGGACCATCAGGTAGAAAACACTCAGGGCAACAGTGATAACCACTGGACCACCAGGTATAATATAACAGGTTAAAGTGCTAACCACTGGACCACCAGGTATAATATATGCAGGTTAAAGTGCTAACCACTGGACCACCAGGTGTAATATATGCAGGTTAAAGTGCTAACCACTGGACCACCAGGTATAATATAACAGGTTAAAGTGCTAACCACTGGACCACCAGGTGTAATATATGCAGGTTAAAGTGCTAACCACTGGACCACCAGGTATAATATATGCAGGTTAAAGTGCTAACCACTGGACCACTAGGTATAATATATGCAGGTTAAAGTGCTAACCACTGGACCACCAGGTGTAATATATGCAGGTTAAAGTGCTAACCACTGGACCACCAGGTATAATATAACAGGTTAAAGTGCTAACCACTGGACCACCAGGTGTAATATATGCAGGTTAAAGTGCTAACCACTGGACCACCAGGTATAATATATGCAGGTTAAAGTGCTAACCACTGGACCACTAGGTATAATATATGCAGGTTAAAGTGCTAACCACTGGACCACTAGGTATAATATATGCAGGTTAAAGTGCTAACCACTGGACCACCAGGTATAATATAACAGGTTAAAGTGCTAACCACTGGACCACCAGGTGTAATATATGCAGGTTAAAGTGCTAACCACTGGACCACCAGGTGTAATATTTGCAGGTTAAAGGCTAACTACTGGACCATCAGGCAGAAAACACTCAGGGCAACAGTGCTAACCACTGGACCACCAGGTATAATATATGTAGGACAATGGTGCTAACCACTGGATCAGCAGGTACAAAAAATGAACAACTATGGTGCTAACCAATAGGCCACTGTACATGATAAATGCAGTACAATGCTATTATCCACTGCACCACCAGGTAGAAAACATGCAGAACAATGGTGCTGATTATAGTTTAGGATAATTAATATAATGTACGTACACAATGATCCCACGAGCAGAATAGCGAGTGCAGCTCTGGAGTATAATACAGGATGTAACTCAGGATCAGTAATGTAATGTATGTACACAGTGACCCCACCAGCAGAATAGTGAGTGCAGCTCTGGAGTATAATACAGGATGTAACTGTGGATCAGTAATGTAATGTATGTACACAGTGACCCCACCAGCAGAATAGTGAGTGCACACTGGAGCTTCATCCTGTATATATAGCTGTGAGGGTGAGTGTACACTTAAACACTTGCTTTATGAGCGCAGCTCTGACACAGTTATTCAGCTGATATGACCGATATGTCCTCTATACAACATGTATCTAGTCACTGGAAATGTGTTGCATCAGCTGGAACGTGTGCGGGGCGATTCCTTGGGGTCCTCTGCAGATTATCATTATATGGTGGATTCTGGGAATTCTCCCATCGGGCACAATGCAAGTTTTGTATCAAATAAATTAGAAGAATTTCCCCCCCAAAAAACCTCTAGTCATAGGAAAAGCAGATAGTGTATGTATGTTTATTAGCAACAAGCATTCCGTTCATTATTGGAGCATAGCTAAAGTATTTTATGACCCCTGGGGGGGGGGGGCCTGCACCATAAAGGGCCGCTCCCAGGTCTGCCGAGGGGTCCTGACCTCCGAGCATGCCACTCTATGGGGGGTCGGCCTATGACTGATGCCTATTTACTGGTTAGGTGGTGGCTCATAAAGTCAAAAGTGGATACAGTACAAACAAGTTGGCGTGTGGTGATGCCCGCTTGGCGCCTTCATGGGCAAGACGACAGCGCGGATGACGAATATTAAGACTGTAAAATAGTTTATTCTCTTCCGTGACTGACAGAGCTATTGTCTGAAAGAAAAACATCTAAAGGAGGACAACAATGGGGAAGAAAATAGGCTGGTTAACGGAAGTGAGAAGGTTAATGCCCAAATCATGGTGGTCTAGGGGGATTAAAGGGTTAACCAGAGAGATCCCTGGTTGTCTAGGGTAATGAAGAGGTTAATGCCTATATGCTTAGTGTTCTCAGGCGTTAAATGGTATATCCCCAGTTGTTTAGGGTAGTGAAGCTAATGCCCATATCCTTTGTGGGCAAGTGTACTAACAGGTTAAACACATATATCCCTGGTGGCCTAGGGGATTAAAGGGTTAAGCGGGTATATCCCTGGTGGCCTAGGGGATTAAAGGGTTAAACACGTATATCCCTGGTGGTCTAGGTGATTAAAGGGTTAAGCGGGTATATCCCTGGTGGTCTAGGGGAATAAAGGGTTAAGCAGATATATCCCTGGTGGTCTAGGGTGGTGAAAGGACTTTTACTCACATCCTCAGTACTCTAGGAGTTTCCTCTTTGGTAGGTCTAAGGTAGTGAGAGGATAATGTTTACATGCTTGGTGGTCTAAGATTCGGAAAAGTCACATCCCTTGTGGCCTAGGGTAGTGAAGGAATTCATGCTGAGATCGTTGGTGAGCTAATGTACTAAAGGGTTAAACAGTAACATCCCTTGTTCTTTAAGGTAGTGAAAGTTTAAATTCCCACATTCTTGATATTATACAGGTATAATGAGTTAATGCTCAATGCTCAGTGAATGGGGTTAATATGTATATCCCTGGTGGTCTGGGGTAGTAACAGGGTTAACCCTTATATTCTAAATTGTCAGATGGTAAAGCTCTTACTGACTAAATCCTTGGTTGTCTAGGGTGGTAAAACTCATACCGGCTAAATCCCTGGTGGTCCAGTGTGGTAACATTCATACTGGCTAAATCCCTGGTGGTCTAGGGTAGGAAATGAGTTCATGCTGAATGTTCAGTGAATGGGGTAGATATGTAAATCCCTGGTGGTCTAGGGTAGGGAATGAGTTCATGCTGAATGTTCAGTGAATGGGGTAGATATGTAAATCCCTGGTGGTCTAGGGTAGGAAATGAGTTCATGCTGAATGTTCAGTGAATGGGGTAGATATAAAAATCCCTGGTGGTCTAGGGTAGGGAATGAGTTTATGCTGAATGTTCAGTGAATGGGGTAGATATGTAAATCCCTGGTGGTCTAGGTTGGAAGTAAAGTGGTTATTCCTTATATCTTTGGTGCTGTAGACTGATAAAGCTTAATAAACCTAAATCCCTGGTGGTCTAGTGTGGTAAAGTTCATACTGGCTAAATCCCTGGTGGTCTAGGGTATAGAGGGTATGTCCGGCAGATCACTTTCCTCCTGGTTCTATAATAGTCACCGACCAAGGGGGCACTCACCCCACTAATCCATTCTTCACCTAGAGTAACCTGCGGGGGGCGCTCCCAGTGACTGCAGGAAGGAGTGACAGATCCGCATGATGAGGAACCAGGGAGAACTGCTGAGGAACCTTGTGATTTACACAAGACACGACGGCCAAGACACAACGGCCAAGACACAATGTCTGCAGTGATGACACAGACACAAGGAGCTGGGACCTCTCTTGCACAATTGTAGCTCTCCGGGGACCTCGCACCAACAAACTTGTGTTTCTAAGACTAACATGACTTATATGGTCTGCAGAACAGGTGTATCTAAGCAAATATGGTGTGATACTAAATGCTGAGCAAGGTATCTAAGCTCTTTATGTGTGATACTGGTTACTGAGTCATGTATCTAAGTCGATCATGTGTAATACTGAACAATGAACCAGCACATTTATATTTGTTATGTCATGTGATGAGTGGCTGTATCTAAGCTGATCATGTGTGATACTGTATTCTGAGTCATGTACAAAGGCCCATCATGTGCTATTCTGAATACTGAATCAGCATACACAAGCCTGTCATGTGTGATGCTGTGTGATGAGCTGATGTATCTAAGCCGATCATGTGCAATACTGTATGCTGAGCTGATGTATCTAAGCTGATCATCTGCGATGCTGTATGATGAGCTGATGTATCCAAGCTGATCATGTGCAATACTGTATGCTGAGCTGATGTATCTAAGCTGATCATCTGCGATGCTGTATAATGAGCTGATGTATCCAAGCTGATCATGTGCAATACTGTATGCTGAGCTGATGTATCTAAGCAGAATGTGTGATGCCATATAATAAGCTGATGTATCGAAGGTGATCATGTGTGATACTGTATGCTGAGCTGTTGTATCCAAGACTAACATGTGTAATGCTGTGTGATGAGCTCATGTATCTAAGACGATCATGTGCGATACTGTATGCTGAGCTGATGTATCTAAGCCGATCATGCGCTATACTGTATGCTGAGCTGATGTATCTAAGCCGTTCATGCGCTATACTGTATGCTAAGCTGATGTATCTAAGCCAATCATGTGCGATACTGTTCCTAGGCTGATGTATCTAAGCTGATTATGTGTGATGCTGTGTGATGAGCTGATGTATCTAAGCCAATTGTGTGATACTTTCTATTTATTTTCTATTTTGTTTGGGGGGGATATTTTTTGGTAGTGACATCATCAGACGTCCCGGCCGTCACTCCGGAGCTGATGGAAAATACAACACAGTTTGGGACACAGATTACGAGCAGGATCCCGGCAGCCAATAATAGGGAGTCTCAGCTATTATGGGACCGACACTTTAATTCTGGTGAATGGAAAGTATGTGAGTGTGACGGATCCGACCCCGGGACAGTCCGGGCCTAAGCCTCCTCCTCTCTATGGTACTAAAGGGATGAAGAACACGCACAGCAATCCCCAGATAGCAACAGCGCCCAGAAAACACACAGTACGGATCTGTAACTATTCTGCTGGTGGGGTCACTGTGTACATACATTACATTACTGATCCTGAGTTACATCCTGTATTATACTCCAGAGCTGCACTCACTATTCTGCTGGTGAGGTCACTGTGTACATACATTACATTACTGATCCTGAGTTACATCCTGTATTATACTCCAGAGCTGCACTCACTATTCTGCTGGTGAGGTCACTGTGTACATACATTACATTACTGATCCTGAGTTACATCCTGTATTATACTCCAGAGCTGCACTCACTATTCTGCTGGTGAGGTCACTGTGTACATACATTACATTACTGATCCTGAGTTACATCCTGTATTATACTCCAGAGCTGTAATCACTATTCTGCTGGTGGGGTCACTGTGTACATACATTACATTACTTATCCTGTACTGATCCTGAGTTACATCCTGTATTATACTCCAGAGCTGCACTCACTATTCTGCTGTTTGGTCACTGTGTACATATTATACAGTGACCCCACCAGCAGAATAGTGAGTGCAGCTCTAGAGTATTATACAGGATGTAACTCAGGATCAGTAATGTAATTTATGTACACAGTGACCCCACCAGCAGAATAGTGATTACAGCTCTGGAGTATAATACCGGATAAGTAATGTTTGTACATATACATATTTTACCGTAGTTGGACGCCTGGTGCGCTCATCAAGCTACTTTCATAGGCGCCATTTTGTCCTTGATGGCTTCGATGGTCATTTCGGTCTGGAAGATTTCTTGGAGGATGTAACTCAGTACAGAATAGTATTTGTCAACCCCTTTAAGAGTCCAGTAATTCAGGATCTTGATCATATTTCAGCAGCCAGTTGCATTAAGACTAAACTATTACACTAATCCTATTGGGAGTCGGTATCTGAAATAGATTCTTAAAAGCAATAAATAATTAGCAGATAATGCACTGACAGATATAGTAGTAGTATATATATATATAAGATGTCTCCTCCACAGTAAGACAGATGTTATTATTATAGTAATATAAAACACAGTGCTCTCTGCTGCCACCTCTGTCCATGTCAGGAACTGTCCAGAGCAGCAGCAAATCCCCTTAGAAAACCTCTCCTGCTCTCCACTCTGGAAAGAATTCACCCCTTCCTGCAGGACGTACAGCAGCTGATAAGTACTGGAAGACTAGAGATTTTTAAATAGAAGTAAATGACAAATCTTTGTTACTTTCTGAAACCAATTGATTTGGAATAAAAAGATTGTTTGCCGGAGTACCCCTTTAAATCTGCTATCTATTCATCCCCTTTTGGCATCCCTCTTGTATGTGTCAGGCGATAACAAACAAACAGAGGGAAATAAGTGCCGCTAAATAGTTCAACTTTTGACCCGACACAGATTCCCAATTATTACCAGCTGGGTGGTGAAAAAAACAAAATAAAACGCCAGCCCTTTAAATGCCCCCCTCCCCCCACCAAGAGGAGCGCTGTGTTAGAATCTCACTTTAAGAAAACAAACCACTAACTAGTGGAAAACCACAAGTTTGCAGCTATGTTGGGCAGGAATCCCGGGAGTCACATGAGCTCAATGTGTAATCAATGTGGCATAGGTGAATCACACAAGCAGGCCATGTGACCATCAGACCCCCCCCATAACAATGACTAATGGTGGAACCATCTCACAAGGTATCTGCATTATTGGGCACCACCATGGGGACCACAATGGCTGCGCCCAACCCTCCGACTGCCCACCCCTTCATTATAGCGCCCATCTATGCTGGTGTCTACAGCTTACAGAGCATTGTCTGGACTGGATGCAATTGTAGCAAAACCTCAGCTCTCAGTAATCACCAGTTCTCTAGAAGGTCTTTCACCATAGATGAAGGAAATTTCCATAATCAACGGTCGCTGACTACAGCTGTGACAGTAACCTGTTCTATATCGTACAGTTCTCTGGAAGGTTTCTATTCACTGACAGCAAGCCCCCCCCTTACTCTAATAACTCTAAGGACCGGCACAGCCGTAATCCACAGAACTGTAGGACGCGACTATCCGCAGCCACCAATAATGCCGGGGCCCCTCACCGCGCCTCTGTCACTAACTCCATCACAATGATCTTATTATTCTGCACTGGTGACAGAGGGGCCTGCAGCAGGATACAGCCCGAACGCCAGCACTACACACTGCAGGGAGGAAGCCGCCTTATTACAGGAGCCATACCGCTACTATGTTACCAGGGGGGAGGGGGAGAGCCCACAAAGTGTAGGAAACCATTCACTGATCATCACAGAACTATTATAGTAGTTATATCCCTGTATATAGGAGCAGTATTATAGTAGTTATATTCTTGTATATAGGAGCAGTATTATAGTAGTTATATTCCTGTATATAGGAGCAGTATTATAGTAGTTATATTCTTGTATATAGGAGCAGTATTATAGTAGTTATATTCTTGTATATAGGAGCAGTATTATAGTAGTTATATTCCTGTATATAGGAGTATTATAGTAGTTATATTCCTGTATATAGGAGTATTATAGTAGTTATATTCCTGTATATAGGAGCAGTATTATAGTAGTTATATTCTTGTATATAGGGGGCAGTATTATAGTTGTTATATTCCTGTATATAGGAGCAGTATTATAGTAGTTATATTCCTGTATATAGGAGCAGTATTATAGTAGTTATATTCTTGTATATAGGAGCAGTATTATAGTAGTTATATTCCTGTATATAGGAGCAGTATTATACTAGTTATATTCTTGTATATAGGAGCAGTATTATAGTAGTTATAGTCCTGTATATAGGAGCAGTATTATAGTAGTTATAGTCCTGTATATAGGAGCAGTATTATAGTAGTTATATTCTTGTATATAGGAGCAGTATTATAGTAGTTATATTCTTGTATATAGGGGGCAGTATTATAGTATTTATATTCTTGTATATAGGAGCAGTATTATAGTAGTTATATTCCTGTATATATGAGCAGTATTATAGTAGTTAAATTCCTGTATATAGGAGCAGTATTATAGTAGTTATATTCCTGTATATAGGAGCAGTATTATAGTAGTTATATTCCTGTATATAGGGGGCAGTATTATAGTAGTTATATTCCTGTATATAGGAGCAGTATTATAGTAGGTATATTCCTGTATATAGGGGGCAGTATTATAGTAGTTATATTCTTGTATATAGGAGCAGTATTATAGTAGTTATATTCCTGTATATAGGAGGCAGTATTATAGTATTTATATTCTTGTATATAGGAGCAGTATTATAGTAGTTATATTCCTGTATATAGGAGCAGTATTATAGTAGTTATATTCCTGTATATAGGAGCAGTATTATAGTAGTTATATTCCTGTATATAGGAGCAGTATTATAGTAGTTATATTCTTGTATATAGGAGCAGTATTATAGTAGTTATATTCCTGTATATAGGAGCAGTATTATAGTAGTTTTTTTCCCATTCTGTTTGCTGCAGCTATGGTGAGCGCAATACCTTATCCAGACTTGTGCTGCTTGGGGGCGACCTTCTCCGCCGGCGGTGCTGGCCGGGTTCTGGTGTGGTGTTTTTGGGTCTGGTCCTGTGGCATGGGGGTCGCAGGGCCGTCCCATGGCCCCCGTTCCCTGGCTGTGCACGCCTGCGGGGTTGGTGGCCACTGACTGGCACGGTGTGGACTTAGTGTAGGGACCCATGTGTATCAGATACCGGCACGAGGTACATGGGGCAGTATGGCTTGATCAATTCATACACAAAATTCTGATGTGTTTTATATTTAGCCAAGCGGCACTAGTATCAGCCATAGGTGTGATGTGCAGCACTCTGTTTCTTCCCTGAGCCACATTATAGTAGTTATATTCCTGTATATAGGAGCAGTATTATAGTAGTAATATTAGTAGTAGTATAGTATATTTTGCACACAGGAGCAGTATTATAGTGTTTTCTTCTCCTATATATGGCTATGTTCACACAACGTTTATTTAGCTCCGTTTAAAATTATGTCCGTTATTTTGAGGCTAAAATAACGGCCGTCATTTTGCTGTCTGCCCTCCCCAGTGCAATGACTGGTGCTTGCGGCTTAATTGAAAAGTCCATTGGATTTAATAGTAAACGGAGAAAGAACGGTGACAAAAGAAAAACTGTGTGTGAACAACTAAGAAAAAACATTTGCTGTGTGCCAAAGACGTCCGAAAATAATGATCATGTTCATTATTTTGACGCCGGCGGCAAAAACGTCCAGTATTTAATACACTGTGTGCATTGGACATCCGTCTTCCCATTGACTTCAATGCATTGCCATTGCCAGAGTTAAATCGCTGCAAAAGCGGTTGTTTGTTTAAATAGTGAAATCGGCCGCCTCTATTTTTGACGTTGTGTGAACATAGCCTATAGCAATATACCATATTCTCCTTACAGCATAGTTTACCCATCCTAGTTATAATATACATGAGCCTGATGTATGATACAAACACAACACTCCTTCAGCTGACTCAGCATATAGTAAGGGCTGTTGTCTTGCTGAGACTTATAGTTCCTCAATACTCTCCACCACAGCCACATTTATTGTTGAACTTGTGTCTACATAGAAGCACTACAAGTCTCAGCAACATTCACAATAGTACAAACTTTCCTAGTACTTGATGAGAGCCTGCTGGGTGTTGTAGTCCCACACCCCTCCAGACTGTGCAGCAGCTACAACAAGGGCACTTGTGACAAATGTCACATTCCTGGGTGACATCACTCAGGACAGGATGAGTAACCCCCCCCCTGTGATGGCAGCCCCACTCCCTGGGTATTATTTATAGCCAGGCTCTGGGCTCTGGAGTGATGCAGGGGCACACCCAGCGCAGCAGCGTCATGGGGCGTCCATCCTGTTAAAGGGAAACTTATATCCTCACCCTGCTCAGCAGCTAACCTCAAATAACTCAGACCCAGAGGACACCACAGGGGAGGACAGACCCTCAGGGCTCCAGACAGTAAGTACTGGCCATCACTACCCACATACAGGGCACCAAACAGGTGGATGACACAACCAGCTCTGCTACATCTCTATTGCTGGATTGTGTTTTTGCATTGAACTGAGATTGCATATTGGTTAGATTTTGCTTGTTCCTGTGCAGTGTAGCAGAGCTGGATATGTGTTTTGTGCACTGCAGCCAAGTATATCTGGATAATGCAGCATGAGTTATTCCACATGGCAGATTCAGCACCGCTACATCTATTCTGCAGGATGTCTGTGTGCATTGAACTGGCAATATTATATTCCTGTTTGTATGCAGTTATTATATGTATATAGTTAGGGTGTAGCAGAGCTCAGTCTGTTGCTCCCTATAACTCTCTGTTCTCTGCAGTCACATGGAATAAATTACCTCAGAAAGGCAAACTCATCTCTGCTACATGTGTACTGCAGGATTTGTAGGTGAGGATATTGATTATACACAATCTATCTATCTATCTATCTCCTATCATCTATCTATCTATCTATCTATCTATCTATCTATCTCCTATCTATCTATCTATCTATCTATCTATCTATAGATATCTCCTATCTATCTCTCTATCTATCTATCTATCTATCTATCTATCTATCTATCTCCTATCTATCTATCTATCTATCTATCTATCTATCTATCTCCTATCTATCTATCTATCTATCTATCTATCTCCTATCTATCTATCTATCTATCTCCTATCTATCTATCTATCTCCTATCTCCTATGTATCTATCTATCTATCTATCTATCTATCTATCTCCTATCTATCTATCTATCTATCTATCTATCTCCTATCTATCTATCTATCTATCTCCTATCTATCTATCTATCTCTCTCTCTATCTCCTATCTATCCATCTCCTATCTATTATCTATCTATCTATCTATCTCCTATCTATCTATCTATCTATCTATCTATCTATCTATCTATCTATCTATCTCCTACCTATTATCTATCTATCTATTATCTATCTATCTATCTATCTATCATCTATATATCATCAATCTATCTATCTATCTATCTATCCTAGTTTTTGTGTTGCTGTAATGTATATGTGCATTGTCTATAAGAGTCAATCTAGACATTGCTGCATTGGCTCAATCATCTATGCATCATATATACAGTGTAAAGATAAAGCCTAGAAGAGCTGAGTGTGTTATTTAACTCTGTTGCATGCTATAGCTCATAGTTCTCTGCAGTCATATAGGATGACAAACTTGGGTCTGCTACATCTATACTACTGTATTTGCATTACTATAGTGTATAGGTGCATTGCCTATGGCAGGGTGTTGAATAGATATTCCTATATTGGTTACATTCCACTTGTATGTGTAGTGGAGCAGCAGAGCTGAATATGTTATCTGTTTATGTTGTACATTATAACTCATAGTTCTCTGCAGTCATAAGAATAAGGTACTCCGAATGACAAAGTCTTCTGTGGTATATATATATATATATATATATAGAGAGAGAGAGAGAGAGAGACGCTTTATGTGGACTGTTTTGATGCTGATGATGATGAGGGTGGTGGTGACTACTCCATCCATCTGCTATGATCGGTGTCCCTGTGCTGATGCCTTCCTGGGTGTTGCCTTGGCTCATCCTGTATTGCAGATTGCAGGGCTCACTCCCATCTCCTAGTACTTTGCTATTGGGCTCTGCCAAACTAACAGGCTACAGAATATTCCCTCTTGGGCTCTCTGACTTCCTTATACTATGTTACAATATTTACATTTTTTATATATAACAGTTATGTGAGGATCCAGCTCCATTCACTGGCAAATGAACTAAAACACTTGATCATATCTTAATAATTAACATCAAGATCTCTGTAAAAACATAAACCGAATATTTTAGTGTCAAGTTTTACGTGATCCGGACTTGCCCTCGAAATGATCAAGTTTCCACCTCAAGGGTCTGGGCAGGAAAGCTCTGTATCTTTTCAGGAACCCAGACTCAGCTTAACTTGGATGAAACCTAATTTTCCCATTCTTATTAAACCCATATGTCAGTCATGTTAAGAAAAAAATAAAAAACTGCTGCTCCGTGGAAGAGCTTGGAAACAGATGTGGAGAAGTTGGAATTCTGGGTGTGTGCGAAAAAAAAAAAAATATATATTGGATCTTTAGTTTCCAAATAATACATAGAACATTGTAATTAGTTTGGTTTGCAAAATTTGCAAAAAAAAAGTCAATTGAATTGTTTTTGCAAATTTTTTCATGGTCGAAGTTGTAAGTTCTGTAACAAGAGGACGATGTGTATACAAATGCATGTTAATTTTTGCATTATGTGCAGTATTTGGGGGGAGATTTATTTTTTTTGCTGAAATTGGGTGTCAGGGTGTGATGCTTTGGCTCCCCCTACAGACCAGTGGGTGTACAGACACAGATTGACACACCCAGACTCTCAGACTGTTAGTTCACTCTGAAAGTTGTTGCTGTAGGGAACGGACTCACTCAGGGTCTAAACCACAGAACTTCTCTTCCCATAGGTATCCGGATACTTGACTGAAAATGCTTCTCTTGTTGCTTGGGATCATTATCCTCCATGTTGCCGTCCTGGTCCTGTTGTTCGTCTCTACGATCGTCAGCGTAAGTACCTAAAATTTAGCCAGAAGCATATGCGTCCATGTATGTACCACGCACTCTGGTAATTACCACTAGATAAGCTGATCTTTTTGAAAATTTTTATCTAAACTTCACAGATTTCTATTTTTGGGAGATTTTCGGCAAATGTTTTTGAAAATTTTTGAAATATTTAGAAATATGATAAATGTGCATGTCTCCGCCTGCGAGTGTTTATGCCGTGTACAATACAAGGAATATATTATTTATAACCTTCTTCGGAAAGAAAAATACGCCATTCACGTTTTCACTGTCTAAGCGCAGTCGAATAATTGGGTGTAAATAATATATAGGATGCTTCTGTTAGGCAGGGCACAATCTGTTTTCCAGATGTGCCGTGCAAGGCATTTCCGTAGCGTTAATTTGGAGTCTGCAGCTCAGTCTTGGAGGGAAAAAGTAAAAAAAAAAAAAAAAAGTTTGAATTTTGCAGTGGGATTCAAATTGTGAAATATGAGACCCGAAATGTGTGGAGCTACGCAGCTGGAAGCGGCTAAAACCTCCCCCCTCCTATATATACTCACAGTATGAGGCTTGTGAATGGAATTCAGTTTGGAGAGTCACGATGATGTTTGAGGAGTAAAATATAGGAGTAAAATATTTAAAAATATATATATTTAAAAAATTTTCAAAAATTAAATTTGAAATGAATATAAAGTTAAATAGATGTAGACTGCTGTAACAATGTTCTAGTTGACTATACTGCTAGCTCTTAAAGTGGCAGCCTGCAGTCTTAAAGGGTTAAAAGTGGTGCTGACAGAGTGTTTCCTTATTGGAGTCTTTGGTATTTTAGGGATTACGTATTCCAAAAGCATACACATCAACGTACTCCGGCTGGCAGGGAATGTGCGACCGCTTCATAAACATCGCTTCATTACTTTAACGATAGACTGGGAAGCAAGAAAAAAATAAATAAATAAATAAATAAATAGGGGATAAAATTGTTACTTGTACATCGGTTTTAGGTCGGGAGCAGTTGAACATTTTTGTAAAAATTTTTAAGAATAATGTTACTTTTTTGTTTTAATATAAATTGTAAAGTATTAAAAATTTACTATATTAGGTTATCGGTTGGGTGCACTGTGTCTATGAGGTTAGTGGTTGGGTGCACTGTGTCTATGAGGTTAGTGGTTGGGTGCACGGTGTCTATGAGGTTAGTGGTTGGGTGCACAGTGTCTATGAGGTTAGTGGTTGGGTGCACGGTGTCTATGAGGTTAGTGGTTGGGTGCACAGTGTCTATGAGGTTAGTGGTTGGGTGCACGTGTCTATGAGGTTAGTGGTTGGGTGCACTGTGTCTATGAAGTTAGTGGTTGGGTGCACAGTGTCTATGAGGTTAGTGGTTGGGTGCACCGTGTCTACGAGGTTAGTGGTTAGGTGCACCGTGTCTATGAGGTTAGTGGTTGGGTGCACCGTGTCTACGAGGTTAGTGGTTAGGTGCACCGTGTCTATGAGGTTAGTGGTTGGGTGCACCGTGTCTATGAGGTTAGTGGTTGGGTGCACAGTGTCTATGAGGTTAGTGGTTAGGTGCACTGTGTCTATGAGTTTAGTGGTTGGGTGCACTGTGTCTATGAGGTTAGTGGTTGGGTGCACTGTGTCTATGAGGTTAGTGGTTGGGTGCACTGTGTCTATGAGGTTAGTGGTTGGGTGCACAGTGTCTATGAGGTTAGTGGTTGGGTGCACTGTGTCTATGAGGTTAGTGGTTGGGTGCACAGTGTCTATGAGGTTAGTGGTTGGGTGCACAGTGTCTATGAGGTTAGTGGTTGGGTGCACTGTGTCTATGAGTTTAGTGGTTGGGTGCACCGTGTCTATGAGGTTAGTGGTTGGGTGCACTGTGTCTATGAGGTTAGTGGTTGGGTGCACTGTGTCTATGAGGTTAGTGGTTGGGTGCACTGTGTCTATGAGGTTAGTGGTTGGGTACACAGTGTCTATGAAGTTAGTGGTTGGGTGCACAGTGTCTATGAGGTTAGTGGTTGGGTGCACTGTGTCTATGAGGTTAGTGGTTGGGTGCACTGTGTAGTAGATATTTGAAATTTGAAAGTGTTGATTTACGCGGGGCGGAGCCTCAATCATATGATGAAAGGGTACATGACGAATGTACCACTTCCTTTATATTAGAGTACTGCTGTTTATGACATGGAAGGTTCTATGACTTTGACACAGAGTAGAAATGCTTTCAATTGAAGGTGGTCATCATAGAGGACACGCCCACGAGGAACGAGAAATTGGAGAGTTTTACACAAAAATTTTTTTGGGGCGGGGGATCATTTCATTTTTGAGCCAAATCTAGAAATAGATTTAGATGGAATAAGAAATATAAAGAAAGGACTTGCCTCTTGCTGAAACCACTTAAGATTTTGGTTAAAAAAAAAGCAAAAAAAAAACAACACTCTTTGATAAACTCTTTGATAAGACCCACTAGACGAGGTGTAGGCAGAAAGTACAAAATATGACGTCATCAGTTGGCCTTTATAAATGTCACACCCACGCTTAGTGATGCTGCGCCACCCTGGGACACGCCCACGCTTAGTGATGCTCCGCCACCCTGGGACACGCCCACGCTTAGTGATGCTCCGCCACCCTGGGACACGCCCACGCTTAGTGATGCTCCGCCACCCTGGGACACGCCCACGCTTAGTGATGCTCCCCCACCCTGGGACACGCCCACGCTTAGTGATCAGTTTTGTAGGTAGTATATGGAAGAATAGAAAGGTCATAGTGTTTTCGTCAGAACCCAAATGGCTATATTTTGCGGTAGGTCTTCAGAATCGGATCACAGTCGTAATGTCCGTTATGAAAGGTCCTCATGTTTGCATCGTTATTCTAATGCTCTGGACTTTCTTCTTTCTCCACCAGAGTTGGCTAGTGAGCAATGGCTATGCTGCGGACTTGTGGCAGAACTGCAGCGAAGGAGCCAGCAGTACCTGGAACTGCCTCTCCTCCTCAAACAATGGTGAGTAGGCCTACAGCATCGCTTTACAGGTGGAGCGGAGTTATATTCGGAACTACGCCCAAATATTCCAAAAATAAACTTGTAAACCAACCGTAAAACACTTGAGAGGCTATTTCTGAGCGCTGCCCTTTAAGACACTAAAAGAGGCCGCCTGTTACCCTCATAAAAGCAGCAGTAGTATAGTCCATGGCCTCTTGGATTTCAAATTGGCTGAAAAACCTCACAGCATATTTGCCGCTCAGTTCATGGATGGGTTATGGAACTGTGTTAGCTCGTGACACCCCCTGGTGGTGGGTATAAAGTAATGCAGTTTAAAAACAATGCCAGAAATGAATGGTACGGCCCATGTGATGGAGCAATGTTACTACAACAAAGTCCAACACATGGCTTTCTTACAATTTATTGCATCCCACAACTTGTAGGTTACTTGGCGGCAGATCAGGTATATATATTACAATAGATCTACAGACACGGTGACAATAAAGTCCATTGTTCCTTAAAATAATTTTAAAAATGTATTAGTTCCGGAAGAGATTGCATGTCAATACTATAGAAGGATCTTGGGCCAAACCATTTATTATATAGGGAGTTCACAAGGAACGCAAGTGGGGAATGGACAGGGCTTTGGCATGGTATAGGGAGAAACCATTATTGCTAGGGGGGTTGGTAAGAGTTCTGCTCTGTGGAGAAAGGACTCTGGGATGTAATATGAGGTTGCAGTTTCTTGTGGGTGGTATGGAATGCTATACAGATTAACTTGTGTAGGGGGTCCTGGAATGCCATATGGAAGTATTATTTGATGTAGGGGGTCTGGAATGCTATACAGAAGTACCATTCATGTAGGGAATGTTATATGAGAGTATTATTTATTGTAGGGGGCTCTGGGATGATTTATGAGAGTATTATTTATTGTAGGGGGCTCTGGGATGATATATGAGAGTATTATTTATTGTAGGGGGCTCTGGGATGATATATGAGAGTATTATTTGTTATAGCGGGCTCTTGAGTGATATATGATAGTATTATTTATTGTAGGAGGCTCTGGGATGATATATAGAGGTACTATTTACTGTAAGGGGGTCTGGGGTTCTGTATGGGAGTATTATTTAATGTAGGGGGTCTGGAATGCTATACAGAAGTACCATTCATGTAGGGAATGTTATATCAGAGTATTATTTATTGTAGGGGGCTCTGAGATGATATATGAGAGTATTATTTATTGTAGGGGGCTCTGGGATGATATATGAGAGTATTATTTATTGTAGGGGGGCTCTGAGATGATATATGAGAGTATTATTTATTGTAGGGGGGCTCTGGAATGCTATACCGAAGTACCATTCATGTAGGGAATGTTATATGAGAGTATTATTTATTGTAGGGGACTCTGGAATGATATATGAGAGTATTATTTATTGTAGGGGGCTCTGGGATAATATATAGAGGTACTATTTACTGTAAGGGGGTCTGGGGTTCAGTATGGGAGTATTATTTATTGTAGGGGCTCTGGAATGATATATGGGAGTATTATTTATTGTAGGGGGCTCCAGAATGATATATGGGAGTATTATTTATCATAGGGGCTCTGGAATGTTATATGGGAGTATTATTTATTGTAGGGGGGCTCTGGAATGATATATGGGAGTATTATTTATTATAGGGGCTCTGGAATGTTATATGGGAGTATTATTTATTGTAGAGGGGCTCTAGAATGATATATGGGAGTATTATTTATTGTAGGGGGGCTCTGGAATGATATATGGGAGTATTATTTATTGTAGGGGGCTCTGGAATGATATATGGGAGTATTATTTATTGTAGGGGGGCTCTGGAATGATATATGGGAGTATTATTTATTGTAGGGGCTCTGGAAAGATGTATAGAGGTAGTATTCACTGTAAGGGAGTCTGGAGTTATACATGAAAGTAATATTTAATATTAAGGTCTCAGTAATGCTATATAGAAGTCCAATTTACTGCCACTGGGGTCTGAATTGCTATATAGCAATACCATTTCAGAAACTTTGGAAAGATATATGAAAGTACTATTTCATATAGGGGATTCTGAAATGCAAAGTGGACATACTATTAATGTTTGGGGATCTTTGGAATATAATAAAGAGGTACCATGACATTTCATACAGGGAGCTCTGCAATTCTGTATCTTATCGGGTGGTTCTTGAATAAGTTTTAAAGTATTGTTTTATGTAGAGGTGTATGCAATGCTATACAGTAGTACCATGTCATTTATTGGCTATGGAATGATCTATAGACAAGCCATTGCTGGTAGACATGGTCTAGGATGCTATATGGAAGTATTATTTTCTATGCAATGCCATATATAAGTACCACTTCCTGTAGGGTGGATCTGGAACGCTATATGTGTATTGTAGCCATATGGAGACATGATGTCTTTTAGGATTTCCATAGACCCCACCTGTTATTTTTGAGGACAGATGGATATACTAATATCTATACGATTCGTCACAAGGGGAAAAAGGTTGTTGAGGATTAGAAAGCGTGGCTGGCGCCTTGTCCATGGGTGATGCCTCCTACTGCAACTATTAAAGGGACTGGGGTTTAGCTGCAATACTACATATGACCTGTGCTCAGGTGTGGCGCTGTTTATGGAGCAAAGCGGCCATGTCTCTGAAAGTGTTTGTCTATTGAAAGAATGATGGTGAAGGTGTACGTAGGCTTTCTGACCCTTCTCGACCCCCAATAAGTGGAGTATATTTTACACAAGGATTTTTGCTGGTGTCATGTTACCGTTCTTACAGATTCCTAGATGACTGGATATGGAATTGGTTTAAGACCAGCCTTCCCGTTCATACAAAACGTCTTAATGGACCATTGACATAAAAGCTTTAAGTTTTATTGAACGCTTGTCTAGCGGCGGGCCGGCAGTTACATAGGGGTCGGCCTCTGCACCCGCAGCTGACTGGATGTTTTTGAAAATAAATCTGATTAATAATGCAGGAGGAGATAGAAAGCGGCACGTCATGAATTTAACTTTCAGATGGGCCAGTTGCTATGGATACACGGCCAAACAGCGACGTCCATATACACAGTCTGTTTGATGAATCAGAATCATCTGAAGGGCAGAGAAGAAGCAATGAGCAAAGTACAGAGCACACAATGATATATATATATATCCCGACCGGTTATATAGGGAATGCCAGAACGTCACAAGTTATGCTTATAATCCCATTCATTACAATCTGAAATAGCGGTAGACCCCCAGCCCAGACCCCCAAACAAATAAAGACCCCAAACTATCTAAACTAATACAGAGACCAGACCCAAGAACAGATCCTATAAACTAATACAGATATCAGATCCCTAAGAAAGACAGACTCCAGATCAGGTGTCTTAAAAAAGTTTACACCCCAGACCAGACCCTATAAAAAATACAGACTCCAGACTAGATGCCCCAAACAAATACAGACTCCAGACTAGATGTCCTTAACTAAAACAGACCCCATAAACTAATACATACCCCAGACCAGACCCCATGAACTAACACAGACCTAGATCACATAAACTAAAGACCACAGATCAGAACCCGTAAACTAATACAGACCCCAGACTACCTCAGCTAATACACATGCCAGGCCCCATAAACTTATACAGACCCCATAAACAAATACAGACCCCAGACCAGACCACTCCAGCTAATACAGACCCCGTAAACTAATACAGACTCCAGACTTGATGCCATTAACTAACACAGACACCAGACCCCATGAACTAATACATACCCCAGACCAGACCCCATAAACTGGTACAGAACCAGATCAGACCCCATGAACTAATACAGGCTCCAGACCCGACCCCATGAACTAATACATACCCCAGACCAGACCCCATGAACTAATACAGACACCAAACCAGACCCTATGAACTAATACAGACCCCAGACCAGACCCGATAAACTGATACAGACCCATATCAAACCCCAAAAAATAATACACACCCCAGACCCCATAAGCTAATACAGACTCCAGACTCGATGCCACAAATTTATACAAACACCAGACCCCATAAACTAATACAGACCCCAGACCAGACCCCATAAACTGATACAGAACCAGATCAAACCCCCAAAAATAATTCAGACCCCAGACCAGACCCCATAAACTAATACAGACCGCAGCTGTTCAGTTTGGGAGGACTCCAGTTTTTCCAGGAGCCTCTCAGATATCCTGGCACAGTCGGCTGTATGGATTCTGTACCATCGGATACCAGATTATTGGAATTACTCTGTATAACCGGTAATATGTGCAGATCTATCGTGCCGCTAAGTGCTTCTATGGGAAGGTTATAAATAAGTGTCTGCCGTTTTCTCTCCGCAGAGTGGCTCCAGTCTGTCCAGGCCATGATGATCCTCTCTATAATCTTCAGCGTCCTCTCCCTGTTCCTCTTCTTCTGCCAGCTCTTCACTCTTACTAAAGGTGGACGGTTCTACCTGACCGGCATCTTCCAGCTACTCGCAGGTAAGTGACACCAGAAGGGGTCTAGGGAAATGGTCCCAGACTGGGAAGGGACTATAGCAGTTCTGGAATCCATCATGGTATAACACCTATTAGTTTAGCATCTGCATTGTGCTCTGCTGCATTGCATTGTGGGAGATGTAGCTGTTTCTACAACAGATAATGCCCTACATCTTTCATGATTCAATGCAGCAAGGAATGCACATCGCAGTGTCGAAACAATGGGGATATTTGTGATCCAGTAAATCAGCAGCGTTCTGAATGCAGCTCTGGAGGTGACTGCAGTATGGTGTAAAACAACAGCAATAGGGTTAAGTAAATCATTATGAAGTGAACCCCACCCTTCCTTTCAGCTCAGTATTTTCCAGGCCATGCCCAGTTACCATGATGCAAAGGGACAAAACCCTTTCACAGTTTATAGGCATGCTGGGTACTGGAATCCATTCATCGGTTCATTTAGCAGGGCTGGGCCTTTAAACCCTGGATTATGCACTCTCTATGGCGCTGCGTGCCTGCTCCGTGACTCACTCCTCCAAACAGCTAATGGTCACACAGACTAATAACTGGGCACAGCCATGGGCTCCATCCCATAGGAACACAAGCAAACATTTGCTATTTGTTGGCCAAACCCTAGGTTGCCTGAGACCAGGCAACACTTGCGCAAATAAGATATATATATATATATATATATATATATATATATATATATATAAAATGATTGATGTGGCACCATATAGCTCTGGTAGTTCTCTGGCAGGTGGTGACTATATAGGAGTCAGGTCACGGGTATATGCAGCAGCTTGTCATGTTAGGTTGTGCATCATGCATGGGGGTGTGCATGCATAAGTATGCATCAAACATCAGTCCCAGCCACAGTGGTATGTAGTAATGCCAGCCAATAACAGTGCCAGATGTTCCCCCATAGCTGTGCCACCCAATGCAACTTCTTGTCCCCTTACCCTGCAGCAACATGCCCCCTGGTGGGGTTCCTCTCAACCTCAGTGCCCTGCAAGTATAATAGGTTACATCAGGCAAGAAGTACCCTGCCTTATAAACCCCATAACCCTCCTTGTGATTGGCATGGAACCATATCATCTTTTCCCCTAATTTTTAATTAAAGGAGAAGTCCGGCAAAAAATGTTTATTAAAGTATTGTATTGCCAATCCCCACCCCCCACCCCCCACCCCAAAGTTATACAAATTACCAATATACACTTATTACGGGAAATGCTTATTTCCCTGCACTTACTACTACATCTAGGCTTAACTTCCTGGATAACATGGTGATGTCACTTCCTGGATAACATGGTGATGTCACTACCTGGATAACATGGTGATGTCACTTCCTGGATAACATGGTGATGTCACTTCCTGGATAACATGGTGATGTCACTACCTGGATAACATGGTGATGTCACTACCTGGATAACATGGTGATGTCACTTCCTGGATAACATGGTGATGTCACTACCCGACTCCCAGAGCTGTGCGGGCTGTGGCTGCTGGAGAGGATGATGGCAGGGGATGCTCAGTGTCCCTCAGTGTCCCCCTGCCATCCTCCTCTCCAGCACCCACAGCCCGCACAGCTCTGGGAGTCGAGTCATGACATCACCATTTTATCCAGGAAGTGACATCACCATGTTATCCAGGAAGGGACATCACCATGTTATCCAGGAAGTGACATCACCATGTTATCCAGGAAGTGAAGCCTTGATGCATTAGTAAGTGCAGGGAAAAAAGCACTTTATAAGCATTTCCTGTAATAAGTAAATATTGATGATTTGTATAACTTTTTGGGGGCAATACAATACTTTAATAAATATTTTCGCCAGACTTCTCCTTTAAAGGGAATCCGTCATGTTGAAAATGCACTCCATCATGTTATAGACGTTATAGAGTAGGAGGAGCTGAGCAGATTGATATATAGTTTTCTGGGGAAAGATTTAGTAGAACTAGTAAATATTTACTAGGCATTGCTCCCACTAGCCAGAAACCTACTCCACACTGATGAGGGGCAAAAACCCCGAAACAGCTGTCTGTGGATGAATACCTTGCTTAGGTGGTTTCCTTAATTGGAGACATTCCTCGCCTTGGTTGTTCCTTCCCGGAGGAAGGTCTGGCTAGTTCACTGATGTCAAGACACGTGATGGTGTCTCTGCAGTGTTCTTTTGCATACTAGTAAATATTTATGTCTAGGTATAGGAGTCAAGTGGGATTAGGACCGCCCACTGGGATTTAAATGCATAAATTACAAGTTCTACTGAATCTTTTCCCACAAAACTATATATAAATCTGCTCAGCTCTTCCTGCTCTATAACATGATGCTGGCAGATTGGACTACATTTTCAACTCATTGTTTTCCCTTTAAATGTATTGCATAAGATTAGATGATGACATCAGCTCTCGTTTTTATACAGGATACTGTGTGTATTGTGAGTATATAATTATACAGGCTTCATGTCTTAGGTAGTATAGTCTCTGCCCCTACACCCTCTCAGTGATATTTAGCAACTTCTGGCTGAGACATGACATATTTTTGTCCTCCTCTCACACAGTCTGCTTGTCTTTAAATTTGGGTGGGCGGTTTGACCAATGTGGAGCCCAGTGACCTGGCCAGTGAAATGCCCACTTTTTGCCTTTTCTGAAACAATGTGCCCATTGAGACTGGCCACCCTAGCCAGGAACTGTAGGTGTAAGACAAAATGAAAAGTGCTGCAGAATATGCAGGGATAGACAATGACTCGCTCACAAATGCATTTTAGTTTTTTTTTTTGTTTTTTTTTACACAACCTCTTCCCTAGTTATGGTGGTGGCTTGTTAAGAATACTCCTTAAAGGAGAAGCAATGCCTCTTGAAATGACTGATGTATATTGTAATGCGCTAATTGCTAATTAAAATAAGATGTCTCATATTTTGAAGCAATCTCATACTCAAAAGTTATTGCCACCTAAAATTTGACTTTTATTTAAAACTTGCAGTACCATTGTTTACCACACTGCAAACAGAGACATTTTCTCCATAGCAATACATGCAACAGCGCCACCAGTCCTACTTAATTTATATTAAACGTCAGTTTTTTAAAGCCTGACTTGTTTACAGTCAACATCTAATAAAACTGTACACAATGATGGTACAACAATGGGTATCAACATTCTGGACTATTAAGTATCCTAGATAATCAAAATTTCCTAATTCTTAGTTTTCTGCTTCGGAAACAGCTCAATATATTGCAGTTGTTTGCTAGGAACAAGTGCTGGATTTTCAGATTTTCTGAATGATCAAATTAGTAAAATAATATATTTGGAGACTATTTGGGTGTTTATTAGTATATGTAAGAGCAGCCTCTAGTGGCAGGTTTACCTTGAAAAAGATCTTAATAAATATTTTTAAAGATTAAAAAAAACAAACTTTTCTCAATCTCTTTTTAGGTCTATGCGTGGTGGCCGGGGCATCCATCTTTACCGTTCGACACACAGAATGGCACAGGGATACGGTCAGCTTTGGATATGCCTACATCCTGGCTTGGGTAGCCTTCCCGTTGGCCATCATCAGCGGCATCATCTATGTCATCTTGAGAAAGCGGGAATAATGATTGACCTGCCACCGTGACTAGGAAAAACTCAATATAAAAGTCTAAAGGGGGATCCTAAAACACACCAAAAAAAATTAAATTTGAAACCAAAAATTTCAAACCCCCTCCTCCCCAAAAAGAGAGAGAGTACGGCGGGGGAGGGTTCCTGTGTTAATTGAAGATGTAAATAGTATCTATGGTTTAAAAACCTATTTATAACACTTTTTACATATATGTACATAGTATTGTTTGCTTATTTTGACCTGTAGCCTAAAAAGAAAAAAAAAAATTGTTCAAAAATGTGTCCGCTACACAAAAATTTCAATTTTGTTTTTGTGCGTGGACAGCATCAACCCAAAAACATTTCAATTTGTGTGCCTTAAGAAAAACATACCAACAGTCTTAATCCATATCAGTGACTACCCCTTGCTCATAAGGAATAAAAAAAAGCCATTTTTATGTTAAAAAAAAACATGGCTTCCATGTCAGGTTCAAAATGGCCGACGCTAGAACACAAGAGAGAGGCGTTCATAGCGGAAATGGCCATCATGATGTTTGTTCCAGAGCAGTTAAGTGTCCTTCGGGTCCGTACAAAGAGAGAGAGGCTGTGGACCCGTCTGGCAACTTACCAAGGGGGTAAAAGCCGTAGCCCGGCGGTCAGTAAGCCCTGACGGAATGGGCAATGAGGCTGGGCCAGCGACAGGGTCACATTTTCAAAATGCCATTTCACTATTGCACTGAGACAACGCCAAAGTACTGTGGAAGTTATCTATCACTTTGTGGATAGGACAATCAAAATTTTTGAATTACAAAAAATTTTTGGGGGCATTTTGGAGAAAGCAACAACGCAACAAAATCAAAAATTTTCGAGGTGTTAAAAAATTCCTTGATTGCATTATTGCTTTCTATGGCAAATTATTTTTAAGTTTTGCTTTATGGCCGAGTTTGAATCGACCCTACACTGCCAGCGGAGCCTGCGACTCTTTTGCAGCGCCAGAAAGTGGGAGGGACTTTACCATCCGAATGTGTGTGTGCGTGTGTACCTGTCTCAAAAGTAAATTTAGGACGTGGAAAAAGGACAGTCTATGTATATTTTTATTTTAACCAATGTGCATGTATTATACATATAGAAATATAGCTAAAAGGTAGCCAAAAATATTTTACCAAACATTTTTTTTTTGTTTGCTTCTAAAAAAAAATTAAAGAAAAAAATAGAGGATTTTAGATAATCGACTCCTGACTGAAATTAGAATTAGATTCACTCCGTGTCGTTTTAACGTGGAAAAAAAAGTGGTGCTATGATAATTTTATTTTTTGACCATTCCTTCTACTTTAACCTCTGCATTAACTGCTGACCCAGTAACATTTCTAGTTGTTCTCATTTTTTTTTCTTTTTTGTTATTTTTAGAATAAAACCATTGAAACTCTGTCTAGTTCTCTAAATTTCAGGTCTATGTGAACATTTAATAAAAAATGGCTGCTTAGACACCTGCCGAAGTGTTTACTGTGAGCTCTGTTATCATCATGCTATGGAGAAGGGGCGCAGGGGAGACCGTGGGAAGCGAGGTTATAAGAAGCAACGCTGTTTTATACCTTATGCCCCCCATCTAAGGGTTTTGC
This sequence comes from Dendropsophus ebraccatus, assembly GCF_027789765.1. Lineage (NCBI taxonomy): Eukaryota > Metazoa > Chordata > Amphibia > Anura > Hylidae > Dendropsophus > Dendropsophus ebraccatus. Next base: position 66,712,842 of record NC_091467.1, on the reverse strand, counting down.
ATCACAAGGATATAACACCCCCAAAACAAATACCGGTCCCATATAAAAACTTAAGACCCCTAGGCTAGCCTCTAACCCATAAGAAACTAATAAAAGACTCCAGGTCACCCCTCAGACCAGACCTGCTAAATAAGTACAGCTCTCAAACCAAAGCCCCAACGTACAGACACCAGACCAGACCCATTAGGCTAAGACAGAAACGTCAAAGGTCCTGTAGTAATATAGACCCCAAAGTAAAAATAGCCACTAGACCCCCTAAACAAGTAAAATAAATCCATTAAGGTCCATTAAGCTTAAAAGAACAAACAAAAAAACCCACAGAAATAAATACAGTCCCTAGATCAGACTCTCTTAACTAATACACCAACTCAAACTAGATCCTCCTAACCAGCTTTGGCTGTCCAGGCATAATGAGACTTGTAGTTCTTAAACAACTGGATTATATATACCTAATACAGACTATATACCTAAAATAAACTCAAGAACAGCTAATTAAAAGAAAGATACAAAGAAAACCTAAATAAAAGCAGATGCTTTAAACTAATACCCCAGACCAGACCTTCCCTAAATAATTTACCCCTAAGACCAAATGCCTTAACATATACCCCCTAAATAAATATGCCATAACATATACCCCCTAAATAAATATTCCATAACATATACCCCCTAAATAAATATAGACCCCCCCAGACCCATTAAACTAATAAAACCCCCAGACTATATTTCAATGCAAACCATCTAAACTTATTCAGACCCCAGACCAGATGGCCTAAATAATATCACACCGCAGACGACCTAAATAAATAAAAGCCTCTGCGCAGACCCCCTAAAGTAATTTAGACCCCCAGATCAGACCCCAGATCAGTCACCTATAATGAATACATTGGAGACTCCTTAAATAAATACAGATGCCACACCACACACACACACATATATATATATATATATATATATATATATATATATATATATGTGTGTACAGACTACACAACAAACATTCTAAATAAATACAGACCCTACAGTAGACCCCCTAATATGATTGAGACACCGTACCAGACCCCCCTGAATACATACAGTCCCCAGACCAGTTGACCTGAATAAAAAGAGACCACAGACTGAGCAGACATGCTACATAAAGGCCTCAGTGCTGACCGCATAATCTAATCCAGACTCCAGATCAGACACCAGTCCCATAAATAAACAAAAAAAACGCAGAATAAACACCCCAGACCAGATTGGGGTAAATATAGACCCCAGAACAAACCCTCTAAGTTAAACCCACAATAATAACAGACACCGATGCTCAATTTAAACACAGAGCCCCCTTAATAAAAATAGCTAAATTACCTAAATTACAAAATTACCTAAAATAGTACAGACCACAGTGATTATTATTAAAGGGGTATTCCAAGAAAAATTTACTTGTCTCCTATCCACATGATAGAGGACAAGTCTGACCTCTGAACCCGACTGCGATCTCCGTATTAGCCTCCAGCTTCTATGTTTTGAACAGAGCCGCAGGTACAGCACAAGACCCGTGACTCTATCCATTCCTATGGAGGTGCTGGAGAGAGCCGAGTAGGCCGGAGGAGCACTGTACTCGGCTCTCACCAGCGGCCCTATAGGAATGTATAGAGCCACGGGTCTCGTGCTGTACCTGCGGCTCTGTTCATAACACAGCAGCCAGAGGCTGATACGGAGATCAGCGGGGATGGGGGGGTGGGGGTTTAGGAGTTCAGACACCCCCCACCCCTCTTACTCGTCCCCTTTCCTGTAGATAGGGGAATAGAGACTCCAGGCCATATCCCTTAGCAAATACAACTCAATACATCTACAGACTCCAGACCAGACTCCCCCTCCCCCTAAATAAATAAAGACCCCAGACTCACCTTACCCCTGACTGACTGTAGTTATAGCTGGAAGTGAACAAGGAAGGTGACTATTCTGAACTCTACAAACAGCAAACAATACAATGGGAACATCGTAAAGACTATGGGGGAGATTTATCAAACTGGTGTAAAGTAGAATTGTCTTAGTTGCCCCTAGCAACCAATCAGATTCCACTTTACACCTATATCATAAAATTCCATGACGACTGGAAATCTAAGGAAGAATGACTGAGAGGTACACTGTGCAAAATGAGATACACCCACATACAGTGGTAGATAGGAGCAGTAACATGGCTTTGCAGCCAGTGTCCCCAGTAGTAGTTACCCACCAGTAAAGTGCCCCAATAGGTAGTTGTTCCCAGTGGATAGATATATGCCCCCAGCAGGTGATTTACCCCAAATAGGTAGATAAGTGCTCACAGGTAAGTGCCCCTCTAAGGGGGTACATAGTTGTCCCCCAGTTTAGATATGGACCACCTTCCTACCTGGAGATGGATAGGTGCAAAAAAACCAAATAAAAACCCTTTATACTCATCTGCCCTCTGCTCCCTCACTGGCCGGACCTGCACTTTCCACACTCTGCAGATTGGAAGCACACGATGATGACATCATTCTCATCACCATCGTCATCATCATCACCATCATCCATACGACTGAGTCGGGGGGGGGAGCACAGGGATCCCGCACTGATCCCCACACCCTGTACACTGCAGACCCAAAGCAGACTACAGGGTAAAGTTAGGACCCCCTTGCTAGCTCCAGAACCCCGATCCTAGCAATCATCAGCAACTGTGCCCCTCCGGGAAGGGTGGTCGGTGGCATCCAGAGCAGAGGGAGCCAAACTAATCCAGTGCAAGAGAAGATACAGGAGAATGAAGACTTATCATCCTATAGATCCAGGTCTGATGTCATCACAAGGGAAACATACAACAATACAAACCCCAAGTCTCAGCGTGTCACTATCCTGTACCCCAAGTGTCACTATCCTGTACCCCAAGTGTCATTATCCTGTACCCCAAGTGTCAGCGTATCCCTATCCTGTACCCCAAGTGTCAGTGCGTCATTATCCTGTACCCCAAGTGTCACTATCTTGTACCCCAAGTGTCAGCGGGTCACTATCCTGTACCCCAAGTGTCAGTGTGTCCTGTACCCCAAGTGTCAGTGTGTTCCTATCCTGTACCCCAAGTCTCAGCGTGTCACTATCCTGTACCCCAAGTGTCACTATCCTGTACCCCAAGTGTCATTATCCTGTACCCCAAGTGTCACTATCCTGTACCCCAAGTGTCAGCATATCCCTATCCTGTACCCCAAGTGTCAGTGCGTCATTATCCTGTACCCCAAGTGTCACTATCTTGTACCCCAAGTGTCAGCGTGTCACTATCCTGTACCCCAAGTGTCATTATCCTGTACCCCAAGTGTCACTATCCTGTACCCCAAGTGTCATCGTATCCCTATCCTGTACCCCAAGTGGCAGCGTGTCATTATCCTGTACCCCAAGTGGCAGCGCGTCATTATCCTGTACCCCAAGTGTCACTATCCTGTACCCCAAGTGTCACTATCCTGTACCCCAAGTGTCAGCGTATCACTATCCTGTACCCCAAGTGTCAGCGTGTCACTATCCTGTACCCCAAGTGTCACTATCCTGTACCCCAAGTGTCAGCGTATCACTATCCTGTACCCCAAGTGTCAGCGTGTCACTATCCTGTACCCCAAGTGTCAGCGTGTCATTGTCCTATCACTCCCTTAGTAATAAGTAACATGATGACTCTCTCGCACACTTTGGCACTGATCCCATGACACATACTTTGTTGGTGTTCTGCATTAGTTCCTTTAATGTCCATTTTATGCCAATTCATTCAGCTCAGGAAAGTCAGTGTTTGGGCGCAGACAAGGTCACATGATTTTCCTCTCTACTAAGAAAGATTTTATTAGATTATATTGGAATAACAGTGATCTAAGATCGCCCTCTGCTGGACGTCAGCAGTATAGCAACGTGGAATATTCTTCACTAGATCACATTGAATATACAGTGCAACCTAAGGGCAGCATGTTATAGAGCAGGAAAAGCTAAACAGATTGATATACAGTATGTGGGGAAAAGTTCCAGTATACTTGTCATTAACTGATATAAATCTCTGCTTATTCTGGGTCGTGTGGCTGGAGCTACCCAATGATTGACAGCTGTCTCTATGTATAAGTGTACATACTGTATAGAGAGCTGTCAATTATTAGGTAGGACCACCCGCTTGCCTACATTGCTCAATCTGGGCTAAGCAATGAAATGGGCAGATCTACTCTCCATAGTTCCATGTCTCCCTTTAAGCTCAATGGGAGCTGTTGTTTTTTTTTTTTTTTTTTTTATAAGGGGTATTTCACTAAAACATAACTTTTGATATGTTGCTGCCCATGGTGAGACTAACAATTCTTTACATACTTGTTATTATCTATTCAGTCCCCTTCCCCCAGTTCTCAGATGCCGCTTTCTGCTGAAGACACAAAAATATGTGTGAAATTTTCTCTCTGTCTCCCCTTCCTCCCCCCTCCCTTCTGAGACAGCTGATGTAAACAAGTCCCTCACTGGCTTTATCTGCAACATTGTAGCTTCTTTGTAATGCCAGGAGGATAAATCACAGTTCATTAGCAACTTGACTTCAGAACCCTTCCAGCATTACAAAGAAGCTACGATGTTGCAGATACAGCCTGCCAGGGACTTGTTTACATCAGCTGTCTCAGAAGGGAGAGGGGGGAGACAGAGAGATAAGGTCACACACAGATTTTTGTGTCTTCAGCAGAGAGCATAAGCTCAGAACTGGGTGAAGAAGAAGACTGAATAGATAATAACATCTATGGAAGGAATTGTTAAAGGGGATTGCCACATAAGGAAAATTTGTTTTCTATTAAAAGTACATTAAAAGTTATATAGATGTGTCTATATAATGTATTACCGTATCTGTGCGGTTCTGCCACACTGGTAGCTGATAGAAATCCAGGAAGTGAAGAAAACTGGCCTCTTCGCCAATCCACATTGTCTCCTGCTCCTTCTGCTCTCCCACCTTAGGAGACAAATCTTCCATGCCTCTGTCTCACATTGTGTGTGTCTGCTGAGATCAGGCTGATGATGCAGACAGGGGGCAGGGTGTGATGTCACAGGAGGCGGGGCTGCATCCCACAATCCCCTGAGTGATTCACCATCTCTGAATGGCCAGAAGCAGCTGCTGCAACTGACTGTGCAAAATTATGCAGTGAAATTAGGGCTGTGTTCACACATGTTAGATATTCATTGCAGTACTGCAGCGTATTCACAAAAATGATGCAGTAAAGTTATGCTAAACGGCAGAGAGGATCAGAGCCAGCACTGCCAGTCACACAAAAAATGAGGCATAAACAGTATATCTCATGTAAGATAATATTGGATAAAGTCCTTATTCTGGGGCTCAACTTCAAAGATAACAGATGCTTGATCATAATATGTGCGTGTAGATGAAAAGAAAAAACATTAAAATTAAGTTAAAAAAAAGTTCATTACTTTATTCCAATATCAGCGTTACAGGTAGAGAATACAGCGTGCTGTGTGGTGTTACAGGTAGAGAATACAGCGTGCTGTGTGGTGTTACAGGTAGAGAATACAGCGTGCTGTGTAGTGTTACAGGTAGAGAATACAGTGCTGT